>NC_088701.1:4881919-5481919 GCF_028017835.1 Emys orbicularis | reverse complement strand
CTCCTCTCTCACCTGGAGAGTGAGGGACATGGTCACTGCACTATGTAACTAATGCTGAGAAGGTCAGACATAATCACTGCGAGGCTGGTGAAGGTGCTGGGTGGGCACTGATGGGCCGTGGGCATTACCTGGCGATTGAGGAGACAGTGCACCAGGAAGATGAAGGCTCCCTGCAGGCTGTTGACGATGGTGAAAAAATAGGCCATGACCATGGCTGCTGGGCCAACTTGGAGGAGACCAAGGCTCCATGTGCAGCCCAGAAGGAAGAGCTGGGCGATGGCTTTAAAGGTCAGTAACCTGGATAAAGGCAGATGGAGAGATCCCGTTACAATAACCCTATGGAGAGCAATAGGGTCAAGAGGATCTGGGCGAAGTGGGGTGGAGCTACTGGCCCCAGCTTTCCTATGTGGGACAGGGTTACTGTCAATGCAAACACCCTGGGAATTCGTTCCTATGGATCCTAGATATACTGTTCCCCTCCTGCAATCCCTCTCACCCTCCCGGTGCCAAGGACCTTCCAGACCAAGGCATCTGACCCTCCAGTATTGTTTTGTTGCCTTCTCACCTGTGGTCTTTGATGGTGGACACATCTGTATTGAGGGAGGAGAGACTGTTTTTCAGGATCCACAGGGTCAGGGCAAAGAACGTTATATTTATCTGTGGGAACAGTGGGAAATATTTCCTGTAAAACATCCCATCCGGGGCCGGTGACTCCAGCTGAGGCAGAGAATGATCCCAGGGGACTGAGTCGAACACTGCAGAACTGGGGACTGCTCATTTCCGGTGGGAATCATCCGCTCTCCTGTAATATCCCCTGGCAGCTCTCGGTCCCTCCCCATGCATGGAGCTGACAGCACAGCCACGGCTGAGATGGATCAATGTGATCACAGAGGCCAGATGCTGCTCCGAGTTAAACATAGAGCCTCTCCAGTGGAGTCAGTAGTCATTTGGGGTTTACACTGGTGTAACTGAGAGCAGGATCTGGCTCAGAGATTCCAGATCCTGCCTCTAGAATACTTCCTGCCACTTTCAGGCTGTAACAAATTCCCCCCCCCTCCCCCCCTCCCCCCGCAACTTCCCCAGGGGTACGGAGGAATATTTAGGGACATTTGTTCCCCCCCTACAAAAACCACTGCAGAGTGCAGCCTTCTCCCTTCCTCGTTCCTTGGGTCATTAACTAGACTAGACCAAACTCTTGCTGTCTTCACTTGGCAAAACTCCTACTGACGTCCATGGGAGCTGTGCCCGAGTAAAGGCTGTAGGCCTGGGGATACAGCACAGGGACTAATCCCGGGACTGACCACAGCAGATGAGCCAGGTGGGACCTAACTGGGTCTTTCCTTGTGTTTTATGGGCCACATTCTCCTCCCTGCTTCACTGAAATCAATGGGGTCGCAGAGGTGAGAGGAGAATGGGGCCCTGTGGTTCTGTGAGGTACCCACCAGGATTATGGCACAGACTGGACCCAGGAAGCTCCAATGAAAGCCGCTCTCCAGGCTGAGCCAGCAGCTACAGGGAGGGAAGAAGAAGATGGTGACTTTAATGGGATTACTGCCCTTTTTCAGCCCCGGGGGCAGAGATGGGGTGTCACAGGGCAGCTGGCTCTCAAAAGCGAGATGGATCTCAGCCTGCCTGTGACATGGCCGACTCTCTTGCGGGCAGCAGGCAAACAGCCCTCCCCATGTACCTCAGCATCTCCTGCTTTCAGCCCCCACTTCCTCTTCCACCTCCTCAAATGACCCTTTCTGGTGGATGCGTGCAGTGTTGATGAAGGGCCAGACATGCAGCGGATGGACATTGGCCTCGCTGCACTGAAGGAAGTGGATCTGCCCTGATTTACACCAGCTGAGGATCTGGCCTGGGGTGTCTAGAACACGCCACGCCCTGTTTTAGTGGAGTCGCTCACTTTAGAGGGGGGATCCTCAGGGATTTGCACACAGGAAGAAGGTGCATTTGTTTCCTACCCACCAGTCCCACAAACCCAGCCTGGGACCTGGGCGTCAAGCTGGGATCTTTCTGGCTTGTTCTTCCACATCATCAGTGGGGTGAGGAGTGTAGATGTCTGACCGGTGGGAATCTCAACTACAGCGCTCGGGGCAGCTTAGTGTCCCTGGGGATGGGAAGGGTCCCAGGGGGACATTCAGTTCCCAGGCAGGGTGAGCAGGGAAATCTAGGTTCAAGTCAGACCTGGGGTGAGCCGGACAAGCGCATGGAAGCCACAACCCAGCTCCCCTTTGGGATGGGCGCTGCACGTACTGTGTGGAAGTTCCGTAGCCATCAGGATTCACCGCTGCAGAAATAGCCACCACCAGGGCTGGGAAGCCGTAGCCGAACGGGTACATGAATCTCTTCTTGAACCGGCTGGCGCTGGTGTAATTCACGACCTTCAGGTTCCTGACGGTGAGGAAGAGGTGCAGCCCCTCCAGGAACATCCAGCTGAAGCAGGCCAGGAAGAGGTAGTGTAGGAGGCCAGCAATGACAGCACACGCCACCTGGGGGAGACAGAGAGCCCAGGGACACTGCGGTGGGGAAGGGAAATGCTGAGTATGGGGGAGACCTGCCGGGGGGGGGGGGGGGGGTGTCACACCGGGATTCTTGTTAGCAGAGCTCTCCAGGTATAGCGCTCCGTGACCCAGGGACAGCAGGTTCCTCGGTCTATGGAGGGTCCTGCGGGTGCACATTGCTGATGCAGGAAGGGAGCAGAGATTAGTGGTTAGAGCAGGGGAGCAGGGCTCAGGGGATCCAGGTTCTGTTCCCAGCCCTGCCACAGAGTCCCTGGGTGATAGTGGGCAAGTCACGTAGGAGAGGAATTGATGCAAACGGACACTGTGACATATGGATAGAACTAGATGAACTCCAGGGGTTGGGAACACTCAGACCACTGTGCCTAGTGTGAAGGGGCCTAACGGGGAGTGGAAACATCCCCCCGGGAATCCCCCGTGTCCTGCACAGCCCAGAATCCAGGGAGCACAAAGGGGTTCAAACCACACACCCCAGCCCTGCTGGAGGAACAGAGCAGGGGAGAATCAGGCCGTACCCGACTGCCAGTGCGTGTCACCGGGGTGAGGAAGAGCAGGTTGGCCAGGAAGAGGCAGAGGCAGAGCTGCAGGTGGAGGGAGGTGCTGACGCTGCGGATGGAGCGGCACAGGAGGAAGGTGAGGATGGCGAGGAAGAGGCACGGCAGGGAGAGGGTCAGTCCCACATAGGTGATGATGGTCAGTGTGTAACTTCCCTGTAACACAGCAAAGGGAGAATCACCAGTGAGCCCAGCCCAGCCCCCTCGGTTCTGACTCAGCCTTTTCCCCAGCAAAGCTCCAAGTCTCTCCAGGGAGAGCTTTGCCCATGGCTGAGTGCAGAGCTCAGGGTCCAGACCCATATCAGATTCAGGGCCCCGCCTGCCAGTGGGGAATGGGTTTACTCTGGGAGGAATCTGGAGTGACTCCTGCTCCGCTGGGGAGGATTAAAGGGAAGAGCAGAACCAGACCAGCCCCGAGGCCCCAGCGAGGGCCGCGCCTACCTCCAGCTCGTAGAAGGCCATGAGCACGGCGAAGTTGGCCAGGTGGTTGCACTGGCAGCGGGTGATGGTGGCGTTCAAGTTCTGCAGGGTGCAGCCGTGGGTGGCCCAGCGCCTGCTGTCAGGCTTCCAGTAGGCGCAGAGGAGGCGCAGGTCGGTCTTGTTCTCCTGGGGACAGAGAGACGCTTGGTGCATGGGGGGCAGGAGTGGGGTGGGGGGCTGGCTGGGGCCGCACAGGAGGCAGGTCTCCCCAGGCCCTGAGAGGGCAGGTCTGGGGGGTACGAGGGGCTGGGCTGGGGGCACAGAGCATCAGTTTGTCCCTGGGTGGAAGGCGGATTTACCAGCTGACCCGGGTGGGGGGTGTTACTAGAGATGGGCCCAGCTCTGCCTCCCAGCGCCCCATGCTTTCCTCCCCCCATGCCCAGCCCAGGGGCTCACCGGCACCGGGTGGCTGAAGCGGATGCTGACAGAGAGGTTGAGTGCCCGAGTGCCCTGGTCACTGATGAAGGCCGACACCACTGGAGACAGCACACGGTAGCTGGGCCGCCCCGGCTTCTGCGCCCACTTCCCCTTCTGGCCGATCCCGTCCCACTCAGGCGCCTCCACCCGCCCAGCACCGTCCAGGATGGGGCTCATCCCCTGGTATGTCAGCAGCCCGGCCAGCGTGAAGCCTGCGAGAGACAGAGGAGACGGATGAAATGGGGGACAGGAGGGGCCCTGGGGCAGACTGGTGCCAGGGGGTGTTGTGCTGCTGGGGGTGCTGCCCCCAATGCCCTGGCAATGCCCGGCCCCCTTCACACCCCAGCCTGGCACCAAGGGGTGCTGTGCTGCTGCCCCCAATGCCCTGGCTGTGCCCATCGCTATACACACCCCAGCACAGGCGATGACCACATACCTTCTTTCTGCCCTGGAGCTCCGGCCGACTTTAATTCCATCTGCGTCTTGCTCTGCTGCAGCGTCACGGTCTCCTGGCTCTGGTTCCCAGCCTGCCTGACCGCCAGCCCCAGCTCTGCAACCACAATGCCAGCCAGGGCTCACAACAGAGACATGGAGAGGAAGCTGTAGCCAGGCAAGGTGCTTTCCTGGCTGTGGGGGAGCTCCCAGCTATTCCAGTCCCAGCCTCTCCCAGCAGGGGGCACTGTGGGGAGCAGGGCAGGAGCACTGGCTGTGGGGGGGAGCTCCCATCTCCCAGCAGGGGGCGCTGTGGGGAGCAGGGCGGAAGCACCGTCTGTGCGGGGGGGGAGCTCCTGTCTCCCAGCAGGGGTCACTGTGGGGAGTGGGACGGGAGCATAGGCTGCGGGTGATAAAAGCCCAACTGGAAATACTGGGACCGCGTGGGCAGGTGCTGACCTGTGCCGTTGGGGGATGCGATGCTGATCAGGCTGTCAGGCAGGGTCAGGGCCAGCGTTCTCAGCAGCTTCTCCACTATGGCCATCAGCTCCGTCGCGATCCGGTGTCTCCGCTCCACGCTCTCGCTCTGCTTCCCAACCAGATTTATCTGCTTCTCCAGAATGTCCAAGAAGCCCTGGCCAAGCAAACGTGGGGGGTGTTGGTGTCACAGTGCCTGAGCCCCAGCCGCTCACCCCATTCCCAGATTGCTAGTCCTCCACTGCCTTCCCACAATCCCCCTGAAATTAAAGACAAGTTCTCCTGCAATTGACATTGCTGCCTGGGAGGTCAGACTAGATGATCACAATGGTCCTGTCTAGCCTAGGAACCTAGGAGAGCAGCTTCTTGGGCACAGAGCCCACTGGAGAGGCAGGCGTGGGAATTTCTGGGCAGTGCTGCTGTTTATTTCTCTCCTGTTCCAGGTGCTGCATCCCTATAGATCGCCCAGAGACTAGATCCGAGTAGGAGCAGCGATTCCTCCCCCTAACGGGAACAAACCCAGCAAGGCCCCGAATTTTGGCTTGGCACCTGCAGCTTCTCCTCAGCGTTCTGAGAGTTCATCTGCTTCAGCTCCTCCAGCGCCGCCTTGCAGAGACGTCCCACCTGTGCCTGGAAGCTGCCCTGGAGGTTCTGCAAAACAAGCCCCAGGCCTGGCTCAGGAAAAGAGATCACAGAATCGCAGCCCACCTCCCCCCGTCCTGAGAGGCTCCCTCGGCTCAGAAGCCAGGCGCCAGAGGGAGCGCGGGCAATGCCCCGTCTGGCCCCTAGGGGGTGCACGGCGTTTGCAAGGGATGGGGGGGGACGGCGGTTGCAAGCTGAAGCGAGTTGCAGCAGCCTGATGCTGATCCTGGAGGGTGAGAATCACCCCGGGGGCAAAGGCCTAGGCTGGACTGCAGGGGCTCCAGGGACTGGCCACTGGCTCTTTGCCCAGGGGCAAGTTTGGCCCCAGAATCCTCATTGGGCGAGATCAGTGAAAAGCAACGTGGCATGTAAAGGGGAATCAGGATCTATCCCCCCCCAGGGTCTGTGCCCCACTCACCTTGGCTGCGATAGAGTTTTCATCATCCAGCAGCGGGGGGCAGCTGAGCTCTGAGGATGGAAAGGGAGGAGGAGTGAGAGATGGGGTGGGGGGAAATGTGGGGTCTGGCTGGGTAGGTGCATGCACCAGAGCCAGGCACGGAGAGCAGGACTCATTCCCTCCAGCAGGTGGCAGCAGGGACACACGGAGCAGGACTCACGCCCTCCAGCAGGGGGCAGCAGGGACACACAGAGCAGGACTCATTCCCTCCAGCAGGGGTGACAGCAGTCCCCCCCACTTCCCCCCAGCAGGGATATACCCAGCCCATGTCAGTGATATGGGTGTAATAGAGCCTCTCCCAGCAGGGGGAGCAGTGAACCTCCCCACACACACACTCAGCCCCACACATGTGCACAGCCCCTTGTCCCCATCCTCTGCCCACAACCCGGTCTCTGTGAAAGGAACCGTCCCCCCTCTCCATCCTAGGGGGACTGAGCTGCACTGGGGTGGGATGGGGGCTGTGGAATCATTCCAGCCTTATCACCCCTCAACCCTCTCCCCCCAGCTGTGTGTGGTTTTGGTGTGTGTTGGGGGCGGGCGGTGGGGAGAATCCAGCAGGGAGCCCCGGGCTGGCCCCACAGTGGCCTCTAGTGGCCACTAGGCACAGACTGTGCCCCCTGCTGCCATCTTCCCAGGGCAGAGAATCCAGCCGTGCAGCAGGAATGCAGGCACTGCTGCAGGGGGAGAGACGCCCGGCCCCTGGCCCCTGCTCCGCTCCCAGAGCCAGACCTGGGCACACTGGTGGCTGTGGCTCTGAGACAACCGGAAACACCCCAGTGGACGGACAGGCTGGGCTGGGGGGAGGTGAGGGCCTGGAGTCTGAGCCCCCCCACCCTCCGGGCTGAGACCCAGAGGGACCACGGCCACTGGGGGCAGATGGACTGGTGCATCATCCCAGACCAGTTCCCAGCTCACTGCCCCCTCAGGCAAGACCTCTGCCTGTGTAACCCCAGACCCTGCTCAGCCCCCCAGGTGTCCCCTCCATGCCCCCAGCGGCAGAACCCACCTTCGCACAGGGTCGTGTTCCTGTTGGAGGGGATGTAGCCGGCCCGGCACTCACACTGGTAGCTCCCATTGCTGTTGACACATGTGGCCTTCGGGCCGCAGATATTTGGGGTCTTGCGGCACTCCTCGATGTCTGAGAGAGGAAAGCAGGGGGAGGGGGACATCACACACAGCCTGCTGGGCGGCTGCCACACAGGGAACTTAGGGGAGTGGGGAGCTGATAGGCGGGCTGCCGATCCAGCCTGGTTCCAAGCCCCCACCAGCTAGCTCCCACGGGCTGCTTTTTCTGCAAGCATTGGACAAAGCAGGTGGCTGCCAACCAGCGTTCTAAGGGAGCATTGCGCACATTTAAATGAGCATGTTCTCCAATTGATCAGCAATGTAACAACGAAACAATTTTAACCGGGACGACTTTAAGTGAGGAGTTACTGTACATGGGGAAATTGACGGGAACAGCTCCTGTGGAATCGCTCCCCATCCGGACACTCTGGTCTGGAATAATCAGTGCGCTTCCAAAGAGAACAGCGATCGCCATCAATTCCCCCTGGGGGCAAGCCCTAGGGATTCTCCGCACGGCTCCCGATACCAGCTATCCCCGGACAATCCCCGGGACGCTGGCTGAGATACCTGCGGCGCTGATTTCTTCTTGTGCCTAGACCAGCCCCAGGACACTGGCTGGGGTTATCCCACGCGGCCGGGGTCTGGGCGCAGGAACGGCTGGGCGAGGTCTCTGCCAGGGGAAGCGTTTGAACGAATGAGCTCCTGAGTTCACCCAGTTCGATGGGCCCGGTGCTCTGCCCCCCCCAAACGGGGGTGTAAAGGGCGGTTTCCATGGGAACGGCTGGCTAGGACTTGATACAAGCTCTAACTACCGGCTGAACGTCGCCAACAAGGGCCTGGATCGCCCCAGCCCCTTCTCCGGTCAGGCCACCCTGGATGCCTAAGGGGACATAATGGCCCCCTTGGGAAATACTCTCCCATCCAGGGGGCTCCCTGCAGTGTGGGGCTGGAACAGGCTCTGCTCCCAGCCCTGAGGGAGGGGGCAGATTGGGGGCGTGGCCGGGGTGCCCTGCACTGGGGCTATTCCCTGCTCCCCAAGGCCCATGGGGGGCAGAGCGCACTGTGCTGTATGTGGACCATCCACGAGGCCCCTTCCCAGGCTCAGGGGCACTAGCAGCCTGGATTCTGTGTGCTGGGGACAGCGAGGGCCCCACCCGTCTCCCCGGCACCTCCCTGCAAACCTAGGGGTGTATTCCCAATTCAAACACCGAGGCAGGAGAGATCCTGGCCCTCATGCGCTGGGGCAGCAGTTGAGGGTCACAGCGCATCACAGCCCCAGTGAGTGGATCTGGTGCCTTTGCTCCAGCCGGCAGCAGCCTCTGGTGCAGCACCAGGCCTGGAATGAGCCCTGGGGTGTGTGTATGCGGGACGGGGGGGACTGAGCAGGGTGTGGTGGGGGCCAAGGGAGAGCTCACCCTGGCAGGTGTTCTCATTCGCATGCGTGAAGTTGGCGTTCCCAGATCTGGGCTCGTAGCCATCGATGCAGGTGCAGTAGTAATTCCCAGGCACGTTGGCGCAGTTTGCGTGGGGTCCGCAGTCTGCCGGGCTCGGGCCCTGACACTCATCAATATCTGCAACACAAGAGGGGATGTTCTGTACAGTCCTGGCAGGGAGACATTCCTGTATCACCTCCCAGCCCCCCGCACTGAGCTGGGTGACGGGACCCAGCCGACCAGACCCCTGGCAGCTTAACAATCACAGGCCTGATTCCCAGCTGCGCTCAGGCGGCACTAGGCTGCTCTGGCAGTGGAACGGCCACTCGAGAATCCCCCACCCTGCAAAAGGGGCCACCCCAGCTGGTGGGGAGCTGCTGTACGGGTCCTGCCCCCACCCTGCTCCTAGCCCCTGATGTAGGGGCTGATGCTGGGGTTCCTGGCACTGCAGCTATTCCCTGCCCCCCAGGGCCCATGGGGGAGGATCGGGGCATGGCTGGGGCACACTGTGCTGTGGCTATTCTCTCCTCACCAGGGCCCGTAGGGGGCAGAGCGCACTGAGCTATTTCCATGGCCCAGACATGAGGCCCCTTCCCAGGCTCCGCGGGACACTAGCAGCTCAGACGCTGCGTTTGGGGCCAGCGAGGGGCCCCTCCCCTCTCCCCAGCACATCTCTGCAGCACAAGGAGTTTGCTCCGTGGGTCTGTTTATTCCCCATCCACGTGCCGGGCACAGGGTGAGCCCGGCCCCATGTGCTCTAGGAGCAGGCGAGGGCAGGGCCAATCAGAGGGGGGGGCCAGGAGGCCATTTGGCCTGGGCCACAAGCTCAAAGGGGGCCTCAAATTTAAACACTAGTTAATTTTTTGGCATTTGATAAGTTTTGCAACTTGTTTTTATGCCCATCCCTATCGGACCAAAATGTGACCCACGCGCTCAGCTTAGAGCTGCAAATTTAAGCAAATAAGAGATGTGATTTGGAAAGACATCATTTTTTTGTTAACTGATACAGCTTTTGTCATATTAAAGAGTTAAAAATGTTCATAAACATTGCATATTTTTGTCAGTTTGCCTTCATCAGTGGCTTCAGGTGAATCCACCTTCAATGTGTTGAAGCAGGTAAAGAACTATCACCGTTCAACTATGGGACAGGAGCGTTTGAATGGGCTCGCCATGCTTAATGTCAACTGTGACACTGCACGAAAGCTAGACTTTCCCTCAATAATTATTACATTTACACAGGAAAAAGGCTAGAAAAGCATTTGTTAAATAAAACAATATTGACTCTTTTTTGGTGCCTTATTTTGTTTTCATGTGTCATCATTTTGTATGTTTATTATGCGTAGGGGCCTCAAAAGCTGGAAGTGGCCTGCGCCTCTCTGGACCTCTGAGAGGGCCTGGGCGAGGGTCATGTCTCATCACAGCCTCACTGATGGCCTCAGGCCACTGCCAAAGCCGGCAGCAGCCCCGGTGCGGCCCCTTGCTGGGAATGGGCATGTGGGGTGGGGGTCTCAGCACATGGGGCCAGGGGAGAGCTCACCCTGGCAGGTGTTCTCACTCGCGTGCGTGAAATTGGCTTTCCCAGAGCTGGCCTCATAGCCATCGATGCAGCTGCAGGAGTAGTTCCCAGGCACATTGGTGCAGTTTGCGTGGGGTCCACAGTCTGCTGCGCTCAGGCCCTGACACTCGTCAATATCTGCAACACAAGAGGGGATGTTCTGTACAGTCCTGGCAGGGAGACGTTCCTGTATCACCCACCTGTGCTGAGCTGGGTGATGGGACCCAGGCGACCGGGCCCCTGGGAGCTTAACAACCACAGGCCTGATTCTCAGCTATGCTCAGGCCACACTAGGCTGCTCCAGCAGAGGAACGGCCACTAGAGAATATGGTGTATTGAAAACTGTGTTAATATCACAAGCTCTCACTTTACTTTTGCAAGGTTTCCTGCACCTTCTTGCGGGCTAGGGGGCTTGGGTGACAAGCATGTGATCTGGGGTTTTCAGCCGTGTGTCTGCCAAAGGGGCAGCCTAGAGCAAAGTGGGGTTAGTTGTGCCCGTCTGCCTTCAGGAGCAGCCTGCTTTGTCTCTCTCTGTTTGGGGTCCTCGTGTGCTGGGGTTCTGGATTCTAAGAATAACCCTGTGTTGAGCTGCAGCCTGCCAGCGAGAGGATGTGATGCTTTGTTTCTAACTGTGTGTGTGTGCCGTGAACATAACAGAGGGAAGGGGACCTTCAGACCCCAGAACAGCCACTGTGTCCTCTATGGGCCAAGCCCCAGTGGGGCCAAGATTTGGGGAGATTTAGGAGTCCATGTGTGAAGCTGAGTTGCCCAAGGGGTGGGAATACTGGGACTTGGCAGAAATCCCCCTCAGGTTCCAATCACAGAGGAACACACAGGCATTGCCAGCCTGGGTCAACCCCAAGGCCCCTCTACCCCGGTATCCCGTCTGCGACGGGTGCTACAGAGGAAGGTATAAGAGTCCTGCAGCAGCAGCCAGGGGATAATCTGCGCCCATGAAAGTCTCCTCCTGGTCTCTAATAGTTGGAGGTCGGCTTAAGCCAGAGGTCTCAAACTCAATTTACCTTAGGGTCAGTGCCAGTCCTCAAATCCTCCCAGTGGGCCAATGTCACTCATGCCACCCAGAACCCACCCCCCATAAACTTTGCCCCACAAAAAACTCTGCCCCCCACCTGTCTAAGGCTGTGGGATGGAGTTTGAGTGGGGGAGGAGGTCTGGGATAGGGGATTGGGGTGCAGGCTCTGGGATGGAGTTTGGGGGCGTGTGTGTGTGTGGGGAGGGGGCACAGGCTCAGAGAGGGAGTTTTGGGGCTGGGGGGATGTGGGGATGGGGTGCAGGCTCTTGAGAGGGTGTTTGGGGGCAGGAGAGGGTGTGGGGACTGGGTGCAAGCTCTGGGAGGGAGTTTGGGGGTGGGAGGGATTGTGTGGGAAGGGGGTGCAGGCTCTGGGAGGGAGTTTGGGGGCAGGAGGGGATATGTGGGGTGGGGATGGGGGTGCAGGCTCTGGGAGGAGGTCGGGGGTGCGGCGCTTACATGGGGCCCCAAGGCGGGGCAGGCCTGGGGGGCATCCGCACGCTTCTACCCCCAGGCACCGCCCCCGCAGCCAGGGCCGGCTCCAGGTTTTCTGCCGACCCAAGCGGAAAAAAAAAAAAAGCCGCGGCAGCGTGATCGCGCCGCTCCCTCTTCGGCGGCAATTTGGCGGCCGGTCCTTCACTCCGAGAGGGACTGAGGGACCCGCCGCCAAATTGCCGCCGAAGACCCGGACGTGCCGCCCCAATAGCGGCCGGAGTGCCGCCCCTTAGTATTGGCTGCCCCAAGCACCTGCTTCTTTAGCTGGTGCCTGGAGCCGGCCCTGCATGCAGCGTCCCATTGGCCTCAGGGGCGCTCGGGGCAGGGGCAACACGTGGAGGCACAGCCCCGCCCCGCCCCTGGACCGCAGGGAGGGGCCGGCAGCCACTGGAGAGAGCAGGCAGACGCCGCTCAGCTCCGCTGCGCTGCTGGGGCCCCTGAGGGGGGAGCGCCTGGGGGTGGCAGGTGGGGCCAAGGGAGAGACTCGGCCCCAAAACTGCTGGAGCCCCACGGGCCACATTGGGGATGTTCTGTGGCCCACGGGCTAGGAGCTTGAGACCCCTGGCTTAAGCCCTGAAGTGGGAGTTTTTCCCTCCCTCCCAGAATTACTGTCCATTAACTAGCACAGCTCCAGGCATTGTCGTTCCCCATAGAAACAACCAGTCCCTCTTTAAAACTCGACACATTCACAGCCTCCAGGCCGCGGTAGCAGTGAGTTCCAGAGGCTACTGCTGCCCCGGGTGGAAGAGTATTTCCTTGTATCTGGTTGAATTTGCCCCTTTTCAATTCAATTCAATCCAGAAACTGCCCCTTGCTCATTGGTCTTTCTAAAGCTCGTGAGTTTCTAAGCTAATCTGATTTTTTTTTAGTGCCTGGGATTGTCGTCACGAGCTCAGCCATGCACTTGAGACCCACTGGAGCCGAGTTAAGTGCGTAGCTGGGCAGGGCTGGAGCCAAGCATGTGCTTTGCTGACTCGGGGGGCTCAGGGGGCACAGACAGGGACCAGCACAAAGCGATTTAGCAGCTGGCAGCTTCCAACGTCCCCTGGTGGAGACACCCGCATGTGGGTATCCCCTGCCAGGGGACTGGCATTGGTGCATGCGCCAGCTTCACCAGCGCAAAGGGATCTCCAAATCCACTGGACAACGAGCCCAGAGAGACCTCTCGGTCTGTGCCCTGGACAAACTCCCTGCCCTGGGGAGCGACGCGGAGCTGACCAGCCCGGGTGTCCCCCGCCAGACTGCTGGAACTGGGGGTGTCTCAGGGAAGCCAGGGGCTGGGTTGGCAATGCCAGTCCCAGCACATGCCCCTCACAGCGCTGCTCACGCAGGTAACTTGGGGCAGACGGAGGGTCCCTCGAAGTAGCAGCTGCGCCCCCTAGAGGCCGGAGGAGAGCATGGCTGCCTGCCCCCAGAGGAAGCTCAAGCAATAGGGAACGGGGTTGAATTCAAGAAAGTTTTTGCCCAATTGCCAGAGCCGTTCCCGGGGTCATTTCCCAGGCTCAGCGGGGCACTAGCAGCTCAGATGCTGCGTGCTGGGGCCAGCGAGGGGCCCCTCCCCTCTCCCCAGCGCATCACTGCAGCACGAGGAGTTTGCTCCGTGGGTCTGTTTCTAACCCCGAGGGTTTATTCCCTGTCCAAGCGCCGGGCACAGGGGTGAGCCCGGCCCCATGCTCGGCAGGAGCAGGCGAGGGTCACGTCTCATCACAGCCTCGCTGATGGCCTTGGGCCACTGCCAAAGCCGGCAGTAGCCCCGGTGCGGCTCCTTGCTGGGAATGGGCACGTGGCGTGGGGGTCTCAGCAGGTGGGGGTCACGGGAGAGCTCACCCTGGCAGGTGTTCTCACTCGCGTGCGTGAAGTTGGCTTTCCCAGAGCTGGGCTCGTAGCCAGGGATGCAGGCGCAGTAGTAACTCCCAGCCACGTTGTTGCAGTTTGCGTTGCGTCCACAGTTTGGCTTGCTCGGCCCCAGACACTCGTTAATATCTGTAATGCAAGAGGGGACGCTCTGTACAGTCCTGGCAGGGAGACGTTCCCCGTATCACCGCCGTCAGCGCCCTGTGCTGAGCTGGGTGACGGGACCCAGGCATCCGGGCCCTGAGCAGTTAGTGATTAAGGGCCTGATTCTCAGTTACCCATTTCTGCTGCTGCAATCTCAGAAACAGCCCCCCGAGCCTCCTGTCCCAGGTACGGAGGGTTCAGCCCCACAAACACCCAGTTCCCCAATGTGAATGGAGGGTGGGGAGACTCCCTGTGGGGCTCCAGGCTCCCTGTGTGTTGGGGGGGGTGACAATGTGCCTCTCCTCTGCCCCCTCCCTCCTTGGATCCCTGCGTGGCGGGGGAGGGGGAGTATAGCCAGGGCTGCCCCATTCTGCTCCTCTGAGCAGGGATCCGTGGGGCCCCTCTGCCCCTGGACACCCAGGGGCTGATTAGGACCCAGGCTGGGATTCAGATAGGTCAGTGTGATGGGCCCCCCCACCCTGTGCCCGATTCACAGAGCCCAAGACTCCTGGCTCCTGCTGCAGCCACTTCCGATACTCACTCTGGAGGTCCCTGGTTCGATCCCCAGGAGGGCGGCCCTCACCCGTGCTGCCGCCCCCCTCATTCCCCAGCCGGGCTGAGCACCCCCAACAGGCCCTGGAGTCAGTGGAGTTGGCTGCTCCGGCCCTTAATGCCCTGCTCAGTCCCAGCCCCCCCAGGACAACGTGGGAGCCCCGTTACCGTCACAGGCCTCCGTTGGGTCGGTGAAGAAGGAGCGATTCCCTTGTGTCTGGTATCCATCCAGGCAGGTGCAGTGGGTGTTGTTCACACACTTGGCGTTTGCTGGGCATAGCAGATGGTTGTTGCAGTCCTCAGTGGTACCTGCAGGGGCGGGAACAGCTGGGCAGGGTCAGCCAGCGCAGAGCGGCTCACCCCCCCCCCCCCAGAGTGGGATCGAGTCCTTTCACACGCCCCATTCGCTGATTTTCGTCCCTGGGCGCCTGGCAAACAGCTCCGACGCCATCCACCGCCTGGCAACAAGCTGCCCTCGGCTGCACAGGGGCCTTGGCTCCCCGGGGAGCCCCCGGCACAGACAGGCAGAGCCGCCGGAGCCGGGCGTCGGTGCAAGTGAAACGTTTTCGATCTCACCCAATTTTTCTCTTTTTTGTTGCTGTCGTTGTTACTCTCATTAGTGTCAATTTCAAATAGAAACCTCACTTCGAACCGGAAAACGGGAATTGTTCGTTTTGAAAATTATTTCATCTCCCCCCCCACACACACACACATTTTTTTCCCCGAGTAAAACCAAACATTCCTCTGAACCGAATCGGAATTTTCTGGCAAAAAATGGTTCCTTGGGAAGTTCCTGCCCGGCTCTGCTCTGGATTGACTGAGAGCGGAATCGGGCGCGAGGCTAGTTTGGATCCTGAGCTGCCTCCCATGACCCAGACTGTGACCTGCCTACGGGGGCTCCTGGATCCTTTAGCTGCCCGGTGTTTGGGGCTCCGCTGGGATCCGTCCCTCTGGCCAGCGTGAGGGGAAGGATCCCAGCGCAGCTTAGCCGGCTGCAGGGTTGGGACGGGAGCAGACGGAGCAGGGTGGGTGCAGCACTGGGGACCCCAGTGGGTTGATGGGAATTTGCCCAAATCCCATCTTGGGATTCGCAGCAGAGCTGGGCTCGGGGTGCAGAGTCCGGATCCCAAACACCCCCCAGCTGGGCACGTGGGTCCCAGGTTTCAGTTCAGCCTGATTTTAGAGGGGGGGCATCTACAAATGCCACTTCTAGCGTCTGAGCCATCAGGGGCTTTGATTCAGGCTGGTCAATAACACGGCCCTTGGCTACAAAGGGGATCTGCCCCTCACTCCAGCCCCCAGTGTAGAGCCCTGGGCCCCAGTGTCTATTCTCTGCTGGCCACGGGGCTGGGAAGGGAAGGGGAGGGCTACACAGGGCACCTTCTCCTCTCCCCTGCACGCACCCACCGTGCTCTACAAACCCACCCCAAGACACCCATGCCAAGGGGCTGCTCCTGGCTCGCCAGACCCCTGACTCTGCTCTTCTCCCACAAGGGAAAGGGACCGGAGGGGGCGGAGGCCGGAGACCCCGGGCAGCCGGGAGCGCTGGGGAAGGTTAGCCAGGAGGAGTCAACCTTACCTTGTACGCCATGATTCTGGGCCACGGTGCCCCCCAGGCACAGGGCGATGCAGAGCCCTGGAAGGCAGAGACAGGGTAAGGCACCATGGGCAGATGGTAACCGCCACTCAGCTGCACACACCCCCGGCCCCCCCAGTCCTGCCAATCCTGAGCCAATGGCCAGTCAGTGCCCTGCCAATGGTGCAATTAAAATGCAGACACCTGGTGCTCTGGGAAATCAGCCCCAGCTGGGATCCCTGCTAATATTTTTAATTGATTCTAGTTGGGAACTGGACTTTTGGCCAGGACAACTGGGTCTTTATTGTGTGTACTAGCAACAAAGACCAGGAGCCCCCATTGTCAGGGCCGGATTTATACTTAGGGCACCCTAGCCACAGGGGCTCGGCGATCATTCCCCCCAGGCTTGGAGCTCCGGGGCCCCCCGCCATCTGGAGGTGGCCGGGAGCTGCAGGGTGCCCCTGCTGCCCGGAAGTTCTTAACTGCCACTTTTAACTTTTAGGTGCCCTGCCGCCAACTGCCCAGCGCCCCCCACCCCCTCTGCCCAGAGCTGCCCCATGAACTACCCGAGAGAGACCCACTCTCCCAACCCCTGCCCCCTGGCCCGCACTCACTGGCCCCCCGGGAGGTAACGCATTCTGCTGGGCAGAGCGAGGAGCGCTCCAGCAACAGGGCTGCGTGGGTCTGTCTCCCCTTCAGCCGGCCCTGCCCCCTGCTGGGACCTGAGAGTGGCAACATTTGAATTTTTAGGCACCCCATAGAATGCTGGCGCCCCTAGGCATGTGCCTACTGTGCCTAATTGGAAATCCGGCCTGCCCAGTGTGCCGGGTGGCACCCAGAGCCCACTGAGATCAGGGCCCCCATTGTACCAGGTGCTGAACCAAGCCTAACAAGGTCAGGGCCCTGTCACGCCAGGTGAAACCAAAGCCGACTGAGATCAGGGCCACATCACGCTCGGTGCTGCACAGACACACAGTGAGCCAGTCTGTGACCCAAAAGTGTCATGGCAATAGGCAAAGGGAGGAGCATTCTCTCCATTTTACAGATGGGGAAACTGAGGCACAGTGAGGGGTAATGACTTACCCAAGGTCACCCAGTACGTCCATGCAATGGACAAACCCACTTGGAAAGGGGAAGCAACGGGGGGATGGGGCGAAAAGACAACACAGGCTGCTTTTGATCTCAGGTATCGGCCCAAATCCACCCCCTCCTGCTGGTGTTTATTTATAGCCTGTTGCTCTGAGTCATTAACCACACGCCGGTGCGAAGAACCAGATGATAAAGGACCCGTGGGCCGAGTGCCCAAGGTGATGTGAAAAGGGGAAACACATCGGGCTGTGGAACCGCATTGTGCTTTCCTAGGAAGGGAGCTAGAAAGGGGGCGTGGCTTTGAAATTCAGTTCCGGTTGATCTCCCCCGGGGAGACTCTATGGAGGACGAGGGAGCTGGGCAGGTGACGGCATCACAGTTCCCCTGGGAGCGAAGGCCGAGCCATTAATTCAGAGATTCTAAGGCCAGGAAGGGAGCAGGCTGATCCGACCTCTCGCACTGCAGGGGCCGGAGAATGACCCAGGGATTCCTGCATCCAGCCCATAGCTGGGGATGGAGCTAGCGCAGAGCTTGAGAGAGGACAGCCCGTCTGTTCGACTCCAAGTGATGGAAACAGCTGTTGTGTGTTCACACTGTCAGCTGCCTGCGCAATAGCGTGTTCACACTTGTGGCACTTGCAGCAGTATTTGGAGCGGTGCACTCTGGGCAGCTATCCCACAGAGCACCTCTTTCTCTTCTGCCGCTAAGAGTTGTGGGAAGGCGGAGGGGGTTACGGGGCATCCTAGGTCCTGTCCCAGTGCCTTAAATGCATTTTTTCACATCCCAGCAATCCCTGTGCTTTCATCCGCATTTGGCGCCATCTTTCAACGGTTTGTGTATTGTGCACCCTGCCTCTTCAGGCTGCAGGAATGGATCCCGAACTGTTGACCAGTATGCTGCTCGCTCTGACCAAGACATCACAAGTGGCAGTGGAGTTATTCCTTAAACTACAAAGGTAAGAGGAGTGTGACATTGATCTCGACACGTGTTGTAGCTACAATATGAGATTGCTTGTGGCATTCGCGGAGGTGGTGACCACAGTGGAACACTGCTTTTGGGCTCGGGAAACAAGCTCTGAGTGGTGGGATCACATCGTGATGCACGTCTGGGATGATGACCAGTGGGTGCAGAACTTTCGAATGAGGAAAGCCACATTCTTGGGACTGTCTGATGAGCTCGCCTCAGCCCTGCGGTGCAAGGACAGGAGAATGAGAGCTGCCCTGCTGCTGGAAAAGCGTGTGGCGATTGCACTGTGGAAGCTGGCTACTCCAGACTGCTACCGATCGGTCGCTAACCAGTTTGGAGTGGGAAAGTCGACCGTTGGACTTGTGTTGACAGAAGTCTGCAGGGCCAGTAATCCCATGCCGCTTCGAAAGACCATGACCCTGTGCAACATGAGTGACATTGTGGATGGCTTTGCACAATGGGCTTCCCTAACTGCGGAGGGGCGATAGATGGCACGCACATTCCAATTCTGGCACCGGACTACCTAGCCACAGAGTACATTAATCACAAGGGGTAGTTCTCAATGGTTCTCCAGGTGCTTGTGGATCACCATGGGTGTTTCACAGACATTAACGCAGGCTGGTCTGGAAAGGTGCGTGACGCACACATCTTTTGGAACAGTGGCCTGTTCAGGAAGCTGCAAGCAAGGACTTTCTTCCCGGACCAGAAGATCAGCGTAGAGGAAGTTAAAATGCCCATTGTGATCCTAGCAGTCCCTGCCTACCCCTTAATGCTGTGGCTTATGAAGCCATACATGGAGTAACTTGACAGCAGTATGGAGCGGTTCAAGAACAGGCTGAGCAAGTGCAGAATGACTGTTGAGTGTGCTTTTGGCCATTTAAAAGCCTGCTGATGCTGCCTCTATGGGAAGCTGGACCTGGCCGATGACAATATTCCTATGCTTATAGCCGCATTCTGTACACTCCGTAATATTTGTGAAGGGAAGGGTGAAAGCTTCATTCAGGGCTGGATCGTAGAGGTACAGCGCATGGAGGCTGAGTTTGAACAGCCAGAAACCAGGGCGATTAGAGGGGCGCAGTACGGGGCATCAGGATCAGGGATGCCTTGAGGCAGCAATTTGAAGCCTAAAGCTACTAATATTTGTTGCTATGCTCGGGAGTGCAGTGCTTGTAATGCTAGGAGGTGATTGGTGCAGGCGATGGAATATGTGGGTTTAGCATAATGGTATGTTGCTTTGCAGGGCTATTTTTTGCTTTCAATTAATAGAATACAGATTGCTTTAAAACCAACACAATTCTTTTATTAAAAAACAACAACTGGAGGAGAGAGTCAAAGAAACAAAGAACATCAGCAGTGAGAGGGATGGGGGAAGGGAAGGTCCCAAGAGGAGAAGGGGTCCTGGGACGGCTAAAGATTTGTGTATGTCCAGGGATCATATTCAACCTTCAACTTTGGAGTACAATGCAGTGGGTACTGTGCTTCAGCAGGGCCAAACCGCAGAGGGATGGGTGTTGAGTGTTGTGAGTAGTGGGAGTCCGCAGTGCTGGATTGTGAGGGGGGAGGAGTGGAATGCCCTGGGTATAAACTGGAGCCAGGAGGTTGATAAGAGTGTGTTGACGGTGTCTGGGGGGCGCATGGGAAAGTGTTTTGCAACAGCAGCTGCAGGGGAGGGCGGGCGTGGAGCTGCTCAGTTTGCAGAGCTAGTATCACCTGGAGCGTGTTTGCTTGGTGCTCCGTAACCTCTAAGAGCCGCTCCGTGGCTTCATTCTGGCGCGCCGCGTTCTCCTTTGGTCCCTCTTCTCACGCTCCGCCACTCCTGCAATTCCTGTCTCTCGGTGGCAGAGTGCATCATAACATCACACAGAAAATCCTCCTTAGTTGTTCTTGGCCGCCTTCTAATTCTGCACAGCCATTCAGCCGCCGATAGCAAAGAGGGAGGCTGGGCTCCCAAGGTCATCTCTGTGAAGTTTAAACGCAACATTTTACAGAAGCCGGATTGTTTGCAACACAGAGAGCACTGATTCAGTGCTTTAAACACAGCCAGTACTCACACACCTGGCACTAACTGGCTGACCCCAGGCAAGCACACATGAGCCACAAGACCCCCAAAATGGTGAGTAGCCGCAGGGGCAGGGGAAATCACTCTTCTCGGACCCTGCTGTACACTGGGCACGTGGCTCTTGGGGAGAGCCAGCACTGTAGGGGGTGGGGGCTGATAATCAATCCTGTCCCCACACTTTACACAGGATGTGATCATTATGGAAGATCTCTCGCTGCTGAGGGTCAGCAGGGAATCAAGGGAGGGTCTTCTCCAAAACTGCAACTTCTGCCCTGGCCCCTATGCAGCTCATCTGTGTGCAGCAAGGGACCCCCCTGATCCCATCATGGCACAGTGGTGCGGGAAAGTTACTGTTAATGGGGCAAGAAACAAAGCAGCTATGCCGAAGTACCTGCAACAGCTGATTGCCCAGTATCTCCACGAGAGCTTCCTGGAGATCTCTGAGGGAGATTCCCATGAAGTGAGGGCGTCAATCAACAGCCTGTTCCGCCGCTCAGACTAGGCATGCGGTGGGAGACAAGCCTGCTTTCTGCAACCCTCCTTCCCCCAACAACTCACTTCAGTGATTCCCAAAATCAAATCCACTTACCGGGGGCTCCTCTCCTGTTTGCGCTTCGCCAGCATCCGACAGCTGTGACTGGCTAGCCTCCTCGGGGTAGAAAAGAGCTTCTGCCTGCATGCATCTCTGACCTCCGAGTCATCCTCTGCCTCTGGGTCCCCCTCATGCTCCACATCCTCATCCAAGATTTCCTCCTCCTGGCTCAGTCCACTTTCGACTGGCACGCGAGCCACCGAAGTATCCACAGTGGTATTTGCAGTGGAGGTGGGGTCACCGCCAAGTATCATGTCCAGCTCTTTGTAGAACCAACAGCTTATGGGCGCAGCACCGGAGTGGCGGTTTGCCTCCCGCGCCTTGTGGTTGGCATTCTGCAGGTCCTTCATTTTGACCCTGCACTGCAATGTGTCCCGGTCATGGCCCCTTTCTCTCATGCGTCGTGAAATCTGTCCAAAGGTATCTTAATTCCTACGGCTGGAGCGCAGCTGGGACTGGACAGCCTCCTCTCCCCAAATGCTGATGAGGTCCAGCAGCTCGGCATTGCTCCAAGTGGGGGGATCGCCTGGTGCATGGAGCAGGCATGGCCACCTGGAAAGATGCGCTGAGACCACTGCACTCATCACCGAGCAAACAGGAAGGGGACTTTCAAAATCCCAAAGGAATTTACGGGGTGGGGATGACGGTTGGTGACCTGAGGGCAGGGCAGTAGAGTTCAAACCGCTGACCAGAGAGGCAAGAACAGGCATTGTGGGACATCTCCTGGAGGCCAGTCACAGGGCTGTAGTGGACCAGGGTGTCTAGACTGGCACCGTCGCACTGTACACCCGGCACAGAAAGCTGTACGTCTCTCGGTGGGGTGGTCTTTCACAGTGCTACAACTGCGCAGTTTCTGCGCACTAAGTGGCCTGGCAGTGTGTAACCTCGGGAGTTACAGCTCAGAAAGCTGCTTTATTGCACAGAAACTTGCCAGTGTAGACAGGGCCTAAGATGTCTCCAGCAGTCATCCTGGGCAGGGATTCAGTGAAGAATGAAACCTGATTAACTCACTTCCCTGCCTTAAATAGGATTTACATATGGCGGGAACCCTTCGTTTCCTAGTTTGATCCTCACCCCTATTAGTGGGAAAATACTAGTAGTCCAGTACCAGGTGACATGATCACATGACCCGGCAGTGTCCAAGCAGCATCCCAGGAAGCTTCTCAGGAAGGTGGGAGATTAGCATCTTCAAAGTTCTATTGTCCGTCTTAAATGGCCCATCCAGGCTGATTGCCTACGGTCTGGGGGATGTGCCCCAGGTGTAAACCCTCTAGTAACTGTTACATAGTCAATATTCCTCACTTCAGATACAGAATTGATACATGCATACAAATAGGATAATCATATTCAGTAAATCATAACCTTGCCAATGACACCTCACATGACCCGTCTTGCATAGAACACATCAGTTATGCCACATTCATATCATAGCAATATCCTATGAAGAATATGGGGCACAGTGTCACATCTGGGTTTTCCCTTCGGTTTGGTAAACCATATGGTCAATTGTTCGACCACACTTTGGTTTGTTATGCAATATGCCCAAGAGACCAAATAACCAATATCGGTCTGGTTTATTGCTAAAAGTCAGTAATAGCTAAGGCTGGGTGTCTGTCACAGAGGTCATGGAAGTCACGGATTCGGTAACTTTCTGTGACCTCCATGAGTTCTGCAGCAGCTAGTGCAGCTGGCCCTGGGCGGCTGCTGCTGGGGCAGTCTTGGGCCACCACACACCCCCAGCTCCCCAGCAGCAGCAATTGTTTGGGTATGGGAGGGGGCTCAGGGCTGGGGCACCGGGTTGGTGTGTGGGGCTTACCTTGGGTGGGTGGGGGGGCTCCATGGAAGTGGCCAGCATGTTCCTGCAGCTTCTAGGTGGAGGGGCCAGGGACCTTGTGGCAGCACGTGGAGACCAACTGGCTTTCCCTTCCCCTAGGAGCTGAAGGGACAGCTCCGGCTAGCTCTGCCAACTCTCGCCCCCAGTACAAGAAGGGCTCCTGGGCCATGTGCCACCACCTCCCCACCTCACCCCCCCACCCAGCACCTGCAACAGCCCTCCCAGGCTGCCCCTACCCCGGGACCTGTGGTGCGCCCTGGGCCACCTCCCTCCAGCACTCTCGGTACCCCCGGTACCACCCCCCAAGAGCACCTGGCGCAAGTTTTAGTTAGGGGTATATAGTAAAAGTCATAGAGGATGAATCAGAGAAGGCATTGGGCTTTTATGCTTCCAGAGACCAGACTGATCCTCAGTTATCCCCTGGGATTCAGTAAGTGTGAAAGTGGTGGAAAGCTATCTGGGACCCCTCCATGCTCTGGTCTCATAGTGAGCCCATCTCAGATGAGCCCATTTCAGGCAGCCCAGGAATCTGGCCCAGTAAATCTAAGGGTGTTTCAGTGAGTCTGGAAGGAGTCTCAGTTGGTACAAGGTGAGCACTGGAGGGAGCAGAGGAAATTGCACGTTACACCAATGTAGCGTAGGCCTAGGTGTAAATTCTAGTTCAAGGAGACATACCCGGGCTTGCTCTGACCCAGCTGGCATGACAAAAATTTAAGCGTGGCCGCATTTGGGCAAGTAACAGGAGAGGCTCCCTGCCCCGACTACAATCCCATCCAAGACCACAGGTACGCACTCAGGCCGGCCAGCCCCTCCCGCCACCATGGCGACACTTCTATTTCTAGCTAGATGAGAGCTAGTGCAACGATGTCTTCTTGAGCTGAAACATTCACCTTCCAGACCCAATGCAGACAGACCCGTGAGCTCCTCCGGATTCTCCTAGCCCC
Source organism: Emys orbicularis (assembly GCF_028017835.1). Taxonomy (NCBI): domain Eukaryota; kingdom Metazoa; phylum Chordata; order Testudines; family Emydidae; genus Emys; species Emys orbicularis. Next base: position 5,458,750 of record NC_088701.1, on the reverse strand, counting down.
ACCCGAGTTCAGCCCATGGACTTTGTTCCACTCACCCAATGGATACACGTCACCTCGGGTTCCCATGGTGGCTCAGATGCTGTCAGGACAGGTCAAGTTCTGAGGATTCTGAGCTTTGCAGCCTCCTTATCTTGGAGAAATTAGACAGGAAACCAAGTTGACTCATTTCCTGTTGCATTCTATTGTATTAACCCACAGCACTGCACACATGAAAGCACTGTCTTCTCAGCATGCCCTGCTCTCCTTCCTTCTGCCCTACCACTTCTCCCAGCCACATAAGCATTTACTTTCCTGAGTATCTATGGGGAAAACTGACCACAGTGCAGAGGGTCCAGCATCACTTCACACAATCACTGAAATGTGGAGTTGAAGGGACCTCAGGAGATCAAACAATCCATCCCCATGCGCTGAGGCAGAACTAAGTGCACCTATACCATCCCTGGCAGGTGTTTATCCAACCTGTTCTTACAACCCCCCAATAACAGGGATTTCACAGCCTCCCTAGGTCACCTGTTCCTGTGCTGAACCATCCTTAGAGTTAGAAAGTTTTTCTTAATATCTACCTTAAATCTCCCTTGCTGCTAACTAAGCCAATTCCTTCTTGTCCTACCCTTGGTGGACATGGGCACCAATTGATCACAGTCCTCTTTATAACAACCTTTTACATATTTGCAAATTGTTATCATCTCCCACCTCAGCCGTCTTGTCTCTGGACAAAACATGCCCAGTTCTTTTAATCTTTCCTCACAGGTCATGTTTTCTAAACCTCTGATCATTTCTGTTGCTCTCCTCTGGAATCCGTGCAATTTGTCCTCATCCTTCCTGAAGCGCAGCACCCAAACCTGGACATGGTTCTCCCGCGATGAGTAGAGGAGAACAGTCACCTCCCATCTCTGACCCACCCAACCCCTGTCAATACATCCCAGAATGTATCACACTGCAGACTCACTCCATTTGTGGTCCACCAGAAACCTCACACCCTTTTCTGCAGTGCTGCTGCCGAGCAGTGAGTCCCCATCCCTCCCCTGTGAGTAAGGACTTCCAACTAGCTTTGCACCAACCTTGTGGTAGTTTCATCTACTCCATATTTCCTTCTTTTGAGTAGGAAAATGTCATGTGGGACTGTGTCCAAAGACTTACTAAATTCAAGATACATCACATCCACCTCTTCCCCCCATCCACGAGACTGGGTACCCAATCAAAGAAGGAAATTATGTTTGTTTGGCATGACTTGTTCTTGACAAATCCATGTTGGTTATTACTTATCACCTATTATTCTCTAGGTTTTAATAAATTTGGTAGTTTAATCATTTGTTCCAGTATCTTTCTGGGTATTGAAGTTAGGTTCTCTGGTCTATACTTCCCTAAGAGTTCCTTTTTACCTTTTTTTGGAGTTTGCCCTTGTTATGAACCTCACCCATCCTCCATGAGTTCTGGAAGATAATCACTAATGGTTCAGAGATTGCTTCAGCTAGTTTCTTAAGTACTCTAGCGTGAATGTTATCAGGCCCTGCCGAGTTGTATAGATCTATCTTAGCTAAATATTCTTTATCTGTTATTTCCCTATTATGGCGAGTGTTCCTTCCCTCTTGTTAAAATTAACTCGTGTGAAGTATCTGGTCCCAACTAATCTTTTTAATCCTGCATTCAGTAAAATTTAAGAGATGCCCATACTGAGTGGTTGGTTGCTAACATAATGGTCAGAGATGTCAGTGTCCTGGGGTTGTTAATGAGTCTTGCTGTAAGCAGTCATCTAAGGTGGTGCAGCTGTAATGCCGAAGTCATTTTCTGAGCAGTAGCTCTTCTTAACAGAAAACAAACAGAAGAACAGATCTTTATCCAGATCACAGTGTGGCTCCCTATGCGTGAGATGGTACTGTCCAAGTCTCAGCTGTGATCATAGCTCTTGTCTGCAGCTGTTGTCTTGGAGACGCAGACAGAACATCAGTCCTGTTCCAGGTGGTGCTGTAATAACAGGATTAACACAGGAAGAAGATGAAAGAGGCAGCTAATGACAATCCATGCTTGATGGTGTCAGAGAGCAGGATGTGGGCGGTCAGGTCTAGTGGTCAGAGCAGGACCTGGCAGCCAAGAACTGGAGCCGCGGATCAGAGCCAGGGGTCAAATGCCAGCGCCAAGAGTCAGAGCCAGGGGCAGGAGCCAGGAGTCAGAACTCACGGTCAGAATCGGGGTCAGAGCCAAAGCTGGAGATGAGGAATCGGAGCTGAGGGTCAGAACCAGATTACCTGGAGAGAGGCAAGGCAGGAGCCGGGCTGGACCAAAGTCGGAGCTATCATAGCTGTGGGCAAAAGCTTTGAGCAGCTACTGAACTATTACTGCTGGGCTTAAGAGCCTGTCTGCTGACCCTTCCCACCAATCAGGCAGCTTGGTACAGGCCAGCTGCACTTGTGAGGTTGCCTGGAGACTGGCTCTGCTGCAAGCCCTGATTCCCGACAGATGGTCCTTGTCAATGGTCCCATATGGCAGGTTCTTCAAGGGAGTGACTGCTCAGGACTTGGGGCTCTCCAGTCCTCCCATCCAGTTGTCTGTAAACTCGAGGTGAAGAGAGGCAAAGAAATACACTCAGGCTCCTCCTCCTATGATCACTCTCATGTGTGGGTCTTACCAGGTCCCCTTTTCTTCTGGCCCCCTCCTAGAGGGACAGCTCTGGTCCAATCAGTGTCACAAACATGCTTCTTCCAAATAGATCAACCTTCCGCTGAGAAAAAACCACTGCACACACATGTGGGTTTTGCCCATATAAAGTCAGTTTCTCCTCAGTGAATTCCCCTTTCTCAGATGTTTCCTGGTGGTTCGCTCTGTCCTGTCTGGATTGCGATGAGCAGTGGGGTGTGGTTCACCTGCCTTATTTCCTCCTCTGTCTGCTTTAGAACAACACATTCCCAGTGGCTAAAGAAATTTCTTTGCTATCCTCTTTGCCATTAGCCCCAGGAGTCTATCATAGAATCATAGATTATCAGGGTTGGAAGGGACCTCAGGAGGTCATCTAGTCCAACCCTCTGCTCAAAGCAGGACCAACACCAACTAATTCATCCCAGCTAGGGCTTTGTCAAGCCTGACCTTAAAAACCTCTAAGGAAGGAGATTCCACCACCTCCCTAGGTAACCCATTCCAGTGCTTCACCACCCTCCTAGTGAATAAGTTTTTCCTAATATCCAACCTAAACCTCGCCCCGCCCTGCAACTTGAGACCATTACTCCTCGCTACCACTGAGAACAGTCTAGATCTTAGGCGCCAACTTTCCCCGGCGCCGGTGGGTGCTTGCGTCCCCCCCGCCCTGACCCCACCCTACTCCCAAACCTGCCCCTCCCCCATTCCAACCCCTTCCCCAAATCCCCACCCAGCCCCTCCTCTTCGCCGAGCGCGCCGCGTTCCTCCTCCTGCCCCCTTCCTCCCATCCCCGTGAAACAGCTGTTTTGCGGCGCAAGCACTTGGACCTAGGGAGAAAAAGTGGGCACGCGGCACGCTCAGGGTAGGAGGTGGTAGTGGAGGTGTTCAGGGCAGGGAGCTGCCGGTGGGTGCTGAGCACCCAGCAATTTTTCCCCGTGGGTGCTCCAGCCCCGGAGCACCCATGGAGTCGGCGCCTATGGTCGAGATCCATCCTCTTTGGAACCCCCTTTCAGGTAGTTGAAAGCAGCTATCAAATCCCCCCTCATTCTTCTCTTCTGCAGACTAAACAATCCCAGTTCCCTCAGCCTCTCCTCATAAGTCATGTGCTCCAGCCCCCTAATCATTTTTGTTGCCCTCCGCTGGACTCGTTCCAATTTTTCCACATCCTTCTTGTAATGTGGGGTCCAAAACTGGAGACAGTACTCCAGATGAGGCCTCACCAATGCTGAATAGAGGGGAAAGATCACGTCCCTCGATCTGCTGGCAATGCCCCTACTTATACAGCCCCAAATGCCGTTAGCCTTCTTGGTAACAAGGGCACACTGTTGACTCATATCCAGCTTCTCGTCCACTGTAACCCCTAGTTCCTTTTCTGCAGAACTGCTGCCTAGCCATTGGTCCCTAGTCTGTAGCTGTGCATGGGATTCTTCTGTCCTAAATGCAGGACTCTGCATTTGTCCTTACTGAACCTCATCAGATTTATTTTGGCCCAATCCTCTAATTTGTCTAGGTCCCTCTGTATCCTATCCCTACCCTACAGCCTATCTACCACTCCTCCCAGTTTAGCGTCATCTGCAAACTTGCTGAGGGTGCAGTCCACGCCATCCTCCAGACCATGAATGAAGATATTGAACAAAACCGGCCCCAGGACCGACCCTTAGGGCACTCCGCTTGATACCGGCTGCCAACTAGACATGGAGCCATTGATCACTATCTGTTGAGCCTGATGATCTAGCCAGCTTTCTACCCACCTTATAGTCCATTCATCCAGCCCATACTTCTTTAACTTGCTGGCAAGAATACTGTGGGAGACCGTATTGAAAGGTTTGCTAAAGTCAAGGAATAAAACATCCACTGCTTTCCCCTCATCCACCAAGGCAGTTATCTCATCATAGAAGGCAATTAGGTTCCAGGGACTGAGGTGAGGCTGACTGTCCTCTAGTTCCCTGGATCCTCCTTCTTCCCTTTTTTAAAGATGGGCACTACATTAGCCTTTTTCCAGTCATCCGGGACCTCCCCTGATCGCTATGAGTTTTCAAAGATAATGGCCAATGGCTCTGCAATCACATCCGCCAACTCCTTTAACACCCTCGGATGCAGCACATCCGGCTGCATGGACTTGTGCTCATCCAGCTTTTCATAATAGTCCTGAACCACTTCTTTCTCCACAGAGGGCTGGTCACCTCCTCCCCATACTGTGCTGCCCAGTGCAGCAGTCTGGGAGCTGACCTTGTTTGTGAAGACAGAGGCAAAAAAAAGCATTGAATACATTAGGTTTTTCCACATCCTCTGTCACTAGGTTGCCTCCTCCATTCAGTAAGGGGGCCACACTTTCCTTGACCTTTTTCTTGTTGCTAACATACTGTGGTGGGGCAAGTGCCCCACCCCCCTGTGAAAGTGGACTAAGACAGGCCAGAGAGGCTGCCCAAAGCAGCAGCCAATCGGAGAGGGCCTGTTAGAGAGCCAACCAGGGCTGGGCAGGAGGCAGCCAATCAGGGCCAGGCTCAGCCCTATATAAAGGCTGCCCATGAGAGGATCAGTCAGTCTCTCCCAGACCTCCAACAGGGAAGGTCTGTCTCCTGAGCTAGGAGACTAGCACCTGGGACAGCGCAGTGCTGCGTAGGCTCAGGGGAGCCAAAGGGAACTCCAGCCTGCTACCTGCCAGGCTGCAGGCCCTGAGGGAAGGGCCTAAGGGGTGCAAAGGGTCAGAGGGGAAGTGACCCAGGGAGAGTGGAGAGGAGGAGGGCAGGGAGGCTGCCACTTGAGCAGGAGTGGCGCCAGGGTTTTTGCCGCCCTAGGTGGCAGCGCTCCTCCTCTGAGTATAATAAATAATATATGGGGATATACCTATCTCATAGAACTGGAAAGGACCATGAACGGTTATTGAGTCCAGCCCCCTGCCTTCACTAGCAGGACCAAATACTGGTTTTGCCCCAGATCGCTAAGTGGCTCCCTCAAGAATTGAACTCACAACCCTGGGTTTAGCAGGCCAATACTCAAACCACTGAGTTATCCCTCCCCCCTGTGTCTTCAGGGCACTTCGGTGGTGGGTCCTGGAGCAAGTGAAGGACCCGCCACCGAATTTCCACCAAAGACCCGGAGCGGAAGGATCCCCCGCCACCAAATTTGCACTGAGGGTGGTAAAATGTCACCCCCCAAATCCTACCGCCCTAGGTGACCGCCTAGGGTCGCCTAGTGGAAGCGCCAGCCCTGCACTTGAGGGTCCCTGGGTCAGGACCCCGAGTAGCAGGTGGGCCTGGGTCCCCCCCTTCCCCCTTATATTGCAACTGGTCATGGGAAGTGGCCATATTGGACTGCACCATACCCCTGAGGGAAGGGGTTAGACTTTGGGAGTGGCTGGCTACTGCGGCAGGTGAAAGACTGCTGTTAGTCCCCCCCGCCCCCATGGAAGGGGGTGAGAACGGACTAGGGGGCACTGCCGGAGGCAGTGTCCTGAAGGGGACGCCACGAGCAGAAGGGAGCAATCCGGGTCCTAGCACCAACAGAAGGCGAGAGATGGACGGGACACCACCAAGAGAGGGCGCTCCCCATGGACTGAGCTAATTACCGGAGTGACCAGCGGGAAGAGCCGCGGTGAGGAGTCCCAACCCCATCACACATACCTAAAGAAACCCTTCTTGTTATTCTCAACATCCCTTGCTCGCTGCAACTCCAAGTGTGATTTGGCTTTTCTGATTTCACTCCTGTATGCCTGAGCAATATTTTTATACTCCTCCCTGGTCATTGGTCCAATCTTCCACTTCTTGTAAGCTTCTTTTTTGTGTTTAAGATCAGCAAGGATTTCACTGTTAAGCCAAGCTGGTCACCTGCCATATTTACTATTCTTTCTGCACGTCGGGATGATTTGCTCCTGCAACCTCAATAAGGATTCTTTAAAATACAGCCAGCTCTCCTGGACTCCTTTCCCCCTCATGTTATTCTCCCAGGGGATCCTGCCCATCAATTCCCTGAGGGAGTCAAAGTCTGCTTTTCTGAAGTCCAGGGTCCGTATTCTGCTGCTCTCCTTTCTTCCTTGTGTAAGGATCCTGAACTCTACCATCTCATGGTCACTGCCTCCCAGGTTCCCATCCATTTTTGCTTCCCCTACTAATTCTTCCCTGTTTGTGAGCAGCAGGTTGGTTCCTAGTTGGTTCCTCCAGCACTTGCACCAGGAAATTGTCCCCTACACTTTCCAAAAACTTCCTGGATTGTCTGTGCACTGCTGTATTGCTCTCCCAGCAGATATTGGGGTGATTGAAGTCCCCCATGAGAACCAGGGCCAGTGATCTAGTAACTTCTGTTAGTTGCCTGAAGAAAGCCTTGTCGACCTCATCCCCCTGGTCTGGTGACCTATAGCAGACTCCCACTACGACATCCCCCATGTTGCTCACACTTCTAAACTTAATCCAGAGACTCTCATGTTTTTCTGCAGTTTCATACTGGAGCTCTGAGCAGTCATACTGCTTTCTTACATACAATGCAACTCCCCCACCTTTTCTGCCCTGCCTGTCCTTCCTGAACAGTTTATATCCATCCATGACAGTACCCCACTTATGTGAGTTATCCCACCAAGTCTCTGTTATTCCAGTCACATCATAATTCCTTGACTGTGCCAGGACTTCCAGTTCTCCCTGCTTCTTTCCCAGGCTTCTTGCGTTTGTGTATAGGCATTTAAGATAACTCGCTGATCGTTCTGCTTTCTCAGTATGAGACAGGAGTCCTCCCCTCTTGCGCTCTCCTGCTCGTGCTTCCTCCCAGTATCGCATTTCCCCACTTACCTCTGGGCGTTGGTCTCCTTCCCCTGGTGAACCTAGTTTAAAGCCCTCCTCACTAGGTTAGCCAGCCTGCTTGCGAAGATGCTCTTCCCTCTCTTTGTTAGGTGGAGCCCGTCTCTGCCTAGCACTCCTCCTTCTTGGAACACCATCCCATGGTCAAAGAATCCAAAGCCTTCTCTCTGATGGCATGCATGCTGGGGTCATTAATTGGGGCCCCATTATATTGTCGTGCCAACGAAGACTTCGTTCTCCAAAGCTTCCTTATTTGAGTGCCTTCCTGAAGACAAGCGTAAACTCAGCTGTCCCTGCCTGAGAGTGAGCAAAGCTGTTCTGAGCAGGCGCCCTTAAGTGTTAGATTCACAAACACAAGTTACCAGTGTAGAACTACAGATATTCCCAGATCCCCAACTGGTGTAAATCGGCATTGGTCCAAAGGCGTCCACACACCCATTTACACCAACTGAGGATCTGGCCTTATATTATGAACTGCCACCTACTCAGGAGTGGAGTTGTGCTCAAAACTAGCCCAGGGATTAGAAATGGGGAGTTTATCGAGAATGAGGAAGCTCGTCAGAAACGACCCTACATCTACACTGAGGAAACTGAGCTCAGACTCAGTACAGAGGCTGCTGGAACCAGACTACCAAGCCAAGGACGGAGGCAAATCCCAGACACCAAGAGCTAGTGAGGCTCCCTGCTTACCCCTGGCTGAGTTACACATCCCCATACGCCACAGACTGCGACCTGAATTCTGCTCCTCTCGCCAGCTCAATTCTTCCCCACCTCTAGTGGCTGTGGCTGTTTGGGGCAGTAGCTGGTTCTGTTGGCAGAGTCACTTGGCGAAGGGCTGAGTGCACACGGCTGAGGAAAGGCTGGTGTTCCTGGGGGGGCAGCGCTAAGTTTGCAGTGTGTGGCGCAGTAGCTAGGGTAACAGTGCAGCCTGCCTGGAGTGGAGAAGTTGAGGGCATGTGCTGGTAGCTGGTTGAACTTTTTATTTCCTTTCTTTTGTGCGTTTCATTTTCAAAGTGTTTTTCATGTTTCACTGGAGGTTGCAGTGGGGGGAGGGGGAGAAGAACAGCTGTTGATGGAGAATGCTTGATCCAGCAGCTGCATGAGTTCTTCTCTCCTAAAGGAGACACTCTGGCAGAAAAGCCCCGAACAGATTTTATATGCTCCCATCCCCATCCCCACAATCAGGCTTGGGTGGACCCGCTTCCCCCATCAATCAGGTTTTGAGCACCCAGCGTCCAATCACCCAGTGACGTTTGTGCACGCCTGGCCTCCATCCATAAGGTTTCCGTGCACAGTTCCTGTTACAGCTAGTGAGAGTGAACAGGGAATAGCTACCATGATGTTTGCAATATGCCCTGCTGGTCTGAGCCTCTGACCCACTCAGCTCCCTTTGTACAGACATTGACTGCACGTCCCCAAGGGAGGGGAGGCCCCAGGAGGGTGGAGCCAGCGTATGTAGCCCCTGAGCCATATTACATTAAAGTCACCTCCTTTTTCCTCCCTCCCTGTAGCTGCTGGCTAAGCCTGGAGAGAGGCTTTCATTGGAACTTCCTGGCTCCAGTCTGTGCCATAATCCTGGTGGGTACCTCACAGAACCACAGGGCCCCATTCTCCTCTCACCTCTGCGACCCCATTGATTTCAGTGAAGCAGGGAGGAGAACGTGGCCCATGAAACACAAGGAAAGACCCAGTTAGGTCCCACCTGGCTCATCTGCTGTGGTCAGTCCCGGGATTAGTCCCTGTGCTGTATCCCCAGGCCTACAGCCTTTACTCGGGCACGGCTCCCATGGACGTCAGTAGGAGTTTTGCCAAGTGAAGACAGCAAGAGTTAATGACTGAAGGAACGAGGAAGGGAGAGGGCTGCACTCTGCAGTGTTTTTTGTAGGGAGGGAAACAAATGTCCCTACATGTTCCTCCCTACCCCCTGGGGAAGTTGAGGGGGGTGAGGAATTTCTAACAGCCTAAAAGTGGCAGGAAGTATTCTAGAGGCAGGATCTGGAATCTCTGAGCCAGATCCTGCTCTCAGTTACACCAGTGTAAACCCAAAATAACTACTGACTCCACTGGAGAGGCTCCATATTTAACTCGGAGCAGCATCTGGCCTTTGTGATCCCATCGATCCATCTCAGCCCTGGCTGTGCTGTCAGCTCCACGCATGGGGAGGGACCGAGAGCTGCCAGGGGATATTACAGGAGAGGGGATGATTCCCACGGGAAATGAGCAGTCCCCGGTTCTGCAGTGTTCGGCTCGGTTCTCTGGGATCGTTCTCTGCCTCAGCTGGAGTCACCGGCCCCAGATGGGATGTTTTACAGGAAATATTTCCCACTGTTCCCACAGATAAATATAACGTTTTTTGCGCTGACCCTGTGGATCCTGAGAAACAGACTCTCCTCCCTCAATGCAGATGTGTCCACCCTCAGAGACCACAGGTGAGAAGGCAACAAAACAATACTGGAGGGTCAGATGCCTTGGTTTGGAGGGTCCTTGGCACCGGGAGCGTGTGAGGGATTGCAGGAGGGGAACAGCATATCTAGGATCCATGGGAATGAATTCACAGTGTGTTTGCATTGACAGGAACCGTGTCCCACATAGGAAAGCCAGGGCTGGTAGCTCCATCCCACTCTGCCCGGATCCTCCTGACCCAATTGCTCTCCATAGGGTTATCGTAACAGGATCTCTCCATCTGCCTTTATCCAGGTTACTGACCTTTAAAGCCATCGCCCAGCTCTTCGTTCTGGGCTGCACATGGAGCCTTGGTCTCCTCCAAATCGGCCCAGCAGCCACGGTCATGGAGTATTTATTCACCATCGTCAACAGCCTGCAGGGAGCCTTCATCTTCCTGGTGCACTGTCTCCTCCTGTCCATGACCTCTGTGACATAATCGTAGCCTTAGCAGTGAGCAAACTCCCATCCCAGAATATATTGGGCAGTGTCCTTTGCTTCAGTTTATCCCCTTGTGGTGTGAAAGTATAACATATGCTCCTTTAATCTGCCTTTGCCCTTGCCCTCTCCTGCACCCCACTCACAGTTGCTGTCCTTGGCTGGTGAAGACCCAGAGTTCAGAGCCTTCGTGTAAGTTCAACTCCCACCAGAGGGGTGGGAGATGGGGTCGAGAAATGCCTTGGCTGCGGCTACCGCCACCACGTACACAACTGAGGTCTGGTCTGAACTACAGACCTGTATATGTATAACTACGTCGCTCAGGGGGGTGAAAAATCCACACACCTCTGCCCCCCATGTGATGTAGTTATACCAACCTGACCCCCTGTGTAGACACCATGTGTTGGCAGGAGAGCTTCCCCCATAAACAGAGCTACCGCCTTTCGCGCAGGTGGATTAACTACACCGATGGGAGAAGCTCTCTCCCATCAGCTTAGAGTGTCTCCATTAAAGCGCCACAGCGGCACAGTTGCCTCAGTGCAGCTGTGCTTGTTAAGCGTAGATGTGCCCTAAGGCTCAGCGGCTAGACCTGGTTATCAGTGATTTCAGCTCTATTGATCACTTAACAAAACAAAGACTCTCCAGTGTGTCTAATGAGCTCTGCCTTTACACAGTGGAGAGGGAGAGGGTGAAATGGCATCTAGGACTCTTTAGGCAGAACCCACACCCCTGGTTACAGACACCTGTCCCCACCCTCTTTCTCTCTCACTCTCACAGGGATTTGACATCCCCACCCCCCTGCTTAGTGAGTGAGCGTCAATTAGGACAGTCTAAGCACAGTTCTGCTGCCCTTTCCTCACACAATCAGGGTGACAACATGCCATTCCCCTGCACTCCCTACTAAAGTGATTGGTAACCCAACACCTGCCAAAAGGGGTCACTTTGGCAAAGCAGTTCCCTCCGCTGAGTTCCTAGGCACAGTAGGGTGCTTAGGCAAACAGAGTCTGTTCCTGAAGTCTGTTTCTCCAGCTCATCACTCCACGTCAGAGGGGAGCTCAGTCCAACCCCACTTACACAGCAATGAAGAACGTGGAGGAAAAGGGGAGCATGTCTGAAACACCTCCCTGCTCCCGCCCATCACCAGACATTGCAGCCTTGGCATGGGGGAGGAAGCTGCTGGTTCATTACAAACAGCTGATTGCTGCTCCTCGAGGTGGGGGAAGGGAGCAGGCTCTCTCTTTCATAGGCCTGGGATCCCTGTTAGAACCACCCCCAGCAGCTGGAATATTCCACAGAAAAATCAGGCGTAACCCCATTGAGTTCAGTAGAGTTACTCCTGCCCTGCACCCGGGTAAATGAGAGCAGTAGCTGGCCCATCTCAGCACCACACTGGTGTCCCGCAGCTCTGACTCATCTCCCAAAGCCCTGGGAAGTGGCCAGTCTCCAATCTTAAGGATGGATTCTCAGGAGAAAGAATAACCAACGTCCTGGTCAGGAACCCAGAGGGGCATCGTCCCTAGGACATTACAAGGCCTGGTGGTTGAGGAGATACCAAGAGCTTTTCACCTCCAGAGCAGCAGCTGACCCCTTGTTGTGAAGAGGGGTCAGACCAGCCTGTGTTGGACCTGCACCCTAAGACCACCTACCTCTTCTGTAGCTCAATTCCTCAGAAGGTCTCAATGGCCTTTCCAAAGGAGACCATTATCAGTATCCCCATGTTACATAAGGTTCCTGGGAAGCAAGTGGCAAGTTTTGGAATTGAAGGGCCGGGAAGCGCAGTCCCTGGGGATTGTTAGATAGTGTTGGCAGACTCTCCACACCCGAGTCTGGTGACATGGAGCTGAGCTGCATCCACACTACAAAGCGTTTGGGCTCTGACTTGCATCACAGTGGGGCTTCGGCTCTGACCCCATCCCCTAACAGGCTGTGCAAGCCTGAATCAAACTAACTTCCGTGTGGACAGAAGTGGGGCTTGGTCTTAAGCCTGAGTCAGAGCTCCGGCTTAGTATGCTGTAGATATACCACTGGGGTCTACCCTCCAGCAGGGCCGGATTTCCAAAGAGGCATAGTAGGCACATGTCTAGGGGCACCGGGCGCTCTAGGGGCACTTTACCTCTCTACAACTGTGTGCAACATGAAGGTCAGTTGTAGGTGGGGGGAGGGGGCACTGAAGATGCTGTGCCTAGGGGCACATAAGGTGTAAATCCGGCCCTGCCCTCTGGGGCTTGAGATCCGCCATTTTAAAGTTACAAACAGATGTGGAAACACATCTCAGGCTCCCGAGTCACTGTGATTGGCCCTGCATTTTAAGTGCAAAGCTTGTAAGTTTTTTTCCACTGCTGCCTCCATTGCTGTTGCTCAGTCTGTTGCTTTGGGCCAAGTTACGTCCCCTTCTGCCAGCAATCGTCTTTGAATTCCTACATTGGTTTGTGGTGTTACTAATCCGCCCTGCAGCACATAGGACATTTCCAACCGAGCGCTAGTCAGCGAATAGTTTTAGCTCTTCTGCATACACAGCTGCGGTTTCACCTCCTCACTCTGCCATGACACTTGCAATGTTCTACGGTAACGCTTGGCTGAGGTGTCTGTGATTGCTCTGTTCAGAGCTCTTGCAGATCTTCTGAAGTTTTATCTCCTGCTTCCTGGGAGCGCAACAAACGCCTGAAGAGAGAGTAGGTTTTATTTAAGCAGCCGCTGAGGAATATCCCTCCATTTGTCTTTTATTTAGAATCTCATTTGCAAGGAAATTAGTGGCTCCGGCTTTCCATAGATTAATGCCGATCCTCACTTTCTACAGGAAACTTCAATTTTCCCATAAATCACCAGTCTTATGTTTTTCCTCATCACTGTGGAGGATTTTCGGGGAACCCCATATGCCTTACTCTAAATTATAACCTATTGCTAAAGCTAGCAACAGTAGGCCGTGGCAGGCCTGCTTAATATTAAAGGTATATGCTTTAAGTTATAAGCTTGTGTGACGCAATGCAGGACCTGAATGGCTCAATCAAAAGGCCAACAGGAGAAAAAGGGGAACCAACGCCTACTGGTAGTTGGGTAACCTGACCTAAAATAACAGTAGTTAGCTATGGAAAATTAACAAAGCAGAAGAGTCTTGTACAGTAAAACCGCAAGTAGGTGGGCACACAATTAAGAAAGGGGCTTGTTGTACAACTCTATTGGCAAAATATACGCATTAGGTAACTTAATGCTCAATAAAGTAATGCAAGAGAAGGTAATGCAAGAGGGGGGCCGTGCAAAAGCCTCTAGCAATAACAGGAAAAACCCTAAATGGAATTGGGTCCAAGTCGCGGCCCCAGAAGGGCTCTGATTGGTTTGTTAATAGATATACCAAATAAGGCGGCTGACCCCCTTGCATGGGGACACGCCGACCTTCCCTTTATGCATAATTGTATTGTGTAACCTAATAAAGGTGCATCAGTGTGTCTGACCCAAAATCAACGGTGTGGTCAATTTTTCCACGACAATTTGGGGGCTCGTCCGGGATCCACAGAGGACATCCCTGGATCGGAGGACCGCGGGCAGTTCTCTTCCAACCCCGGGGCCCATCTGAGAGGTAAGAGACCTTTTGAAATCTCTGCTGTTAGGGGCCTGGGAGAGGACTGGTCCGTAGGCTCCGGCTGGGGTAAGTCACAAGCTGGATCCAACCTTGGAACAAAGTCAGACACGCTGCTTGGCGCCTTTATTCGGGAGTGTGTTAGTTTTCTAAGGTGTTTTAGACTGGGCGGGTCTCAGTCTCCGGGTTTGTGTCAGTTTCAGTCTCAGTCTCCGGTCAAGTTAGGCTGTGTTACAGTCTCAAGTTTCAAGTTAGGCTGTGTTACAGTCTCAAGTTTCAAGTTAGGCTGTGTTACAGTCTCAAGTCTCAAGTTAGGCTGTGTTACAGTCTCAAGTTGGGCTGGGTTACGCGCCCCAGTCTCAGGAAGTGCCGGCCGCCCCCTCGGACCACGCTCCTTTGGTCCGAAGTATCCTGATCGCCTATTAGAGCTGGGCGTTCGGGGTCCCGGAGCCGACCAGGTTGGGAGGGACAAGGGGCAGTTTCGCCCTGGCGGCTGTGCCAGGAAATGTGCCTGTGTGTGTGAGGCCGAGCGGCCTGTGTGTGTGTGTATAAGGCCAGGCGGCCGGAGTGTATTGGTCGTGGAAAGACGCCCCAGACCCCCTGCGAAGCAAGTAATTGCTCGTGACCGGGGGTGTTCTGAAAGCAAGCTCCATGACCCGCTTAAAGAAAGATTGAAAAGCTTCCCCGACTGGCAGGCCTTGGTAAGTGGCTAACCAGCCAGGGTGCTTGTGTGTTCCCCATCCCGTTACCCCTTACCCCTCCACTTCCCCATGACCCAGTGACCGCTCTTTGAGCACTGCCTTGTAAAAGGCCACGGGGTCCCTTTTTGTTCCCCCCGGAGCCATAAGCTCCCTTCCCTTCCTCGGAGAGGAGGGAAGCCCCAGGAAACCGTACCGTCGGCTCAAAAGCTACTGCAGCACCGTTGGCTTGAGGGCTGGTGCCCAGGGCTGGAGAGGGACGTACGGGGACCACGGGTTGTCCAGTCAGCCCGCCCCCCTTGTCCGCCTTCCTGTAGGTTCACCAGAAGAGAAATACCTGGGAACCTGCTCCCTTGTGTTCCTGCCATGAAACAAGGGCAGGCCTAAGTTGGGCCATTAGTGTAGAACTGTGGTAACCCCCGAGTTAGCATCCTGGTGTGATTGGCTTGAGTAAAAGTGAGCTGTGGAAAGAATGGGGGCCAAAGGATCAAAAATCCTGCCGGTCCCACCCAAAGGCACGCCTGCTGCTTATATGTACGTACATTGTGGATCGTCGACGTGTAAATATTTAGATAAGTGGAACTGGTACACTAAAGATAATCCGAAACTGCAGTTTCCCCTGGAGGGTAGCTTTGATCTTGACAGGATGGTGCACCTTAGAGAAGCCCTTCTTGCCAACACGGTGCCCCAGGGTCAGTTTGATGCGTATTTTATGTGGTACAATAAGATGGGAAAGGATTTGCTGTGTAAACTGAATTGTACAATTGTTTGTACCCCAGACGGGGTGTTTCTGAAGGTGCCCGATCCTGCACAGAATACAGTTTTAGCTCTGCTGCAGGAAGAGCAGGCTCCGATGGGGGACACCCAGTCCAGCCCTTCCTTGTTGCAACAGGAATTGCTGGCAAAGGTCTCACCCACGTTATGGGCAAAACATGCCAACCAGGTTGGGCGCATTGGTTCTGCCCAACCGGTTAAAATCCGTGTAAACCCAGCAAAGCCCCTCCCCAGGATCCGCCAATATCCATTATCCAGACAGGCGGAGGAGGGTATTCGCCCGGTAATGCCCAGGGTTTATAATTGGTCCCCAATTTCTTAACTCATGACGTATTGTTTGTACCCTGTTTGTGGTTTAATGGAATAAAAGAAGCTGGTAAGCTGTTGCTGGTGTGTTGGTCTCCGGACCACACCCCAGTGCGCACTGGTTTGTATGTCAATAAACTGGCCTCAGGCTATGAGTCTGTGAACTAAAATAACTGCGTGGGGTCCCACCGGACCGGAGGACCGTGGACCGCTTCCACACCGATCCCAGGCGCCAGGTAAGAGACCCTTGTCTCTATTTGGGCTTCGGTGGGGAGCTGCCCATAGGCTCTGGGTTCAGGTAAGGGCGCGCTGTGATCCGAACCTTTTGAGGTAAGACTCATTTGCCTGACGCCTGTTCGTTTTGTGTGTGTCTGTTCTGTAACTTGTCTGTTTAAATTCTTGCATCATGCTGCGCTCTCTTAGGCTATAAGCTAGGGGGGAGGGCGTAGGGATTGTCTGTTTTGTGGTGTGTACACGAGGTCTTAGACCCAACGGTTTCTTTGGAACAGCCTCGGTGAAATTACTGGGACATCGGTCTGGCAGTTAAACACTTTTAGAGTGCCAGCCCAGAATAAAAACAAGTTTTGGATGACAGGAGATTATTCAGGCAGGAACAGAGGCTGAATAGGCTGGGTGATCTCTCTGGGACATAAAGGAAACCACCACTGACTCAAGAACTGAGTGGCCCGAGGACTAGAGGTAAACAACTGAAAGGGTTTCTAATCTTGATAAGAACAAGAAGTACGCCAAACTCCTATGCCTTGCCTTTTCGGCTTTCTATATTGTTGCTTGCTTAGCTTTGTGGCCATATCCCTCTGGGCAGTGGTGATCTCAGAGGGAGGTGAAAATCAGGCTGCAGGAGCACCCCGGGAAAGTGGACCCCATAGTGAGTAGGGGACTGGAGCCACTCCCTGGAGCCCACTACAGGCGGGGTAAGGGACCGAGGAGCGGAGACCCCCGCCTAGAGTGACAGCGGTGGGGCTAGGAGAGGGCACCCTGGAACCTACTGTGGGTGGGGTAAGGGACCCTTAACTGTGGAGACCCCATTGCGCATGTAGGGCTAGGTACAGGGAATCCCAGAGCAGCCGAAGGGGCCGGAGTAGCTCCCACTAGCAATAGGCTGGTGGACCACACTAGCAATAGGCTGTGTGAACTGATGAGACCTGCGGTCCGGGGATTGACAGGACTCCCACTAGCAATAGGCTGGGGGCTGGAAAGGACTGTTATAGCAAAAATCCCAGTTTAAGTGTGGTGTGATTGTAGGTCGTAAGGTGGTTCTGGGACTTGCTACGGGCGGGGTAAGGGACCGTAAAGTGAAGTAGCGGAGACCCCCGTTTGTGTGAATAGAGTAGTAGGTCCCCACCCTTTTCTACCCATTTAAGTGACCATTGTGTCCCTTCTCACTCGGAGAGAGAGATGGCCCCGGGAAACCGTCCAAGTACTCCTAGGCAGTGGTGCAACCCATCCCGTTCTCTTGAAGACGGGCCGGTGCTCCCTGCTGGGGGAGGAGTGTACGGCGACCACCTCCTTGCTCGGAGAGCGGGGGGGCCCCTAAGGAATCCGTCCTAGTACTCCTAGGTAGTAGAGTATCCCATCCCGTACTCTTGAAGACGGGCCGGTGCTCTCTACTGGGGGAGGAGAGTACGGTGACCAAGGCTTTCCTAATTTTTCGTGTGATTGACCTACGACCAAAAAAAACCCTTCCCCGAATCTTATCTTCTTCTGGAGCAAGAACTCGCGTGTGGGTTGGATCACTGTGGAGTGAGCTCCCTCCCCTTGCTGTGTGTGAAGGGGAGCCCCTGGAAATCGTTTGCCAAAACCTGGGGCAATTGGGCATCCTACCCCAAAAAAAAAAAAAAAAAAAAAAATTACTTTTTCCCTCCCCACCCCAAGTTCGTTAAGGAGGAGAGGCTGAAGAATATTAAAAGTTTCATCTTCAGGTAGTTTTG
The DNA here is from genome assembly GCF_028017835.1 of Emys orbicularis. NCBI lineage: Eukaryota > Metazoa > Chordata > Testudines > Emydidae > Emys > Emys orbicularis. The sequence continues at coordinate 5,441,151 of NC_088701.1, read as the reverse complement.
GCTAGCTTCCGCAAGCTATTCTTCAAGATTTCGTAGTCTCAGTTCACTTAGCTGTCCGGCAATGAGGCTGCAAGGGAGGGGTTACCAGCACAATCACCTTGCTTGGTTGGAGGCTTTATTATGGCCTCAGGTGGAGAAGCTGTTTTCTTAGCAAGGTCCGAAGGCTTAATGGATTGGTCAGCGGACAAGAGTTCCTTAGCATGGGGCCAGGGCAGTTCTTTGCTGATGGACCCCTATGCAGACCCAGTCTCTGGTTTCCGTGAGTGGCAGGACTGCTGTATATAAAAAGACCTAACACATTTCGTTAGTGCCTGACTATTGTGTAATTTATTAAATGACTGTTCATTTGAGCTAGGCTAGCAGGGCACTGTTGGTAGTTGCATTGGGTGCCCTGGTAAAAATTTTCATGAGGGCTAAATTTGGTCCTTTGATTAAGAGTGGCCTTCAAAGGGTATTTGGCCATACTGGATCTGTGAAGCTGCACACATACTGGATCTGTGAAGCTGCACATAGCTCTTTTATAATTAGTTTAGATATGCCAGATTGTGATACAAAATTCTTAAACAAAAGCTTCACAACAGCCCCCGCATGACATATTCTACCAATGCAAAACTGTTGTAAAACCTTCATCCAAGATCCTGCATTTGCCCTCTCTGCAAGAAAATACACCACCAAAACTAACACACACTTATAATTATAACTTTTAAACATTTGAACAAATTAATTTAAATATCCAAAACAGATTTAAAATTTTTCATTTTAAAACAATTTAAACTTTGCAAAGCACTAAATTACTTTAAAGATTAAATGCTAAATACCAAAACTAAACAACACCAGTTTATTTTGTTTGGCAAAAATATTTTCCTTGGTTCCATAACCCCAAAACAACATTAACTTATCTTAAACTTATAAACAATAATTATACACACCAGGAGTGTTTCTTAACAAATTTAACTAACCTTTTCTAAGGTAAAATCATTTGACTATAAGAAAAGGTTAGTTAAATTTGTTAAGAAACACTCCTGGTGTGTATAATTATTGTTTATAAGTTTAAGATAAGTTAATGTTGTTTTGGGGTTATGGAACCAAGGAAAATATTTTTGCCAAACAAAATAAACTGGTGTTGTTTAGTTTTGGTATTTAGCATTTAATCTTTAAAGTAATTTAGTGCTTTGCAAAGTTTAAATTGTTTTAAAATGAAAAATTTTAAATCTGTTTTGGATATTTAAATTAATTTGTTCAAATGTTTAAAAGTTATAATTATAAGTGTGTGTTAGTTTTGGTGGTGTATTTTCTTGCAGAGAGGGCAAATGCAGGATCTTGGATGAAGGTTTTACAACAGTTTTGCATTGGTAGAATATGTCATGCGGGGGCTGTTGTGAAGCTTTTGTTTAAGAATTTTGTATCACAATCTGGCATATCTAAACTAATTATAAAAGAGCTATGTGCAGCTTCACAGATCCAGTATGTGTGCAGCTTCACAGATCCAGTATGGCCAAATACCCTTTGAAGGCCACTCTTAATCAAAGGACCAAATTTAGCCCTCATGAAAATTTTTACCAGGGCACCCAATGCAACTACCAACAGTGCCCTGCTAGCCTAGCTCAAATGAACAGTCATTTAATAAATTACACAATAGTCAGGCACTAACGAAATGTGTTAGGTCTTTTTATATACAGCAGTCCTGCCACTCACGGAAACCAGAGACTGGGTCTGCATAGGGGTCCATCAGCAAAGAACTGCCCTGGCCCCATGCTAAGGAACTCTTGTCCGCTGACCAATCCATTAAGCCTTCGGACCTTGCTAAGAAAACAGCTTCTCCACCTGAGGCCATAATAAAGCCTCCAACCAAGCAAGGTGATTGTGCTGGTAACCCCTCCCTTGCAGCCTCATTGCCGGACAGCTAAGTGAACTGAGACTACGAAATCTTGAAGAATAGCTTGCGGAAGCTAGCCAAAACTACCTGAAGATGAAACTTTTAATATTCTTCAGCCTCTCCTCCTTAACGAACTTGGGGTGGGGAGGGAAAAAGTAATTTTTTTGTTTTGTTTTTGTTTTTCTAAATCTTGGCCAATCAGTAGCCTCCGGTTTAGCCTGTGTCGTATTGCAGTGTATTCCGGCTCTATATGGTTGCCCATTGTTGTAGTCCCCGCTCCCCAGCTACTCCCCCTTGTATCTTCTCCAATTCCCATACAAATCTGTTTGGCCATAGCCTCAGGGAAATTCAAGTCTCGGAACAACGAATGTGGTATAGCACATCCTACCGATGGAATTGTTGTTTACAGTGGTAAATTGTGCTAAATGCTACTGTAAGAACCACCACTTTCTCATTTCCCTCTCTGCTTTCCAAATAACTACCTAGTACCCTGATTGTTTACAGAGAGCGGCCATTCAACTGGCCCAGCTTGTGCAGTGGGAAAGTTTTTATCAAGGAAGAAGAGGTTTGGTGGAAGGAGCTTTGCATGGCCTAACTAGAGTAGCCGCTATTTGGACAATAAATAAAACATCTGTTGTATGTACCTTCCAAGCTTTGGAACCGGTAAATGGCACCTGGGCTCCAGTACACTTACTTGTGCCAAAACCCTGGGCGAATTGTCTATGGGACTGAGTTATCCACCGGCAGGTATGGGAAGTCAAACCACCCCATGAACCTAGCCATTTCATCACCACTCCCTATGATTTCGCTGCTCATCATATCTGGGTGGGTATCGGAACCTTGTGGTCATTATGGCCCTTGGAACCCCCACAGCTATTTTGCCTCCGCAAATTGTATCCTGGAAAAATAATCAATGTATTGGATATGGCCTGTTGGGAAGAAGAAGCAATTAAAAGGGACCCAGAGGGAAAATTATTGTTTAGCAAAAAAAAAAAAAAATGGGTGTGCCCTGCCATCTCAGCCCCAAATCCCCATTCCATACAGTCTTAACTTAACCACTGCACAAGGCAGCCGTTTATTACCTGGCCTGGTATGCCCCAAATCTATGTGTCCCTCAACCCAGCCATCCCTCTTACTAAAGAATTGGCTCAGCTTGTACCCAGCCTTTTCACTTTTATAGTTGTAAAAAAAAATTTTGCTTGGTATTATTTTAGCTGCTAGTTGTAAATTGTTAATTGTCTTTTTGTGTTGTTTATGTAAAGTTTGTCCTATATCCCAGCCTCAGCCACAACCACCCCTCAGGGCCCTGTTCTTTTCCATTGATGTTAATAATCTTTCAGACCCAACTGTTAACCACCTTAGTATAAACTTGTGTGCTAAGTATTGCCCAATGACCTCCATTCTAAATAAGAATAGTAATGCCTACCTGAAAACCCTGAAACATCTTCCCTAGAAATCTGCCATACTGAGGACTTTCGTGGGTAATGGGGTAGGCCTAAAAGCCTGAACCAAAAATCAGTTTGTGAGGCTATGCCCAGTCAAAAGTACCAACAGAGGAGGGAATGACCCCCCAGCAGCACTGGTAAAATATGTTCATGGCTAATAAAATATAATAACCGCTTGTGTGAAGCAATAGGTAACTTTAGCTAAATGCAAACTGACTCATGCAATTTCTCCCTTGCATGATCTATGACCTATTCCGTAATTCCAGCTATCTGTAAACTAGCCCCCCCTTAAGCCTTTGCTGAAATCCCCCGGAAAATGACATAGTCCAAGTCTTAAGAAATGTACCAAAACTAGGGCCGAGTACCACCCCTGCGGAAACCACCAAGCGCCCTTCTACCCAAACAAACACCCACTCCTCGGAAATTAGGTCAGAGGGTAGGGAGGGGGGTGAGAGGACTGACCCCAACCCCAACACCCTAGCTTGTGATCACCCCAAACCCAGCCTGTGATTTGCCCTCCACCACGCCCTTACCCCTTGCCCCTCGCCCCTTTACGGACTTCTGTGTTGAAACCAAAAGATCCAGTATATAACTCACTGAAAATACCCTACTGTAACGAATATAAAACGCCCCTGGAAGAAAGACCTAAGGTCCAAGCTTTAATGAACATTCATATCGAGGAAGTTGATGCTGTTGAATAGCATCAAGAGGAGGGAGTTGTGGAGGATTTTCGGGGAACCCCATATGCCTTACTCTAAATTATAACCTATTGCTAAAGCTAGCAACAGTAGGCCGTGGCAGGCCTGCTTAATATTAAAGGTATATGCTTTAAGTTATAAGCTTGTGTGACGCAATGCAGGACCTGAATGGCTCAATCAAAAGGCCAACAGGAGAAAAAGGGGAACCAACGCCTACTGGTAGTTGGGTAACCTGACCTAAAATAACAGTAGTTAGCTATGGAAAATTAACAAAGCAGAAGAGTCTTGTACAGTAAAACCGCAAGTAGGTGGGCACACAATTAAGAAAGGGGCTTGTTGTACAACTCTATTGGCAAAATATACGCATTAGGTAACTTAATGCTCAATAAAGTAATGCAAGAGAAGGTAATGCAAGAGGGGGGCCGTGCAAAAGCCTCTAGCAATAACAGGAAAAACCCTAAATGGAATTGGGTCCAAGTCGCGGCCCCAGAAGGGCTCTGATTGGTTTGTTAATAGATATACCAAATAAGGCGGCTGACCCCCTTGCATGGGGACACGCCGACCTTCCCTTTATGCATAATTGTATTGTGTAACCTAATAAAGGTGCATCAGTGTGTCTGACCCAAAATCAACGGTGTGGTCAATTTTTCCACGACATCACCAATGTTGTAAAGTGACTGCTCAGTGCAATGAAAATAAGTGCTGAAGAGTGCCTGCTGGGAACTTGCGGCTTCCTTTAAATGCATCCTCACAGAATGTGTGTGCACAGGCACTGGAAGCCCCATGGTGGGGGTGCCTCCCCCACCCTCCCAGTGCTTCCTGCCTGCGGTAATCAGCTCTTCAGCAGCATGCAGGAGGCGCTGGTGGGGAGGGGGTGCAGTGGGGAGGGAAGGGGTGGGAGGGGGTGGGGTGGGTGCAGGAAGAGTCGGGGCAGGGGTGCGTGCTTGGGGAAACAGGTGGAGTGGGCGCAGGTCCTGGGGCAGAGCTGGGCTGGGAAGAGGAGGGGGTGGGGGTTTGGAGGAAAGGGTGGAGTGGGGGTTGAGCACCCCTCCAGGAACTGAGGAAGTTGTCACCTGTGTGTGTGTGAATTCCAATGGGGGGTGTAGTGTTGTATTGTGTGCGTGTGTGGGGGTTCCCCCTGACTAAAACAGGAAGTAAGTGGCACAGGATAGCACAGGCTGTGATCTAGCAATTCAAGGCAGATTAGGGCAAGGTTATATCCCATAATATTCTGGGCAACTCTGCCAAGACCACTTTACTACACCCCCCTCCTCCTGTCCCAGATAGATGGGGCAGAGTCGTAGGCCCCTCTTTCCCGCCTCCAGGAGCAGCAGCAACAATGTCCCTTTTCTCCCACAGAGCTGGCAGTAGGGCCCTCCCCATATTTACCTCAGCAGCCTGGGTGTCTCTGGGGCTGAGCTCTTACCCTCCTGCCCCCTGCCGGGGAGGGCTGGCAGAGCCCCTGCTGCAGGGCTCAGAGTTAATGCCCCAGTGAGAGGCACAGTGCAGCTCTCCCCTCTCTGAGCGATTGTCTCACAGCCTGGACGAAGCGTGGCTGCCACACGCACCAATGTCAATAATGTCTGGCACAGGCCAGAGCACCCTCATCCCCGGGCAGGGCCCACTACGATCCCCTCCCCCCCGGTTCTCTCCCACCCGGGCAGGGCCCACCACGAGACCAAGCGCCTCCCCCTCCCTCCCTGAGCCCACCACAAGGACAAGCCCTTCCCCCCCTCCGGGCAGGGTGGTCAAGCCCAAGGCTGCCAACTTAAGCCCCTCCCTGATCTGTGACACCAGACAGGACCCAGGACAACCCCCCCACTGACCCCCTCCGTCCTGCTTAGGGCCCAGCATGGGACTGAGGGCTCCTTGCCCCTGCACAGGGTGTTCTGCTCACAGACTATGCACAGAGCAATAGGGAAAGGAAACAAAAATCTTCCTGGCAGGTTGCCACATAAACCAGAAATCTAACTGTGACCCAAGTCCCTGCTGATGCCAACTGGTCGAGGGCACAGGGGCACGCCGGGGTTACATGGATCCTCTTGGACATACTAATATATTGAAGCATGCCACGTGATTAATCCTATTTATGTCCCTATGCCATGCTACAAGGTCATATTACATGTTTGCTCCGTAACTATAAAATGTTTGTTCTGAATAACTCACCAACCAGGGGAAAAACTTCACCTAATGTAAAATGCTGAATCCTTACAAAAGGTGTTATCTCCTGCCCATCAGGAAGGACAATTGAATCCAAATGGGCCATTTTGGGACATCACAACACAAAGGCTTTGTTAATGACCCCATCGCACCCATGGAGGGGCTCCATGCAAAAGGTTTTGACCCATCAGCTTGAATTGTGGAAGAAGGAAATAAAACTAGATGACAAGAAACTTTTTCATCTCTCTCTCTCTCTGCTGTTTGGACTCTCACAGGGCTGGAGCTAGGGAACAGGAGCTGAGATCCCCAGGGTCAAGCTGGGTTAGTCCTAAAAACATTCAGTGCTGACAGGTTACTACAACTCTGTCACCTTTCGGAACCACAGAGTGTAACTCATTTGCATATGCATGCTGCCTGCTTTAACTCTCTAATTTCATTTGCCTAGTTAATAAACCTTTAGTTAGTTTATTACAGGATTGGCTACAAGCGTTGTCTTTGGTGTGTGATCTAAGGTCCAGCTTGCCTGGCAAGATAGACTGGAATGCCCACAGGGACTGTGACTCCGCGGTAAGACTGTTATAATGCTTCAGGAATTCACTCTTATTATTGGGTTAGTGAAAGCTAATCATAGAGCAACATAGCACCAGTTTGGGGTCTCTGCCTTTAGGTTGGCACTCAGAGTTGTGGGCAGCTCCAGACAGAGTGACAGTAAGCATTTCTTTCCAATATTCTCACTCTTGATTATGGGAATCTCTGTTTGATGATAAACTTATTCTTGTTTTCAGCAGAACCTCAGAGCGGTTAACCACACACCTCATTTGGAAGCAGAAGTACGCAATCAGGAAGCAACAGAGTTCATGCCTTTGCTAATGGTTGTGAGATTGCTTCAGCAGCTAGTTCCTTAAGTAGGACGAATTGCATTGGGCCCTGCCATCTTGAATACATCTAACTTATCGAACTATTCCTTAACCTGGTCATTCCCTAGTTTGGCTTGTGTTCCTTCCCCCTGGTTGTTAATATTAATTCTGCTGAGTACCTGGTCTCTGTTAACCATTAACCTGAATACTGAAGTAAAATAGGCACTGAGTCAATGTTTGGGGGAAGAGGGCTGTACCCCCTCACATTTTTCCAGGAATGGTGATTGCATGAACGTTCCCTGCTGCTGGGGGAGACGTGACAGGGACATGGTTCTCTGCAGTTCTGAAGAGAGGAAGGGTGACTGGGTGCACGTGTTTCCTTTTCAAGGAAAGCTGCTCGGAGGCTCAGCAGATATAAAACCCACTGGCGCAGAGTCGGGAGACGGAGTGTCACAACCCAATTGCCCTCTCCCTCAGGGAGTCCCCTGGGAAGGCAGATCAGGACTGTATATTGCTAACGCTGTTGCAAGCATTGCAAAGCATTTTGGGGAGGGTCAAAGGTGTGTGAGTGGGGAGTGGAAGTTTCCTTTGCAGGTACGAGAGGCTGGGGGGAGGGAGAAGAAGAAGAGAGCAAAGAATGGGTTAACTCAATATTTCAGCTTGCTCAGTCTCAGGTTGAAGATAAGACGCCGGCCCCCACCCAAGGCCAGAGCTCACAGCCGGCACTGGCTGTCAGCCGAGAAAGATGGGCGCTTGAAAGTTGCCTGAGCGGCCGTGAGCAAAAAATCCAACTACACAGACCTGCACCTGCAGGATAGTGAGGCCAGCGGAGAAGATAACAAAGCCCAAGGCTGCAGAGTCTGAAAACACAGACGAGACGACATTAGGGGAAGCCAAGGCAGGCGTCTCTGAAGCTGGGATGTTTTGGGAAAGGGAAAGAAACCACAGAAAGCGGTTTGGACTGGCACAAAGAGCACAAGGAACAGAGGTCATGGAATGGGACACCCCCAAAGGAGCCCAAGACTTAAAACCCTCCTGATAGCTGGAGCAATTTGGAGAGCACAGCAGATCCTTGGGCATCCTGGGCCCAGGACAGCACTCCTGTCCATCCTTCCCCCCTCTTCTTCTGACATTACACCCAGGCCTGGCCAGTCTTGGGTCGTGCGTGTGTGACTATGAACGTGGGTTAGGGCTTGGGGCACTAACGCTTTCTTTCTTCCCCTGAGTGATGTGGGAACGGCCCCAGCACTCTCTGCTGTTATTTTATTATTTTTATTAATAAAGCTTTAAAATTCAGACACTTGGTGTGCCTCGTCATCTCCTCCCCAAAAAGATCCTGTGGTACCAGCCTGATCAACTGTGGGCCCAGGCAGATTGGTAATGAAAATCTGTCACAGGAGAAGCTCAGAGTGATGGCTTTAGACCGAGTGGTTTTAGAAGTGTGAAGAGTCCGACCGAGTGGCGCTCAAGGAACAAGAGGGAGAAATAGTGTCTGGAAGAGCAGGTAACACCCGGGCTGCAATAGTGAGCTATCCCACTATCACTTCCTCCCAATCAGCTGACTCCTTAATAACAGGCCCCGATCCCGCAGACCTCACACACCACTGAAGCCGAGGGCTAGGTGGTTTGAGCGAGCTCTGCGGAATTGGGCCCGAGATACAGAGCTGTGCGGTGCTCACCCGCGAAGGGGCTCCTGTTCTCTGGAAGGGGATGGGGTGGGAACTGAGCAGGTTTCTACTCTGGCATGTGGCTTTTCAGACATTGCAGCCAGAGGGCGCTGGACAGAACCAGGCTGAGACTTCCCAACTTGGTGCCGCAACATTGTGTTTGGTGCTTGGATAGTATAGCAACAAGGGATCTAAAAGTAGATCGATAGATAGATAGATAGTCCTGTATCTGTATTGGTCCGAGGATGTGTGAGAGACAAGGCGGGTGACAACACTAACCCTAACCCTTTTCTTGGACCAACTTCTCTTGGTGCAAGGGACAAGCTTTTGAGCTTCACTGGGCTCGTCTTCAGGTCTGGGGAAGGTAAACAGAGTGTCCAAGAGTTCAGTCTAATCACCATCCAGTTTGGCTGTCTGGCTGCAGGTGTGGGCTGGGGTGGGCACAGCTACAGGTGTCGGGGGGAGCTGTTTTTCAGGGTCCTCCTCCTCCTCTCTCAGCCTGATTCATTCCTTTCTTTTTTCCCCCAGCACACTGTCACCTCTTCATTTCTCTCTCTCTCGCTGACTCATTCCTTTCTTTTCCTAACATGCTTCCCGCCCCACCCCCCCGCCAATTCCATGGGGCACTGAATCTCCCACCCGAAAATTACAAGGGCTTGTGTGATTTAATTTAATGAAAAGAAAAAAAATTAGGTAGAGATACGGGGTGTGTTGGAAGGAGAGGGAAGGTGACTGGGGATGGCTAAGGAGAGAGAGAAGATTTGGCACCCACCCTGCACTCAGCACTACTGCTGCTGATGCACAAGTTGCTGGGCAATGGAGCCCGTTATACACATTAGAGCCCTGCAGAGGGGCGGAACCGCTGCCATAACCACAGGAACCGCTGCCATAATAGCAGGAGCGGGTAATGTACTGTGTTGCGGGCGGGATTGGGTGGGCGAAAAAACCAGCCTGCGGGAATTTGTGGGAAAACACGAACTCTCTCGTCGGTTTGCAATGAATAGAATGTCAGCAATGGAAAGCAAGTTGGGTTTTTTAACTGAAGGTTTTAAAGTGATATTTAAGCAAGGGCTAGAAAGAGATTTGATGCCTGTTCTAACAGGAGTTAAAATATTTTTTACACGGTTTAAGCAAGATTTGTTTTATTCTTTTAGTGCTAAAAAGTGTATCTCAGGGCATGGCTACACTTGCAGATGTAGAGCGCTTTGAGTTAAACCCGCCTTCAGAGAGTGCAGTAGGGAAAGCACTGCAGTCTGTCCACACTGACAGCTGCTTGCGCACTGGCGTGGCCACATTTGCGGCACTTGCAGCGGCATTGGGAGCGGTGCATTATCGGCAGCTATCCCAGCATGCAAGTGACTGCAACGTGCTTTTCAAACGGGGGGTGGGGGTGGGGTGGAGTGTGACAGGGAGTGTGTTGTGTGTATGTGGGGGGAAAGAGAGTGGGTTTTGGGGGGGGCTGAGAGCATGTCAGCATGCTGTCTTGTAAGTTCAGACAGCAGCAGACCCCACTTTCCCCCCACCTCTCTCTCTCACACACAGCATTCCACAGTAATGGTTGCTTTGTCTCGGAGCAGATAAGCAGCCGGCTGTCAGAAACGGAGCTTTGAAAGGGCATATCCGCATTCCTGCAGCGATTCAAAAACAATGCCAAAAGTGGCCACTTGACTTAAGGGGATTATGGGACGTTTCCAGAGGCCGATCAGAGCGCAGTAATGCAACACCTCGTTCACAATGACGCCCGGGTGTTGTAGTCAAGGCGCAGCAAACGTTATTCCACTCACCGAGGTGGAGTATGAGGAGTGCTCCAGCTGCGGAGTCAGAGCGCTCTACGTGCCTTGCCAGTGTGGACGGGTAGTGAGCTAGTGCGCCCGGGGCTGCTTTAATGCACTCTAACTCGCAAGTGTAGCCAAGCCCTGAACTTCATATATTCATAGATTCATAGATTCTAGGACTGGAAGGGACCTCGAGAGGTCATCGAGTCCAGTCCCCTGCCCGCATGGCAGGACCAAATACTGTCTAGACCATCCCTGATAGACATTTATCTAACCTACTCTTAAATATCTCCAGAGATGGAGATTCCACAACCTCCCTAGGCAATTTATTCCAGTCTATAACCACCCTGACAGTTAGGAACTTTTTCCTAATGTCCAACCTAGACATCCCTTGCTGCAGTTTAAGCCCATTGCTTCTTGTTCTATCCTCAGAGGCTAAGGTGAACAAGTTTTCTCCCTCCTCCTTATGACACCCTTTTAGATACCTGAAAACTGCTATCATGTCCCCTCTCAGTCTTCTCTTTTCCAAACTAAACAAACCCAATTCTTTCAGCCTTCCTTCATAGGTCATGTTCTCAAGACCTTTAATCATTCTTGTTGCTCTTCTCTGGACCCTTTCCAATTTCTCCACATCTTTCTTGAAATGCGGTGCCCAGAACTGGACACAATACTCCAGTTGAGGCCTAACCAGCGCAGAGTAGAGCGGAAGAATGACTTCTCGTGTCTTGCTCACAACACACCTGTTAATACATCCCAGAATCATGTTTGCTTTTTTTGCAACAGCATCACACTGTTGACTCATATTTAGCTTGTGATCCACTATAAGCCCTAGATCCCTTTCTGCCGTACTCCTTCCTAGACAGTCTCTTCCCATTCTGTATGTGTGAAACTGATTTTTTCTTCCTAAGTGGAGCACTTTGGATTTGTCTTTGTTAAACTTCATCCTGTTTAACTCAGACCATTTCTCCAATTTGTCCAGATCATTTTGAATTATGACCCTGTCCTCCAAAGCAGTTGCAATCCCTCCCAGTTTGGTATCATCCGCAAACTTAATAAGCGTACTTTCTATGCCAATATCTAAGTCGTTAATGAAGATATTGAACAGAGCCGGTCCCAAACAGACCCCTGCGGAACCCCACTCGTTATGCCTTTCCAGCAGGATTGGGAACCATTAATAACAACTCTCTGAGTACGGTTATCCAGCCAGTTATGCACCCACCTTATAGTAGCCCCATCTAAATTGTATTTGCCTAGTTTGTCGATAAGAATATCATGCGAGACCGTATCAAATGCCTTACTAAAGTCTAGGTATACCACATCCACAGCTTCTCCCTTATCCACAAGACTCGTTATCCTATCAAAGAAAGCTATCAGATTGGTTTGACATGATTTGTTCTTTACAAATCCATGCTGGCTGTTCCCTATCACCTTACCACCTTCCAAGTGTTTGCAGATGATTTCCTTAATTACTTGCTCCATTATCTTCCCTGGCACAGAAGTTAAACTAACTGGTCTGTAGTTTCCTGGGTTGTTTTTATTTCCCTTTTTATAGATGGGCACTATATTTGCCCTTTTCCAGTCTTCTGGAATCTCTCCCATCTCCCATGATTTTCCAAAGATAATAGCTAGAGGCTCAGATACCTCCTCTATTAGCTCCTTGAGTATTCTAGGATGCATTTCATCAGGCCCTGGTGACTTGCAGGCATCTAACTTTTCTAAGTGATTTTTAACTTGTTCTTTTTTTATTTTATCTGCTAAACCTACCCCCGTCCCATTAGCATTCACTATGTTAGGCATTCCTTCAGACTTCTCGGTGAAGACCGAAACAAAGAAGTCATTAAGCATCTCTGCCATTTCCAAGTTTCCTGTTACTGTTTCTCCTTCTTCACTAAGCAGTGGGCCTACCCTGTCTTTGGTCTTCCTCTTGCTTCTAATGTATTGATAAAAAGTCTTCTTGTTCCCCTTTATTCCCGTAGCTAGTTTGAGCTCATTTTGTGCCTTTGCCTTTCTAATCTTGCCCCTGCATTCCTGTGTTGTTTGCCTATATTCATCCTTTGTAATCTGTCCTAGTTTCCATTTTTTGTATGACTCCTTTTTATTTTTTAGATCATGCAAGATCTCGTGGTTAAGCCAAGGTGGTCTTTTGCCACATTTTCTATCTTTCCTAACCAGCGGAATAGCTTGCTTTTGGGCCCTTAATAGTGTCCCTTTGAAAAACTGCCAACTCTCCTCAGTTGTTTTTCCCCTCAGTCTTGATTCCCATGGGACCTTCCCTATCAGCTCTCTGAGCTTACTAAAATCCGCCTTCCTGAAATCCATTGTCTCTATTTTGCTGTTCTCCCTTCTACCCTTCCTTAGAATATATATATATATATATAACCTGACTGTTATTTTTTTGTTTGTATTTTTATAAGCATGGGGGGTTCTGTGTCTCTTGTGGGATTTTTGGGAACTAAGGTTTTTACGGGTGGGAGTGGGATAAAACCACAAGAAACAATACGGGAGTGGGTGGGCCTGCGTATTGCAGAGCAGGACTAGAGTGGGATTAAAATAATAGTCCCATGCAGGGCTCCCATACACATCCCAGGTCGTGCCATCAGCAGCCTTGTCCCCAATGACTTTCCTAGGCCCAGAGGTACATGTCCTGCCTGACGTGTTTCAGCTCCGGAGTCCTGCTGATCAAGCAGCATACCCCTGGGTGTGCAATGGGAAGATGTCACGTGCTTCCTGGGTACAAACAATTCTGCATTTACAGCGGATTTTCAGTTCTTCCTCTTTTTTATTTTCATTCCTGGGAAGTGAAGGGGGGGGGGGTGTGATGTGTGGGATGGGGCTGATGTCGGGGTTGGGGACACAGCTGCTTCCTTCCCCTCCCCAGCCCCCCGCTGACAGGAGCACAGTGGGCTGAGGCTGGGGGGTGGCTGGGGTGCACAGGGCACTGTGCAGAGAACAACCTTCTGAGCCAATGACTGGTCCCTGCCTGTAGGAGGCTACAGCAGAGCACAGAGCTGGGGGCAGGCTCCCTGGCGGGGGGGGGGGTCTTCATGGTGCATGAGTCTTTGGCACGATGGGGAGGACTCTTGGGGGACATTGCTGGGGAAGCTCAGGGCACTGGGAGAGGAGGCCAGGGCTGGGGTACAGGCAGCCATCAAGAGGGGATCACAGGTCGAGCAGGCGATGGGGCGGGGGGAGATGTACACAGAGACCTGAGCCATGGAACTGGATCCTGATGGTGGAAGCTAGTCAAAGGGGACAGAGGAGAAAGGGGCAGGGGCAGAGAGTGAAACACCTGGGAATCCTCACAGCATCTCACATGCTCCGCCCAGCCCGGTTCCCCGAAGGATCCTTGGGAAACCACAGGGGACTCCCAGGAAATGGGGTTCTCTTCCTGCTAGGGCAACAGGAGTGATGGAAGCCCGAGACAGTGGATGGACTCTAGATATCCTGGAGACAGAGAGATTAGATAGAACGGGGATGGCTGGATGGAAATACACAAAATCATGTTCCAATTCCTACTTGATGTCCCTCCCAACCTCTGGGTGTGAATTGCCCTGTGGTGCCCAGAGGTGCCTGACCCCAGAGGTGTGTCCATCACTCTGAGTTAGTGAAGGCTAATAACAGTGACTGCTGATTTCCCTAGTGCCTTCCCTAGAGGCGAGGCAGGGCCTTGGTGAAAGGGGTGGAGTGAGGCCCACACTTTGAGCAGGGACACGCTGAGGTTTGATGCTTGAATGTATCCCCATGTGCGACAAGCTAGTACAGTGTGTGTTGGGACCTCCTCTGGCAGCTGCTCCACATAGGATGACAGCCCAACTACTGCTGCCAGCTAAAGAGTTACTCCTTTAGCTCAAGTGGTTAGAGGTCTATGCTGCAGGGGTCAGCTATTCAAATGCTGCTGATGACACCTGGTGGGAGATTACACACAGCTGCAGCGTTGCCAACTCTAGGTGGTTGGATTAAAGCCCCAGCTCCTGGAGTCATGTGATTAGTTGAGACTCTCAGCTTTCATTTAAAAAATCGAGACAGTTTCTAGTTGCAAAGAAAAGCCTGAGAAAGTGATGTGACAGCTCAGGAACCAGAAGGCAAAGAAAAGGATCCAAAATTTATCATTTTTTACAAAGCTCATGATTTTTAACCCAATATCATGGGTTTTTTTTAAACATTTGGGGTTGGCCAGACTGCTCCAGGGTGGGGGTGGCTCAGAGAGGACTGGGAGATTGTCTCCCCCAAACACACGTGAGCAGTGGGAAGCTGGGAAATAGAAATGCAGCATTCCTCCCTGGGCCGTGACTCCAAACTGAAAACCCATCCCTACTCTGAGTCCCCCAAACCATATAAACAACAGCTGACGTCAGCCCCTCTTTCTAGATGCAGAGATGTCCGAGGAGCTGCAGCAGATGTGGACTGATCAATTCGTGCTCAGAGCCAATGGTAACAATTCAGCTTACTCCCAGGCATCTGTTTGTTGGTATTACTGTTGTTACCCTTTTGGCCCAAGGCAAAATCTGAGGGCTTGCCGGGTTTGTTCCCATTAGGGGGAGCAAACGCTGCTCCCAGGCAGGTCTGTTCTCGCTGTGATCTTGTTTAGTTACCCAGGGTCCTGTTCCACTGAGCAGGGCAGGAACTAACAGCAGCAGCTAGGTTCCTTGCTCAGAAATCCCCACAGCTGCCCCTCCAGCGAGCTCTGTGCCCGGGGAGCTCTGTCTCCGCTTCCTCCCAGGGTCCCACTCACAGCTCCTTCAGAAGTGAGGGCAGGCGGGGGTGTGGAGCAGGGCTCTGGCGGAGGACGGGGGGGGGGGGGGGGGGAGGAGAACAGCAGCGGGAAGTTGAGATGGGGCTGGAGAATCCCAGCCCTGGGTGGCCATGGCAATCTGGGATCCCACCCCGCACCGGATCCAGCCTGAGTGAGCGGCATTTGTGATTCGTTCCCTGAGATGGAGGCACCAAGGCAGGAAACCCAGGGCCAAGCCCCACCCTTGCGGACCCCAGCGGGGATGCAGCCAATACCCCCAGAGCCTGCGTTCAAGGCTCTGTGTGTACCAGGGGCCCCATTCTGAATGGGGGGAAGCCGATTAACCCTTTAGTGCCGGGGATTCTCACCCCAGTGTGTTCCCAGTCTGGCCTTCAGGGAACAGTCTCGGCTGGGCTGGTATTGACCACTAATGTGGACTGGTGAGAGTTTCAGGAGTCTGTTCCTATAAAGGAAGTTGAATCCCCCATTGAAATGCAATGTTTAGGTACAATACCAAAATGCAATTTAGGATACTGCCCGACCCTGATCTTATCCATTAGGCTCCTCTCGGGTGTGGGGCTGGGGACCACCGGTGTAACTGAGCAGACCCCCAGTGTCAGCCTCGGGGATGT
The DNA here is from genome assembly GCF_028017835.1 of Emys orbicularis. Classification (NCBI taxonomy): domain Eukaryota; kingdom Metazoa; phylum Chordata; order Testudines; family Emydidae; genus Emys; species Emys orbicularis. The sequence goes on along the minus strand of NC_088701.1, from coordinate 5,425,309 downwards.
CACTGCTGATGTGACACGCTTCGACAAGCAGCACCTCGGTTTGGTCCATTATTGTTGTTGCTGTAGTTGGGATTGGGGCGGGAATCCCATTGTGTGTGTGTGGGGGGGGGGGGGGGCTCTCCATGGCCCATCTGGTCTCTAGACAAGGGGGGGGCTCTTGCCTCTTTGGGGCAGGAAAGAACAGGATTTGGGGAGGAGGGGATGTCACCTCAGATCCCTGCACCCCATAATAATCTCTAGCTCTTCAGTTCACGTTGCAAAGGCGGCCTGGTCTCATGAAGTTCCCACCCTTCGCCAGAACATCTCGAGATCCTGGCTCATGCTGGACCCTCACGGACGAGGAGGCCCAGGACTGTTGGACGCAATTTGGTGGCCATGATGACCAGGGTGAGGCTCACAGGTGGCCAGTTCATGAGCAGGGGGGATCTGGAAAGGGGGGAAATGGCTCTGATAACCCTGTCCTGGTTACACCCTGGCTCTTAACCCCAACCCCCCAGCACTGAGCGGGATGACTTTGGATCAAGCCTGACAATAATTAAAGGGGCAGGGATCGGTGTGTAGCAGCTTTAGCTAAAAGAGCTTTTCTCCCCACTGTGTCTCAGGCATTTGAGTTAAATGGGCATCCGCAAAAATGAAAAGGATGAAGCTAAAGGGCCAAACTCTGCTCCCAGTTACACCCGTGTAAATCTAGAGTGAAGGCAATAGTGTGACTCAGGATTTACACGGGTGTAACTGGGAGCAGATATTGGATCAAATAGGTTCAAAAACTTTGTCGGCAAATAATCATGTCCCCTGCCAGGCAGTGAGGTTTCCCCTGCACAGGGTGTGATGCTGTCAGTCCTGCCAGCTCCCCAGTCACCCCCAGGCTTCCAGGGATGGCAGGGTAGGTGAGACCCCCATTTCTGATCCGTTTTTGAAAAGAGGAAAAACCAAACTGCTTTTTGAGCTTTCCCCCAGCACCACGAAGGAGCAAAAAGGGAAGGAACCCGACTGCCACCCCCAGAGAGTGAGCACCACACGGAGCAGCAGGTTCCTCATCAGCCAGCAAAGGAGCTGGCTTGTCGCGCCGCAGGGAGTGGACAGACCCCAGCCCGAGTTCCTGGATCCTCCCCGTCCCGCTGAGGTTCTCCAGGCGGGTTGGGCATCTGCTCTGGGTCCCCTCGGATTTCTCAATCGTGCAGGCATCTTCCTCTGTGGGGCCAAGGGTAGCGGGCTGGGTGGGTGCCCCGTGTGCGCTGCTGTTAGCGCCCGCTGGGCTTCCTGCCCCATAAGGGGGTGTCTTATACACACGGTGACTCGGGTGTTCCCATGGTGCAGCCTGTGTGGGCAATGTCAGGGCACTGCCCCATTACCCTGCCTCCTGCGCCGGGCAGTGGTGACCCTGAGTGAGTCACAATGTCAAAGAGGGAACAGCTCCGCTAGGTCCCCTCTGGTCCATTGTCCCAGAGCAGGACTGTTCTCCCCAGGCTAGTTTTAAATATAGCATAACCGGGTCGGTTGTCGGGATCAAGGATTGAACCCTGGACTTCTGGGATGAGCTGCTACCACCTGAGCTAAAAGAACCACTCCAGTAGCAGGCTCATAAACATCTCTCTGGGGTCCCACCACTGCAGGGAGACAGGGTCTGGCCACAGGGGTTAGGCCAATGTCCCTAGCCATGCAGCTCCCAGTTTGCCCCGAGGGAAGTGACTCCCAGCTGGCAGCATCACAGAGTATTTCCTGGTGTGCGAATAGGGGGTGAACAGTGAGGTGGCAAAATTTGAAGACAATACAAAACTACTCAAGATAGTTAAGGCCAAAGCTGACTGCAAAGAGATACAAAAGGATCTCAGGAAACTGGGTGACTGGGCAACAAGATGGCAGATGACATTCAGTGGTGACAAGTGCAGAGTAATGCACATTGGCAAACATAATCCCAACTACACACACAAACTGGTGGGGTCTAAGCTAGCTGTTACTATGCAAGAAAGGGATTTTGGAGTCATCGTGGAGAGTTCTCTGAAAACATCCGCTCAATGTGCAGCGGCTGTCGAAAAAGCCAATAGCGTGTTAGAAACCACTAGGAAAGGGCGAGATAATGAAACAGAAAATATCATTATGCCTCTCTATAGAGCCAGGGTATGGCCGCACCTTGAATACGGCATGCAATTCTGGGTGCCCAATCTCTAAAAGGATATATTAGAATTGGAAAAGATGCAGAGAAGGGCAATGAAAATGATTAGGGAGCTGGAACAGCTTCCATATGAGGACAGATTACAAAGACTTGGACTGTTCCGCTTGGAAAAGAGACACTTAGGGGGGCTATGATAGAGGGCTGTGACATCATGGGAAAGTGACTAGGGAAGTGTTATTTACCCCTTCACACACTGCAAGAACCAGGGGTGATCCAAGGAAATTATTAAGCAGCAGGTTTAAAACTCACAAAGGGAATTGTGAAGGCCCAAAGCATAACAGGGTTCAAAAAAGAATGAGATAAGTTCCTGGAAGATAGGTCCAGCAATGGCTATTAGCCAAGATGCTCGGGGACGCAACCCCATGCTCCGGGTGTCCCTAAACCTCCACCTGCCAGAAGCATCGGACACTGACCACTGTCAGAGACATGACACTGGGCTAGGTGGACCATTGGTCTAGCCCAGAGTGGCTGTTGGCCTGTTCCTCCTAATCCTCCCCCTATATGAGGCCCATGGCAGGATGAAGGCCTAGGTGCTACAAGCCCCTGCCTAGGGCCTCAGCTCCTGGAATCATGTCGGGGTGGAGGGATTTAGACCGTTATCCCTTCTCACCCCTGGGCAGGGCCCAGCATGAGAGCTAGGCACCATTTTTATTCCACTTCAGCCCAGTGTGAGCCCCAGTGGCCCCCCAGCAGATCATGGGGTCGCCACCAGCCTGTGGTCCCAGCACAGCTCATCTGTGCGTGTGTGTGTATGCACACCTCAGCCCTCTGGTCAGTGCACACCCAGAATTACACAAAGAAATGAGTCCGTTTACACCGACACACGTTCTGAGTCCAAGGCAGCTGTATTCCACACAAGGTCGCCCTCCACATCCCGTGTAGCACTGAGGGCCCTCTCCACTTACACGGCCACAACCACACAAGCATCTCAAGGTGCATCTAAAGCCTCCATTCACCAGGCCACCCGGCCGACGGCTGGAGGAGGCATTCTCAGCCCCATTTCACAGCACGGTCGGCAGAGCACAGCGGGGAGCAGCGTCACCCGGAGCTGAGACCTGACTCCCAGCCCCCTGTTTTAACCACTGCCCCCCGCTGCCTCCTCCCCCATAGGGCACCAAAACCGGCACCGCTGGGTTCACACAGCGAAAGGGGTTCAGAGCGGGTGGGAGACACGGGGACCTGATGCAGGTGGCGGGGATCGCAAGGGAGAAGGCGCTTGTACTGCGAACAGCAAGTTTGTAAATGTGAAGCAGTGGTGAAGGGGGGGCAGGGTGGCAGAGACAGAGCGTGGAGCATCTCCGGTGGGTGGTCTCTGTGGGAGAAATTCGCCCCATGTGGAGAGGGAGCACACGAGCCCTCTGGGCTGTAGGGTTGCCACGTGTCCGGTTTTCGACTGGAACGCACGGTCGAAAAGAGACCCTGGCGGCTCCAGTCAGCACCACTGACCGGGCCACTAAAAGTCCAGTCTGTGGCACAGTAGGGCAAAGGCAGGCTCCCTGGCTCCACGTGGCTCCTGGAAGCGGCCGGCATATCCGGCTCCTAGGCGTAGGGGCACTGCCCCGTCCCGAGCACCAGCTCCACAGGTCCCATTTGCCAGGAACTGTGGCCAATGGGAGCTGCGAGGGTGGTGCCCACATGTGCAGGCAGTGCGCTGAGCCCCTTTGCCTAGGGACCAGACATGCCGGCCACTTCTGGAAGCTGCCTGAGGCAAGCACTGCTTGGCTGAAGCTCGCACCCCAAACTTCCTCCCAGAGCCCGCACCACTTCCTGCACCCCAGCTCCCTGTCCTAGCCCTGATCCCCCTCCTGCACCCCAAATCACTCATCCCCGGCCCCACCCCAGAGCCCGCACCTCCAACCGAAGCCTCCACCCACTCCCACACCCCAACCCCCTCGGCCACAGCCTGGAGCTCCCACCCCCACCCAGAGCCTGCACCCCCTTCTGCACTCCAACCCCCTGCTCCAGCCCTGAGCCCCCTCCTGCATTCTGAATACCTCGGCCCCAGCCTGGAGCCTGCACCCTCAGCCAGAGCCCTCACCCCCTCCGCACCCCAGCCCCCTGCCCCAGCCTGGAGCCCGCACCCTCGGCCAGAGCCCTCACCCCCTCCCGCACCCCAGCCCCCTGCCCCAGCCCGGTGAAAGCGAGTGAGGGTGGGGGAGAGCGAGCAGCGGAGGGAGGGGGGATTGTGTGAGCGGGGCCTCAGGGCTGGGGCAGGGCAAGGGTGTTCAGTTTGTGCTGTTAGAAAGCTGGCAGCCCTGATGGACCGGTGTGGGGCTGGAACGGTTCACAGGCCTCGTGGGCCGGGTACATTTCAGCCGGTGCTCAGAGCAAGGGCGGGACTCCGGCTATTTAGACAGAAGCAGCTTTTTCGCAGATCCATCTGTAGTGCAAGTGGCAGGGTTCGTCGTTCCACCGGCCGCCCTCGTGCAGGTGGGCGCAGTCCTCATCTCTGACGTGAAAACTGTACATGTTATTGGGCTCCCCTGTGGCCCAAAACCTGAAAGGGAAGGAAGAGAAGAGCCCTCAAGCCACTGGGCCACCGGTTCCGGCTGAGATGCTCCCATCTATGTGCTGCCTGGTAACCGGGTCCCCCCTCAGCATAACCTAGAGCAGCCTCAGGGTTGGTCTAACTTACGCTCAGGCCCCTGCGGCGTTGTGGGCAGCCAAAAATAGCCAAAGCCCAGCCCTGCTCCAGCCCCACCCCTACGTATGGGGCTTTTCTGCTCTTCTCCAGGCCCTTGAGCCTGGGCAAGTGTGCGTGTGGGAGATTACGTTCCCTTTATGGCCCCTTGATGGGACCGGAGCTGCATGAAGGGGCCTCAGGAAAAGGAGTGAACAACATGGCCTCCAAGGAAGGCAGGCTGCCCTCTCCCTGAAAGGGGGTTTGTGGCATTTTCACCCCAAAACCCAAGGGTTTATTATATCCCCCCACAAACAGACAGATGTTTTTATTTTGAATTATCCAAATCAACACAGGGCTGGGGAAAGTGTCACCTGCTAGCAGAGCAGGCCTCGTTACTGGGCCACAACCTACTACCAGTTAATGGAGCAGCTCCTTTGGCTCAATAACGCCTAGCGTGTAGATAGTACCTTTCATCAGGGGAGAGAAAAGCACGTTACAAAGCATCATTTGGCCATTATGCAGAAGGGGAAACTGAGTCCCAGAGCGGAGCAGTGACTTGCCCAAGGCCACCCAGCAGGCCAGCACGACTGTCGGGAATGGGAGCCAGCAGGGCTCTAACCACTGGGCCAGGAGGTTATTTGTTACAGGCCCTCAGTTCACATCGATGCAGTGGAGGATGTCATGTTATCAGTGGTAGAAGCTGCCACCTACACGGGCTATGGCAGCACAAACTTCTCCTTGCCATGGTGTTTCAGACCTGCCCTGCCTTGGAGAGACCCCTCTGTAGGCTGAGAAGGGCGCTCCATCTCCTTGGCCCATTCAGTCCTCGACCCCTCGGCTGTGATGGCCGACAAGCCCCCAGTGCAATATGTGGATGCTTTTCCCACTGGGAACTGGGCTGAGACCCACCAAGGTTGTTTCATACCGAGGGCACCCAGCAGCAACGCCATGTAGTTGCTACAGACCTGGGCCAGATTCAAACCAGGGACCTGCGGGGGACTGATAAAGGCTCGAGTCGGTCAGTTGTCAGGGCATGAAATGTGGTGCTGTCCCAGGCCTCAGCCTCGGAGCTACTGAGGTGGAAACAGGGGCAGCTGGGGAAGGCCGGGGCAGGAAGGGGAGAGCAGAGGATCGCCCCATGCTTACGTAAATGCCGCAGGAGTGTTGTCCACCCAGTGCCAGACGCCTTCAGTCCCTTGGTCTGTGAAGCCGAGCCAATGACGAACAGAATCAGCTTTATTGGCCAAGTAATTCTAGAGCGGATGACACAGAGGATTGGGTGATTAGAACTGGAGCATAAGCTAGGCCTTATGGCGGCCCTCTGCATGGGTGCATTTTACCGAATGGGGGGAGTCGGGGGGTCGTACCTGCTCCATTTGATCGTTGATCACCACCAGGTCGGCAGTCTGGCTCAAACAGGAGCTTCTGGCCGCCTGCCAGCGCTGGGCAGCCGTGGAGAAAAAGTAGCATCTCCCTCGGTACTGCTCCCAGCCAGGCTGGCACCGGGAAGCGCCTGTCAGAAAGAACACAGCAGAGCCAGCGTGTGACTAGGGAGGTATGGGCAGGAGGGGCTCCCCACCCTGGATAAACCCAGCGAATGCCTTCAGCAGCTGCCAGGTACCGCGGGAGCTTCCTTCAAGCAGGCCCTGTCCCTGGAAAGCATTTCAGCAAGTGCTCAGCTGAAAGGTCACTGGGAGAATGTTATTCACCCACTTTATGCTTCCTCTAAATGTGGAGGAAATTCGGAGTCATTTCCCAATGGAACAAATCACTATTTACTCTGAGCTTGCCAGCAGGTTTTTAAACACTTAGCTAATGAGAAGAGAGAGATGGATGGGTAGATACGATAGAGACTTTGCTTAATACGCAGCTGGAAACATTAAACGGACTCTTACAGCACAATCCTTCATATAACTCTGAGGGAAGAGCGCCCCTTAGGATCACGCTGGGGGATTGCGGTCAGCACTGACTGTGAGGGAAGAGTGCCCCCTACAGACTCCCCTCCCTATGGCTTCGATGAATATGAAGGCCCCCAATGTTCGCGAAGGGCTTAGTGTTACTCAGTGTTATTATCTGTATTGCCATAGCCCCCCCCAATCTGGCCCCGTTGTGCCAGGCGCTGTACAGACGCAGAACAGAAAACGGTCCCCCTGCCGGAAAGAGCGAGCCGAGGCTGGCGTGTATCTCACCATTCCCTTTCTGTGCAGCATCCAGGATCTTGTAGGTCTCGGCCCTGATGTCATCTCTGTCATGTTTCGCTTTGGCCAGATCCCTGGACACTGGAAACACAACACGCCGTCGTGTATGGGAACGGGGTCCCATCCCTTTAAATAGTTTGGGAGCCTCGAGTGGCGCTCACCATGTTCTGTGTGTCCAGAGCCGCCAGAAGTTAGCCAGGGCCAGAGCTGTGTGCAACTCGGCCTGGCGTGTCTGTGTACAGACCGTAAACACCGGGATTTGGGGCCTGGCTGTGACACTGAAACAGGGCCCCTTTCTCAGCAGCGGGAGGTACCGAGCTTGTTACAGTCGGTCCAATACAGTCATTAGGGACTGGAGACCCGGCCGAACACTCCAGCAGGACCCCAACCTTTCACCGGGGTCAAATTTATTCAGCTCAAACCTGCCCCCCTCTCTCCCTAAACCCCAGCAGAAGCCCTGCCCCTCCCCCCACTGCCCTGCCCCCCAGTTCCCTACCCCTGGCTCCCCAACACCCCGAGCTTATTACACCAGGGTCTCCTCTTTCTGCCATGCCCTTGAATCTACCTGCCTCCCCTTGGCCCCTAATGGGTCCCTGTCCCCCATCTCCTCCCAGCTTTTCCCCAAATGATTTTGGGGAGCAAGAAACAGCCCAGACTGTTCCCTGAAGGCCAGACTGGGAACACACTGGGGTGAGAATCCCCGGCACTAAAGGGTTAATCGGCTTCCCCCCCCCCCCATTTAGAATGGGGCCCTGGTGCACACAGAGCCCAGAGCGCAGGCTCCGGGGGTATTGGCTGCATCCCCGCTGGGGTCCACAAGGGTGGGGCTTGGCCCTGGGTTTCCTGCCTTGGTGCCTCCATCTCAGGGAACGAATCACAAATGTCACTCGCTCAGGCTGGATCCAGTGTGGGGGGGATCCCAGATTGCCATGGCCACCCAGGGCTGGGATTCTCCATCCCCATCTCAGCTTCCCGCTGCTGTTTCCCACCCCCCCTTCCTCCGCCTGAGCCCTGCTCCACACCCCCGCCTGCCCTCACCTTCTGCTCTCAGCATGGCCTGGTCTGACTGCAGCCTCTCCAGCTCCTTGGCCAGCTCCTCCCCTGAGAGACAGAAACAGAGCCCATCACACTCCTGGGGAATCTCAGGGACCAGGGCTGAGCGGGAGCGGGGAGGGGTGGAGATTGGTCAGGAAATGGGGAATGGGGTAGGGAGGGGCTTGTGAGGAGGAGGGAGGAAGGCCAAAGGGGTGAGATGAGAGGTGCAGGGGAGTCATAGAGGGGACGTCGGGCTGTGGATCGTGAGGACTCGGGTACGTACCAGTGCTGCGCATGGTGGATTGATTGAAATGAAGCATCCCCAGTTGCTTCGACATCTCGGAGCCTGGAAGAGACAGAGCCTGGTGAGCTGGGAACCATCTGTCTCCCCCACACTTGTCTCGTGGGGAAGGACCGTGTTCCCCAGCAGAGCGGGTCTATGAGGGCCGCCCAGACTGGTTTCCTTCCCTGGAGGAGGTTGCATGTGGGTGGATTTGCCCTGATGGTCATTAAGGCTCCAGATGGGAGTGAATTGCCCCAGGCCAGGCAGTGAGGCAAGGTTAGAACCCAGGGCCCCCTGACTCCCTGCCCTGTGCTCATTCCCCCAGACCCACGGCTGTCGGACAGCCCTGCCTAGGGGCGAGTCAGCTAGTGGGATTAGTTAGGGTCCCCCCTAGACTAGTGAGTAATGGGGCACCTCGTCAAGAACGTCCTTTGCAAACGGAACGCCCTGAAAAGTCGAGAGACGAAGCTGAGACTCTACAGAGCTGCGGTGCTCAGTATCCGGGCCACTGGGACTGAAATGTGGCCCCGCACCATCAAGATTGGCAAGAAATTGGACACCATTCAGATGAAGCGTCTTCAAATGATCGAAAGCATCAAATGCCCAGGATGCAAGTCGAATGAAGGGATCTGCTTTGTAACGAATCAGGTCCTGCTCTACTAGACCGTCGCCCAATCCTCTCTCAGGTACCATGGTCATCTGCTCCGAAGTCCTGCCAACTTCCCTGAGAGACTCTCTGTGACTCGAGGAAAGCTGGATGGGAGACCTAAAACACGACAGCTGGACGGTGACAGAGACCCGTCCCTCACCGGCATCCTACCTCGTAAAGTGCAGCTTTGGCTCAGGGCAGAACATCACGGAGGCCCAGAATGCCTTCAGTCACCTCTATGCTGTCCAAGCAACAGCAAGAGAACTGACCAGCCCTCTAGCCTAGGGACATTTGCACTAGTGTCTCCATACCCTGGTGCAAATCTCTAGTGTTGACACATGGCACGGGGCTTGCAGAATGCCATTCCCTTTTGTAATTCGCCAGTGTGAGACCCACTGGAGTGAGTCCTGCTTTGCACCAATGAAGCACGTCTACATGAATGGGTTTGCATCACCTTTTAACCATCGGGACAAAGTCTCCAGCGACGGGGCGGATTTTCCGTCACTCGGAGCCTTTAACAGATTGGGCCTCTCTCCCGTAAAGCACCGCTATACTCAACCACCCAATATGGAATCGCTGGGTGGCCTCCTCTGGCCTGGGTTCTGCAGGAGGTCAGAACAGATGCTCCAAACAGTCTCTTCTGGCCATAACATTCACGGGTTTGTGAGCTACCAGGTGTACATTTCCCTGCTGCAGACGGGCTCTTAGCTAAATAAAGCCTGATCCAAATGCCATTCAAGATCATGGGAGTCTTTCCCTCAGGCTCAACAGGCTCAGATCATTAATCAGTGAATTGGAGTGCAACCAAAACAATAAGAGGCTTGGTACATCCTGTTCCCTTGTGCTCCCCCATCTGTTTGCCTGCCTCCACCTCTTGTCCCTGGTCTAATACTTAGGTCGGAAGCTCTTTGGGGCAGAGACTGTAGATTTGATCTGTATTTGTGCAGCGCCCAGCACAATGGGGGTCTGGGCTGTGATTGGGGCTCCTAGCTGCTACTGTAATACACCTAATAGGGTTATGCTGGAGGGTACTATTGACTGCCCTCATGTGGGATCCACAGACAATGACAGACCTCGTTAAAGCCAACGGGTGTCAAGTGCGGGAGAAGAAATCAAGCCCCTGTATGCCGTGAAATAGATGCAGACAGTGGATGTGACTGCCCAAAGCACCAGGCTGCCTGACAGGGCAGAGCTGAGGTGGGCCGGCCTGAGGGTGTCACTGGTTGCAGCCCCAGGTGCTAGGAAACCGGCTGCCAGCCGCATGGGTGGAAGGCCGAAGGAGCTGTGAGTGGGACCCTGGGAGGAAGTGGAGACAGAGCTCCTTGGGCACAGAGCTCGCTGGAGGGGCAGCTGTGGGGATTTCTGAGCAAGGAACCTAGCTGCTTGTGTTAGTTCCTGTCCTGCTCAGTGGAACAGGACCCCGGGTAACTAAACAAAGTCACAATGAGAACAAACCTGCCTGGGAGCAGTGTTTTCTCCCCCTAATGGGAAGAAACCTGGCAAGGCCTCAGATTTTGTCTTGGGCCAAAATACCAACAAACGGACGCCTGGGAGTAAGCTGAATTCTTACCGTTGGCTCTGAGCACAGATTGATCAGTCCGCATCTGTTCCAGCTCCTTGGACATCTCTGCGTCTAGAAAGAGGGACAGACATCAGCTGTTGTTTATATGGTTTGGGGGACTCAGAGTAGGGATAGGTTTTCAGTTTGGAGTCATGGCCCAGGGAGGAATGTTGCATTTCTATTTCCCAGCTTCCAACTGCTCACTTGTGTCTGGGGGAGACAATCTCCCAGTCCTCTCTGAGCCACCTCTCTGGAGCAGTCTGGCCAACCGCAAATGTTAAAAAACCCATGATATTGGGTTAAAAATCATGAGGTTTGTAAAAAATAATAAATTTTGGATCCTTTTCTTTGCCTTCTGGTTCCTGAGCTGTTATGTCACTTTCTCAGGCTTTTCTCTGCAACTAGAAACTGTCTCGATTTTTTAAATGAAAGCTGAGAGTGTCACCTAATCACATGACTCCAGGAGCTGGGGCTTTAATTCAACCACCTAGAGTTTTCAACACTGAAGCTGTGTGTAATCTCCCACCAGGGGTCATCAGCAAGCTTTGAATATCTGACCCCTGCAGCAAAGACCTCTAACCACTTGAGCTAAAGGAGTAACTCTGTTAGCCGGCAGCAGTAGTTGGGCTGTCATCCAATGTGGAGCAGCTGCCAGAGGGGGTCCCAACACGCACTGTACTAGCTTGTCGAACATGGGGATACATTCAAGCATCACACCCCAGTATGTTCCTGCTCAGATTGCGGGTCCTGGGAAGGGGTCCCGCCAGAGGCGCTGTGATTTCCCTGGGGCTGCTGGACCTCCTCCCGGACCCAGGCCCCACCCTCACTCCACCCCTTTCACCAAGGCTGCGCCCCACGTCTTCCAGCCCCCACTCCTCCCCCTCCCCCCAGTGCCTCTTGCAGGTTGCTGAACAGCTGATCATGGCAGGCAGGAGGCGCTGGGAGGGATGGGGAGAAGCTGATTGGCGGGACTGCTGGTGGGTGCTGAGCACCCACTATTTTTTTTCCATGGGCGCTCCAGCCCCAGAGCACCCACGGAGTCGGTGCCTATCGGCCCCACTGCTGTGAGCTGGAGGTCAGGTGGCCTGACTTAATGAGCCTTGTCTTACAATTAGCAGTACTAGGGCACAGTGAAGTGCATTATGGGGGATTATACCCCAACCCCTGCAACATCCCACGCTGGCCATTGACAGAGACACGGCTCGGGCTCGGAGGGACATGTGGGGTGATATCTTGGCCTCTTTGAAGCCAATGAGAGTTTGACCATTGACTTAATGGAGCCAGGATTGCACCCCTGGACTTTTCCTCTGGGCCGGTTCCTCTGTCATGGGCCTAAACACTCTCCGGGATACTTACACTTCGCAATCGCCACGGCGAGGAGCACGGCCCATAGCACGAATGACACAGCATGCAGGGCGTAAAGGGTTAATATGGACTTTGCCGCCCCCTTTGGGCCCCTAGGAAACTGCAGCCAGGCACTCCCTGGAAGGGAGCAGCAGAGATGGGGTGGTTAGAGCACGAATCCCTGCCCCATGGGGAAGGCATTAGGGAAATCAGCAGTCACTGTTATTAGCCTTCACTAACTCAGAGTGATGGACGCGCCTCTGGGGTCAGGCACCTCTGGGCACCGAAGTGCAATTGACACCGAGAGCTCGGGAGGGACATCAAGTAGGAATTGGAACATGATTTTGTGTATTTCCATCCAGCCATCCCCGTTCTATCTAATCTCTCTGTCTCCAGGATATCTAGAGCCCATCCACTGTCTCGGGCTTCCATCACTCCTGTTGCCCTAGCAGTAAGAGAACCCCATTTCCTGGGAGTCCCCTGTGTTTTCCCAAGGATCCTTCGGGGAACCGGGCTGGGCGGAGCATGTGAGATGCTGTGAGGATTCCCAGGTGTTTCACTCTCCGCCCCTGCCCCTTTCTCCTCTGTCCCCTTTGACTAGCTTCCACCATCAGGATCCAGTTCCATGGCTCAGGTCTCTGCGTACATCTCCCCCCGCCCCATCGCCTGCTCGACCTGTGATCCCCTCTTGATGGCGGCCTGTACCCCAGCCCTGGCCTCCTCTCCCAGTGCCCTGAGCTTCCCCGACACTGTCCCCCAAGAATCCTCAACATCGTGCCAAAAACTCATGCGCCATGAAGACCCCCAGCCAGGGAGGCGGCCCCCAGCTCTGTGCTGTCCCCTCTGCTGTAAGCTCCTACAGGCAGGGACCAGTCATTGGCTCAGAAGGTTGTTCTCTGCACAGTGCCCTGTGCACCCCAGCCACCCCTCAGCCTCAGCCCACTGTGCTCCTGTCAGCGGGGGGCTGGGGAGGGGACGGAAGCAGTTGTGTCCCCAACCCCCACATCAGCCCCATCCCACACATCACCCCCCCTTCGCTTCCCAGGAATGAAAATAAAAAAGAGGAAGAAAAAAACTGAAAATCCGCTGTAAATGCAGAATTGTTTGTACCCAGGAAGCACGCGACGCCTTCCCATTGCACAACCCAGGGTCATGATGCCTGGTCAGCAGGACTCCGGAGCTGAAACTCATCGGACAGGACATGTATCTCTGGGCCTAGGAAAGCCACTGGGGACAAGGCTACTGATGGCACGACCTGGGATGTGTATGAGAGCCCTGCATGGGACTATTTTTTTTATCCCGCTCGAGTCCTGCTCTGCAATACGCAGGCCCACCCGCTCCCATATTGTTACTTGTGTTTTTATCCCACTCCCACCCGTAAAAACCTTAGATCCCGCAAATCCCGCAAGAGACACAGATCCCCCAACGCTACTAAAAATAAAAACTGAAAAACAACAGTCAGGTAATATATATATATATATAAATGAAGTTCAGATACAATTTTAGCACTAAAAGAATCAAACAAACCTGGCTTAAACCATGTAAAAATACTTTAACGCCTGTTATTTCTAGCCCTCGCTTAAATTTCACTATTAAAACCTTTAGTTAAAAAACCCAACTTGCTTTCCATTGCTGACATTCTATTCATTGCAAACCGACGAGAGATTTCGTGTTTTCCTGCAAATTCCCGCAGGCTGGTTTTTTTGCCCACCCAATCCCGCCCGCAACACAGTACATTACCCGCTCCTGCTGTTATGGCAGCGGTTCCTGTGGGATCCCAGCCCCTCTGCAGGGCTCTAGTGTGTATAACGGGCTCCATTGCCCGGCAACTTGTGCATCAGCAGCAGTAGTGCTGAGTGCAGGGTGGGTGCCAAATCTTCTCTCTCTCCTTAGCCATCCCCAGTCACCTTCCCTCTCCTTCCAACACACCCCATCTCTCTACCTATTTATTTTCTTTTCATTAAAATTAAATCACACAAGTCCCTGTAATTTTGGGGGGGGGGATTTCAGTGCCCCATGGAATTGGGGTGAGGGAAGCATGTTAGGAAAAGAAAGGAATGAATCAGCGAGAGAGAGAGAGAGAAATGAGGAGGCGAAAGCGTGCTGAGGGGAAAAAGGAATGAATCAGGCTGAGAGAGGAGGAGGATGATCCTGAAAAACAACTCCCCCAACACCTGTAGCTGTGCCCACCCCAGCCAACACCTGCAGCCAGACAGCCGGACTGGATGGTGCTTAGATTGAGCTCTTGGACACTCTGTTTACCTTCCCCAGACCTGAAGACGAGCCCAGTGAAGCTCAAAGGTTTGTCCCTTGCACCAAGAGAAGTTGGTCCAAGAGAAGATATTACCTCACCTGCCTTGTCTCTCACACATCTTGGGACCAATACCTTTACAAGACTATCTATCTATCTATCTATCTATCTATCTATCTATCTATCTATCTATCTATCTACTTTTAGATCCCTCATTGCTGTACTACCCAAACACCAAACACGTGACAAAATGCTGTTGAACCAAGTTTGGAAGTCTCAGCCTGGTTCTGTCCAGCGCCCTCCAGCTGCGATGTCTGAAAAGCCACATGCCAGAGTAGAAACCTGCTCAGTTCCCACCCCATCCCCTTCCAGAGAACAGGGGCCCAATTCCACAGAGCTCACTCAAACTGCCCAGCCCTCGGCTTCAGTGGTGTGTGAGGTCTGTGGGATCGGGGCCTGTTATTAAGGAGTCAGCTGATTGGGAGGAAGCGATGGTGGGATCTCCCACGATTGCAGCCCGGGTGTTACCTGATCTTCCAGACACCATTTCTGCCTCTTGTTCCTTGAGCTGCACTCGGTCGGACTCTTCACACTTCTGGTAAATGCTGTCTAAAGCCATCGCTCTGAGCTTCTCCCTCTCCCAGCTCTGCGCCGCTGGGTTTTATAGCCGCTGAGCCTCCGAGCAGCTTTCCTTGAAAAGGAAACACGTGCACCCAGTCACCCTTCCTCTCTTCAGAACTGCAGAGATCTGTGTCCCTGTCACATCTCCCCCAGCGGCTGGGAACCTTCGTACATCAGTGTTCCTGGAAAAATGTGAGGGGGTGCAGCTCCCCTCCCCCAACAGTGACTCAGTGCCTATTTTGCTTCAGTCTTCAGTTAATGGAGACCAGATACTCAGCACAATTCATATTAACAATCAGGGGGAAGGAACACAAGCCAAACTAGGGAATGACCAGGTTAAGGAATAGTTCGATAAGTTAGATGTATTCAAGATGCCAGGGCCCAATGCAATTCGTCCTACTTAAGAAACTAGCTGCTGAAGCAATCTCACAACCATTAGCCAAGGAATGGTCTCTGTTGCTGCCTGATTGTGTACTTCTGGTTCCAAATGAGGTGTGTGGTTAACCGCTCTGAGGTTCTACTGTAGTGAAAACAAGAATAAGTTTATCATCAAACAGAGATTCCCATAATCGAGAGTGAGAATATTGGAGACAAATGGTCACTGTCAGGCTGTCTGGAGCGGCCCACAACCCTGAGTGCCAACCTCGGGGCAGAGACTCCAAACTGGTGCTATGGTCTCTGATTAGCTTTCACTAACCCAGTAAGAAGAGTGAATTCCTGAAGCGCTATAACAGTCTTACCGCGGAGTCACAGTCCCTGTGGGCATTCCAGTCTATCTTGCCAGGCACCAAAGACAACGCTTGTAGCCAATCCTGTAATAAACTAACTAAAGGTTTATTAACTAGGCAAATGAAATAAGAGTTAAAGCAGGCAGCTACATATGCAAATGAGTTACACTCTGTGGTTCTAAAAGGTGACAGAGTTGTAGCAACCTGTCAGCACTGAATGTCTTTTAGGGCTAACCCAGGTTGACCCAGGGGATCTCAGCTCCTGTTCCCTAGCTCCAGCCCTGTGAGAGTCCAAACAGCAGAGAGAGAGAGAGAGAGATGAAAAAGTTTTTTGTCATCTTGTTTTATTTCCTTTTTCCACAATTCAAGCTGATGGGTGGAGCCCTTTTGCATGGAGCCTCTCCATGGGATGTGTTTTGATGTCCCACAATGGCCCATTTGGATTCAATTGTCCCTCCTGATGGGCAGGAGATAACACCTTCTGTAAGGATTCAGCATTTTACATTAGGTGAAGCTTTTTCCCTGGTTGGTGAGTTATTCAGAACATTACCTTGTAGCATGGCATAGGGACAGAAATAGGATTAATCCATGCAGCAATTACAGGCATTTCATAAAGTCTAAACACTAAACACATTGTCATAAGTCCAGTACCCATCTAGAACCATGCTAACACACAGGTAAGTGGGACTGGTTGTTAGCAGTGAATTTGTCAGTGCTCGGCTGAGGCCTAAAGCCTGGCAGAGCTGCCATCTAGTTTGCCAGCGTCACAGTCACACACAGAGAACAAAATCCTAGCACACTTTCTAGAGCCTAAGCTTAACTACCAAGCCATTCCCCTGGCTCCTGCAAGATAGCTTAGCCCGAGGGCTTTTCCTGGCACTTTCAACCAGTCAGGCAGAGATCTTTTCTCATAAGATCAAGCCTGCTGGTGACTTGTCCACACAGATTGAAGGAATCACTGGGGGTTCATCCACACCCCAGATATAGCTCCAAACATTCATTCTCTGACTCCTAAACAGGATAACTCCTTTGACTTTGGTATTTCCTGCAACCTGAGAAGGTAGGAATGGGCGACAGGGCATGGATCATTTGATCATTACCTGTTCTGTTCATTCCCTCTGGGGCACCTGGCATTGGCCACTGTTGGAAGACAGGACACTGGGCTAGATGGATCTTTGGTCTGATCCAGTCTGGCCGTTCTTATGTTCTTATATTCTCTGCAGGCTAACGACTAGCATTGCGCTCAGACTGCACTTGGGCGCCCTTTGTGAACCATCCAGTCCTTCATTCCCACATGACAAACCCAAGTGAGATAATTATCTCTCCCCTCATTCCGTACCCGGAGTGCGTGGATTATCGTTTGGTGACCTGCCTTAACTCACAGACCTGGAGACGATAATTGCCAGGATCTGTACATACCTCTTGTCTTATTTTCCACACAGATGTCTCATAATGATCACGGCAACCTGCCTCACCCTGTCCCCACCGCACCCCCTCCTCCCTTCCTTTCCTCCCCCCCCCCCCCCCGCGCCTCCTGCATGCTGCTGAACAGTTGATCACAGTGGGGGGGAGGCGCTGGGAGGGAGGGGGAGGCGCTGATCCATGGGGCTTCCAGTGCCTGTACACACATTCTGTGAGGATGCATTTCAGTGAAGCAGTGAGTTCCCAGAGGGCACTCTTCAGCACTTATTTTGGTTGCACTGAGCAGTCACTTTACAACATTGGTGATGGGGAAAAACGTAAGACTGGCGAGTTATGGGGAAATGGAAGTTTCCTGTAGAAAGTGAGGATCGGCATTAATCTATGGAAAGCCGGAGCCAGTGATTTCCTTGCAAATGAGATTCTAAATCAAAGACAAACAGAGTGATATTTCTCAGTGCCTGCTTAAATAAAACCTACTCCCTCTTCAGGAGTTTGTTGCATTCCCAGGAAGTAGGAGTGTAGAGCGGCGGTTACTCACTGCTGCAGCGCCTCCTGCTGGCCACTGTCTCTCTACCGGTCCCTGCTTTCTGGTCTCCAACACTGTACACGTAACCTGGCCCAAAGCAACAGACTGAGTAACAGCAATGGAGGCAGCAGTGAAAAAACGTTCAAGCTTTGCACTTAAAATGCAGGGCCAATCACAGTGACTCGGGAGCCTGAGAGGTGTTTCCACAGCAGTTTGTACCTTTAAAATGGCAGCATCTCAAGCCCCAGAGGGCAGGGACGGATTTACACCTTATGCGGCCCTAGGCACAGCATCTTCAGCGCCCCCCACCTACAACTGACCTTCATGTTGCACACAGTTTTAGAGAGGTAAAGTGCCCCTAGAATGCCTGGCATCCCTAGACATTTGCCTCCAATGCCTATAGACCCCCTATGGTATGTCTACACAGCATCCTAAGCCAGGACTCTGACTCAGGTTTAAGACCAAGCCCCACTTCTGTCCACACAGAAGTTAGTTTGACTTAGGCTTGCAGAGCCTGCTAGGGGGTGGGGTCAGAGCCGAAGTCCCACTGTGATGCAAGTCAGAGCCCAAACGTTTTGTAGTGTGGATGCAGCTCAGCTCCATGTCACCCGACTTGGGTGCGGAGAGTCTGCCAACACTATCTAACAATCCCCAGGGACTGCGCTTCCCAGCCCTTCAGTTCCAAAACTTGCCACTGCTTCCCAGGAACCTTATGTAATATGGAGACACTGATAATGGCCTCCTTTGTAAAGGACATTGAGACCTTCTGTGGAAATGAGTTACAGAAGAGGTGGGTAGTCTTAGGGTGCAGGTCCAGCACAGGCTGGTCTGGCCCCTCTTCTCAACAAGGGCTCAGCTGCTGCTCTGGAGGTGAAAGTCCCTTGGTATCTCCTCAGCCACAAGGCCTTGTCATGTCCTAGGGACGATCCCCCATTGGGTTCCTGACCAGGGTGTCGGTTATTCCTTCTCCTGAGAATCCACCCTTAAGATTGGAGACTTTTCCTCCATGTTCTTCATTGCTGTGTAAGTGGGGTTGGACTGAGCTCCCCTCTGACATGGAGAGATGAGCTGGGGGAATAGACTCCAGGAACAGACTGTGTTTCCGGAAGCACCCTACTGTGCCTAGGAACTCAGCAGAGGGAACTGCTTTGCCAAAGTGACCCCTTTTGGCGGGTGTTGGGTTACAGATGAATTTAGTACGGAGTGCAGGGGAATGGCATGTTTTGTCACCCTAATTGTGTGAGTATCTGAGTGTCTGTTGCGGGGCCAGTTTGACTGTGTGCTTGATTGTTTGAAAAGTGTGAATTGGGGGTGCTTTGTTCCAGGTGGGCCTGACTGTTATAAAAAGGCAGCCAGTTGCAAACCAGTTGAGCGGCGAACAGCAGAGAGGCTAACAGAGGGAGTTTGACTGGGGAAAGCCCACTGAGACTTTCATCTTGCAGGCTTTTCTGAGTAGTTACTGCAACAGCTGAGGAAGCTCTTAGAAGGAAGGTAATATGGATGGTGAGCGATCAGCTGTTGTGACCTATACAGGATGTGCCATGTTTGTCTTTCTTCCACAGGACAGAAGCAACTTTGTCTGTACAAAGTGCAAGCTGGTCTCCATATTGGAAGAGAAGGTTCAAGATCTGGAGAAACAAGTATCAACCCTGCATTGCATAGAGAAAATGAAGATTTCCCGAACAGACGTCAGGATATGCTTCTACAGGCACAACGTTCTGAAGAATCGGAGCAGGTTGCGCAGCGGGGACAGAAGGATGGTGAAGAAAATTGGCAGCATGTGACCTCCAGAAGAAGAAAGATGAGCTTCCATGTACCAGCAATGCAGATACAGGTGAGCAACCATTTTCATGTTCTCTCCACAGGTACTAATGTGGAGAGTGGACTAGATGATAGAGAAGGGAACAGAAGGAGACTCCACCGATTGGAAGGCATGAGATGCATTGTCCTAGGGATGGGGGTTCCACGACTACAACTCCCAAAAGAAGGAGGCAGGCGGTGGTGGTCTGGGACTCCCTCCTCAGGGGGACTGAGTCATCTATCTGCCATCCCCACCGGGAAAACCGAGAAGTGTGCTGTTTGCCAGGAGCTAGGATTCACGATGTGACAGAGAGACTGCTGAGACTCATCAAGCCCTCGGATCGCTACCCCTTCCTTCTTCTCCACGTGGGCACCAATGATACTGCCAAGAATGACCTTGAGCAGATCACTGCAGACTACGTGGATCTGTGAAGAAGGATAAAGGAGTTTGAGGGGCAAGTTGTGTTCTCATCCATCCTCCCTGTGGAAGGAAAATGCCCGGGTAGAGACTGTCAAATCCTGGAAGTCAGCGAATGGCTATGCAGGTGGTGTCGGAGAGAAGGCTTTTGATTCTTTGACAATGAGGTGGTGTTCCAAGGAGGAGGATTGCTAGGCAGAGACAGGCTCCACCTAACGAAGAAAGGGAGGAGCATCTTCTCAAGCAAGCTAATTAATCTAGTGAGGAGGTGTCATAAATATAAAGGGAAGGGTAACAACCTTTATGTATACAGTAACATCAAATCACTCCTGGCCAGAGGTAACCCCTTACCTGTAAGGGGTTAATCAGTTCAATTAACCTAATTGGCACCTGACCAGAAGGACCAATGGGGAAAGAAGATACTTTCAAATCGGGGGGGGGGGGGGGAGGGGAGGAAGGTTTTGTTTGTGCTATTTGTTTTGTGAGAGAGGGACCAGGGCAGGAAAAATCATTTCCTAAAAAGATCCTGAAATGATACATCTAAAATTACAGAAATTGTAAGTAATAGCAAGGAAATGTGTTAGCTTATCTTTTGTTTTACCTTGTGAATTTTCCCTATGCTAAGAGGGAGGTTTATTCCTGTTTCTGTAACTTTGAAGTTGAGCCTAGAGGGGAATCCTCTGTGTTTTAAATCTTTTTATTACCCTGTAAAATTACCGTCCATCCTGATTTTACAGAGGTGCTTCTTTTACTTTTTTTTATAATAAAGTTCTTCTTTTAAGAACCTGATTGGTTTTTAGTGTCCTAAAAACCCAAAGATCTGGTCTGTGCTCACTTTGTTAACCTATCAGTTGGTTTATTATTCTCAAGCTCCCCAAGGAAAGAGGCTCCAAGTGGCCCCTCCCTGAATGTTTGTTTAAATCACTTGGTGGTGGCAGCAATACCATCCAAGGACAAGGAAAGGAATTTGTGCCTTGGGGAAGTTTTTAACCTAAGCTGCTGGAATATAAGGTTAGGGGATCTTTCATGCAGGTCCCCACATCTGTACCCCAGAGTTCAGAGTGTGGAGGGAACCCTGACAGGAGGGCTTTAAACTAGATTCACCGGGAGAAGGAGACCAAAGCCCTGAAGTAAGTGGGGAAGTGGGATACCAGGAGGAAGCACGAGTAGGAGAGCGGAAGAGGGGAGGACTCCTGCCTCATACTGAGAAAACAGGATGATCAATGAGTTATCTTAAGTGCCTATACACAAATGCAGGAAGCTTGGGAAACAAGCAGGGAGAAGTGGAAGTAGTTGTACAGTCAAAGAATTATGATGTGATTTGAATAACAGAGACTTGGTGGGATAACTCACATGACTGGAGTACTGTCATGGATGGATATAAATGGTTCAGGAAATACTTGCTGATCTTAAACACAAAAAAGAAGCTTACAAGAAGTGGAAGATTGGATAAATGACCAGGGAGGAGTATAAAAATATTGCTCAGGCATGCAGGAGTGAAATCAGGAAAGCCAAATCACAATTGGAGTTGCAGCTAGCAGGGGATGTTAAGAGTAACAAGAAGGGTTTCTTTAGGTATGTTAGCAACAATAAGAAGGGCAGGGAAAGTGTTGGCCCCTTACTGAATGAGGGAGGTAACCTAGTGACAGATATCAAGTATCAGGGGGTAGCCGTGTTAGTCTGTATCTACAAAAACAACAAGGAGTCTGGTGGCACCTTAAAGACTAACAGATTTATTTGGGCATAAGCTTTCGTGGGTAAAAACCTCACTTCTTCGGATGTTGCATCCAAAGAAGTGAGGTTTTTACCCATGAAAGCTTATGCCCAAATAAATCTGTTAGTCTTTAAGGTGCCACCAGACTCCTTGTTGTTCTAGTGACAGAGGATATGGAAAAAGCTAATGTACTCAATGCTTTTTCCGCCTCTGTCTTCACAAACATGGTCAGCTCCAAGACTACTGAACTTGGCAGCACAGTATGGGGAGGAGGTGACCAGCCCTCTGGGGAGAAAGAAGTGGTTCAGGACTATTTAGAAAAACTGGATGAGCGCAAGTCCATGGGGCCAGATGCACTGCATCGGAGGGTGCTAAAGGAGTCAGCGGATGTCATTGCAGAGCCATTGGCCATTATCGTTGAAAACTCTTGGCGATCGGGGGAGGTCCTGGATGACTTGAAAAAGGCTAATGTAGTGCCCATCTTTAAAAAAGGGAAGGAGGAGGATCCAGGGAACTATAGGCCAGTCAGCCACACCTCAGTCCCTGGAAAAATCAAAGAGCAGGTCCTCAAGGAATCAATTCTGAAGAACTTAGAGGAGAGGAAAGTGATCAGGAACAGTCAACATGGATTCACCAAGGGCAAGTCATGCCTGACTAACCTAATTGCCTTCTATGATGAGATAACTGGCTCTGTGGATGAGGGGAAAGCAGTGGACATGTTATTCCTTGACTTTAGCAAGGCTTTTGATATGGTCTCCCACAGTATTCTTGCCAGCAAGTTAAAGAAGTATGGGCTGGATGAATGGACTATAAGGTGGATAGAAAGCTGGCTAGATGGTCGGGCTCAATGATTAGTGATCAAAGGCTCCATGTCTAGCTGGCAGCAGATATCAAGTGGAGTGCCCCAAGGGTCGGTCCTGGGGCCGGTTTTGTTCAGTATCTTCATTAATGATCTGGAGGATGGCGTGGACTGCACCCTCAGCAAGTTTGCAGATGACACTAAACTGGGAGGAGAGGTAGATACGCTGGAGGGTAGGGATAGGATAAACAGAGACCTAGACAAATTAGAGGATTGGGCCAAAAGAAATCTGATGTGGTTCAACAAGGACAAGTGCAGAGTCCTGCATGCAGGACAAAAGAATCCCATGCACTGCTACAGACTAGGGACCGAATGGCTAGGCAGCAGTTCTGCAGAAAAGGACCTAGGGGTTACAGTGGACGAGAAGCTGGATATGAGTAAACAGTGTGTCCTTGTTGCCAAGAAGCCTAACGGCATTTTGGGCTGTATAAGTAGGGGCATTGCCAGCAGATGGAGGGACGTGATCATTCCCCTCTATTCGACATTGGTGAGGCCTCATCTGGAGTACTGTGTCTAGTTTTGGGCCCCACACTACAAGAAGGATGTGGAAAAATTGGAAAGAGTCCAGCGGAGGGCAACAAAAATGATTAGGGGGCTGGAGCACATGACTTATGAGGAGAGGCTGAGGGAACTGGGATTGTTTAGTCTGCAGAAGAGAAGAATGATGGGGGATTTGATAGCTGCTTTCCACTACCTGAAAGGGGGTTCCAAAGAGGATGGATCTAGACTGTTCTCAGTGGTACCAGATGACAGAATAAGGAGTAAAGGTCACAAGTTGCAGTGGGTGAGATTTAGGTTGGATATTAGGAAAAACTTTTTCACTAGGAGGGTGGTGAAGCACTGGAATGGGTTACCTAGGGAGGTGCTGGAATCGCCTTCCTTAGAGGTTTTTAAGGTCAGGCTTGACAAAGCCCTGGCTGGGATGATTTAGTTGGGGATTGGTCCTGCTTTGAGCAGGGGGTTGGACTAGATTACCTCCTGAGGTCCCTTCCAACCCTGATATTCTATGATTCTATGAAAGGGCAGCAGAATTGTGCTTAGCCTGCTCTGATTGACACTCACAGGCTAAGCATGGGGTGGGGATGCCAAATCCCTGTGAGAGTGAGAGAGAAAGAGGGTCGGAACAGGTGTTTAAAGGCAGAGCTGATTAGACACACTGGAGAGTCTTTGTTTTAAGTGATTGCTAGAGCTGAAATCACTGAGAACCAGGTCTAGCTGCAGAGCCTTAAGGCACTGAGGCAACTGTGCCACTGTGGTGCTTTAATGGAGATGCTCTAAACTGGGGGGAGAGAGCTTCTCCCATCGCTGTAGTTAATCCACCTCGCCAAGATGTGGTAGCTGTGTCGATGGGAAAAGCTCTCCTGCCAACACAGTGGTGTCTACACAGGGGGTCAGGTTAGCATAACTATGTGGCACAGAGGGCAGGGGTGAGGGTATTTTTCACCCCCCTGAGTGACGTAGTTACACCAGGATAGGTCTGTAGTTCAGACCAGTCCTCGGTTGTATATGTGGTGGTGGCAGCTGCAGCCGAGGCATTTCTCGACGCCATCTCCCCACCTCCCATCCCTCCAGCACGCGTTGAATTCACATGAATGCTCTGTACTCTGGGCCTTTACCGACCAAAGACAGTAGCTATCAGTCGGGTGCAGGGGAGGGAAAGGGCAAAGACAGGTTAAAGAAGAATTTGTTGAACTTTCACACCGCAAAGGGAGAAACTGAGGCAAAGGGCACTGCCCAATATATTCTGGGGTAGGAGTTTGCTCACGGCTAAGGCTACGATTATATCATGGAGGTCATGGACATGAGGCTTTTCCCCTCCAATTAGCTCTGCCCCCCAATAATCCCCACCCCAGAACTTATTGGGGGCAGGGAGCTCCCTAGCCTGATGGGGGAGAAAGGCTACCAGGCACCTCCCCCCTCACCAACTGCCCTGGGCCCTACCTGGTGAGGCCCCACTCCCTGTGCCAGTCTCCTCCCCGAGAGAATCGGCCGCGATTCTGATCTTCTTGACACCGTTGAAGGGTGTGGCGTGGGACATGGTGGGTGGCACGGGACCTTCTGCAGTTGCCCAGCCACGGCGGGAAGAGGGGGGACCCTCTGGAGCTCTCAGTCGCTGTGTGTGGGGGGTAAGAGAACCCTGCAGCAGCCCATCCCCGTGGGCAGTGGGGGACCCTCGACCTCCCACTTGTCGCAGGTGGCAGGGAACGGGAGCTCCCTGCTGCTGCAGGCGGAGGTATCCCCCACAACTGCTCAGCTGCCATGGGGATCGGGGGACTTCGAAGCTCCCACTCACCGCAGTGGCGTGCGAGACCCCGTAGGTCCAGCAGCAGTGGGCGCTGAGCTGAACCCGCCTCCCCATTTTGTCAGGATATTTTTAGTGGAAGTCAGGACAGGTCACAGGCTTCCGTGAAGTTTTGTTTATTGCCCCTGACCAGTCAATGATTTTTGCTAAAAATATCTTAGCCTTAATCATGGTTAGAATTGTGGTTGTGGGGTTTCCTAGATTACTGTCAGGTTCCTTTCCCCTTTTTATTAAAAGTTCTCTTTGTTATACACAGACTCAGTGCTTGTGAGAGGGGACGTATTGCCTCTTAGAAGCACCTGGGGTGGTCTGAAGTTTTCCCACATTACTGGGTGGGAGTGTGACAGGCTCAGTCACAGAGATCCTCTTGGGACTGTCACCTGATGTGCTGAAATTACCTCAGAGCCAGTCTTCACTGCCAGCTTGGGTCTCCAGAACCCTGCCTTGTTGAGCCAGACATGCTAGTGTGCTGAAACACACACCCAGGGTCTTGGCCACGCCCCCAAAGTTGCAGACTTTAACTAAAAACAGCTCAGCAGGTTACCTGTCTCCAGCACCCAAACACCCAGCTCCCAATGAGATCCAAACCTCAAATACATCCATTTTACTCTGTATAAAGCTTATACAGGGTAAATTCGTAAATTGTTCGCCCTCTCTATCACTGATGGAGAGATATGCACAGCTATTTGCTCCCCCAGGTATTAATCACTTACTCTGGGTTTATTAATAAACAAAAGTGATTTATTAAGTATAAAAAGTAAGATTTAAGTGCTTTCAAGTAATAAGAGCCAGAACAAAGTAAGTCACAAAGCAAAATAAAACAAAACACGCAAGTCTAAGCCAAATACATTAAGAAACTGATTGCAGGTAATATTTCACCCTCAAAGATGTTCCAATAAGCTTCTTTCACAGACTAGACTCCTTCCTAGTCCAGGCCCAATCCTTTCCCCAGGTACAGTCTTTGTTAGATCCAGCAGACATCTCAGGTGGTAAGCAGTGGTTTTCTCATGACTGGCAGCCCCTTTTCCTGCTCCACCCCCTTTTATAGCTTTGGCACAAGGCAGGAATCTTTTCTCTCTCTGGGTCCCCACTCCTCCTTCTAAATGGAAAAGCACCAGATTTAAGATGGAATTCATTATCAGGTGACATAGTCACATGTCACTGTAAGACCCCCAGTCTCCATTCCCCATGGGATGGCCCATACGTACACAGGAAGGCTATCAAGTAACTAAGGCCGTTTACAATTATTTCTGGAGCACCCTTAAGGCCTCCACTTAATATGTTTACATCAGTGATACAAGTTTATACATTATTCTCTTAATTACAGATATAGAAATAATATATGCAAAGAAATATGATGAACACACTTAGTAGAATACAAGCTTTCTAAAAACAGCACATAAGGGGTATTTAGACTAAAGTATATTCCTGTTATATCATATTCATAAGCATATTTCCATAAAGCATATGAAGCGCAACGTCACAGGGGGCTCCAGCCGGTTCTGTTTTGTATTGGAACCCCTACGTATTGAACCCGGCCCTGGTTGCTGCCAACTCCACCTGGCAGGAGGGTTAGTCCTGGCAAGAAAAGCAGAAAAATGACAATAGGTTCCAAGGCCACTGAGAGCGTAATGTGCCAACTGGTGGGTTGTCTCTGGGAGGCGACACACAAAGCCCCTGGATCCTGACCCATAGGCATAATGGACCCAAGGGAAATTCTTCACAGTGCTGACTGCTCATTGGGGATGATCGGTCTGCACTGACAAGGTTTCAATTCCAGGGGACAATCTGACCTATTCAGATCATTACACTGCAAGAGCTAATGCCTGCCTAGTCCACAGTGAGTGACCCCTCGAGCTCCCAGGAGAGCCAAGGGAAGGGAAAGTGGAGGTGCCAGGACAGGGCATTCTGTTCTGGTGCCTAAGACATCTAGGGTACTCCTCGATAGTGACCGACTCTCACTAACACTTTCAGTGATGTTCCCAGCTGACTCATAACCAATCCTGCGTCATTCGGGGAGAAAAGCACCTTTACAGCAGTAATGAGACCCAGTAGAGATGACTGTGTCACTGGCTGGTATTGGTACAGACCAGAGGACCTCTTACCATCTTGGTGCTGGTGGTAGGGATAGGAGACATGGATAAATCAGACATCTGAGATTTTGTGCTGGATGTTCGGAAACCCCTGATCCATCTCCTGTACTCCTCTCTCACCTGGAGAGTGAAGGAAACAGTCACTGCACTATGTAACTAACATTGAGAAGATCAGACATGGCCACCATGAGGCCGGTGAAGGTGCTGGGGGGTTGATGACAAGCACGGGCGTTACCTGGCGATTGAGGAGACAGTGCACCAGGAAGATGAAGGCTCCCTGTAGGCTGTTGACGATGGTGAATAAATACGCCATGAACGTGGCTGCTGGGCCGATTTGGAGGAGACCAAGACTCCATGTGCAGCCCAGAACGAAGAGCTGGGCGATGGCTTTAAAGGTCAGTAACCTGGATAAAGGCAGATGGAGAGATCCCGTTACAATAAGCCTATGGAGAGCAATTGGGTCAGGAGGGTCTGGGCAAAGTTGGGTGGAGCTACCATCCCCAGCTTCCCGGTGTGGGACAGGGTTACTGTCAATGCAAACACACTGGGAATTCATTCCCATGGATCCTATGTATGCTGTTCCCCTCCTGCAATCCCTCCCACCCTCCAGTGCCAAGGACCCTCCAAACCAAGACATCTGACCCTCCAGGATTGTTTTGTTGCCTTCTCACCTGTGGTATTTGAGGGTGGACACATCTGCATTGAGGGAGGAAAGTCTGTTTCTGAGGATCCACAGGGTCAGGGCAAAGAATGTTATATTTATCTGTGGGAACAGTGGGAAATATTTCCTGTAAAACATCCCATCCGGGGCCGGTGACTCCAGCAGAGGCAGAGAACGATCCCAGGAGACTGATCCGAACACTGCAGAACCAGGGACTGCTCATTTCTGGTGGGAATCATCCCCTCTCCTGTAATATCCCCTGGCAGCTCTCGGTCCCTCCCCATGCATGGAGTTGACAGCACAGCCAGGGCTGAGATGGATCAATGGGATCACAGAGGCCAGATGCTGCTCACAGTTAAATATGGAGCCTCTACATTGGAGTTAGTAGTTATTTTGGGTTTACACTGGTGTAACTGAGAGCAGGATCTGGCTCAGGGATTCCAGGTCCTGCCTCTAGAATACTTCCTGCCACTTTCAGGCTGTAACAAATTCCCCCTCCCATCCCCAAATTCCCCAGGGGTAGGGAGGAATATGTAGGGACATTGTTTCCCCCCCTACAAAAACCACTGCAGAGTGCAGCCCTCTCCCTTCCTCGTTCCTTGGGTCATTAACTAGACTAGACCAAACTCTTCTGTCTTCACTTGGCAAAACTCCTACTGACATCCATGGGAGCTGTGCCCGAGTAAAGGCTGTAGGCCTGGGGATACAGCACAGGGACTAATCCCGGGACTGACCACAGCAGATGAGCCAGGTGGGACCTAACTGGTTCTTCCCCTGTGTTTCATGGGCCACGTTCTCCTCCCTGCTTCACTGAAATCAATGGGGTCGCAGAGGTGAGAGGAGAATGGGGCCCTGTGGTTCTGTGAGGTACCCACCAGGATTATGGCACAGACTGGACCCAGGAAGCTCCAATGAAAGCCGCTCTCCAGGCTGAGCCAGCAGCTAGAGGGAGGGAGGAAGAAGAAGGTGACGTTAATGGGATTACTGCCCTTTTTCAGCCCCGGGGGCAGAGAGGGGGTGTCACAGGGCAGCTGGCTCTCAAAAGCGAGATGGATCTCAGCCTGCCTGTGACATGGCCAACTCCCTTGCGGGCAGCAGGCAAACAGCCCTTCCCATGTACCTCAGCATCTCCTGCTTTCAGCCACCACTTCCTCTTCCAGCTCCTCAAATGACCCTTTCTGGTGGATGGGCGCAGTATTGCTGGAGGGCCAGACATGCAGTGGATGGACATTGGCCTCGCTGCACTGAAGGAAGTGGAGCTGCCCTGATTTACACCAGCTGAGGATCTAGCCTGGGGTGTCTAGAACACGCTACGCCCTGTTTTGGTGGAGTCACTCACTTTAGAGAGGGGATCCTCAGGGATCTGCACACAGGAAGAAGGTGCATTTGTTTCCTACCCACCAGCCCCACAAACCCAGCCTGGGAGCTAAGAGTCAAGCTGGGATCTTTCTGGCTTGTTCTTCCACATCATCAGTGGGGTGAGGAGTGTAGATGTCTGACCGGTGGGAATCTCAACTACAGCGCTCGGGGCAGCTTAGTGTGATTGGGGATGGGAAGGGTCCCAGGGGGACATTCAGCTCCCAGGCAGGGTGAGCAGGGACATCCAGGTTCAAGTCAGACCTGGGGTGAGCTGGACAACGGCATGGAAGCCACATCCCAGCTCCCCTTCGGGATGGGTGCTGCACGTACTGTGTGGAAGTTCCGTAGCCATCAGGATTCACCGCTGCAGAAATAGTCACCACCAGGGCTGGGAAGCCGTAGCCGAACGGGTACATGAATCTCTTCTTGAACCGGCTGGCGCTGGGGTAATTCACGACCTTCAGGTTCCTGATGGTGAGGAAGAGGTGCAGCCCCTCCAGGAACATCCAGGTGAAGCAGGCCAGGAAGAGGTAGTGTAGGAGCCCAGCAATGACAGCACACGCCACCTGGGGGAGACAGAGAGACACTGCGGTGGGGAAGGGAAATGCTGAGTATGGGGGAGACCTGCCGGGGGGGGGGGGGGGGGGGTCACACCGGGATTCTTGTTAGCACAGCTCTCCAGTTATAGCGCTCCGTGACCCAGGGACGGCAGGTTCCTCGGTCTACGGAGGGTCCTGCAGGTGCACATTGCTGACGCCGGAAGGGAGCAGAGATTAGTGGTTAGAGCAGGGGAGCAGGGTTCACGGGATCCAGGTTCTGTTCCCAGACGTGCCACAGAGTCCCTGGGTAACCATGGGCAAGTCTCGTAGGAGAGGAATTGAGGCTCAGGGAGACTGTGACATAGGGATAGAACTGGCTGAACTCCAGGGGTTGGGGACACTCAGACCCTGTGCCCAGTGTGAAGGGGCCTAACAGGGGGTGGAAACATCCCCCTGGGAATCCCCCCTGTGTCGTGCACAGCCCAGAATCCAGGGAGCACAAAGGGGTTCATATCCACACACCCCATCCCTGCTGCGAGTGGAGGAACAGAGCAGGGGAGAATCAGGCCGTACCTTACTGCGGGTGCGGGTAACCACGGTGAGGAAGAGCAGGTCGGCCAGGAAGAGGCAGAGGCAGAGCTGCAGGTGGAGGGAGGTGCTGACGCTGCGGATGGAGCGGCACAGGAGGAAGGTGAGGATGGCGAGGAAGAGGCACGGCAGGGAGAGGGTCAGTCCCACATAGGTGATGATGGTCAGTGGGTAACTCTCCTGTAACACAGCAAAGGGACAATCACCAGTGAGCCCAGCCCAGCCCCCTGGGTTCCGACTCAGCCTTTTCCCCAGCAAATCTTCCAATCACTCCAGGGAGAGCTTTGCCCACGGCTGAGTGCGGAGCTCAGGGTCCAGCCCCACGATCGAGTCTCACGGTGAGATACCGTCACTGTGGTGGGAGCCATTAGGACGGCGAAGCTGGAGAGATGGTCACAGCTGCAGGTGGTGTGAGTGCTGTTCGTGTGCACGGTGGTGCAGCCGTCTCGAGACCAGCTGCCGCTCTCGGCCTCTACTTTCCAGTAGACACAGTGAGCCTCTTCGTCCTCCTTTTTGGCCTGGAAACACAACAGAATCGTTCTCATTCTCACAGGACCACAGAACGTCGTTTCTGTTATCGCATGTCTATAGCAAACTCAAGGCCACCTACATCTCCACAGCTCTCCCCACGCAGCCCCCAGTGCCCACTGGGGCCATCCAGGTTACAGCGGAGAGAGAACGCAGATCCTGCGGCTCCAAAAGCACAGACCCTGCTATTGGAGCAAAAGGGAAATAAATCCTTGCTAGCTTTTAGCACCATAAGGATTGTGGCACGTGGCTGAGCAGTTCTGATTTCATGCTGCAGAGGGCAGTGCTGTGTGCACACATACAAATATGCACACTAACCACTTCATTACCGTATCCAAGTGTTTCATTACCGTATCCCATATTGACTAAGATACATATCACCTCAGGAAGGGATGCTGAGATAAAGTTTCTTGACACCTTAAATGTCCTGGAATCCACAAGACGAGAGGCAATTCTTAATTTAGTCCTAAGTGGAGCACAGGATCAGGTCCGAGAGGTGAATATAACTGTACCACTTGGTAATAGTGACCATAATATAATAAAATTTAACATCCCTGTATTGGGGAAAACTCCACAGCAGCCCAACACTGTAGCATTTCATTTCAGAAAGGGGATCTACACAAAAATTAGGAGGTTAGTGAAACAGAAATTAAAAAGGTACAGTACCAAAACTAAAATCCCTGCAAGCTTCGTGGAAACGTTTTAAAGACACCATAATAGAGGCTCAACTTAAATGTATGCCCCAATTAAAAAAAACATAGTAAGAGAACCAAAAAAGATCCTCCGTGGTTAAACAACAAAGTAAAAGAAGGAGTGAGAGGCAAAAAGGCATCCTTTAAATAGTGGAAGATAAATTCTTATGAGGCAAATAGAAAAGAGCATAAACTCTGTCAAATGAAGACTAAAAAAATAATTAGAAAGACCAAAAAAGAATTTGAAGAACAGCAGACTCAAGACTCCAAAAGTAAGAGCAAAAAATGTTTTAAATACATCAGAAGCAGAAATCCTGCTAAACAACCAGTGGGGCCACTGGACGATCAAGATGCTAAAGGAGCACTCAAAGACAATGAGGCCATTGTGGAGAAACTAAATGAATTCTTTGAATCAGTCTTCACTGATGAGGATGTGAGGGTAATTCCCAAACCTGAGCTATTCTTTTGCGGTGAAAGATCTGAGGAGCTGCCCCAAATTGAGGTATCATTAGAGGAGGTTTTGGAACAAATTGATAAACTAAACAGTAATAAGTCTCCAGGGACCTGATGGGATTCACCCAAGAGTTCTGAAGGAACTCAACTGTGAAATTGCAGGACTACTAACTGTCATCTGTAACCTATCAATTAAATCAGCTTCTGTACCAAATGACTGGAGGATAGCTAATGTGACGCCAATTTTTAAAAACGGCTCCAGAGGCGACCCTGGCAACTACAGGCCAGTAAGCCTCATTTCAGTGCTGGGAAAATCGGTTGAAACTATCGTAAAGAACAAAATTGTCAGACACGTAGATGAACATAATTTGTTGGGAAATAGTCAACGTGGTTTTTGTAAAGGGAAATCATGCTTCACCAATCTACTTGAATTCTTTGAGGGGGTCAACAAGCATGCAGACAAAGGAGATCCAGTGGATCTAGTGTATTTAGATTTTCAGAAAGCCTTTGATAAGGTCCCTCACCAAAAGCTCTTAAGCAAAAGCTCGTAAGTAGTCATGGGATAAGAGGGAAGGTTCTCTCATGGATTGGTAACTGTTTAAATGATAGGCAACAAATAGCAGGAATAAATGGTCAGTTTTCAGAATGGAGAGAGGTAAATAGTGGTGTCCCTCAGGGATCTGTACTGGGCCCAGTGCTATTTAACATATTCATAAATGATCTGGAAAAAGGGATAAACAGTGAGGTGGCAAAATTTGCAGATGATACAAAACTACTCAAGATAGTTAAGTCCCAGGCAGACTGTGAAGAGCTACAAAAGGATCTCACAAAACTGGGTGACTGGGCAACAAAAAAGGCAGATGAAATTTAAAGTTGATAAATGCAAAGTAATGCACATTGGAAAACATAATCCTAACTATACATATAAAATGATGGGGTCTAAATTAGCTGTTACCACTCAAAAAAGAGATCTTGGAGTCATTGTGGATCGCTCTCTGAAATCATTCACTCAATGTGCAGTGGCAGTCAAAAAAGCAAACAGAATGTTGGGAATCATCAAGAAAGGGATAGATAATAAAGACAAAAAATATCATATTGCCTCTATATAAATCTATGGTACGCCCACATCCTGAACACTGCATGCAGATGTGGTCACCCCATCTCAGAAAAGATATATTGTAATTGGAAAAGGTTCAGAAAAGGGCAACAAAAATGATTAGAGGTATAGAACGGCTTCTGTGTGAGGAGAGATTAATAAGACTGGGACTTTTCAGCTTGGAAAAGAGGCAATTAAACGGATATGATAGAGGTCTATAAAATCATGAGTGGTATAGTGAAAGTAAACAAGGAAGTGTTATTTACTCCTTCTCATAATACAAGAACAAGGGGGCACCAAATGAAATTAATAGGTAGCAGGTTTAAAACAAACACAAGAAAGCATTTTTTCATGCAACGCACTGTTAAACTCTGGAACTCCTTGCCAGAGGGTGTTGCGAAGGCCAAGACTATAACAGAGTTCAAAAGGGAGCCAGATAGGTCCATCAATGGCTTTTAACCAGGATGGGCAGGAATGGTGTCCCTAGCCTCTTTTTGACAGAAGCTGGGATTGGGTGACAGGGAATGGATCGCTTGATGATAACCTGTCTGTCCATTCCCTTTGGGGCACCTGCCATTGGCCACTGTCAGAGGACAGGATACTGGGCTTGATTGACCTTTGGTCTGACCCAGTATGGCCATTCTTATGTTCTTATGTTTCATGCTGATTCCCTGAACCCCAATATCTATAGAAAGCGGCTTTCCAGATATTCCAGCTCAGGGTGAGCTAAGCGAAGCTGTTACCCTAGAGCACTTTACACAGCCATGTGTCGTGGCGTGACCCCCCGGTAACCTCCTCCAATAAAACAGCCCCAGCGCATCAGGAATAAGGAGGCCTCCTCTTCTCAGGACCATCGGGAGCCAGAAAGGCAGCACGGTCCAAATGCCGGGCAGGAGATGGTGCCTTCTATAGGCCCCTCTGGAGCCCCAGATATGGAGCAAAGCGAGGGGATCTCCCTCCACGCACCTGTCTGTGGCGCAGGGTGAAGTTTGCAGGTCTGGAGAGGTTAATGGGTCTCCCGTCTCCGATGGCCCCACTCACCACCCTGGAGTTGAGATGACCCTTCTCCAGCTTCCCACCAGCTGGTAGATTTCCCTCGCTGAGACGTCTCGCACTGATGATGGAGTCCAGGGTGGAGTAGGAAATAAAAGCAGCAGCCCCCAAACCTGCTGGGAGAGGAGATGATCCCTAGTTAGGGAGATGGGGTCGCTATGGCAAAGAATGAGCCAGCCGGGTGCCCAGGGGTCACAGTGAGTCTGTGGCAGATCTGGGAATGGAACCCAGGATCCTGGCCACAACTCTTAAGATTTAGCCACTGGACCGTGCTACTTCCTCCTTTGGAACCCCCAGATGCGTCTGTCTGGAAACGTCGAGCTGCAGGATGCAGAGATGAAGATTCACTTTTTCTCAGTGAGACCAGGAGAGGAGCTGGCCAGGGATGAGCTTCCCCTGGTGCTGGAGGATTCGGGGCCCTGAATATGGCAGCTGAGGTACATGTTACCCTGGTTCCCCACATCTCCATTTGGGGGTCTGGCTAGACTAGGCCGTCCCTGCCCTTTCCGTTCTCTGAGCCCACTTCATACCAGAGACCCTCTCATGAGCCGTCTCCCCTCTGCGCCCCCAACTCCTCAATGCTCGGGGCTCAAGCTGTGGGACAGCCAGGAACGAAGGTGTCAGCTCCATGGCCCACAGCCCGAGAACCACTGGCTCAGCCAGCAAGGAGCCCTCCAGAGCGAGAGACAGAGCCCAGGGCCCGGCCTGGCAATCCATGGGGAGGGAGGGAGGAACGGGGAACCCAGACTCAGGTTCGCTGCCTGAGAACCGCTCTGTGCCATGGTTTGGGCCCCCGGTGTCTCCATCCCCAGGATGGTACCTTGTGTGGCTGCCCCGGTGACTGTATCACAGTGCACGTCCATCGTCTCCTCGTGAGCGGTCAGCGTGAAGTCTTCGCTCTGGTGCCTGCAGTTCCCTGTGATGAGTCGTGTCTGGATAGCTGTGGGGGGTGGGGGTGAGGAATGGCAGAGCCCCTCGCTGTGAAACCGCTTCCCTGGGAATCTGTCCATTCTGGCCCAGATCCACCCCCCTCCCACTCCACTTGGAGCCGGGGGGCTTCAGGGCTCTTCCTCACTCTGGGAGGGGGAAGTTTGGAGCTCCCCCACCCCGAGTTCCATTGATCAGCCCCCCATATTCCCTCCCCCGTTCTGGGGAGTGTCTGGCTCAGTATCGCAGCCCCTAGTGGTGGAATGCCAAATATTACATTTTCGGGCAGTGCTGTTGTTCCTGGGGGCACTGGCGGGGCTGGGTTATATTTCCTGGTGCAGGGGCAGTGCTGGTCTGTGTCTGTACTGAACACAGGCTCACATCCACAATGGTATATAGACTCTAATTTCCAGTGGATTTGGGGCACAGTGTATAACCCCATATCTCATGGGGCCAGCAGGTGGCCCTGAGAGCCACACGTCCCCCCTCACCCATAGATGGTGTCATCATGTTCTGTGTTGTCTTCTCCGGAGACTGGAGCGCAATGGCCAGCGTGGACAGTTCCATTGTCTCCAGGACGAACGTTACAGCCGACACAACCTCCCCCTCGCCTCCATCATCCCAGAGGGAGGTGCTGTTCAGGACGGAGTTGAAAGAGTCACTCGCATTCTGGGGACAGGAAAGGAAAAGCCCTGGGAGTGAGGAGTCTGGGGGTTCAGGTGCCACGTCCTGTGTGTTCCCAGCGGGCATTGGGCATCACAGCCTCTCCCAGTTGAGGGGGCTGCAGTGCTCTCAGAGGGGGAGCCCATTACAAAGGGGGTCCACTGAGGCTGACTCGGGGCTCCAATGGGACCTGAAGCCACCTGGGGCTGAAACCCTTTGTCCTATCTTCTCTGCTCCTGCTTCCCCATCCCTCCATAACAGATGCCAGCGAACAACATTGTCACAAGCCCACGGCTTCCTAGGCTGTCTCTATGCTGCATCCGGCAGCTGCTCAGAAATGTCCGGCAGGGCAGGGATAGAGCCCAGATCCTGCTGCCTGGAAAACTCAGGTCACTGACAGATGAGCTGAGGAGAATCCCCATTAACTGTTAGCAGTATAGCACTTCTGATGAACAACAACAGTTCTGAACACTAGAGGGCCAATGTGGGTGGACAAACACAAACGTGCACTCACACCACTACAGGGCATGTGCGCGCAGATACAGACAAACACCACTAGAGGGTGCACCCCCCTCCCCACAGCAGTGGAGGGCACAGATCTTTTCTGAAGAGCATCTACATGTCTCCCTCTCCTGCAACCCAGTGAGACTCCTAACCCAGCACAGCAGCAGGCAGGGCTCTGGGGCACACACAGGGGCACTAGTCTGCAGGGCACATTCAAGGGGCAAAGCCTCTCACCTCCAGTGATAACGCCGCACTCCCGTCTCCAAACATGGACATCAAAATGTTTAAGGTCGAATTAAAGAAAGAGGAAAAACTGCTGCTTTCGCCACTCCGCTTTCCCTGCAGAGAGACCCAGGGCAGAGGGTGAGTTCTGCAGGCACTGAATGGCGACCAACATTGGTGTTTGCCTAATGCCTGATCCTGACACCCCTCATGGAGTGAATAAAGCTTTTATACCAGACGTATCCAGGACATGTACGATGGTGCTGTTGCCACAGCGCGAGGTTCATGTGGAGAAAGGGAACAGTTTCTAGTAACAGCTGGAATACATCAAGGCTTGGGACTAAACCCCTTTTTGTTCACGTCGGTGCTGGATGCATTGACAGAAAGCAGCCAGAGAGTGGCCCCCTAGCACATGCCTTTTGCAGATGACGTAGTGCTCGTGGGGGAGAGGAAAGAGGAAATGAAGGAAGATGCAGGGAGACATGGAGGTGCATATTGGAAAGAAACGGCATGAAAATGAGCAGAAGAAATCAGAGTATATGGTCTGTAGATTCAGTGCTCTCCTGCAGGAAGACAATGGGCGTGTAAGTCTGGAGGCCAGCCACTAGCAAAGCTACAGAAGTTTTAGAAGGTTCAATATCAATTTGCAAACCCCTAGAATATAATAAGGTGATAAGTTTGTTTATGAGGTTTCATGAGACAGTGTCAAAAGCCTTACTAAGGTCAATATGATACATGCATCTGACAAAGTGGGCATTCACCCACAAAAGCTTATGCTCCAATACGTCAGTTAGTCTATAATGTGCCATAGGACTCTGTCACTTTTTACAGATCCAGACTAACACGGCTACCCCTCTGATACTTGACAAGTTGATAAGTAACAGTCAGCATGGATTTGTCAAGAACAAATCCTGTCAAATCAACCTGATAGCTTTCTTTGGCAGGGTAACAAGCCTTGTGGATAGGTGGGAAGCAGCAGACGTGGTATATCTTGACGTTAGTGAGGCTTTTGACTCTGTCTCACGTAACCTCATAAACAAACAAGGGAAATACAACCTATATGGAGCCACTCTAAGGTGGGTGAATAACTACTTGGAAAAGCGTCCCCAGAGAGTAGTTATCAGTGGTTCATAATCAAGCTGGAAGGGCATATTGAGTGGGGTCTGCAGGGATCAGATCGGGGTCTGCAGGGATCAGATCGGGGTCTGGTTCTGTTCAATATCTTCATGAATGATTTAGATAATGGCATACAGAGTACCCTTATAAAGTTTGTGGATGATACCAAGCTGGGAGGGGTTGCAAGTGGTTTGGAAGATCAGATTAAAATTCAAAATTATCTGGACAAACAGGAGAAATGGTCTCAAGTAAATAGGATGAAATTCAACAAGGACAAATGCAAAGTACTCCATATAGGAAGGAAGAATCAGTTGCACACATACAAAATGGGAAATGAATGCCTAGGAAGGAGTACTGCGGAAAGGGATCTATGGGTCATAGTGGACCACAAGCTAAATATGAGTCAACAGTGTAAAGCTGTTGAAAAAAAAGCAAATCTCATTCTGGGATGTATTAGCAGGAGTGTTGTAAGCAAGACATGAGAAGTAATTCTACCGCTCTACTCCACTCTGATTAGGCCTCAACTGGAGTATTGTGTCCAGTTCTGGCACCACATTTCAGGAAGGATGTGGACAAGCTGCAGAAAGTCCAGAGAAGAGCAAGAAAAATGATTAATGGTCTAGAAAACATGACCTATGAGGGAAGATTGAAAAAATTGGGTTTGTTTACTCTGGAAAAAAGAAGATTGAGAAGGGTCATGATAACAGTTTTCAAATAGATGAAGGGTTTTTACAAGGAGGAGGGAGAAGAATTGTTCTCCTTAACCTCTGACGATAGGACAAGAAGCAATGGGCTTAAAATGCAGCAAGGACATTTTAATTTGGACACTAGGAAAAGTTTCCTGTCAGGATAATTAAGAACTGGAATAAATTTCCTAGGGCGATTGTGGAATCTCCATCACTGGAGATTTTTAAGAGCAGGTTGGACAAACACCTGTCAGGGATGGTCTAGATAATACTTATTCCTGCCATCACTCCAGAGATCTGGGCTAGATGGTCTCCCAAGGTCCCTTCCATTCCTACAATTCTATGATAGTACCGGAAAACAATGAACTCGACAAAAAACTTATAAGCAGACTGGGAAAGTCATGGAGTAAAGGGAGAGAAGCGAGGGAGTGCTCTGCGATAGGAGAACACCTGTCAAACAGAAAAGTAAGATCTAGAAGATGGCGATCAGGCCTCCACTTTTGTATGGTTCCAAAATCCGGGGACTGAGGAAGAGCCAGAAGCTATTCTTGAAGACAGAGGAAGTGAAAATGTTAAGATGGATGCTTGGCGGATTACAAGGACGGACCATGTTCGAAAAGAGCGAATTAGGGCAAGAATGAAAGTAGGACCAATGATAGAAAAGCTGAGGGAACCAGGCTCAGATGGTGTGGGCGTGTGACAAGAAGGTCAGAAGAACAAACAGGAAACAAGGTGCTAAACTTAGATACAGATGATAAGAGGATTGGGAGACTCCAGACTGGATGGGTGGCTGTCATATAAAAGGATGTGAGGAGCTGTGGAGTTTCCGAGGAACTGCTTCAAGGCAAACTGGAATGGAGAAGGACTTGAATAGCTGATCGCATGTAGATGGGACCAGCCTAGAAGGATGAGGAGGATCGAGTCCCAGTGATGAAAGGAACAAACACAGTATTGCTCTGATCTTGGATGGGGTTTACATGGGTCACCGTAATACCAACAGCAAAGGTTTTTGTCTGGGAATTTCCATACAGGTGGTAAAAAACACAGGGCAAAATCCCCAACAAATGAATGATGGGTTCAAACGTACCTGCAGAGAGAAATTCCTGAACGTCTCTTTGATGGCCTGGAACTGAACGCTGGAGTTAATGCTGGGGACTTGGAGCGATGGGAAGAGAGGAACAGATGTTAGAGCTTTCATATCAGATTTTCATATCAACTCACTCCTGCCTGGGGGGAAATCCCCTTCTCTTCCCAGTCCCTATGGCTGCTTTCTGTCTACATGCCAGTCCCGTGCTGCCAATAGTTTAACATGCGGCTGCTACAAAACTCCCTCCCTTCCTCCACATCTCACTCTGTCTCTCTCTCCCCTCCATTTACTCTCCGCTTTGCCTCTCCCTCCTGCTACTCTGGACTCAGCTCCCAGTGGAAGGGATTTGGCCAGCTGGGCAGGCAGACTTGTAACTCCCATCGTTGTTGTTGCACTGGGCTCTCTCTATCCCGCCCCACAACTCCATCCCTGAAGCAGCAGGCCTGGAAGGGGGGTGAAGAACCCCTCAGGCTGCAGGAGGAGCTGAGGTGCCCGGGGGTGGGTTTAGAGGCAGATGTGTGGCCTGCAGGGAGCAGAACTGATTGCTGAGCTGGGTGAGGGGCACAGAATTAATTAACCAGACTGTGTGGGAGTTGGTAGAGAAGCTGGAGGCTCTGCGTCATCAGGAACCAGAGAGCTCCTGCTGTGTGGACAGAACCACTGTATCCTACCCAGGGAAGAGCGGGCAGCGCAGGAACGGCCACCAGCACACGGGTGGTGGTGGCTTCATACGTCAAAATACAGACCCAACACGATGAGATCATCTTTTTCAAAGGAAAAAAAAACGCACAGTTTTGGGGCCAATCTGCTGATTTTGGGGGTCTGACTCGTGATCTCTGCACTCCTGGGGTTGGTGACATGGAGATTCCCACCCAGAGGGCTTGGCCAGCGTCCTCTCTGCTCCCTGCCAGCCAGCCCCTGCCTCTGCAGACCTCCCACAGTCCATGAGCAGGAGCTGGGCCCGCTCTGAGTTCACATGGGAGGAGAGGGGAGCCACCAGAGCCTAACGGGCCTGGCCTGACGGTCACAGGTGCTGGGCACCGAAATCACTGGGGGCTGGGAACGTCCAGCACATCTGATAGCCAGGAGGGGATCCCACTTGAGAGAAAACTTTTGTTGATGGCTTAAGTTCACACACAAGGGCCCACCACAGCCTAGGCCCCCTCCTGGTGGGTTTCAGATTCCACTCTCACACTGGGGTAAATCTGGAGATACTCTGGAACTGTGGCCAATGGGAGCTGCGGAGGCGTTGCCTGCAGGTGGTGGCAGTGTGCGGAGCCTCCTGCCCCACCCCCCACGATCTGCAAGGACCTGCTGGCTACTTCCGGGAGCAGCGCAGGGCCAGGGTAGGCAGAAAGCCTGCCTTAGCCCTGTTTTGCTGTCAATCGGGAGCCACCGAGGTAAGCACCACCTGGCTGGACCCCACCCCCTTTACTCACTCTCACACCCCTCCCCCTGCCCCAGCCCTGAGCCCCCTCGCACCCCAACCCCCTGCCCTAGCCGTGAGACGCCTCCCAGATCCCACACCCCTTACCACACTCCAACCCCTTACCCCAGCCCTGAGCCCCCTCCCTCACCCAAACTCCCTCCCAGAGCCTGCACCCCTCACCCCCACCTTCACCTGACCCCCTTCCCCAGGCTCAGCCCAGAGGCTGCACCCCCTCCCACACCCCAAACCCCTGCCCCAGCCTGGTGAAAGTGACTGTGGGAGAGAGGGAGGGAGGGAGAGGGATGTAGTGGGCGGGGCGGGGCCTTGGAGAAAGGGAAGGACAAGGGTGTTTTGATTTGTGTGATTAGACAGTTGGCAACCCTAGGGAAGAGACGCCCAGCCCCTGGCGGCCCTGCTCACCCACTCCCGGGCCTAGCTCCAGCATAGATCAGTCTCATCCTGGCCTGCCCCTGATGCGGCCCCTACTCTGCTCCCCAAGCCAGACGTGGGCACGCTGGTGGCTGTGGCTCTGAGACAACCGGAAACACCCCAGTGGATGGACAGGCTGGGCTGGGGGAAGGTGGGTGCCCAAGACCAGTTCCCAGCTTGCTGCCCCCTCAGGCAAGGCCTCTTCCTGTGCAGCCCCAGACCCTGCTCAGCCCCCCAGATGCCCCCTCCATGTCCCCAGTGGCAGGACCCACCTTT
Organism: Emys orbicularis; assembly: GCF_028017835.1. Taxonomy (NCBI): domain Eukaryota; kingdom Metazoa; phylum Chordata; order Testudines; family Emydidae; genus Emys; species Emys orbicularis. The sequence goes on along the minus strand of NC_088701.1, from coordinate 5,384,401 downwards.
GCACATGGTTGTGTTCACGTTGGAGGGGATGTAGCCGGCCTGGCACTCACACCGGTAGGTCCCATTGGTGTTGATACACGTGGCCTTGGGGCCGCAGATATCTGGGGTCTTGCGGCACTCATCGATGTCTGAGAGGGGAAAGGGGGGGTGTCACACACAGCACGGCTGGGGGCGCATGGGGGTGAATGACCATAGAGCCCCTGATTTTAGGGGGCTTGGTCTGTCGGTCAGTCTGTCTGCTCCATCTAACCCCTCAGCCATTCAATTCTGCTTTGTTCCCTGCTATTTGGTGGTGATCCTTCCTGAGGAAGTAGGGGTAGGGCCACAGAAGAAAGCTAAGCTCTCCCCGATATTTATCCGCAACGCTTCTGCTTCTCACAGAAATCCTTGTGGCTAAAATCCCCTTCGCCTGGACGTCAGCAAACAAGTCAATCAGCGGGGAGAGTCAAGAGCGCTCACGGATCCTTCCCTTGGGCCGTGCTCCAGCAGCTTTTTCTCAGACTCCCCTTCTCTCTCTTTCCCGTGACAGCGTTTTGCTATTTCCCACTACGTCCCTTCCCCTCGGTCATTATTTGCATAAAGGCAGCACCCAGAGCGCTGCACACACACTGCCATAAAGAGCTTCTAGTCTAAATGGACAAGAGGTGGGAGAGAAAACTGAGGTACGGAATTGCCTAAGGACACCCAGCAGTGACAGAGCTGGGACTGGAACCCAGTTCTCATACCCTACCCACTAGACCTGTCCCTTTCAGCTTGTGTCCGCCATAGAAGGCCAAGAATGGGTCTCCCCTGCCTCACCATGCAGATTTTATCTTCTGCTCCCCCTCACTGGGAGGAGCTTTGTGTCTCCATGGCTCCCGGCTGGGAGTACATCAGGGTTGGAAAAAATCCCTTGTTCCTTTGGCAGAAAATGTAACTTTTGCTCCATTGTAAAACCTCTTGGAAAGCAACAGGCCTAAGCCATGCCTGTGAGGGGGCTCGTATGTGCCAACCTCTTGATGATGATGCTGTGCCTCAGAACAAGGAGAGAGCGAGTTTGTCCTGGTCTAGTGGCTGGTTCCCATAAGTAGATAACAGTCTGCTAGAATGACTAGTTAGTGGAATTACTCCCTTAGCTCCGGCAGCCGAGATGTGTGTTTTCAGCGAGCAAGTCCTGGGTTTGATTTCTGATAATGACCCAAACTGGTTCCTTTGTGATGCCTGCTCCTTCCCCAGCCTTAGCAGCTGCTGAAGGTTAGGTTAATGGGTTCCAGAAACCTGTGAGCTTTTTGAGCCCAAGCTGTATTAAAGGTTGTTCAACACAAAGTCCTCGGCTCCGTCTCAGCCCAGTTTGCTTTGCAAAGACCTGACCTTCCCCCACCTCAAAGCTGTTCTATGAAACAGCATCTTGGGCTATAATTGCAGTTGGAGGTTTGGGGGGATGTTTCAGCTTCTAACGACGTCCCCAATGCCCTACGCTCGTGCCTCGGTGGAATTAAGCGGCATGGCAAGAGAAATGGCGACGTTCAGTCCCCGGGCTCAGTTTCCATTTTGTAAGACAGGCTGAGAGTCAGAACAGACACTTTGCCCGGGTGTGGCCCAGAGAAAGAGCGAGAACTCAGGACAACCCGGTTAGTTTCACCCTCCAGGCATGCGGGTTAGTGTCAGAGATCCTGGGTCAGCTCAGTGACCGTGAATTAACAGCGTCACCAACGCCAAGCAATCAATAAAAGCCCCAAACTGAGCCAGGCTGCAAAAAAGTCACGAGATTGGTTAAAAATCACAAGATTTTTGTTTGAAAATCTAGTTTGGCTTTGTTTTGGTTGATACTGGTTTGGGAGCTGTTGGTCACCCCAGCGTAATGTTTGGCAGTTTTCCCTCCACCATGTGGACCTGGCCCTAATTTTGATTTTAGCCAAAAGTGGAATCATGTGACTCCAGGCGGTGGGGCTTTAAGGCAATGACACACGTTAGCAACACTGCAGAAAAGCCAGAAGCATCATGCCTTTGTCACGACTGTTTCCAGCTCCCATTGTAGCTGCGTAGATCTTAGATGTATCCTTTTGACTCTTCCCAAATCCCAAACTGCATTTACACATGTAACTCCCTGGCATGTTGTCATAAACATACAGCTAAGGGTAGCATAAAATCCCTCCTTTACCTGTAAGGGGTTAAGAAACTCAAATAACCTGGTTGGCACCTGACCAAAAGGACCAATAAGAAAAGAAGATACTTTCAAATCTGGGAGGGGGGAGGTTTTGTTGGTGCGCTCTTCCTTGTGCTCTCTCAGGACAGAGAGAGGGACCAGGCAGGAAACAATCATCTCCTAAAACCTTACCTGAAATAAGCATCTAAGATTACAAAAATTGTAAGTAAAGCAAGGAAATGTGTTAGATTATTTTTTGGTTTTAGCTTGTGAATTTTCCCTATGCTAAGAGGGAGGTTTATTCCTGTTTTTGGAACTTTGAAGTTGAGCCTAGAGGGGAATCCTCTGTGTTTTAAATCTTTTATTACCCTGTAAAATTACCTTCCATCCTGATTTTACAGAGGTGCTTCTTTTACCTTTTTCTTTATAGTAAAGTTCTCCTTTTAAGAACCAGATTGATGTTAGTGTCCTAAAGATAAAGGGTCTGCTCTGCACTTTTATTAAAGGCAATTGGTTTGGATATTATTCTCAAGCCTCCCCAGGAAAGGGGGTGAAGGGGTTTGGGGGAATATTTGGGATAAACACGGACTCCAAGTGGCCCTTTTCCCTGGATGTTTGTCTAAATCCCTTGGTGGTGGCAGCAATACCGTCCAAGGACAAAGAAAGAATTTGTGCCTTGGGGAAGTTTTAACCTAAGCTCGTAGAAAGAAGCTTAGGGGGTCTTTCATGCGGGTCCCCACATCTGTACCCCAGAGTTCAGAGTGGGGAGGGAACCCTGACACATGTTGATGCAGTTCCACTGGGGCTCACAGATTGTGGCGTTTCGCTGGCACTCGTCAATGTCTGCAAGGAGAGAGAAAGCGCTAGGTCAGGCTGATCGAGGAACTGTACCTTGGACACTGGGGTGACGCTGCTGGGGGATAATCCAGGCGTCCAACATGCACCGTGCTCTGGGGAACGGGGCTGGTTAGAGCCAGGAGTTCAGTTACTGGGTCAGCGAATGGGAGCAAGTTGGCTATTGTCCAGAATGAGCCGCTCCAGCTGGGAAGGGAAAAGCAGCCCTGCCAGGACACGCGCCGGCTGCTTGCTAAAGCTTCCAAGCGGATCTGGCGATGCCCAGTGCCGCAATATCAGTGCAGACGGCAATGCCTGAATGAGCCGTCTGCCCCTGGAAGGGACAAATGGGGAGCTGCTTTGGAGGAAGGGGATAGAGAATAACATGAGGGCTAGTCTAATGCCTGGATATCAGTCAATGGGGTGACCTCCTCTGCAACCCATGAGCTGCCCTGGGCACCCCCTTGCACAGAGGACAGTGCAGAACCAGAGGGGTTCAGAGACAGGCAATGAGAATGATCAGGGGCCTGGAAAAACCCTCTATGGAGAGAGATTGAAAAGACTGGGACTGGCACCTTAGAGTGAACGTAAGAGGGGCCGTGTTAAGAGTCTATAAATGACTGACGGGGATAGAGAAGGGAGATGTGGAGCTTCTGTTCTCCCCATCTCGTAACACAAGAGCAAGGGCCAGTCAGGGAAGTTAGAAGAGGAGAAATTCGAAACTGAGCCAAGGAAAGGCTGTTTCATGCAATGTGCGATTAGCCTGTGGAACTCCCCACCACAGGAGTCACTGAGGCCAAGAAGTTAGCAAGATTCAAGGAACGACTGGACATTCATATGGATGATGAGAACAGCCAAAGTGATCATAGTTAAAGGGCACAAACGTTTGGGAAGAGAGAGAAAACCTCCTGCTGTGGGGCTTCAGCCCATCTGAGTATTAGAGACTACTAAGTGAGGGCAGATTATCCCCCGGCTGCCACTGCAGGGCTCTTCCACCGTCCTCTGCAGCATCTGGCTCTGGCCCGTTGGAGCCGGGATACCAGGCTAGATGGGCCCCAGCTCTGATCCCGTCTGTACTGTGCAAGTGCCAGCGTTACTTGTGTCTCAGCCTGGCCAGGGCCACGGTTTTGCCTCTTCAGAGGCTGAGCTGCTCCCGGGGCAGACTGAACCCTGTAAGAATCATAGAATCATAGAATATCAGGGTTGGAAGGGACCTCAGGAGGTCATCTAGTCCAACCCCCTGCTCAAAGCAGGACCAATCCCCAACTAAATCATCCCAGCCAGGGCTTTGTCAAGCCTGACCTTAAAAACCTCTAAGGAAGGAGATTCCACCACCTTCGCAGGTAACCCATTCCAGTGCTTCACCACCCTCCTAGTGAAAAAGTTTTTCCTAATATCCAACCTAAACCTCCCCCACTGCAGCTTGAGACCATTACTCCTTGTTTTGTCATCTGGTACCACTAAGACCAGTCTAGATCCATCTTCTTTGGAACCCCCTTTCAGGTAAATAAAAGCAGCTATCAAATCCCCCCTCATTCTTCTCTACTGCAGACTAAACAATCCCAGTTCCCTCAGCCTCTCCTCCTAAGTCATGTGCTGCACCCCCCTAATCATTTTTGTTGCCCTCCGCTGGACTCTGTCCAATTTTCCCACATCCTTCTTGTAGTGTGGGGCCCCAAACTGGACACAGTACTCCAGATGAGGACTAAGCAACGCCGAATATAGGGGAATGATCACGTCTCTCGATCTGCTGGCAATGTGCCTACTTACACAGTCCAAAATGCTGTTAGCCTTCTTGGCAACAAGGGCACACTGTTGACTCATATCCAGCTTCTCATCCACTTTAACCCCTAGGTCCTTTCCTGCAGAACTACTTCCTAGCCACTCGGTCCCTAGTCTGTAGCAGTGCATGGGATTCTTTCATGGACTCTGCACTTGTCCTTGTTGAACCTCATCAGATTTCTTTTGGCCCAATCCTATAGTTTGTGTAGGTCCCTCTGTATCCGATCCCTACCCCTATCCCTACCATCCAGCGTATCTACCAGAGTCCATGCGGGATGGGAACGGAGCTTCCTGGACCGAGGCTGAGTTGCCCAACAGTGCAGCTATTCCCTGCCCCCCAGGACCCATGGGGAGGATCGGGGGGGTGTCTGGGGCACACTGTGCTGTGGCTATTCTCTCCTCCCCAGGGCCCATAGGGGGCAGAGAGCACTGAGCTATTTCCATGGCCCAGACACGAGGCCCCTGCCCAGGCTCAGGAGAACACTAGCAGCCCAGATGCTGTGTGCTGGGGCAAGTGAGGGTCCCCTCCCCTCTCTGCAGCTGATCACTGCAGCACAAGGCATTTGCTCCGTGGGTCTGTTTATTTCCCATCCAAGCGCCGGACAGAGGGGTAAGCCTGGCCCCATGCTCTGCGGGAGCAGGCAAGGGTCATGTCTCATCACAGCTTCGCTGACGGCCTCTGGCCACTGCCAAAGTGAGCAGCAGCCCGGGTGCATCGCCAGGCCTAGAACGACCATTTGTGTGTCCGAGGGGGGGAGTCTTAGCAGGTGGGGAGCAAGGGAGAGCTCACCCTGGCAGGTGTTCTCACTCGTGTGTGTGAAGTTGGCTTTCCCAGAGCTGGACTTGTATCCATCAGTACAGGTGCAGTAGTAACTCCCAGCCATGTTGCTGCAGTTTGCGTGGGGTCCACAGTCTGATGGGCTCGGGCCCTGACACTCGTCAATATCTGCAGCACAAGAGGGGATGCTCTGTACAGGCCTGGCAGGGAGACGTTCCCCCTATCACCTCCCAGCCCCCGCACTGAACAGAGTGATAGGCTCCAGGCGACCGGTCCCCTAGTAGCTTAACAATCACAGACCCGATTCTCCTAACCATGGATGCAGGGGCCGAGGCCGGAGTGCCCAGCACTGCAGCTATTCCCTGCCTCCCAGGGACCATGGGAGAGGATCTGGACGTGTCAGGGGTACACTGTGCAGTGGCTATTCCCTGCCCCCCAGGACCCACAGGAAAATCGGGGGGCGTGGCTGGGGCACACTGTGCAGTGGCTTTTCCCTCCTCCCCAGGGCCCATAGGGGGCAGAGCGCACTGTGCTATTTCCATGGCCCAGACACGAGGCCCCTTCCCAGCTCAGGGGGGCACTAGCAGCTCAGATGCTGCGTGTGGGGCCAGCGAGGGGCCCCTCCCCTCTCCCCAGCGCATCTCTGCAGCATGAGGAGTTTGCTCCGTGGGTCTGTTTCTAACCCCGAGGGTTTATTCGCTGTCCAAGCGCCGGGCACAGGGGTGAGCCCGGCCCCAGGCTCTGCGGGAGCAGGCGAGGGTCACGTCTCATAACAGCCTCGCCGATGGCCTCGGGCCACTGCCAAAGACACAAGCAGCCCTAGTGCAGCATCAGGCCAGGAACGACCATTTCTGTGTGCGAGTTGGGGGGGGGTCTCAGCAGGTGGGGGACAGGGGAGAGCTCACCCTGGCAGGTGTTCTCACTCGCGTGCGTGAAGTTGGCTTTCCCAGAGTTGGGCTCGTAGCCATCGATGCAGGTGCAGTAGTAACTCCCAGCCATGTTGGTGCAGTTTGCGTGGGGTCCGCAGTTTACTCCAGCGAGCCCCAGACACTCGTCAATATCTGCAGCACAAGAGAGGATGCTCTGTACGGTCCTGGCAGGGAGACGTTCCCCATATCACCCCCCTCAGCCCCCGCACTGAACTAGGTAACGGGACCCAAGCGGCTGGGCCATTAGCAGCTTAACAGTGACAGGCCTGATTCCCAGCTGCGCTCAGGCGGCACTAGGCTGCTCTGGTAGCGGAACGGCCACTTGAGAATCCCCCACCCTGTAAAAAGGGGCCACCCCAACTGGTGTGAAGATGCTGTAGGCGTCCTGCACCCACCTTGCTCCTAGCCCTTGATGTAGGGGCCGAGGCTGGGCTGCCCAGCACTGCAGCTATTCCCTGCTCTCCAGGACCCACGGGGGAAGATTGGGGATGTGGCTGGGGCACAATGTGCTGTGGCTATTCTCTCCTCACCAGGGCCCGTAGGGGGCAGAGCGCACTGTGCTATTTCCATGGCCCAGACACGAGGCCCCTTCCCAGCTCAGGGGGACACTAGCACCTCAGATGCTGCGTGTGGGGCCAGCGAGGGTCCCCTCCCCTCTCCCCAGCGCATCTCTGCAGCACAAGGAGTTTGCTCCGTGGGTCTGTTTATTCCCCATCCAAGCGCCGGGCACAGGGGTGAGCCCGGCCCCATGCTCTGCGGGAGCAGGTGAGGGTCACATCTCATCACAGCCTCGCCGATGGCCTCAGACCACTGCCAAAGACACAAGCAGCCCCGGTGCAGCATCAGGCCAGGAACGACCATTTCTGTGTGCGAGTGGGGGGGGGTCTCAGCAGGTGGGGCCAGGGGAGAGCTCACCCTGGCAGGTGTTCTCACTCGCGTGTGTGAAGTTGACTTTCCCAGATCTGGACTCGTAGCCATCGATGCAGCTGCAGGAGTAATTCCCAGGCAAGTTGGTGCAGTTTGCGTGGGGTCCGCAGTGTTCAGGGCTCGGGCCCTGACACTCGTCAATATCTGCAACACAAGAGGGGATGCTCTGTACAGTCCGGCCAGGGAGACATACTCCATATCACCCAGCCCAGCCCCCGTACTGAGCTAGGTGATGGGACCAAGGAGACCGGGCCCCTGGCAGCTTAACAATCACAGGCCTGATTCTCAGCTGCGCTCAGGCGGCACTAGGCTGCTCTGGCAGTGGAACGGCCACTCGAGAATCCCCCACCCTGCAAAAGGGGCCACCCCAGCTGGTGGGGAGCTGCTGTCGGGGTCCTGCACCCGCCCTGCTCCCAGCCCCTGATGTAGGGGCCGAGGCCGGAGTGCCCAGCACTGCAGCTATTCCCTGCCCCCCAGGGCCCATGGGGGAGGATCGGGGGTGGGGCTGGGGCACACTGTGCTGTGGCTATTCTCTCCTCCCCAGGGCCCATAGGGGGCAGAGTGCACTGTGCTATTTCCATGGCCCAGACACGAGGTCCCTTCCCAGCTCAGGGGGGCACTAGCAGCCCAGATGCTGCGTGTGGGGCCAGCGAGGGTCTCCTCCCCTCTCCCCAGCGCATCACTGCAGCACAAGGAGTTTGCTGCGTGGGTCTGTTTATTCCCCATCCAAGCGCCGGGCACAGGGGTGAGCCCGGCCCCATGGTCTCCAGGAGCAGGCGAGGGTCACGTCTCATCACAGCCTCGCCGATGGCCTCAGGCCACTGCCAAAGCTGGCAGCAGCCCCGGTGCGGCTCCTTGCTGGGAATGAGTATGTGGGGTGCATGTCTCAGCTGGTGGGGGCCAGGGGAGAGCTCACCCTGGCAGGTGTTCTCCCTCGCGTGCGTGAAGTTGGCTTTCCCAGTGCTGAGATTGTAGCCATTGATGCAGCTGCAGGAGTAATTCCCAGGCACATTGGAGCAGTTTGCGTGGGGTCCGCAGTCTGCCGGGCTCGGGCCCTGACACTCGTCAATATCTGCAACACAAGAGGGGATGTTCTGTACAGTTCTGCCTGGGAGGCGTTCCTGTATCACCCACCCGCACTGAGCTGGGTGGTGGGAACCAGGCGACCAGGCCCCTGGGAGCTTAACAACCACAGGCCTGATTCTCAGCTTCGCTCAGGCAGCTCTGGCAGAGGAACGGCCACTCGAGAATATAATGTATTGAAAACTGTGTTAGCATCACAAGTTCAAACTTGACATCTGAATGGGCCTTTCCTGGACCTGCTTGCAGGCTAGGTGGCTCGAGTGACAAGCATGTGATCCGGGGTTTTCAGCCGTGTGTCTGCCAAACAGCTAGCCTAGAGCAAAGTGGGGTTAGTTGTGCCTGTCTGCCTTCAGGAGCAGCCTGCTTTGTCTCTCTCTGTTCGGGGTCCTCGTGTGCTGGGGTTCTGGATTCTAAGAATAACCCTGTGTTGAGCTGCAGCCTGCCAGTGAGAGGATGTGATGTTTGTATCTAACTGTGTGTGTGTGCCATGAACATAACAGAGGGAAGTGGAACTTCAGACCCCAGAACAGCCACTGTGGCCTCTATGGGCCAAGCCCCAATGGGGCCAAGATTTGGGGAGATTTAGGAGTCCATGTGTGAAGCTGAGTTGCCCAAGGGGTAGGAACACTGGGACTTGGCAGAAATCCCCCTCAGGTTCCAATCACAGAGGAACACATAGGCATTGCCAGCCTGGGTCAGCCCCAAGGCCCATCTACCCCGGTATCCCGTCTGCGACGGGTGCTACAGAGGAAGGTGTAAGAGTCCCACAGCAGCAGCCGGGGGATAATCTGCCCCCGTGAAGGTCTCCTCCTGGTCTCTAATAGTCGGAGTTCGGCTGAAGCCCTGAAGTGGGAGCTTTTCCCTCCCTCCCAGAATTATTGTCCATTAACTCCAGGCATTGTCGTTCCCCATAGAAACAACCAGTGCCTCTATAAAACTCAACACATTCATAGCCTCCATGCCGCGGTAGCAGTGAGTTCCAGAGGCTACTGCTGCCCCATGTGGAGGAGTATTTCCTTGTATCTGCTTTGAATTTGCCCCTTTTCAATTCAGTTCAGTCCAGACTGTCCCTTGCTCACTGGTCTTTCTAAAGCTCTTGATTTTCTAAGCGAATCTGATTTTTTTTAATGCCTGGGATTGTCGTCACGAGCTCAGCCATGCACTTGAGACCCACTGGAGCCGAGTTAAGTGCGTAGCTGGGCAGGGCTGGAGCTAAGCATGTGCTTTGCTGACTCGGGGGGCTCAGGGAGCACAGACAGGGACCAGCACAAAGCGATTTAGCAGCTGGCAGCTTCCAGCGTGCCCCAGTGGAGACACCAGCATGTGGGTATCCCCTGCCAGGGGACTGGCATTGGTGCATGCGCCAGCTTCACCAGCACAAAGGGGTCCCCGAATCACTGGACTGCGAGCCCAGAGAGACCTCTCGGTCTGTGTCCTGGGCAAACTCCCTGCCCTGGGGAGCGACGCGGAGCTGGCCGGCCCGTGTGTCCCTGCGCCATGCCGCTGGAAGCCAGGGTGTCTGAGGGAAGGCTGGGTTGGCAATGCCAGTCACAGCACATGCCCCCTCCCAGCGCTGCCCTGGGGGACCGACATGGAGCTGGAGCAGAGAGAGCCTGGAGCAGGGTCCTGGTACAAGCCAGAACCAAAATCAGCAAAAGTGACGCTCTGAGCAAAAGTCCGGCCCTGTGGGACACTGAGCCAGAAAGGGTTAAGCAACTTGCCGGCTAAATGACCCAAATTCTGCCTTTAAAGCCAGGGCCGGCTCCAGGCACCAGCCGAGCAAGCTGGTGCTTGGGGCAGCAGCTTGTAGGAGGCGGCATTCCGCCCAATCCTAGGGCGGCACGGCCGCTTTTTTTGTTGTTGTTCCGCTCCGGCTGCCCTGTAGGGGGCAGCGGCGTGGAAGACGGGAGCGCCCTGCAGCAAGCCCGGCAGGGCAGCCCGCATCCTTCCCTCCCAGCCGACCAGAGGGGTGCGGAGCCCTCCCGGCAGGGGGCACGGCGGGAGGGGCCGCGTGGCAGTGCTCCGCTGAAGCCCTGGCTGCCCCCCTTCTCTCTTTCCCCCCGCTCCCTCCCCGTCTCCCCGCTAGCCGGGGCACATCTGCAGGGCAGGGAGTCCGCCTGCACTCGCACTCCGACCGCGCCGCAGGTTTTTTTTTTGCTTTGCTGTTCTGGCCGCCGCGGTTTTTTTTTTTTTTTTTTTTGCTTGGGGTGGCCAGAAAGCCAGAGCCGTCCCTGTTTAAAGCCATACTAGAAAAGGAGCCGGGAGCTGTGTTTCTGGATTCTGGGTAAGCAGCATGGTATCAGAGCAGCTCTTTTGTTGTTGGTTTGGTGAATCGAAGTTTCAGAACTAACCAGCCGTTTGGGGGATTGTCGGCCCCACTCTGCAATTTGCTCTGATGGAGCAATCTCAGTGTGGCCCCCCCCAGGCACCAACAGTCACATCCTGTCACAAAGCAGAGGGTTGTCTGCAAGTTCACCGTCTGGTGCACGAACTCGGCACCGATATTGCCGGCATTGCTAAAACACAGTGACTGTGTAACCACATCCCAGCACGAGATTCCCCTGCCTAGCGCACGATAAGATGGTTTGACGGATGGGGAATGTTTTGTCTGAAGCATCAGGAGTAAAGTACAAAGCCAGGGGGTGAATAAGGGATGTTTTGTCTGAAGCAGCAGGAGAAAGGCACAAGGGGGGTAACAAGCATGTTGTGAAACACGCAAGCTGGTACGTAGGTTGTTTATCCCGGATGGTTTGTCTCAGTCTGTAACTGTCGGGGTCTATTGTCAGAGGCAGACATGTGGCAGTGTCTGTGTGGCATCTATGGGGACTGGCACCGGGCTTCATTGGAGATAAACCCAGCCGAGCGCCTTCGCCACTGATCCGACTCTGTGGGCTGTCTGGGCACTGCGATGGAGGTCTGCCGGGCTGGCGACCCGCCCACAGCCGGGACAACACATGGAGCCGATGAACGCCAACCCCATGTCCCCGCACCAGACTGCTGGAACTGGGGGTGCCTCAGGGAAGCCTGGGGCTGGGCTGGCAATGCCAGTCACAGCACATGCCCCCTCATAGTACTGCCCACGCAGGGAGCTTGGGGCAGACGGAGGGTCCCTCAAACTAGCAGCTGCGCCCCCTAGAGGCCAGAGGAAAGCATGGCTGCCTGCCCCCAGCAGAAGCTCAAGCAATAGGGGACTGGGGGCGAATTCAGGAACACTTTAGCCCAATTCCCAGAGTCATTCCCGGGGCCCCTTCCCAGGCTCAGTGGGGCACTAGCAGCTCAGATGCTGCGTGTGGGGCCAGCGAGGGGCCCCTCCCCTCTCCCCAGTGCATCTCTGCAGCACGAGGAGTTTGCTCCGTGGGTCTGTTTCTAACCCCGAGGGTTTATTCGCTGTCCAAGCGCCGGGCACAGGGGTGAGGGAGGATCACGTCTCATCACAGCCTCGCTGACGGCCTCGGGCCACTGCCAAAGCCAGCAGCAGCCGCGGTGCAGCGCCAGGCCTGGAACGAGCATTTGTGTGTGCGAGGGGGGATCTCAGCAGGTGGGGGGCAGGGGAGAGCTCACCCTGGCAGGTGTTCTCACTCGCGTTCCTGAAGTTGGCTTTCCCAGAGCTGGGCTCGTAGCCATCGATGCAGGTGCAGTAGTAACTCCCAGGCGCGTTGTTGCAGTTTGTGTAGCGTCCACAGTCTGGCAGGCTCGGCCCCAGACACTCGTTAATATCTGTAATGCAAGAGGGGACGCTCTGTACAGTCCTGGCAGGAAGACGTTCCCCGTATCATGCCCCCCACCCCCCAACCCCCCGCACTGAGCTGGGTGACGGGACCCAGGCGACCGGGGCCCTGAGCTGTTAGTGATTAAGGCCCTGAGCCTCAGTTACCCATTTCTGCTGCTGGAATGTCGTAAACAGCCCCCCGAGCCTCCTGTCCCAGGTACGGGGGGGTTCAGCCCCCAAAACACCCAGATCCCCCATGTGAGGGGGGGGTGGGGAGACGTCCCCCTGGGGCTCCAGGCTCCCTGTGTGTTGGGGGGATGACAAGCTGCCTTTCCTCTGCCCCCTCCCTCTTTGGATCCCTGTGGGGTGGAGGGGGGAAGTATAGCCAGGGCTGCCCCATTCTGCTCCTCTGGGCACCCAGGGGCTGATTAGGACCCAGGCTGGGATTCAGACGGGTCAGTGTGATGGGCCCCCCCACCCTGTGCCCAATCCACAGAGCCCAACGCTCCTGGCTCCTGCTGCAGCCGCTCCTGCCGCTCACTCTGGAGCCCCCTGGTTCGATCCCCAGGAGGGCGGCCCTCACCCGTGCTGCTGCCCCCCTCATTCCCCAGCCGGGCTGAGCACCCCCAACAGGCCCTGGAGTCAGTGGAGTTGGCTGCTCTGGCCCTTAATTCCCTGCTCTGTCCCAGCCCTTCCCCCCCAGGCCAACGTGGGACCCCCCGTTACCATCACAGGTTTCCGTTGGGTCGGTGAAGAAGCGATTCCCATGTGGCTGGTATCCATCCAGGCAGGTGCAGTGGGTGTTGTTCACACACGTGGCGTTTGCTGGGCATAGCACATGGCTGTTGCAGTCCTCAGTGGTACCTGCAGGGGCGGGAACAGCTGGGCAGGGTCAGCCAGTGCAGAGCGGCTCCCTTCCTCCCCCCCCCCCCCCCACACACACAGTGGGATCGACTCCTTTCACACGCCCCATTCACTGATTCTCGTCCTTGGGCGCCTGGCAAACAGCTCCGACGCCATCCACCGCCTGGCAACAAGCTGCCCTCGGCTGCACACAAGGTCTTGGCTCCCTGGGGAGCCCCCAACACAGACAGGCAGAGCTGCCGGAGCCGGGCGTCGGTTCAAATGAAATGTTTTCGATCTCAATCAATTTTTCTCCTTTTTGTTGCTGTCGTCATTACTCTGATTAGTGTCAATTTCAAACCAAAAACTCCCTTCGAACCAGAAACGGGATTTTTTCGTTTTATAAATTATTTCATCCCCCCCCCTTGGGATTTGCAGCAGAGCTGGGCTCAGGGTACAGAGTCCAGATCCCAAACGCCCCCCACTTCTCCTCTCCCCTGCACGCACCCACCGTACTCTATAAACCCACCCCAAGATGCCCACGCCAAGGGGCTGCTCCCGGCTCGCCAGACCCTGACTCTGCTCTCCTCCCACCAGGGAAAGGGACTGGAGGGGGCGGAGGCCAGCGACCCCAGGCAGCCGGGAGCGCTGGGGAAGGTTAGCCAGGAGGAGTCAGACTTACCTTGTACGCCATGATTCTGGGCCACGGTGCCCCCCAGGCACAGGGCGATGCAGAGCCCTGGAAGGCAGAGACAGGGTAAGGCACCATGGGCAGATGATAACCGCCACTCAGCTGCACCCACCCCCAGCCGCCCCAGTCCTGCCAGTCCTGGGCCAATGGGCCAGTCAGTGCCCTGATGATGGTGGAATTAAAAATGCAGAAACCTGGTGCTCTGGGAAACCAGCCCCAGCTGGGATCCCTGTTAATATTTTAAACTGATTCCAGTTGGGAACTGGATGTTTGGCCAGAACAACTGGGTCTTTTATTGTGTGTATTAGCAACAAAGCCCAGGAGCCCCCGTTGTCAATGCCAGATTTACACTTTGGGCACCCCTAGGCACAGGGGCTCAGCAGTTGTCCCCCCGTCCAGCTTGGAGCTCTGGGGATCCCACTGCCTGGAGGCAGCGGGGAGCGGCAGTGTACCCCGGAAGCTCTTAACCACCATGGGTTGTGGGGTAAACCCACCACTTTTAACTTTTAGGTGCCCTGCTGCCCAGCACCCCACTGCCCAGTGTCCCCCACCCCCTCTGCCCAGAGCTGCCCCATGAACTCCCGCAAAGACCCACTCTCTCAAGCCCTGCCCCATGGCCCAACCTCACTGGCCCCCCGGGAGGTGACGCTGTCTGCCGAGCGGAGCGAGGAGCGCTCCAGCAGCAGGGCTCTGTGGGGCCGTCTCCCCTTCAGTCAGCCATGCGCCCTGCAGGAACCTGAGAGTGGCAAAATTTTTAGGTGCCCCATAGAATGCCGGTGTCCGTAGGCATGTGCGTAATTGGAAATCCAGTCCTGCCCATTGTGCTAGTGGCACCCAGAGCCCACCAAGATCAGGGCCCCCATTGTGCCAGGTGCTGCACAGAGCCGACTGAGATCAGGGCCTTGTCATGCCGGGTGCTGCCCAGAGCCAACTGAGATCAGGGCCACATCACGCTCGGTGCTGCACAGACACACAGTGAGCCAGTCTGTGACCCAAAAGGCTCATGGCAATAGGCAAAGGGAGGAGCATTCTCTCCACTTTACAAATGGGGAAACTGAGGCACAGGGAGGGGTAATGACTTACCAAGGTCAGCCAGTGTGTCTATGCAATGACAACAGAAAAAGACAACACAGGCTGCTTTTGATGTGATTTTCACTCAGGTATCAGCCCAGAGGCATTACACCAGTGCGAAGAACCAGATGATAAAGGACCCATGGGCCGAGTGCCCGAAGTGATGTGAAAAGGAGAAGCACAGCGGGCTGTGGAACCCCATTCTGCTTTCCTCATCAGGGAGCTAGAAAGGGGGCGCTTCTTTGAAATTCAGCTCCGGTCGATCTCCCCCGGGGAGACTCTATGGAGGACGAGGGAGCTGGGGAGATGACAGCATCACAGTTCCCCTGGGAGCGAAGGCCGAGCCATTAATTCAGAGATACTAAGGCCAGGAAGGGAGCAGTCTGATCCGGCCTCTCGCACTGCATGGGCTAAAGAATGACTGAGGGATTAGTGCATCCAGCCCATAGCTGGGGATGGAGCTAGTGCAGAGCTCGAGAGAGGACAGCCCGTCTGTTCGACTCCACGTGATGGAAACTGCTGTTGTGTGTTCACACTGTCAGCTGCCTGCGCAATAGCGTGTTCATACTTGTGGCACTTGCAGCGGTATTCGGAGTGGTGCACTCTGGGCAGGTATCCCACAGAGCACCTCTTTTTCTTATGCCGCTAAGAGTTGTGGGAAGGTGGAGGGGGTCATGGGGCATCCTGGATTCTGTCCCAGTACCCCATGATGGATTGCTTCACATCCCAGCAATCCCTGTGCTTTCGTCCGCATTTGGCGCCATCTTTCAATGGTTTGTGTTTTGTGCACCCTGCTTCTTCGGGCTGCAGGAATGGATCCTGAACTGTTGACCAGTATGCTGCTCGCTCTGACCACACGTCACAAGTGGCAGTGGAGTTATTCCTTAAACTACAAAGGCAAGAGGAGTGCGACATTGATCTCGCCACGCGGAGTAGCTACGATACGAGATTGCTTCTGGCATTCACGGAGGTGCTGACTACAGTGGAATGCCACTTTGGGGCTCAGGAAACAAGCACTGAATGTTGGGATCATATCATGATGCACATCTGGGATGATGAGCAGTGACTGCAGAACTTTCAGATGAGGAAAGCCAGAGTCATGGGACTGTGTGATGAGCTCACTTCAGCCCTGCGGCGCAAGGAACAAGAATGAAACCTGCCCTTCCATTGGAGAAGCATGTGGTGATTGCACTGTGGAAGCTCGCTACTCCAGACTGCTACCGTTCGGTCGCTAACCAGTTCGGAGTGGGAAAGTCGACCGCTGGACTCGTGTTGATGGAAGTCGGCAGGGCCATTAATTGCATCCTGCTCCAAAAGACCATGACTCTGGGCAACGTGCATGACATTGTGGATGGCTTTGCACAAATGGGCTTCCCTAACTATGGAGGGGCGATAGACGGCACGCACATTCCAATTCTGGCACCGGACTACCTAGCCACTGAGTACATTAATCACAAGGGGTATTTCTCAATGGTTCTCCAGGTGCTTGTGGATCACCATGGGCATTTCACAGACACAGGCTGGTCTGGAAAGGTGCATGACACACGCATCTTTCGGAACACTGGCCTGTTCACGAAGCTGCAAGCAGGGACTTTCTTACCAGACCAGAAGATCACCATAGGGGAAGTTGCAATGCCCATTGTGATCCTGGGAGACCCTACCTACCCCTTAATGCTGTGGCTTATGAAGACATACACAGGGCAACTTGACAGCAGCAAGGAGTGGTTCAACAACAGGCTAAGCAAGTGTAGAATTCCTTTTGGCCATTTAAAAGCCCGCTGGTGCTGCCTCTATAGGAAGCTGGACCTGCCCCATGACAATATTCCTATGCTTATAGCCACACGCTGTATGTTCCGTAATATTTGTGAAGGGAAGGGTGAAAGCTTCACTTAGGGATGGATAGCAGAGGCTCAGTGCCTGGAGGCTTCGCTTGAACAGCCAGAGACCAGGGCTATTAGAGGGGCGCAACGTGGAGCCATAAGGCTCAGGGATGCCTTGAGGCAGCAATTTGAAGCTGAAAACCGCTAATATTTGTTGTTATGCTCAGGAGTGCAGTGCTTGTAATGCTAGGAGGCGACTGGTGCAGACGATGCAATATGTGGGTTTAACATAATTCTATGTTGCTTTGCAGGGCTCTTTTTGCTTTCAATTAATAGAATAAAGATTGCTTTCAAACCAACACAATTTTTTTATTTAAAAAAACAACAACAACCAGAGGAGAGAGTCAAACAAAGAACATCAGCAGTGATGGGGGTGGGGGAAGGGAGGGTCCCAGGAGGAGGAGGGGTCCTGGGAGGACTAAAGATTTGTTCATGTCCAGGAATCAAATCTAACCTTCAACTTGGAGTACCATGCAGCGGGTGCTGTACTTCAGCAGGGCCAAACTGCAGAGGGATGGGTGCTGAGTGCAGGGCATAGTGAGAGTCCCCAGTGCTGGACTGTGAGGGGGGAGGAGTGGAATGCCGCAGGTATAGACTGGAGCCAAGAGGTTGATAAGAGTGTATCAGCAGCAGAGTGCATCATAACATCACAGAGAAAGTCCTCCTTAGTGCTTCTTAGCTGCTTTCTAATTCTGCACAGCTGATCAGCTGCTGACAACAAAGAGGGAGGCTGGGGTCCCAAGGTCATCTCTGTGAAGTTTAAACGCAACGTTTTACAGAAGCAGGATTGTTTGCAACACAGAGAGCACTGATTCAGTGCTTTAAAACACAGCCAGTACTCACACACCTGGCACTAACTGGCTGACCCCAGGCAAGCTCACGTGAGCCACAAGACCCCCAAAATGGTGACTAGCCACAGAGGCAGGGTAAATCACTCTTCTCGGACCCTGTTGTACACTGGGCACGTGGCTCTTGGGGAGAGCCAGCACGGGGGCGGGGGGCTGATAATCATTCCTGTCCCCACACTTTCCACAGGATGTGATCATTATGGAAGATATCTCGCTGCTGAGGGTCAGCAGGGAATCAAGGGAGGGTCTTCTCCAAGACTGCAGCTTTTGCCCTGGCCCCTATGCAGCTCGCCTGTGTGCAACAATGGTCCCCCCACCACCATGACAGCACAAGGGCGTGGGAAAGTTACCGTTAATGGGGCAAGAAACAAAGCAGCTCTGCCGAAGAACCTGTGGCAGCGGATTGCCCAGTCTCTCCACGAGAGTTTCCTGGAGATCTCTGAGGGAGATTCCCATGAAGTGAGGGCGTCAATCAACAGCCTGTTCCGCCACTCAGACTAGGCATGCAGTGGGAGATAAGCCTGTTTCTGCAACCCTCCTTTCCCCAAGAACTCACTTCAGCGATTCCCAAAATCAAATCAACTTACCGGGGCCTCCTCTCCTGTTTGCGCTTTGCCAGCATCAGACTCCTATGACTGGCTAGCCTCTTCCTGGGTAGAAAAGAGCTCCTGGCTGTATGCATCTCTGACCTCTGAGTCATCCTCTGCCTCTGGCTCCCACTCCGCCTCCACATCTTCATCCAAGATTTCCTCCTCCTGGCTCAGTCCACTTTCTGATGCCATGTGAGCCACCAAAGTGTCCACAGTGGTCTTTGCAGTGGAGGTGGGGTCGCCGTCGAGTATCGCGTCCAACTCTTTGTAGAACCAGCAGCTCGTGGGGGCAGCACCAGAGCAGCGGTTTGTCTCCTCCACCTTGTGGTAGGCGTTCTGCAGCTCCTTCACTTTGACCCTGCACCATAATGTGTCCTGGTCATGGCCCCTTTCTGTCATGCATCATGAAATCTGTCCGTAGATGTCATAATTCCTATGGATGGAGCGCAGCTGGGACTGGACTGCCTCCTCTCCCCAAATATTTATGAGGGCCAGAAGCTCGGCATTGCTCCAAGCGGGAGATCGCCTGGTGCATGGAGCAGGCATGGCCACCTGAAAAGATGCGCTGAGACCACTGCACGCGTCACAAACCAGACAGGGACTTTCAAAATTCCAAAGGAATTTATGGGGTGGGGATGACGGTTGGTCACCTGAGGGCAGGGCAGTAGAGTTCAAACCAATGATCAGAGAGGCGAGAACAGGCATTGTGGGACACCTCCTGGAGGCCAATCACAGCACTGTAATCAACCAGGGTGTCTACGCTGGCACTGTGGTGCTGTACCCCAGGCAAGAGAAGCTGTGGAGCCGATGCTCATGGCAGGGGCAGCGCACGGAGCCCACCTGTCCTTCCCTCCCCCTAGGAGCTGAAGGGACACCTCCAGCCAGCCCTGCCAACCCTCCCCCGCCAGCACCAGCAGGGGTCCTGGGCCATGTGACGCCACCACCCCCAGCACCTGCGACAGCCCTCCCGGCTGTCTCCCCTGGGCCCGTGGTGCCCCCAAGGCCGCCTTTCCCCCAGCACCCACAGCACCCTCCTGGCCACCCCCTAGAGCACTCATGGTCCCTCAGCCCAAGTGTTAGTTAAGGGTATATAGTACAAGTCATGGACAGGTCACGGGCCGTGAATTTTTGTGTACTGCCCTTGACCTATCTATGACTTTTACTAAAAATACCTGTGACTAAAACCTAGCCTTAGTAACAGCATATTACAGGAACAAAGGTTCAATACAACTCCAATTTCCGGGAACCCGTCTCCTGCAGCAGTGCTGAATTCACCTTACAAAGAAGGCTTGTGTCCAAAGTCACACCCCTAAAACTGTCCTTTTTATACCCAACCTGTACACAAGGAAAGAGGTACTGTATGTATCCTCTGAGGCTAACCTACCTTCTTTCTACCTTGTTTTTCTGGTACTATACTGTACCCCTGTGATGTTCTGTAGCTCGGGGGAACACCCAGCACCCCCATGTTCATCCTTATAATATGATGGTGTGGTATCCAGTGCACAGTTTGTCATGTCGGGTGTCTTCGGAAGGCTCATGATGTACTGAGCATTGTTGTTATTCTAATGTTATAGTAATGTTATATGTTGTAATTTCATGTATATAGTTATGAGGCTGAAAATGTGTCCTCATGGCTTAAAGCAAGCCCAGGCAAAAAGTCTCCAGAAGTGGAGGGGTAGTTCACACCTCATCAGGGCATGTATGGGACAAACGCAGCCCAGCCTCACAGGAACAAAGGACACTGGCCTAGGCAGAAATAAAGGATCTGTTGGACTCTAGAGTGAGTCACCCCCCTTTCTTTGGTCAGTTTGGGACTGCAATGAGTTAATGCTCACCTGACTCTGAAGAGGGCGGGGGGGCAAAGCCAAGACGGAAGAAAGAACATGATAAAAAGGAGAGTTTTTTGCCATGTGCTGATCCTGACAGTTTTCCTGGCTAATGCAAGGTGTTATTGGATACTTAGCATAGGTGAATAAGACTCTAGGAAGACACAGGCCACCATTCCAGGCCATGTAACTGCTAGAAGTGTATATAAAATATAATGTTATATGCATTAAGCACATATTATCCATATTAATATATGTAATGTGAATCATACCTATTGATCATGTGATATATTATATTAGACCGGCATATATTGCTGAACACTTCAGAAATAGATGTAACCCCCACCTAAACAATTCAGCTAGTCCTAATGACCAAGATCCAATGACCCCACCCCTCATTACAGTGCCAATAACCCCTTTGAGAGCTGCCAAGCCTGGGTCAGCTTCATGGCAGAGACACATTCTGTGTGGGATTCCCATGATGGGCACAAACGTGGCACATACAGCATTATGTTCTGCCAGCCTGGGAACTTCACAGTTGACACTTGAGTGCTCCCTGGTGGTAGAGGGGGGAACAGGACAAGGAGGAGAAATACTTGAGAGAAATAAAAACTAAATACGTATTTTAATGTTATACACAGAAATGAGCAACAGAGAAAGAGAGAGAGAGAGAGAGAGAGAGAGAGAGATGTCTACTAGTCCCATCTATGGACCAAATTTTTCTTATTTACCCCACTGTGATTCTGGTGTAAATCCAATGAAGTCAATTCTTTAATTAGGAACTATTATTACTGTAGTAATATTTCGGAACCCCAGCTTTGTATCCCTACAGAAAGCTGGCTCAACCAGCTACCTGGAAATTCCCCTGGTGTAATGGCTGTATGTTACAACCCCCAGGCACAGTGGGCATTCCCAGAGGTGAGGGGTATGGCCAATGTACTCCTCCACTCTGGCTATTGCCAGCTGCTGGACTGGTCCCTTGGGGCTACGGACAGTTGAGGATGAATCAGGGAAGGCTTTGGGCTGCTCTGCTTCCAGGGACCAGACTGATCCGCAGTTATCCCCTGGGATTCAGTAGCTGTGAAAGAGGTGGAAAGCCATCTGGGACCCCTCCACGCTCTGGTCTCATAGTGAGCCCATCTCAGCCAGCCCAGGAATCTGGCCCAGTAAACCTAAGGGCATTTCTGTGAGTCTGGAGGGAGTCTCAGTTGGTGCAACGTGAGCATTGGAGGGAGCAGAGGAAATTGCACGTGACACCAATGTAGCGTGGGCCTAGGTGTAAATTCTAGCTCAAAGAGACATACCCGGGCTTGCTCTGACCCAGCTGGCATGCTAAAAGTAGAAGCGTGGCTGCATTTGGGCAAGTAACAGGAGAGGCTACCTGCCTCAACAACGATCCCATCCAAGACCACAGGTACGCACTCAGGATGGCCAACCCCTCCTCCCCCATGGCAACACTTCTGTTTCTAGCTAGATGAGAGCTAACGCGACTATATCTTCTCGAGCTGGAACATTCACCTTCCAGCCCCAGTGCAGACAGACCCATGGGTCCCTCTGGACTCTCCTTACCCCACCTGAGTTCAGCCCATGGACTTGGTTCCACTCACCCAATGGATACACGTCTCCTCGGGTTCCCGTGGTGGCTCAGACGCTATCAGGGCAGGTCGAGTTCTGAGGATTCTGAGCTTTGCAGCCTCCTTATCTTGGAGAAATGAGACAGGAAGCCAAGTCGACTCATGTTCTGTTGCATTATATCATATCAACCAACAGTACTGCACACAGAGAAGCACCCCTTTCTTAGCATGCCCTGCTCTCCTTCCTTCTGCCCTACCACTTCTCCCAGCCCCATACGCATTTACTTTGCTGAGTACCTATGGGGGAAACTGACCACAGGGCAGAGGGCCTAGCATCACTTCACAGAATCACAGAAATGTGGAGTTGAAGGGACCTCAGGAGGTCAAACAATCCATCCCCATGCGCTGAGGCAGGTCCAAGTGCACCTAGACCATCCCTGGCAGTTGTTTTTCCAACCTGTCCTTAAAACCCCCAATAACAGGGATTCCACAGCCTCCCTAGGTCACCTGTTCCTGTGCTGAACTGTCCTTAGAGTTAGAAAGTTTTTATTAATATCTAACCTAAATCTCCCTTCCTGCTAACTAAGCCCATTCCATATTGTCCTATCCTTGTGGACATGGTCACCAATTAATCACAGTCCTCTTTATAACAACCTTTTACATATTTGCAGATTGTTATGTCCCCTCTCAGCCATCTCTTGTCTGGACAAAACCAGACCCAATTCTTTCAACCTTTCCTCACAGGTCATGTTTTCTAAACCTCTGATCTTTTCTGTTGGTCTCCTCTGGACCCTGTAAAATTTGTCTTCATCCTTCTTGAAGTGCAGCACCCAAACCTGGACACAGCTCTCCCGCTCTGAGTAGAGGAGAACAGTCACCTCCCATCTCTGACCCACCCCACTCCTGTTAATACATCCCAGAATGACATTTTCCTTTTTTCAAGAGCAACACATTGCAGACTCACATTCCATTTGTGGTCCATCAGAAACCTCACACCCTTTTCTGCAGTGCTGCTGCCAAAACAGTGAGTCCCCATCCCTCCCCTGTGAGTAAGAACTTCCACCTATCTTTGCATCCTCCTTGTGGTAGTTTCATCTAGTCCATATTTCCTTAGTTTGAGTAGGAAAATGTCATGTGGGACTCTGTCGAAAGACTCACTAAATTCAAGATACATCACGTCCACCTCTTCCCCACATCCACTAGACTGGGTACCCAATCAAAGAAGGAAATTATGTTTGTTTCTCATGACTTGTTTTTGACAAATCCATGTTGGTTATTACTTATCACCTATTATCCTCTAGGTTTTAATAAGTTGGTAGTTTAATCATTTGTTCCAGTATCTTTCTGGGTATTGAAGTTAGGCTGTGTGGTCTATACTTCCCTAAGAGTTCCTTTTTACCTTTTTTTGAAGTTTGCCCTTGTTACGAACCTCATCCATCCTCCATGAGTTCTGGAAGATAATTGTTAATGCTTCAGAGATTGCTTCAGCTAGTTTCTTACATACTCTAGGGTGAATTTCATCAGGCCCTGTCGAGTTGCTGAGATCTAACTTAGCTAAATATTCTTCATCTGTTAACTTTTCTGTTATTTCCATATTCTGGCCAGTGTTCCTTCCTTCTCGTTAAAATTAACTGATGTGAAGTATCTGGTGACAACTAACTTTTTTAATCCTGCATTCAGTAAAACTTGAGAGGTGCCCATACTGAGTGGTTGGTTGCTAACATAATGGCCAGAGATGTCAGTGTCCTGGGGTTGTTCATGAGTCTTGCTGTAAGTAGTCATCTAAGGTGGTGCAGCTGTAATGCCGAAGTCACTTTCTGAGCAGTCGCTCTTCTTAACAAAAACCAAACAGAAGAACAGATCGTCATCCAGATCACAGTGTGGCTCCTTGTGTGTGAGATGCTGTTGTCCAAGTCTCAGCTGTGATCATAGCTCTTGTCTGCAGCTGTCATCTTGGAGATGCAGACAGAACATCAGTCCTGTTCCAGGTGGTGCCGTAGTAACAGGGTTAACACAGGAAGAAGATGAAAGAGGCAACTAATGACTATCCATGCTTGACGTTGTTAGAGAGTTAGAGAGCGGGACGTGGGTGTTGGGTCTACTGGTCAGAGCAGGATCTGGCAGCCAAGAACAGGTTACCTGGAGATTGGTTCTGCTGCAGGCCCTTATTCCTGACAGATGGTCCTTGTCGATGGTCGCATATGGCCATGTCTTCAACAGAGTGACTCCTCAGGACTTGGGGCTCTCTAGTCCTCCTATCCAGGTGTCCATAAGCTCAAGGTGAATAGAGGAAAAGAAATATACTCAAGCTCCGCCTCCTATGATCACTCTCATGTGTGGGTCTTACCACATCCCTTTTCCTTGTGGCCCCCTCCTAGAGGAACAGCTCTGGTCCAATCAAAAACATGCTTCTTCCAAATAGATCAACCTTCCACTGAGAAAAAACACTGCACACACATGTGGGTTTTACCCATATAAAGTCAGTTTCTGCTCAGTGAATTCCCCTTTGTCAGGTGTTTCCTGATCGTTAGCTCTGTCCTGTCTGGATTGTGGTGAGCAATGGGGTATGAATGTAGACGATGGATCGTGTGGTGTGTCCGGGGTGGAAGCTGGAGGCATGAAGGTAGGCATAGCGGTCGGTGGGTTTTCGGTATAGGGTGGTGTTAACGTGGCCATTGCTTATTTGTACTGTGGTGTCCAGGAAGTGGACCTCCCGTGTAGATTGGTCCAGGCTGAGGTTGATGGTGGGGTGGAAGCTGTTGAAATCATGGTGGAATTCTTCCAGGGTCTCCTTCCCATGGGTCCAGATGATGAAGATGTCATCAATGTAGCGTAGGTAGAGAAGGGGCGTGAGTGGACGAGAGCTGAGGAAGCGTTGTTCCAGGTCAGTCATAAAGATGTTGGCATATTGTGGGGCCATGCAGGTGCCCATAGCGGTGCCACTGGTCTGGAGGTATATATTGTCACCAAATTTGAAATAATTGTGCGTTAGGATAAAGTCTCAGAGCTCAGCAATAAGTTGTGCTGTGTCATCATCAGGGATACTGTTCCTGACAGCTTGTATTCCATCGTCTACAGCCAAGCACTGAGGTACAACCGCATCTGCTCCAACCCCTCAGACAGAGACCAACACCTACAAGATCTTCACCAAGCATTCTCAAAACTACGATACCCACACAAGGAAATAAAGGAACAAATCAACAGAGCCAGACGTGTACCCAGAAGCCTCCTGCTACAAGACAGGCCCAAAAAAGAAACCAACAGAACTCCACTGGCCATCACCTACAGCCCTCAGCTTAAACCTCTCCAACGCATCATCAGTGATCTACAACCCATCCTGGACAATGATCCCTCACTTTCACAGACCTTGGGAGGCAGGCCAGTCCTCGCCCACAGACAACCCGCCAACCTTAAGCATATTCTCACCAGCAACCACGCACCGCACCATAACAACTCTAACTCAGGAACCAACCCATGCAACAAACCTCGATGCCAACTCTGCCCACATATCTACACCAGCAGCACTATCACAGGACCTAACCAGATCAGCTACAACATCACCGGCTCATTCACCTGCACGTCCACCAATGTTATATATGCCATCATATGCCAGCAATGCCCCTCTGCTATGTACATTGGCCAAACTGGACAGTCACCACGCAAGAGGATAAATGGACACAAGTCAGATATCAGGAATGGCAATATACAAAAACCTGTAGGAGAACACTTTAACCTCCCTGGCCACACAATAGCAGATGTTAAGGTAGCCATCTTACAGCAAAAAAACTTCAGGACCAGACTCCAAAGAGAAACTGCTGAGCTCCAGTTCATTTGCAAATTTGACACCATCAGATCAGGATTAAACAAAGACTGTGAATGGCTATCCAACTACAGAAGCAGTTTCTCCTCCCTTGGTGTTCACACCTCTACTGATAGCAGAGCATCTCACCCTCCCTGATTGAACTAACCTCGTTATCTCCATACTGATTTATACCTGCCTCTGGAGATTTCCATTACTTGCATCTGAAGAAGTGAGGTTCTTACCCACGAAAGCTTATGCTCCCAATACTTCTGTTAGTCTTAAAGGTGCCACAGGACCCTCTGTTGCTTTGCACAGGATATTTATATTGTTTCTGTGGTGGCACTTTGTGCCCCACGATTTTAACACATGCTTCGATTTTACCACATTCTGCTTTATTCTTAATCCATACATTGGGAAACTCCTTTACCCACATCCTGTTGATCCAGTATAATCTCCTCCACTGCTTCTGCAGCACATATTCTTGGAATGTATCCTGCTCTCAGGACACTTTCCGTCCAGCCGGGCACACGCCACAGAACTCCATTAGTTAAATCCAAAACTAACCAAAAAAGGAGTCCCCAATACTACTGGGTCAGCTGCCTGATCTGTCTGAAGCATTTGTTCTTTACAACAAAAATCCCCCACTCTCTCTCTGGGTATAGCTATTTCTGCTGAATGATACATTGTTCCTGTCACTCCTTCCCCAATAAAGGAGGCTGCTGTAATCATCTCTGACACATATTGAGTCAAATCACAACTTATATTTACAATATTTACACATGCCCCACTATCCACTACTGGATATTAGGGGGAAAAATTTTCACTAGGAGGGTGGTGAAGCACTGGAATGGGTTACCTAGGGAGGTGGTGGAATCTCCTTCCTTAGAGGTTTTTAAGGTCAGGCTTGACAAAGCCCTGGCTGGGATGATTTAATTGGGAATTGGTCCTGCTTTGAGCAGGGGGTTGGACTAGATGACCTCCTGAGGTCCCTTCCAACCCTGATATTCTATGATTCTATGATCCAATAGGGCATCGTTGGGTCCATTATCTCCACAATGACAGTTGTCCTAGGCCTTCCATTTGAATCCCATCTTAATCTAGTTACCATCTCCCACTCCTGAGGACCCATCATCAGGGCTTCCCTATAGACCAGGGTTCTCTGAACCCTCAGTTTGCATAGCTGCAACCTTTTTCTGCTCCTCAAACATTTCTTCTTCCATCCTTTGCATTTCTTTCATCAATTCATCAGCACGTCTCCCATCCCACTTATCCATATCTACTCCCCTCAATTTCAATACCTCCAAGCGATATTCTGAATCACATCTACTCCCTTCTGGGGCTCATTTAATTATTCCACCCTCTACCTTCTTGGGGTGGGGTGTTTTGTCCTCTACCACGGCCTTTTCCTCTCTCATGGTATCTTGATCTATAAACACTCTCATCTAAATATGTTATTGCTTCAACAAAAGGTACTCTGGGTTTCAATCCTTCGACCTGGCTTCCACCTTTCATCAATTGTTGGCATACTATCCAATGCTCCAATGCATCCTTAACAGTTAACCCCTCATCCTGGGCTGCTTGGTTCACCAAATTAGTAGACATCGCTAATAAATTTCTGTCCAATCCTTCAAACATATCATTCCATAATTATAGACTCATAGACTCATAGACTCATAGACTTTAAGGTCAGAAGGGACCAATATGGTCATCTAGTCTGACCTCCCGCATGATGCAGGCCACAAAAGCTGACCCACCCACAACAGAATCTTCCAGCCTGCGACTCCTGCCCTATGCTGCGGAGGAAGGCGAAAAACCTCCAGGGCCTCTGCCAATCTACCCTGGAGGAAAATTCCTTCCCGACCCCAAATATGGCGATCAGCAGTACCCCGAGCATACAGGCAAGAGTCTACAGCCGGACCCTCATTTTACCCGCGATGGCACGTTAATGACTAATTGACTAAAATCACATAATCCCTTCAAACCATTCCCTCCATAAACTTATCAAGCCTAATCTTGAAGCCAGAAAGGTCTTTCGCCCCCACCGTTTCCCTCGGAAGGCTGTTCCAAAATTTCACCTCTCTGACGGTTAGAAACCTTCTTCTAATTTCAAGCCTAAACTTCCCCACGGCCAGTTTATATCCATTCGTTCTCGTGTCCACATTACTACTCAGCTGAAATAATTCCTCTCCCTCCTTGGTATTAATCCCTTTGATATATTTAAAGAGAGCAATCATATCCCCCCTCAGCCTTCTTTTGGTTAGGCTAAACAAACCGAGCTCCTCGAGTCTCCTTTCATAGGAAAGGTTTTCCATTCCTCGGATCATCCTAGTGGCCCTTCTCTGTACCAGTTCCAGTTTCAGTTCATCCTTTTTAAACATAGGAGACCAGAACTGCACACAGTACTCCAAATGAGGTCTCACCAGCGCCTTGTATAACGGAAGCAGCACCTCCCTGTCCCTACTAGAAATACCTCGCCTAACGCATCCCAAAATTGCATTAGCTTTTTTCACAGCCACGTCGCATTGCCGACTCATAGTCATCCTACGATCAACCAGGACTCCGAGGTCCTTCTCCTCCTCCGTCACTTCCAACCTATGCGTCCCTAACTTATAACTAAAATTCTTATTAGTCATCCCTAAATGCATCACCTTACACTTCTCACTATTAAATCTCATCCTATTATTTTTACTCCAATTTACAAGGTCATCCAAGTCTCCCTGCAGAATATCCCTATCCTTCTCCGAATTGGCAATACCTCCCAACTTCGTGTCATCCGCAAACTTTATCAGCCCACTCCTACATTCGGTTCCGAGGTCAGTAACGAATAGATTGAATAAAATCGGACCCAAAACCGAACCTTGAGGAACCCCACTGGTGACCTCCGTCCAACCCGACAGTTCCCCTTTCAGTACTACCCGCTGCAGTCTCCCCTTTAACCAGTTTTCTATCCACCTCTGGAATTTAATATCGATCCCCATCTTTTCCAATTTAACCAATAATTCCTCGTGTGGGACAGTATCAAACGCTTTACTAAAATCAAGGTAAATTAGATCCACCGCATTTCCTTTATCTAGAAGGTCTGTTACTTTCTCAAAGAAGGAGATCAAGTTGGTCTGGCACGATCTGCCTTTCGTAAACCCATGTTGTAATTTGTCCCAATTGCCATTCACCTCAAGGTCCTTAACTACTTTTTCCTTCAAAATTTTTTCCAAGACCTTGCATACTACAGAAGTTAAACTAACAGGTCTGTAGTTACCCGGGTCACTTTTTTTCCCCTTCTTAAAAATAGGAACCACATTAGCTATTTTCCAGTCCATCGGTACCACCCCCGAGTTTACAGATTTATTAAAAATTATCGCCAATGGGCTTGCAATTTCTCGCGCCAGCTCCTTCAATATTCTAGGATGGAGATCATCTGGTCCCCCTGATTTAGTCCCATTTAGCTGGTCAAGTTTGGTTTCCACCTCTGATACTGTAATGTCAATCGCCCCTCCTTTATTCCCCTCTATCCCGCTCCCTCTATTCCTAAGCCCTTCATTAGCCTTATTAAATACCGACGCAAAATATTCATTTAGATATTGTGCCATGCCTAGAGTATCCTTAATCTCCACTCCATTTACATGCTTCAGCGGTCCCACTTCCTCTTTCTTTGTTTTCTTCCTATTTATATGGCTATAAAACCTCTTACTATTGGATTTAATTCCCCTCGCGAGGTCCAACTCTACACGGCTTTTGGCCTTTCTCACCGCATCCCTACATGCTCTGACCTCAATAAGGTAGGTTTCCTTACCGATCAGCCCCCTCTTCCATTCTTTGTACGCTTTCTGTTTTTTCTTAATCGCCCCTTTGAGACGCCCGCTCATCCAGCTAGGTCTAATTCTCCTGCCCACTAACCGTTTCCCCTTTCTCGGGATACAGGCCTCGGACAGCGCGTGCAACTTCAGCTTGAAATAAGCCCAGGCCTCATCTGCCTTTAGCTCTCTAAGTATGTTAGCCCAATCTATTTCCCTAAGTAGTTGCCTTAATTTATTAAAGTTGGCCTTTTTGAAATCGTAGACCATAGTCACAGTTTTATTTCTGTTAATCCTTCCATTTAGTTTAAACCGAATTAGCTCATGGTCACTCGAGCCAAGGTTGTCCCCTACTATCATTTCCTCAACTAGGTCCTCACTACTCACCAGCACCAAATCTAAAATGGCATCCCCCCTTGTCGGTTCAGCTACTGCTTGCTGAAGGAATTCATCTGCTAGCACGTCTAGGAACATCTGAGCCCTATTATTGTTGCTAGCATTTGTTCCCCAATCTATGTCTGGGAAGTTAAAGTCCCCCATGATCACACAGCTCTTATTAGTTTTTACTTCCTTAAAAACATTAAATAGTTCTCTGTCCGCATCCAGGCTAGATCCCGGCGGTCTATAGCACACCCCAAGCAGTATCTCAGGGGAGGCTCTAGTAGTTCTTTTACCCAGTGTAATCATTGCCCAGACAGACTCTGTCTTATCCATTCCATCAGTTATTATTTCTTTACATTTTAGTTCATTATTCACATACAGTGCCACACCCCCACCTTTACCTTTTTTCCGGTCATTCCTAAACAGCACATACCCTTCGATACCTGTGCTCCAGTCATGACTACCGTTCCACCATGTTTCGGTTATTCCTATGATATCAGGTTTCATTTCTTGGACCAGGAGCTCCAGTTCCTCCATTTTGTTACCTAGGCTTCTCGCATTGGTGTATAAACATCTTACCGTATGCTGTCTGTCCTTTTTCTCCTTAGTTATGCATTTTGGTACGGACCCCCTAGTGTCCATCCGCCCCCTCCTTCTAGTGTCCAATTCCCTACCCCTATCTATATTTGCGCTTATCTCTTTGCCCTCATTTTCAGTGTTGGAATCTGGCGTGGAGATTAACTGGACATCTCCCAACCGTCTCCCCCAAGTTCCTAGTTTAAAGCCCTTTTGATGAGATGAGCCAGCCTCCCTCCCAGAAGTCTATTTCCTTCCCTACTCAGGTGAAGTCCATCCCGCGAGAACAGCTGTCTGTCCCCGAAAGCCTCCCAGTGGCCATACATCCCAAAGCCCTCCTTATAGCACCACTCCCTCAGCCAGCTATTTATCCTCACAATTCTGTCTGCCCTTTGCTGTCCTTCTCTAGGAACAGGCAGAATCCCACTGAAGATAATCTGAGCCTCAACTTCCTTAAGTGTCCTCCCCAGCCTTGCATAATCTCCCTTGATTCTCTCTAGCGAGAACCTAGCCGTGTCATTCGTTCCTACGTGAAGGACGATCAAGGGGTTCTTACCCGCTCCCTTTAGGATCCTTTTCAACCGCAGGTCCACATCCCGTATCTTAGCGCCCGGCAGACAGCACACCCTTCTGTTTTCCGGGTCCGCCCTGGTCACAGGCCTGTCTAACCTCCTCAGTAAGGAGTCCCCAATCACATACACCTGCCTTTGCCTAGGGGCAGCGCAATCTACCAGTCTATCCCCTGTTCCCTGCGGCCGTAAGTCCTGTCTGTCTCCATTTACCCTTATAGTCCCCCTGTTGCCACCCTGTATCCTCCCGGGGCCGAGTATTGGTGCTGTCTCCATCAACTCCTCCCCCCTGTCTATTGGACTAGCTGCCCTTCTTTTCTTCCTGTGCCTCCCACCATCAGTTACCAGCTGCTGCGTCCCCTCCTCGTTAGCCAAACACCCAAACCTGTTCCTGAGTTCTATTTCCCCCTCACTAGCCCTCCTTTTCCTTGGCCTGCTTCTCACGGTCACATGCTTCCACTGCTCTTGTTGTCCTCCTGACGTTCCCCCCTCACAGACCATAGCCCCCGCTTCCACCTGCACCCCCGAGCATTCCCCTTCAATTACCCCTTGCCTTTGCTCCATTAGCTGTTCAAACCCCCTTCTAAACTCTGCCAGGGTCTCTACCTGCATCTCCAACCCCCGAACCTTTTCTTCTAACAGAGCAAGTAGGCGGCATTTCATACAAACATACCTCTGATCCGTTGCACCTGCTAGGACTATATACATACCGCAGCTGCTACATGCTTTCATCTGCATTGTGTCCCCTGCTGCTTGGCTCATGGCCGCTATGGTCTCTGCCTGCAGCCTCTGAGGGAACAAAGCACACCGACTGCCGCGCC
The DNA here is from genome assembly GCF_028017835.1 of Emys orbicularis. Taxonomy (NCBI): domain Eukaryota; kingdom Metazoa; phylum Chordata; order Testudines; family Emydidae; genus Emys; species Emys orbicularis. Next base: position 5,352,971 of record NC_088701.1, on the reverse strand, counting down.
CCCCTGCCTCCCCTTCCACCTCCCCCTGTAAACTCCCACTTAAACTCCCCTGTTAGCCGCCCTGTTTGCCGACCGCTGCTAGCTGCTAGCTGCTCGCTGCCTGGCTGGGAGGCCTCTTTTATAGGTCCCCTAATCAGCCAGGCTCCGCCCCCTAATCAGGGCTCGGGGCTCAGCACACTGCCCCTACAGGCCTCTACACACACAAGCACCACAAAGACAGACGCAAGTACAGGTACCTTCTCCTCCAATGAGACTCACTCCCACTTAAACTCCCCTGTTAGCCGCCCTGTTTGCCGACCGCTGCTCGCTGCTAGCTGCTCGCTGCCTGGCTGGGAGGCCTCTTTTATAGGTCCCCTAATCAGCCAGGCTCCGCCCCCTAATCAGGGCTCGGGGCTCAGCACACTGCCCCTACAGGCCTCTTTCTCCTTACTGGGTGTGTGGCACAGTCGACCAAGGAGAAGAGGCGCATGCAATGCCACCGGACAAGCTTGATCATCTCAGGACCTTGTCCTGGTGGAGTCCCAGCACCATCCACTCTCCTCCAGCTCCAGCAAGGACCCTCTGAGTCAAATCAACTGCCATCAAAAAATCAGGTGTGACATGTCTGGTGACCTCCACCCTGGGATTAGTCACTGGTTGTATTTCTCCAGCCAAGAATCTCAATGTTATTCTCCTTAACAGGTAATCCCTGGCTGAATCTCCAGGCTGCATGTGATCTGCACTGGATAACACCTTCATGGGTCTTTGACCTTTATCTTTCCCTAACAGCATAATAAATCGTGGTATCAGTTGGTGTGCTTCTGGCTGCCTGTCCAAAACATTTTTCATTTGATCTGCTGCCTCTCTAATCTTTTACCTCAATTTAGTATAAAGCCCCTCTCGAGGTTGGTCAAATTCCCTTTTCTCTTAACCCCCTCGCAGATCCTCTGCATACCAAATATCATTAGAATCCAAATCCGAATCCAAATCTCTCTCTTTTTGACACACAGCCACAACTTGCAGTTCCTGTATTTTCACTTGATTTTTCAGTGCTGCTATAGTTTTCTGGCACCAACTGTGAGAAATGCTTGTGATCTCCTCTTCCTTTCCATTAGTCAAATCTCAAAATAACTGTTTCATTCCTATCACTTGATGATCTAATTTATCTTTGTCTGCTTTAATCTTTTCCCAATCCATCATTCTTTTCTCCAATTCCCTATTTTGTTTCCCCATTTGTTCTAAGTGAGTTTGCATTATCTGTGCCTGCCTCACTTCCCACTCCAAATTTTCCTGGCAAGTGTTAAAATTCTCTTGTAATGTTTGTAACTCTGCAAGTATTCCCCCCTTACATGCAATTGCCTTTTTACAGCTTGCCACAACAGCCATACTACGGCAGTTTGCTTTTTACTGGCATTCGGGTTGTACATCTGTACATCTTTCTCAAATCTGTTTTCTAAGGTATCAAATGTTACATCTGGTTCCACTGCACCTTGCATCCAAGTGCATGTCCCAGATGCATTAATCTCCTTCTCTAACAGAGAAGGGACTTTAACTTTAGTCCACTGGGTTTCCTCTTCCCCCCCTTTACTTCATTTCTTAAACAATGTTTTAAACATCATTACACTAACAGCATGTGGTATCTCCCCACACATTTTTTTCCCCTCACAAATTTCTTACAAATTTCACAAAAAGGAGTCACCCTTATTAGTCTTAAATAAGGACTCCCCCAACACTGTAAGACCCCATCTCGAAATCCAGCACTACTTAATAAATCCCCCCGCTCCGCATTCTCCACCACTTGTTAGACTCGCAATAGAGGTCTCCCTACGAGATGGGGAGCAAGCAGATACTGGACACAGTGTTGGAATAATACTCTAAATACTCTTTATGGATTACAAAACAAACCTTGCTCACTTCACATTCACACCCAAAACATACTATACCAGAGTCCAAAGGTGAGAATGGTCCCAATTGCCAGTCTAGTTTCCTTCCATCAGGATAAGATCATAAGATGCGGGGAGCCGGCAAAGCCACATCTATATCCACACGGGACTCTGGATCAATAAACAACTCCGACTTGCAGAAATCACAGGCATCCATTTATGGTCCATTCAGTCGCGTCATGGGTTCTTTGCCTTTGTTTACTAGGCCTTCTACTCGCAAAATTCCAGAGAAATAATCCTGGGCGGGCCTCCATGACCCAAGGCATGCCATTTCCTGCAATTCTTATACAATTTTATATCAGTCCAGCTGGTGTTATTTCCTTGTCTGATGATTTTCTATATTTTTCTTGGAACATAAGACTGTTTTTGCACAAAGAGTTCTAATAGTCCTTGACCTAAGTCTGTGCTTCAGTTGCGTCATTCATACCAGGCCTCAATGATACATATCCCAACAACACTATGATTCTGTACTGACCTGGAGAGGAAATGGTTGGGCCAAGGTCCCTGACCTGACAATTGTGACAATGGGAAGTGTGACCACAGGCATCCGTTCCCCCGGAAAGGCATGATGACGGCTCCTATCAATATAAACTGCACCGACGGCCAGGAGCAGAACATAGACATCCGCAGCCATGCACCTGGACAGCTCCTACCACAAATGGGACAGCTCAGAGCAGGTGGAACTGACAGTGCAGGAAGCGAGCAGCGTACCTGGGAGAGGTGGTAAAGGTGAGCTGGCCCGAGGAAGGGTGGGCTTGTGATTAAGGAGCTACCCTGGGAGTCAGGAGGCCTGTGTCCGATTCCTGGCTTTGCTAATTTGAGTTTGGCCAGTGCCCACAATCAGGATAGTTTCTCTCTCCCCCAAATTAGTGTCTGGATTGAGTCTGGATAGTCCCATCATCCACATAAAATCATTTTTTATCATGGGGCAAACTCATCCCTGGGTCACTCCAGTGCTTTCAGTGTTACTATTCCAGGGACAAAACTGGTCCTGTGAGCCTGCCCATATCTTCCCGCTAGAGCCTGAGGGGGTTCTCATTTTGCCTTTAAGGCAGGGCCTTCTCAGTATGGAGGTAACACTCACCCTGCCCTCCCCATATTGCCAAAAGAGAGAGCGATTCCCAACATGGAAAATGGAACACAGGGAAGATTGAGAACTATCTCAAGATATTTACCCTATGGTGAATCCCTCCCTTCCCCTTGTCCAGTTATCATCTCCTGTAGGAAACCATGTTCAGTGCCTGGAGTCTCCCCCCAAAGTAAATGTTAGGTGGGGTTGATCCTGCATTGAGAGATCTAACCAGTGTTGCTTCCTACAGCTCTTTGCCTCTCCAACTCCGCCCAAGGGAAGGCCATTGTGATCCTGTATCTCCTGCTGGCGATTTGCATTGCAGTGGCCACAGCTCTCATCACAGTGAACCTTGGGAAATGAAAGTCTCCTGTTCGTTTCTACCTCGGCCTCAGATCTCACCTGCCAAGAGTGAGGCTGTTCTGACTAGTTTTGGTGGATTTTAGCAGTGGGGCACAAAATTGGGCAGAGACTGGAGGCTCAGCTGCGATGTTAATTATGGAGCAGTTGCCGTTGCTAGGTAACATTCAGTCACCTCTGAATTAAGGTGACAGGATTTTCAAAGTGGTGGGATTTGGACATCAGAAGTCTGGGGTAGTAACGGGGAGGAAAGTGCATTTTACAGCAGCACGGCTGTCCCCACAGATATGGGTTTCCCCTCCTGACAAATTTTACTCTGCAATCAAAACTCTCATGTCTACGATGTCCCGGGGTCTCGCCGAAACCCAGCTGGATCAAGATATGATAAGAAGAGATTCCAAGAGAAATCTGATTGCCATGACAATCTAGGCAAAAGGATAAAGGAAATGTTTCTATTCCTCGTCTGACTTCACTGTTCTTTTTTGGTTTTATGCCTCAAGGGAGGGGAGAATTGGGCTGGTGAAAGTTGATGTAGCTCCTTGGACTTCAGTGGAGCTGAGCAGACATACATCAGCTGGGGATCTGACCATCACTAAAACAGGACTGTAGATTATTGTGAGGAGTGGGACAACCACAGGAAGTGGAAGCAGCTCTTAGAAGTTGTTGGACAACATTGTCCTGCTCCTAGGATCACTGATTGTTCAGTGAGATTTTGTTCTGATGAAGTCACATTTCTACCAGTGTCTCATTGGCTGAGAGTGTTATCCTGCTGGGGAAGCCTTGGCATAGATGAAATTGGTCTGTTCCAGGAGTAGACATGTGCCTGGGGCTCCCATAAACAGCCACTGCTTGGGTGAGTGGGAACAGAGACCTGTGTCCTCCAGGACAGATCGCAGTTTAAATGAAGTAAGGAAGCAGTAATCTGGATGGGGGAGAAGAGTGGTGGTGGGTCCCCAATCATCCAGCAGATGGTCCCTGCCAACCCACCTACAGTTGAAACCATTCTACAGGGACAGGGCCAATGGGAATGACCATGCTGGGTGTCCCTGATGCCCCCGGATTACCTCAATGCAGTCCTGGGTCTGACCTGTTCTTTCTACCACAGTCCCCCTACGCAGGACATTGATTTCCTAATTTTCCTCTGGGACACTAAACACTGTGTCGGAGAAAAACACAGTTCTCACTCTCTTTTTTGGGTGCAGCAAAGTCAGATACTTTATTATCTCAAGCAATTGCGTGGAGGGAGAGAGTGCACTAGGACACATGGTTTCCCCCTCCTAGGCAGGTCTCTCTACAGGTAAACAATTACAGCAAGCATTTATACCTTTTGTTACAGACAACAATAAGCAACAGCTGCATTTTGTTTATACATAGGTCATCCTGATATCTTATTTTTCTCACTTATTTAGACTCTAGTCTACATTCCATCTTATCTACACATGATCTACACAAGGTCGCAACAACTTCTCACACAGTTCTTTCCCACTCGCCTCACACAATCCTCGCTTCTAAAAGTCTCGCGTTATTAGGGTTACAGTTAGCCTGACTCTTGCTAACAAAGACTGTTTGCATTTGAAATTCCCTTCCAATCCCTGTCAGGCCTTGTTCTGCTTCCACAACTGTAACGAGCCTGCACCCATCTGGACAGGATGGGTGTCACTATGGAGCACGTCACGGGCACTGAGAACATCACAGTTACAGTGGGTTAGTGCTCAGACCCCGCTGCTCCAAAAGGGGTCTGAGCCCCAGCTGAGCAGAGGTTGGCTGCTGTTGTGGCTAAGGCATGGGCTGGAACTCACAAGATCTGGCTTCAGTGCCCAGTTTTGCCACTGACTCCCTGTGTGACCTTGACAGAGTCACTTCATTCCTTTGTTCCTCAGTTTCACTATCTGTGAAATGGGTAACATTTCTTGTCTATTTGTATTGTAACCGTCTCTTGCTCTGTGTCTATGCAGTGCCCAGAGCAACAGTACTCAATCTCAGTTTGGGTTTGTGCAGCACCTGGCACAAAGGGGCCCTAATCTCAGGTGGGGCTTGTAGGCAGCACTGTAATATAAATCAGTAATAGCTATAAGTGAAACCCATTTACATCCTTGCAAACGACTGCCCTTGCTCCATAAATTTCACACACTCCAGGATGAATGGTCCTTATCCAGCACTCCTCAGGGGTGGAGTGTGTGGGTGGGGCAGCATGAGGTCCTGTGTTGTTATTTAAAATGGAAACGCTCATCTTCCTTTTAGAGTTCAAAATGTCCAAAGAATTCAATGTATTTAACAGTCGACTTTTTAATGGTATGTTCTGCTGATGTTTCTCAAGAGGTTGGGCATAAACAGTTCCATTGTACTGCCAACCCCAGCATTCAAAAATCATGAGTGAAGCCCATGAGACTGGCTTAAAAATCATTAAATTTTTTGAAATACAATAAATGTTGGGCTTGATTTATTTCTGTTCTGGTTTCTGAGCCTTTAGGGTCACGCCTGCATCACTTTATTAAGCGGTTCTCTGCTACCATGAAGAGTAGAAATTAATTTTTTTAATGAAAGTAGAGACTCTCTCCTAACTGCATAAATCCAGGAGCTGGGACTTGAAGAAACAGATGAAATAGAATTGTGCGGGTTGCACATGGGTGGGGTCTCTCCCTTCAATGGAGAAGTTGATTTCTGCCCCTGTTCTTTGCAGTGTCCAAGGAGCTGGCTGGGATTAGGCTGGGGATCGAGGAGATCCAAGCTGATTACGTGAAAGACCCATCACATCTCCAGGACGCCATAGGTAAGAAACATCCTTTTCGTTCCAACGCCTGATCACTGCTACTTCCTTGTAGAGGGACTCCAGGGTGTGATCTTCCCGTGTGGAGGGCAAGCTGAAATGGAAGGAGAAAAGGAGGATGAGAAAGGGGAAGTATGAGGATGGAGCAGGTAACCCTGTATGGATAATCCCATTTTAGTTTAGTTATGCTGGTGTCAGTGCCGTGACTGTGGAATTAGACTTCCATAGAAGAGGCCTGTGATGCAGAAGTGGAGTGTGGGCTATGTGATTGTGAGCCTACTGAGGTAAAAATTCACTCACTGAATACAACAGTTGGCTTGAAGGAAAATCAAGGAGCCCAGGATAGCAGAGGTGCTCAGGTAATACAATGGGCGACTCCGGTATCAGAGCATAGGTAGGTCGAAGGCTGTGAATGGGGACAGAGAGTGTGTTTGCGGATCGATGGACACAGAGAAATTTCCAGCTGTTGTAAAGGAAGTTCTGAGCCAGCCCAGAAATATCAACCTGTTGATTCCGGTGGCATTTTTCTACCCCCTGCCTCCCCTGACAGAGATAAGGAACCTAACGCACAGTATGTCGAAGAAGCTGGCTGAGGTGAGAAGGGACCATGATAGACTCCAGCAGGTCTTGAGCAGGGTGCAGGACGTGTTCCGGAACATCACAGGTAAGAAGGCACCAGACAGGGCTCTAAACCAGTGACAGCGTTAATCTCAAAGTCCCAGAGTCAGTGAAAGCCAACAGGGACCAGCGTGTTCGACTGTCATGTTCCCAATAGGCCTATGGCCTGCGCAGCTCCCCCTGGACTGAAACTGGCCACATCTCCCCAGCTGAGAGTCCTCAGAGGCTGTAGAGCCAACACAGATGTCTCCTATGTCACCCTCCTGTCTGGCCCCGGTTCTCTCATTGGTTCTATGCCTTGGGCACCAGAGTTGGTATAGAACCAGCCAGAGACTAAGGGAACCATAACCCATTCCCTGATACCTGCCCTCCCCCCAATAAAAAATTAGGATCCTCTTCAGCCTCAAGTCCACCTCCTGTATCTTAGCACCCGGCAGACAGCACACCCTTTTGTTCTCTGGATCAGCTCTGGTTACAGGCCTGTCTATTCTTCTCAGTAAGGAGTCCCCAATCACGTAGACCTGCCTTTTCCTGGTGATGGTACGATTCTCCGGTCTATCTCCCGTTCCCTCTGGCTGAAAGTCCTCTCAATTCCTATTCTCCCTTGCAATCCTGTGAAACCCATCCCGTATTCTCCTGGGGCTCATATTTGGTGTTATCTCCATTGATTCTTCCCCTCTTCCTATAGGACATCCTCATTTGAGTGGCTGCTTGGAGACAAGTGTAAACTCCCCAGTCCCTGCCTAAGTAAGAGCCCTCAGAACTGTTCAGAATAGAGGTCATGAAGGTCCAAGGGCATTGTGATCATGAACCTAAGTTATCAGTGTTGTAATACAATATTCCCTTCCCCATATGTTCCGATAGCCAGTAAAAATCATTGGCTTGGTCCTCAGCTGCTATGAGTCCATGGAGCTCCATGAAAGTAAACGGAGTTACACAGTTTTATACCCGCTACGTTTCTGGCCCTTCAGCCTCAAGATATATAGACGAGTGTGTATCCTTCCCTTCCCCCAGCACTGCCCCCAGAAATGCAAAACACCCCCTGCAGGGCACAGCAGAACACTCCACCCAAACAAAGACATCTGTGGGGAGCATAATCCAGGCTGGGAGTTGGTTTAAGTAGTAACTGTAGATGAACCACTGACTAAGGGCTTCTCTATATGGGAAAGTGTTACCACTCATGCTCATGCCGCATTACAGGTCTTGTTATCCCCTTCTAACCCAATATGTGGACAAATTCATTCTGTTTAGCCTAAACCCCCTTCTAAAGTGACATAAATAAACTGAATAAAGGTCATTCTTATGCTGGACAAAGAGAATCCACAGGAGGGGTGTTTAACCTAGGATAAGAAAGTCAATTTAAATTCACAGTTTAGTTGATACCAGTATAATGTAGAAAAGGCCTAAGAGTGACCACAGGGGGGCCAGATCTCCCACTGATATAAAACAGCATCTTTCCATTGGAATCAACGGGGCCAGATCCCAGCTGTGAAAATTGGCATCACTCCATTGATGTCAATACACCCATTTATGCCAGCTAAGGATCTGACCCTATGTAATAAGCTTCCACACACTGAAGAATGGAACTGTGCCCAGAACTAGCTCTGGGACTAGGAAGAGGGAAATTAACTAGAATGAGGAAGCGCATCAGAAATGACCCTAATGTTTAAATGGAGGAAACTCTGTGCAGAGGCTGCTGGAACCAAACCATGGAGCCCCACAGGAGGCAAAGCCCAGACACCCAGGCACAGTGAGGCTCCCTGCTTATCTCCGGCTGAGCTTCATAAACCCCGGTTGCCACAGCCCCTGCGCCGTCCATGCTCCTGGTTTTGTTTGCCCTGGTACAGTCATCCGTGCCCCTCACCCCGCCCACGTCCCCGGCCTTGTCTGCCCTTGTCCAATACTCTGCCCCTCCTTCTATGTCCCAGCCTAATCTCCCTGTGGTGGGGTGATGACTCACCAGAACGGCACCTCCTCCTGGTTGTCCAGGGAATTAGCTCTTTTCCAGCTCCGGAGTGCCCTCTGCCAGCTGGATGGCCTCGCCTGCCGCTGGCCTTGGGTCCATCCCGAACCCAGGTGCCCCTTTGCCTTGGGGTGCTGCCCTCTGGCAGTATCCCCACACTTTGGGTCTCCCCTCCCCCAGGGAACCCCCAACCCTCTATCCCCACCTTGCCTCAGTGGCTACTGCCAATCACCATCTAGCCCCCGCTCACTGGGGCGGACAGCGGTCTGTAAACCACTCATCACTGGCAAGGGGGGGTTGGACCTGCTGCCTTTGTCGGCACCTCTGCAACCCCAGTACCCTTCCCGGACTTTAGCAAGGCCTGCAGCCTGGGGGTTTTCCAGGCCGGAGCTCCCCAGCTCCTCTGGCCTTCCCCCAGCCCTGCTCCACTCTAGGTACCCCACTCAGCTCCCAGGAAGCCAGGCCCTTCTCTCTCCACTGCTAGAGAGAGACTCTGTCTTCAGCTTCAGGCCCACTGCCCTCCTATAAGGGCCAGCTGGAACCTGATTAAGATGGCCACAGCTGTGGCTGCTTCCCAAATCAGCCTAGCCTTTCCCAGCTGCAGCCCTCTCTAGGGAAGCTTTTACCCTTGTTCTGCAGGAGTGGGGCAGTCATCTGCACCCACCACCCCACCCATGTCATCAGTCTTATCTGCCCCTTATACAATTGCCCCAGGCCTCCTTTTCGGCCCATGTCCCAGCTTTGTCTGCAGGTAGTATAGACACTGCTGTGCCCCCCTCCAGGCAGGCGCCTATGCATGGTACGACCTCCCACAGCCAATCCCACAGTCTCCAACCCTGTGCACACTTCAGTCCCTGTCTCCTGGGCTGTCTCTAGTGAATCTGCTGATCGGCATTTGCTTATTTGGCTGTTCCCCTTTCCTGGCCCCTCCCTGTCTCTATGTCCATCCTTAGCCTGTGAGTTCCTCAGGGCAAGGACGGTCCCTTCTTGCGTCTCTGGAAAGCACTGGGCACATTGCAGGCACGGCCATAAACATGTCACCAAAATTTACACAGCAGAGAATTAGCCAGGGGAACTCACTGCCGCTGGATGTCAGTGAGGCCGAGGGTGACGGGCCTGATTCTGATTTCCAAACAGGGCCCTTTGCACTGATATAAAGGGACCTAAGAATCAGGCCATCTTTATATTAAGCATAAAAAGAGCCAGTTACATTAGACAGGATAAACAAATAAATATAAGGGCTCTACCCCTGTGCCCTTCTGCTTCATGGCACAAACCAATCACTAATTGCCTGGAGTCAGAAATGTCCCCATATTGCAGAAGTGTCCACCTTAATTCTATTTGATTTGAATTAATGGCTAATCCCAAAGGGACATGGCCCCTGCAAAGTGAGCGCCACCCAGGTCAATCTCTGGCAAGATACTTCGAGGGGTCTGACTGCTCACTCCTTTTATGTCCATCACTGGCAATCATAAGCTTTTGGCTCCCACATAATTGCTGGTGGTTTAGCAGCATTTCTTTTTACATATGCTTTGGAATTCGTTGGTCTTTCGATCTTATAATACTTCCCTACCAGGAAAGCTGCTGATCTCAAACCAGTCCTGATGGAGGCGATTGCTGAGGTCAGTTTCTAATACCCTCATTTCTGATCTTGTCCTGCTGTTTGATATGAAACAGCTGATGGAAACGACGACGACATCAGGAGAATCGACAGCATCAGTCCGGTGTCCTTCCGCACCACACACATTTCACTTCCAGATTACACAGTCAGTATAACTGTGGTTCTATATGTCCACAGTTTCATAGCAAGCCTGATGTCATGATAATCCCACAGAGACTCCTGAAGGACCTGAAATGCGGCAGCTGCTGCTGCTATACGAGCTACGGGCACCCACATCTTTCAAGCATCTTCCAGGACTGTCTATGATGCTGCCCAAATATTTAACAGTCCAGACAGGTGAACATTGAGCTCTTTCTAATTTGGAGCTGAAGTCTGTTAGATGCTAATGGCCAGGGACTTCATTTTATCTGGGTTAATAGCCAGACCAATGCATGCGGCTTCTCACCTGACCAGCTCACCATCAGCTGCATCGATTCATGGAACTGGGCCAACAGGACAATGTCATTGGCATATTCAGGATCTCAAAGTAGAATAGTGTTCAGCTTAACGCCACTGATAGCCACCTCCTCAAATATATCCAATAGCCAATCAGTGCTGGCATAGGCGTGTCCACCTAGGGGCTCCTTACACCTTCCACTCAAGTGGTGATAGTGGTTCAAGTCAGTGAGGTCTAATATATATAATGTACCCTGGTCTTCATCAGCAGATCTCAAAATGCTTCATAAAGGAGGTCAATGTCATTATACCCATTTTACTGATGGGGACACAAATGCCCAGAGGGTTACCCTGCAACAGAGCCGGGACAGGAACCCAGATCTTCTGACCCTCAGTCCAACCCCACTGCCACCAGACCCCACTGTCTTGCCTCCAACGTAACCTTCAAGGTGCTTTAAAAAAAAATACAGTTAGCCTCAGAATTGTTACTTGCCAAAAAATCTCATGATTGGGGCCTTACCAAATTCATGGTCTGTTTTGATCAATTTTACAGTCAAAGGATTTCAAAAAGTGTAAATTTTGCAGTTTCAGTTATTTAAATCTGAAATTTCATGGTGTTGAAACTGTGGGTGTCCTGACCCAAAAATGGGTGGTGGGGGATTGAAAGGCTACTGTACGGGGGTCGTGATATTGCCACCATTACTTCTGCACTGCTGCTGGCGGTGGCATTGCCTTCAAAGCTGGGTGGCTGGAGAGTGGCGGCTGCTGGCTGGAATCCCAACTCTGAAGGCAGCGTTGCCACTAGCAGCAGTGCAGAAGTGAGGGTGACATGGGTGGGGTCATAACTTTATTGGGGGGATCAGGGCCGGCATTATGGGGGGGTGACCACCCAGGATGCTGTTGTCCAAGGGGTGCCATGGTCACCCCCCGCAAGCCCACCCACAGCCACCCAAGGCCTCTTTATCCCCCTTCAACCCAAGCGTTCGGCCTGGAGCCAGGGAGGGGCCGGGCTTAGGGCACCCCAGTTGAGGGCTCGCTCCCACCTCCAGGAACCTCCCCTGGCTGGAGGAAGCTGCTGGTGGCTGGTGGTGGTGCAGACGTAAGGGTGGCAATCCTGCAACCCCTCTGCAATAGCCAGATGTCATGGTCCGTGACATGTTTTTCCTGGCCATGAATTTGGAAGGGCCGTACTCATGATCATCCTTGGGATCGTGTAATCACTGACCTAGTGGATTTTGTGCTGGCGTGAGCGAGAGCGTGTAGAGTTATCAGTGAAATGCTGAGCTGCTGTCCCCATGGAGTCACTACAAGGCAACGGCCGCTCTTGGATTACAAGTGGAAGGAAGGGATTCTGGCTACATCCCCCTGCACGGCTAGCCTGCCTGCCCACTCAAATTGCCAATCAGCAGAATACCTTGGCATTGGTTCCACCCATGGGACAGTCTCTGACTTCCTTCAGCTGGACAAGCGGTGCTCAGAGAGTGAACACTGCCACTAAACTCTTAACTAGCTGGTGTGAACGAGCCCCTGGCAGGGTTACAGCTGGTGTAGCGAACTCCACTGCCCTGCAGTCGCTAGCACATGTTCCCACATACCCTGAGAAGTCCACAGGAGATTATCTGATCCAGCAGACCTTGGGGTGTCCAGGTTGGTGTAGAATGTCCCCTTAGTTTTTCAAGTGTTCATTTGCCTTTGTGGATCAAGATGCAAATGCAACAAGCTTCCAGTTGGAAGAGTGATTGTAACTCCAGTTATTGGTGAGAAACTGACATTTTTCTGATCATGAAACCTTCTGCTAATGACACCTGCTATCTTGTCTAGTGTGTCTCAAGGAATAGTACAGGACCCCATCAGTTGAGGTGCTGGCAGAGGCTGCTCTATGTACATGCAATGTAGGCAGCTGTCTATGGTGTCAGACTTCTGAACAGTTGCCTACAGTGGCAAATTTAGCCTGTCAAGTATCAGAGGGGTAGCCGTGTTAGTCTGGATCTGAAACTGCTTTTGTAGTTGGCTAGCCATACACAGTCTTTGTTTAATCCTGAGCTGATGGTGTCAAATTTGCAGATGAACTGAAGCTCAGAAGTTGCTCTTTGAAGTCGTCCTGAAGTTTTTTTGCTGCAGGATGGCTACCTTTAAATCTGCTATTGTGTGTCCAGGGAGATTGAAGTGTTCTCCTACAGGTTTTTGTATATTGCCATTCCTAATATCTGATTTGTGTCCATTTATCCTTTTACGTAGGGACTGTCCAGTTTGGCTGATGTACATAGCAGAGGGGCATTGCTGGCACATGATGGCGTATATTACATGGGTGGACGTGCAGGTGAATGAACCGGTGATGGTGTGGCTGATCTGGTCAGGTCCTGTGATGGTGTCGCTGGTGTAGATATGTGGGCAGAGTTGGCATCAAGGTTTGTTGCATGGATTGGTTCCTGAGTTAGAGTTACTATGGTGCGGTGTGTAGTTACTGGTGAGAATATGCTTTAGGTTGGTGGGTTGTCTGTGGGTGAGGACTGGCCTGCCACCCAAGGCCTGTGAAAGTGAGGGATCGTTGTCCAGGATGGATTGTAGATCACTGATGATGCGTTGGAGAGGTTTTAGCTGGGGACTGTATGTGATGGTCAGTGGAGTTCTGTTGGTTTGTTCCCTGGGCTTGTCTTGCAACAGGAGGCTTCTGGGTACACGTCTGGCTCTGTTGATCTGTTTCCTTATTTCCTCGTGCGGGTATCGTAGTTTTGAGAATGCTTGGTGAAGATTTTGTAGGTGTTGGTCTCTGTCTGAGGGGTTGGAGCAGATGCGGTTGTACCTCAGTGCTTGGCTGTAGACAATGGATCGTGTGGTGTGTCCGGGATGGAAGCTGGAGGCATGAAGGTAGGCATATCAGCCAACTACAAAAGCAGTTTCTCCTCCCTTGGTGTTCACACCTCAACTGCTAGAAGAGGGCCTCATCCTCCCTGATTGAACTAACCTCGTTATCTCTAGCCTGACTCACTCTTGCTTGCATATTTATACCTGCCTTGGAAATTTCCACTACATGCATCCGACGAAGTGGGTATTCACCCACGAAAGCTCATGCTCCAATACATCTGTTAGTCTATAAGGGGCAACAGAACTCTTTGCTAAATTTAGCCTGGCTGCCCCCATGTCATGCAAGACCACACTGCCACTCACTGGAATTTGGCACTGCCGCCCTTTCCTTCATGATATAGGAGTGACTGAGCCAAATCTCCCACCCTAGGCTTCTGAGGAGGGGGATGGTACACTGAAGTTTTGCCTAGGGCGGCAGATTGACTTGAGCAGCCTCTGGGAGAGAAGTGCTGATTTCAACATATTCTGATAAAAGTCAATGGGAGTTGAGCAATCTCAGAGCCTGGAAGTCTAAGGACCAGAAACTGGAACCACAGAGACGCTATGATTCTGCACTGACCTGGAGAGGAAATGGTTGGGTCAGAGTCCCTGACCCGTGTGACCACAGGCGTCCGTTCCCCTGGAAAGGCATGATGACGGCTCCTATCAATATAAACTGCACCGACGGCCAGGAGCAGAACATAGACATCCGCAGCCATGCACCCGGACAGCTCCTACCACAAATGGGACAGCTCAGAGCAGGTGGAACTGGCAGTGCAGGGAGGAAGCCGCGCACCTGGGAGAGGTGGTAAAGGTGAGCTGGCCTGAGGAAGGGTGGTCTTGTGATTAAGGAGCTACCCTGGGAGTCAGGAGGCCTGTGTCCGATTCCTGGCTTTGCTTATTTGAGTTTGGCCGGTGCCCACAATCAGGATAGTTTCTCTCTCCCCCAAATTAGTGTCTGGATTGAGTCTGGATATTCCCATCATCCACATAAAATCATTTTTTATCATGGGGCAAACTCATCCCTGGGTCACTCCAGTGCTTTCAGTGTTACTATTCCAGGGACAAAACTGGTCCTGTGAGCCTGCCCATATCTTCCCACTAGAGCCTGAGGGGGTTCTCATTTTGCCTTTAAGGCAGGGGCTTCTCAATCTGGAGGTAACACTCACCCTGCCCTCCCCATATTGCCAAAAGAGAGAGCGATTCCCAACATGGAAAATGGAACACAGGGAAGATTGAGAACTATCTCAAGGTATTTACCCTATGGTGAATCCCTCCCTTCCCCTTGTCCAGTTATCATCTCCTGTAGGAAACCATGTTCAGTGCCTGGAGTCTCTCCCCAAAGTAAATGTTAGGTGGGGTTGATCCTGCATTGAGAGATCTAACCAGTGCTGCTCCCCACAGCTCTTTGCCTTTCCAACTCCACCCAAGGGAAGGCCAATGCGATCCTGTATGTCCTGCTGGTGATTTCAATTGCAGTGGCCACAGCTCTCATCGTAGTGAACCTTGGGAAATGTAAGTCTCCTGTTCGTTTCTACCTCGCCCTCACATCTCACCTGCCAAGAATGAGGCTACTCTGACTAGTTTGGGGTGGATTTTAGCAGTGGGGCACAAAATTGGGTTGAGACTGGAGGCTCAGTTGTGACCTTAATTATGGAGCAGTTGCCATTGCTAGGTAACTTTCACTCACCTCTGAGTTAAGGTGACCGGATTTTCAAAGGGGTGGGATTTGTCCTTAGCATAACTCCCGCTAGCTTTCCAGGGGACTTGTGCTCGTAAATCTCAGAAAAATCCCACCCTAAATCAGTAACCGGCCATGTTTGTGGTGACATTTTGAAGGTTGTGAAATATTCATACAAAAATGTTCTTTTTTCAATCGTGTTCTGTGGCCAGTGCAAAGGGCTGTCGGCCGATCATGCTAGCGGAGAGGGAATGTCTGGGAGTGACAACAATGTAACGGGGGCATGGCACAGTGCGCTGCCACAATTGCCTCTTCCACATTAACACAAGGAGAGCTTGGGCCCGACAAATGCATTCCTTCCCTTTTTAACTTTGCAACCAGCTAATCACACACAAACCGAGACAGGCTCCTTGTGGCAGCAAGCAGATTTCTGCTCTGCACAGCAGTGAGAGCCCTGCATTGCTCTGGGAAGGCTGAGCCTTTTCACTCTCAGCTTTGCTATGCCCCTTTGAGCTGTCCAGCCACATTCCTCACCTGTGTGTAGCAGTAGCAGCTGCACCGCACACCCTGGTGCCACTGGCAGCTCAGTGTAACATAGAGCAGCCCCAACGCAGCTCTACATTGTACCGAGGACCGAGCTGGTGTCCAGAATAATGAATCCTGGTGTTGAGCACAGTGCGCCTGTAGTGGAGGATCACAGCTAACATGAGGGAATGGACATCAGAAGTCTTGGGTAGTAACTGGGAGGAAAGTGCATTTTACAGCAGCACGGATGTCCCCAAAGATATGGGTTTCCCCTGCTGATAAATTTTACTCTGCTATCAAAAGTGTCATGTCTACAGTGTCCAAGGGTCTTGCTGAAGCCCAGGAGGATCGAGATACTATAAGAAGAGATGCCAAGAGAAATCTGACACATCACCAGGACTATCTAGGTGAGAGGATAAAGGAAATGTTTTTATTCCTTGTTGGACTTTGCAGAACTTTTTAGGTCCTTACACCTCAAGGGAGGGGAGAGTTGGGCCCACGGGGTCAGGTGCAGGGCTGGTGAAGTTGATGTAGCTCCTTGGACTACAATGGAGCTGAGCAGACATACATCAGCTGGGGATCTGACCCCAGCTCAGACAGGACTCCAGATTATTGTGGGGTGTGGGAGAAACATAGGAGGTGGAAGCAGCTCTTAGAAGTTGTTGGACAACATTGTCCTGTTCCTAGGGTCACTGATTATCCAATGAAATTTTGTTGTGATGAGGTCACGTTTCTACCAGTGTCTCATTGGCTGAGAGTGTTATCCTGCTGGGGAAGCCATGGGCATGAGTGGAATTTGTCTGTACCAGGAGTAGGCACATGCCTGGGGCCCCCATAAAGACAACTACTGCTTGGGTGAGTGGGAACTGAGACCCGTCTTGTCCAGGACACTCCCCTGACCATCTGAAAAAAGGAAGCAGGAATATGGGTCAGTGGACGCCACAGTCTGCCCAGCAGAGTGTGATAGTGTGTCCCCAAACACCCAGCAAATGGCCCTTCATTTCTCCGTGCCTCAGTTTCACTATCTTTGAAATGGGTAACATTTCTTGTCTATTTGTATTGGAACTCTCTCGCTCAGTGTCTATGCAGTGCCAGAGCAAGGGTACCCAATCTCAGTTCCGGTTTGTGCAGCACCTGGCACAAAGGGGCCCTAATCTCAGGTGGGGCTTGTAGGTAGCACGGTAATTTAAATCAGTAATAGCTATAAGTGAAACCCATTTACATCCTTGCAAATGGCTGTGCTTGCTCCATAAATTTCACAGACTCCTGGATGAATGGTACTTATCCAGCGCTCCTCAGTGGTCGAGCTTGTGCGTGGGGCAGCATGAGGTTCTGTGTTGTTATTTAAAATGGAAACTCCCCATTCTCTCATTTTCCTTTTAGAGTTGAAGATGTCCAAAGAATTCAACAGGTTTCAGAGTAGCAGCCGTGTTAGTCTGTATCCGCAAAAATAACAGGAGTACTTGTGGCACCTTAGAGACTAACAAATTTATTAGAGCATAAGCTTTCGTGGGCTACAACCCACTTCTTCGGATGCATATAGAGTGAACCATATATATATGGTTCACTCTATATGCATCCGAAGAAGTGGGTTGTAGCCCACGAAAGCTTATGCTCTAATAAATTTGTTAGTCTCTAAGGTGCCACAAGTACTCCTGTTATTTTTAAAGAATTCAACGTGTTTAATAGTCGACTTCTTAATGGTATGTTCTGCTGATGTTTCTCAAGAGGTTGGGCATAAACAGTTCCCTTGTCACAAGGGGTGCAATAAAATCATAGGGGTTGCACATGGGTGGGGTATCTCCCTTCGACACGCCCATGTACAGCAGTTCTTTTCTGCCCTCTGCTGTTTGCAGTGTCCAAGGAGCTGGCTGGGGTTAGGCTGGGGATCGAGGAGATCCAAGCTGATCACGTGAAAGACCCATCACATCTCCAGGACGCCATAGGTGAGAAACATCCTTTTCCTTCCAATGCCTGATCACTGCTACTTCCTTGTAGAGGGACTCCTGGGTCTGATCTTCCCGTGTGGAGGGCAAGCTGAAATGGAAGTAGAGAAGGAGGATGAGAAAGGGGGAGTGTGAGGCTGGAGCAGGGAGCCCTACATGGATAATCCCATTTTGGTTTGGAATCAGCTGCATCCTGCTCCCAAGGGCCACCCCAGGTTTTATCCTGAGCCCCGTTCATGCTGCAGCAGAACTTTGGAACTCAGACCCTGATCCAGCAAAGGCACTTAGGCATGTGTAACCCACTGGTGAGCAGTGTGACAGGTAACGCCTCTGTGCTGCTCTAGGAGATGGTTCGGCAGCTTTATCTCACGCTGAAGTAGTTCCTGCTTTTAGCCCTGGAGGGCCCCAGTTCAATCCCCAAGTTGTTACCCACAATAGCGGCTGTCAAACAACTCTACCCTCGTGATTACTTTGTGGTGTAACACATCTCAGAGCAGTGGTTTTCTGCCTGTGGTCCATAGACCCGTGGAGGTCCGCAGACTATGCCTAAGATTTCCAAAGGGGTCCTCACCTCCATTCTAAAGTTCAGGGGTCCAAAAATGAAAATACGTTGAAAATCACTGGCTTTGTGTTTAAGTGCTTTGCTGCATTGTGGTCTCAGTACCCTGTAGATACGTGGGAGTGGTGGTGGTGGTGGTGAGGTGCTCTGGTTCGCTCAGTGCTGCTGAGAGCTCACAGCTCCCATGGCCTGCAGAAGGAATTTGGGAATGCTCATCCCGTGTTGTTTCAGGCCCATCCAGTAAAAACATGAGCCGGGTTCTGATCTTAGTTATGCTGGTGTCAGGGCTGTGACTAGGGATTTAGACTTCCATAGAAGAGGCCCATGATACAGACGTGGAGCCTGGGCTACCTTATTGTGAGCCTACTGAGGTAAAAATTCCCTTACTGAATCCAACAGTTAGCTTGAAGGAAAATCAATCAGCCCAGGATAGCACAGGTGCTTTGATAATACAATGGTGGACTGCAGTATCAGAGCATAGATAGGTCGAAGGCTGTGAAAGGGGACAGACAGTGTATTTGCAGATAGATGGACACATTTCCAGCTGCTGTAAAGGAAGGTCTGAGCCAGCCCAGAAATAACAACCTGTTGATTCCGGTGGCATTTTTCTACCCCCTGCCTCCCCTGACAGAGATAAGGAACCTAACGCACAGTATGTCGAAGGAGCTGGCTGAGGTGAGAAGGGACCATGACAGACTCCAGGAGGTCTTGAGCAGGGTGCAGGAGGAGTTACGGAACATCACAGGTAAGGGGGCACCAGACAGGGCTTGAAACCAGTGACAGAGTTAACCACAAATGCCCAGCGTCAGTGAAAGCCAACAGGGAACAGGGCATTTGACTTTCAGGTTCCCAATAGGCCTATGGCCTGCGCAGTTCCCTCTGCACTGAAACTGACCACATCTACGTGCAATGGAAATGGACACAGCTGATAATTTGGCTAAATAGATAATGAAGCCTAACATGGGATGGATACAATACTGTATGGCAGAAGCCACCAGATGGTGCTGTTGTACATCAGCTTGCAAGTTCTCTTTCCAAGCATGTCAGCGGTATTCAGTCTTCGAAGACATGCTGTGTTGTTGGTTTCAGGCTGTGTTTTTTTTGGAGGGGAGCTGTTGCAATTAGCAAGGGAGTTTGCTCCCTGCCTGACTCTCTAAATAGGCTCAGTTCTTGGGGCAGAGTTGTGCCCAGGAAACTGGGCATCGGTGTCTGGGCTGAGATCAGAGATTGGCCTGCATTTTATTTATGGGCGTCTCTTTTCCAGGAAAAGTGCACCCAGCAGAAATCAACAAGTTATATTAGGAAAATATTAACTCAGTGATTCATTTTTCAATGGGAAACCGATCTAGCAGGCCCTGCCATCTGCTACCACATATCAGAGGGGTGACAATGCCATGTAACTTATAAAACCATCCCACAGAGGATGAATGAGCACCTGGTGGAAGGAAAAAGAATCCAATTTCCGGGAGTACGCAAATTCACTGCAAATTATTTGCTTGAAGCCAGTGAGAATGTCAGAAGTAAATAAGTATGGGGACACGGATGTTTTTACACTTCAGTTAGACTGCATTTGACTCTCTGATGCAGGCTTGTCCCATAATTTTACTTCTCACAGAAGTCATCTGCACAAAATGTCCACCTGGCTGGCAGAATTTAGAGAAAAGTTGCTACTTCTTTTCAACATCGACTAAATCCTGGTTGGACGCTAAGCAGTTCTGTACCAATGAAGGGTCTCACCTGGTTATTGTTAACACCAAAAAGGAACAGGTAAGCCATCCACTCAGATTCCTATTGTGGATCACGCAGAATGGAAGGGATTAAGCACAAGGGACCAGATTCTGTTCTGCTACACCAGGGTGAATATGGAGTTACTCTAGATTTACCCTAGCGTAACTGAGATCACAGACTGGCCCAAGTTTTCCAGGAATTTAGCAATATCTTTGGATGTAACTTTCTGTTCAAGAAGAATTGAGGGAACCTGGATACATAGAGTCATTTGAAAATTCATAGATTCATAGATTCTAGGACTGGAAGGGACCTCGAGAGGTCATCGAGTCCAGTCCCCTGCCCGCATGGCAGGACCAAATACTGTCTAGACCATCCCTGATAGACATTTATCTAACCTACTCTTAAATATCTCCAGAGATGGAGATTCCACAACCTCCCTAGGCAATTTATTCCAGTGTTTAACCACCCTGACAGTTAGGAACTTTTTCCTAATGTCCAACCTAGACCTCCCTTGCTGCAGTTTAAGCCCATTGCTTCTTGTTCTATCCTTAGAGGCTAAGGTGAACAAGTTTTCTCCCTCCTCCTTATGACACCAATTGTCGAGTGAGCTTTGTAAAAAGAAATCTCAGTGTCAGATGTGGATGATTCGATATGAATCAAAATTCATCTGTGGGGGGGGGGGCAGTTCTAATCCCCTGTGAATACAAATCACAGAGTCCCATAGGGACCTAAAAATAATATTTGATTGCTACCGACCTGGGCAGGAATTCAGCTGCTGACCCATAGGTGAAATGCTTTTCAGAGCAGCTCACTACTACACTACGAAAGGCTTTTTGATATTCTATGGAAGACCCCACTCCAGATTCCTCATCGGGACTTTGCAGAAGGAATCCTGCCCTGACGGAGGATCCACCTTAAGTTTTAAATTGAGCCCGGAGCCTGCTGGGAACAGGATTTGGGAGACTAGTTGGTGCTGGGAGGATGCCCATGTAGTACAGAGGTGGGCAAGGTACTGGTGTGAATCTGGAGTCACCAGAACCAAAATCTGACTCATGAGCAGTACAGCTCATAGCATGTGTATTTCGCTATCCTGTCCTTGGGCCAGGATTTAAGGCACCCACAGTAACAAGGTTGCAGCATGGGACTCAACAGGGACTGCAAGATGGTTCCTTGGTCCCTCTTCATGGAGGGGACCTATGGCCATGGGATTGACAAGCCCCAAAAGCAGGCCTTCAGCAGCTGTAGGAGGATTGAAAATTACGTGCAGTCCTCAGGGAACAGCAGTGTAATATTTAGCCTTATTATTGTCAATTATCGGTATTGTGAGAGCACGTAGAAGTACCAATCAGAGCCCCATTGTGCTAGGTGCTGTGCACACGTCACAAAAAGCCAGTCCCAGCCCCAAACACCTTACAGGCCAGTGTTCCCCTCCCATTCTGAAGGGGAGATTTGCAGGGCAAAGGGCAGAGATGAGGCATTTGAAGTACAGCTGGTCAGAAAATGAGCTTTTTTGTGTGGAAAATTTCATTTATTTGAGCTAAAAATATATATACTGCAAATTTTCAACTGAAATCTGAAACATTTCAATTTGGAAATGCTGCTGCAGTGCCTCATGGGAGCTGTAGTTTGGATGCTTCAGGCCCCCATTCTTTAGAGGTCGAGCTACCCACTCAGTCTACATCTCCCATGATGTACAACACTCATTCCTCTTGAAGAGAGGAAGTGATGCATCATGGGAGTGCCTGGTGCATCATGGGAAATGTAGGGTGGCACACTTAATGTAAAGGGTTGGAAAAACAGGGGAAGGAGTGAGAATCTACAGCTACAAACTCTGCTGGCCCCAAACACAGGCCCCCTGAAACCTCCTCACCTCCTGCTTGGGATCATGATTGTCTTCTTCACCTGTTTTCCCACATAGACATTTTTGTCAAACCACATCACTGAGCCCCACGTGTACTGGCTCGGCCTCAGCGACTCAGCGAAGGAAGGGGAGTGGCGCTGGCTGGATGGCAGCCCCCTGTCTGTCAGGCAAGTCCCTCTTTGTTCGGCCTCTTTGGAGAAAGAACTGTCCCTTACAATCAGCTGTTTATGCTTTATCTCCTGTCCCGCATTGATACCAAAGCAATTGATACTAGAAGGGTCTCTGGTCCCCTTTAGTGGCTAAAGCATGTAAAGAAGGTTATGAGTCTGCTACTGCCTCCATGCTAATGTCATCCAGGGTCAGCACAGAGCAGGGACTGAACCTGGGATGTTCCTGGGGAGCAGAAAGCTGCTTTACCATGGGGCATTCTGAATGTCCTGCTAAGGAACGGTGCTGGGGAGAACAGCAACATGGCCTAGTGGACAGGGCCATGAAGAAGGAGACAGCACTCATGGATTCTAGTCCCAGCCCCATAAGTATCCTCAGGTGGCAGACTGTGAGGCACGTCTCTCCCTGCTCTATGCCTCAGTTTCCTCACCCGTAAAATGCACTGGAAACTGATGTCCTCCAAGATGAGAACAGCTCTGGCTTGAGCAGTGGCTGAGCCAGCTTCCCCTATTCAGTGGCTAGCATCAATCTGCCATGGCCCTGATCTCCAGGCACCACCTCAAGGAGTGAGTAGGCAGATCAGTCCATGCCCACCTTGACTATCTCTGCTAAAACTATCAGACCAGTCAGGGCCCATTGGCGTCAGTGACATGGAGACCTGTCCCCTAGGAGCTGGCACATTTCACAGCACCTGCATGGAGGAGGTTTTCGAACCAGAGACGCTGTACGCATGTGGACTCTGTTCTGTTACTAAGACCCACAGCCACACTGGGGATGGGATGGGAGATGATTTTCAGGAGGGGCAGCCTGTGGAAGCCAGGAGCAAGTGGAGCATTTGCAGGGGTGCTGGGATACACAGCAACTACAAGTGGGAGTTGCTCTAGGATCACAGCCATTCAAATCATGTTTCTGCAGTGCAGGCACAGTCAAGCATAGGTCTCTTTGTGCCCTGACTGCCCTCTGTGCTGTGATGAGCAGCCACACATCCTCTGCCTTCTTCCATCCATCCATCTTCCTCTTACCCACCTACTGCACCACCTGGCCTGCCAACCCCTGCTGTTTGGATGGTGACATTTAAAGGCAGCTAGAGCTGTGTGAAGCAGCTGGCATCCACCAGGGTCCTTCCATCCAAAGTTATTGGTTCCCGCACCTCCCTTTTAGAACTTCCATACCCACCTCTAATACCATGGGGCTTTGGTTTCCTTCTCAGGTTCTGGGGGCCCGGAGAACCCAACAATGTTGGGCAGCAAGGGGAGGACTGTGGCAGCCTCCGCTTTGACGGGAAGTGGAACGATGCCATCTGCTCCTTCACTGAGAACTGGATCTGCGAATGAACGGCAGTGCTAGCTCAGTCCCTGAATCCACAGCAGGGAGGGGAGGTCTCACACAGCCTGCCCCACGTGGGACTGCTCCGGAGCTTTCATCTCTCTGAATCAGTGATTCTCAGACTGCCGCTCGTGAGCTGCAAGAGGCTTTTTAATGTCTCTCATGCAGCTCTTTGCAGTTCATGCTATTAAAACACTGTGGTTTAATTATTAACCAATCTGAGTTATTAACCAATCTGGATGCTTTTACTATGTTATTAACCCATTAAGTTATCAGCCTGCACTAAGCTACTAACTTATTTGCTGTGAGAATAAGAGATATAGATATAAAACTACATATTTCCCATCACACTGTTAAAATATGAATAGTACTATAGTCAATGAAACAATGAATTCACCCTACTGTGGCTCTTTTGCGTAACGGTGATGGCTAATTTGACTCCTGAAATGCTGAGGTCCGAGTATCACTGCTCTACATGCTGGGCGGCTATTGCAGCGAGTGGAGCTATGGGACAGGATCATGGAAAGCAGAGGTGGAGAAGGTGACTGGCATTGGACCGTCTAATCCGTTTCCCTCCCATACAGGGGCCCAGGGCGGGGTTGTTCCCCTCAGGGCTCTAGCATTAAATGTGGCTCCCGCCCTTCCCCCAAGAGGTTGCAATTCCCCAGCCTGGTCGATCTCATTGCCAGGCTGTTCTTCCTGACACTGGGCCAGAGTCTGATCTCAGCTGCGCTGCTGTAAATGCAGCGGCTGTACTGGCTTCAGGGGACTCACCCCGAACTGACATCGATGTGAGTGAGATCAGAATCGGGGCCATTCGCCCTCAAACGTCCTTTTCGTAATTTCATCCCATTGCTCCTCACTCTGCTCCCGGGTGTCTCCGCTGAGAGGAAGGATGATCTGATGTGTAAGGCACAGGACTGGGACCTGGGTTCAGTTCCAGCTCTGCCACTGACTCCTTCACCTGTCTGGGCCTCAGTTTCCTTCTCTTTAAAATGGAGATAATAACCCTTCCCGTGTCTCTCTTGTCTATTGAGCCTGTGAGCCCTGTGGGGCAGGGCGTGTCTCATTATGTGTCAGCGCCACACCCGGCACAATGGGGCTGTGATCTCAGATGGGGCCGATAGCTGCTCCTGTAAATTCTCCCAAGTCACCTATCTGCATCTTTAGGGCGCTGTTCTGCCATTAGACCACGCACTCGGCTCCCATTGAAGGCAGTGGAATTGCTTGTCTGTCTCCGAGGGCAGAGTTTGGTTGTTTGTCTTATACCCCTGATTAAATCTTGGGGATGGGGGGCACTGGTGGGTGGGACACCCCAGGGGGCCACTGCTTCTCGGGTGGGGGGCTGGGCCGAGCTGCTCTCGCCTCCCCCGGGACTGCTGCTTTGAGTGGGTGGAGCCAGCGGCACCAGCTGCAGGGGCATCATGAGACTTCTCCCATGTGTTGCTCAAACTGAAGTTCCCCATGACCACACAGCATTTTTTCCTACTCATTACAGATAAGTGCATAAGGAGACTGTCATCCTGTTCCCTACTGTTATCTGATGGTCTGTAGCAGACACCAACTAATACCCCAGCTTGTGCTTTATCTGAACAGCTAAGGTCAGGAACTCCTTTTATCTGGGCCAGCAGGTCCCTGACTGGGTGTTGCTCATCCTTCTAGACCTTGGAGGACTAGGTCTTTGTGGTTTCCAAAATGGCTGCTCCAGAGACTCCTATCTAGACAAGCTTGGAGGACTCACCTTCACTGCTCCTCTCCTCTCAGCCCCCTATTTCTTGGGGCTGGGGGGCAGTAGGTTGTAGAAGGACTACAGGGCCCCCAGCCGGCCAAATATACCCCGTCTCAAACCAACTTTATCCAGCCTATCCCCCAAAAGAGTGGTCCCCTTTCTACTGAGGTGGAGGCCATACACACTATACAGCCCCCTCTCCCCACAGAAAGTGGACCGTTGTTCTACAAAACCACAACCCTCCATCACTCACTTAGCCAGCAGTTCACTTCCATAATGTTCTGCGTTCTGTCTTCCTTTACTTGTAGGATAGAAGGGATTTTTTCGAAGGTGGCTTGGACATTCTTCTCCAGAAGTCATCTACTATCCGTGAGATATCCCACAGTGCGGTTACATTAATGCCAATATGAACCATCACCAATAGATCCTTGCATTTTGACTTCTGAAGCCTGTCCAGTCTTAGTGTGATATCTTGTGTCTTGGCTCTGGGAGGGCCGGGGACAGTCCTGTTGTCCTCCTATCCCTTGCAGAATGTTCTTTCGATTCT
Source organism: Emys orbicularis (assembly GCF_028017835.1). Taxonomy (NCBI): domain Eukaryota; kingdom Metazoa; phylum Chordata; order Testudines; family Emydidae; genus Emys; species Emys orbicularis. Next base: position 5,327,302 of record NC_088701.1, on the reverse strand, counting down.
TTGGAGTATTGAATCTCCAGCAATGATCATCTGTCTTCCTTGGACAGTTGGAGAACTCTGTGCAGCCAAGCTTCATTTTCTTACAGGTTGGGCCAAGCAACGGTGGCTACTCACACGTTCCTGGAATACCAAACATCATGGCACTTCTCGGAATGGCATGCGCCCACCCATGCCTGCATTACCTACCCCTTGCCAGCGTAACTTAGTCCACATGGTGTGTCCAAGGTCACACTGCATGAGGGATGCCATTTTTGAGAGCGACCTGCTCCCACTGGCCTGACAATGTATGTAGCAGGTGTACAAAAGTCATACTGGCAGGGCAGAGAAGTGCACTCTCCAAAATGGGATCTTCCGTCTGATATGGGAAAAAACACCCCCAGTTTTTACCACTACCGGATGGGAGACAAACCAGACAATAAGAGGACTATCTGGTGTGAAACCAGACAAGAGGCCTCCATACGCCAAACTGCCATTCAAAAATGTTCTGTATATCTGTCCATTCGCTTGTGAGGTATCTTCCAAAGTTTCCACATTCACGACCTGGCACGTCATGCATCCATCTTGTATTCAGAAAACAATGCACACACTCATGGGCTTCCGCCATATAAAGTCAATTTTTTTTCAGCGAATTCCCCTTTCTCAGGTGTTTCCTGGTGGCTGTTCCATCTGGATTGTGGTGAGCGGTGGGGAATTGTTCAAGAGGTGCCAAAGGAGGAAATAAAGCAAATGAACAACACATTCCCAGTGGCTACACACATTTCTTTGACTTTCAGTTTGCCAGGAGCCGGTGGAGTGATGCTGGCGTTGTGTATGTGGGTGGCATTAATCAGAGGGGGGTCAACAAAGTCTTTGTTCTCTTTATACTATATTGGATACAGATCTTCCTCATTTGAGTGGCTGCTTGGAGAGAAGCGTAAACTCCCCAGTCCCTGCATGAGCTGTTCTGAATAAATGTCATGACGGTCGAAGAGGGTTAGGTTCATGATCGCAAGTTATCAGTGTTGTAATACACTTATTCCCTGACCCATATATTCTGATAGCCTGTAAAAATCATCGGTGTGGTATTCAGCTGCTGTAAGTCCATGAAGCACCATGAAAGTATATGGAGTTACACTGCTTTATACCAGGAAAGTTTCTGGCCCTTCAGCCTCAAGATATATAGACATGTAAGTATCCCTCCCCTCCCCTGGCACTGAACTCAGTCATGCAAAACACCCCTTGCAGGGCACAGCAGAACACTCCACCCAAACAAAGACATTTGTGGGGAGCAAAACCCAGGATGGGAGTTGGTTGAAGAAGTAACTGTAGATGAGCCCCTGACTTCTCTATATGGGAAAGTGTTACCACTTATGCCAATGCAGCAATACAAGTCTTGTTATCCCCATCTAAGCCTATATGGTGACAAATTTATTCTGTTTAGCCTAAACCCCTTCTAAAGTGACATGAAATGAATTGAATAAAGGTCATTCTTATGCTGGACAAAGAGAATCCACAGGAGGGGTTAACCTAGGATAAGAAAGTCAAGTTAAATTCACAGTTTAGTTGATACCAGTATAACGTAGAAAAAGCCTAAGAGTGACCAAAAGGGGGCCAGAGCTCCCACTGATGTAAAACAGCATCTTTCCATTGGAGTCAATGGGGCCAGATCCCCAGCTGTGAAAATCAGCATCACTCCATTGGGGTCAATACACCCATTTACACCAGCTAAGGATCTGGCCCTATGTAATAAAATTCTACACCCTGAAGAATGGAACTGTGCCCAGAACTAGCTCTGGGACTAGGAAGAGGGAAATTAACTAGAATGAGGAAGCTCATCAGAAATGACCCTAATGTTGAAATGGAGGAAACTCTGTGCAGAGGCGGCTGGAACCAAACCATGGAGCCCCACAGGAGGCAAAGCCCAGACACCCAGGCACAGTGAGGCTCCCTGCTTATCCCCGGCTGAGCTTCATAACCCCCAGTTGCCACAGCCCCTGCGCTGTCCATGCTCCTGGTTTTGTTTGCCCTGGTACAGTCATCCGTGCCTCTCACGCCACCCACATCCCCGGCCTTGTCTGCCCTTGTCCAATAACTCCGCCCCTCCTTCTATGTACCAGCCTAATCTCCCCTTCGTACAGTTTTCTGCAATCCCCACCCCACCCATGTCCTCAGTCTTATCTGCCCCTTGTACAATTGCCCCAGGCCTCCTGCTTGGCCCCTGTCCCAGCTTTGTCTGCAGTTGGTACACCCACCACTGTGCCCTCCTCCAGGCAGGCGCCTATGCATGGTACGACCTTCCACAGCCAATCCCACAGGCTCCAACCCTGTGTGCAATTCAGTCCCTCTCTGCTGGGCTGTCTCTAGTGAATCTATCTGATCGGCATTTGGCTGTTTGGCTGTTCCCCTTCCCTGGCCCCTCCCTGTCTCTCTGTACATCCTGAGCCTGTGAGTTCCTCAGGGCAAGGTATGTCCCTTTGGAAAGCACCCGGTACATTGCAGGCACTGCCACAAACATGTCTCCAAAATTTACTCATCAGAGAATTAACCATGGGAACTCACTGCCGCTGGATGTCAGTGGGGCCGAGGGTGAAGGGCCTGATTTTGATTTCCAAACAGGGCCCTTTGCACAGATATAATGGGACCATTGTGTACCTAAGAATCAGGCCGTATTTATATTAAGCATAAAAAGAACCAGTTACATTAGATAGGATAAAAAAAATTAACATAAGTGCTCTACCCCTGCGCCCTTCTGCTTCAGGGCACAAATGAATCACTAATTGCAGGAGTCAGAAATGTCCCCATATTTCAGAATTGTCCATCTTAATTCTATTTGATTTGAATTAATGTCTAATCCCAAAGGGACATGGCCCCTGCAAAGTGAGCGCCACCCAGGTTAATCTCTGGCAAGATACTTAGGGTGGTCTGATTGCAAACTCCTTTTATGTCCATTACTACCAATCATAAGCTTTTGACTGCCAGATGATTGTGGGCTGTTTAGCAGCATTTCTTTTTACACATGCTTTGGAATTTGTTGGTCTTTCAATCTTATAATACTTCCCTACCAGGAAAGCTGCTGATCTCAAACCAGTCCTTCCAGATTACAGTCAGTGTAACTGTGGTTCTATATGTCCACAGCTTCATAGCAAGCCTGATGTCATGATGGTCCCACAGAGACTCCTGAAGGATCTGAAATGTGGCAGCTGCTGCTGCTATACGAGCTATGGGCACTCACATCTTTGAAGCATCTTCCAGGACTGTCTATGATGCTGCCCAAATATTTAACAGTCCAGACAGGTGAACATTGAGCTCTTTCTAATTTGGAGCTGGAGTCTGTTAGATGCTAATGGCCAGGGACTTCATTTTATCTGGGTTAATAGCCAGAACGATCCATGTGGCTTCTCACCTGACCAGCTCACCTTCAGCTGCATCGATTCACTGAACTGGGCCAACAAGACAATGTCATTGGCATATTCAGGATCTCAAAGCAGAATGGTGTTCAGCTCAACACCACTGATGGCCGCCTCCTCAAATGTATCCAATAGCCAATCAGTGATGTTATAGACTTGTCCACCTAGGGGCTCCTTACACCTTCCACGGAAGTGGTGATAGTGGTTCAAGTCAATGAGGTCAAATATATATAATGTCCCCTGGTCTTCATGAGCAGATCTCAAAATGCTTCATAAAGTAGGTCTATGTCATTATATCCATTTTATTGATGGGGACACAAATGCCCAGAGGGTTACCCTGCAACAGAGCCAGGACTGGAACCCACATCTCCTGACCCCCAGTCCAACCCTGCTGCCACTAGACCCCACTGTCTTGCCTCCAACATAACCTTCAGGGTGATTTTTTTTTAAAAAAAAATACAATTGGCCTCAGAATTGTTACTTGCCAAAAATCTCATGACTAGGGCCTTACCAAATTTTCGGTCTGTTTTGGTCAATTTCAAGGTGATAGGATTTCAAAAAGTGTAAATTTCACAGTGTTGAAACGGTGGGGGTCCTGAGCTAAAAGGGGTTTCTGGGGGATTGCAAGGCTATTGTACGGGGGTCGTGATATTGCCACCATTACTTCTGCACTGCTGCTGGAGGCGGCATTGCCTTCAGAGCTGGGTGGCTGGAGAGTGTCGGCTGCTGGCTGGGAGCCCAACTCTGAAGGCAGCGTTGCCACCAACAGCATTGCTGAAGTGAGGGTGACATGGTATGGGTGGGGTCATAACTTTTTTGGCAGGGGAGGGATGTCCGTATGGGTGTGTGTCCACCCAGGATGCTGTGGTCTGGGGGTGCCATGGCCACCTGACACACACACACACACAACCAGGCCAGGGTCTCTGTAACCCCTTTAACCCAAGAGCTCGGCCTGGAGCCAGGGAGGGGCAGGGCTTAGGGCACCCTAGCTGAGGGCTAGCTCCCACCTCCAGGAACCTCCCCTGGCTGGAGGAAGCTGCTGGTGGCAGCGGTGTGGAAGTAAGGGTGGCAATCCTGCAATCCCTCTGCAATAGCCAGATGTCATGGTCTGTGACATGTTTTTCATGGCCGTGAATTTGGTAGGGCGAAACTCATGACCATCCTTGGGATCATGTAATCGCTGACCTAGTGGATTTTGTGCCTGCGTAAGCATGAGCATGTAGAGTTATCAGCAAAATGCTGAGCTCCTGTCTCCATGGAGTCACTGCGAGGCAACGCCTGCTTTTGGATTCTGCTCTTATTGCACATCCTTCACCCAAGGGCTTCTCCTTTCAGAATTGCACGTGGGAGGAAGGGATTCTGGCTTCATCCCCCTGCACGGCTAGCCTGCCTGCCCACTCAAATTGCCCATCAGCAGAGTACCTTGGTATTGGTTCCACCCATGGGACAGTCTCTGGTTTCCTTCAGCTGGACAAGCGGTGTTTAGCGAGTGAACACTGCTACTAAACTCTTAACTAGCTGGTGTGGACGAACCCCTGGCAGGGTTACAGCTGGTGTAGCGAGCTCCACTGCCCTGCAGTCGCTAGCACATGTTACCACATACCCTGAGAAGTCCACAGGAGATTATCAGATCCAGCAGACCCTGGGGTGTCCAGGTTGGTGTAGAATGTCCCCTTAGTTCTTCAAGTGGAGAAATTGGAAAGGGTCCAGAGAAGAGCAACAAGAATGATTAAAGGTCTTGAGAACATGACCTATGAAGGAAGGCTGAAAGAATTGGGTTTGTTTCGTTTGGAAAAGAGAAGACTGAGAGGGGACATGATAGCAGTTTTCAGGTATCTAAAAGGGTGTCCTAAGTAGGAGGGAGAAAACTTGTTCACCTTAGCCTCTAAGGATAGAACAAGAAGCAATGGGCTTAACCTGCAGCAAGGGAGGTTTAGATTGGACATTAAGAAGAAGTTCCTAACTGTCAGGGTGGTTAAACACTGGAATAAACTGCCCAGGGAGGTTGTGGAATCTCCATCTCTGGAGATATTTAAGAGTAGGTTAGATAAATGTCTATCCGGGACGGTCTAGACAGTATTTGGTCCTGCCATGCGGGCAGGGGACTGGACTCGATGACCTCTCGAGGTCCCTTCCAGTCCTAGAATCTATGAATCTAGATAAGAATCTAAGTGTTCATTTGCCGTTGTGGGATCAAGATGCAAATGCGACAAGCTTCCAGTTGGAAGAGTGATTCTGACTCCAGTTATTGGTGAGAAACTGACATTTTTCTGGCCATGAAGCCTTCTGCTAACCCCACCTACCATCCTATCTAGTGTGTCCAGGAATAGTACAGGACCCTATCAGGTGAGGTGTTTGCAGAGGCTGCTCTAGGTACATGCAATATAGGCAGCTGTCTACGGAGGCAGACTGCTGAACAGCTGCCTAAAGTTGTAAATTTAGCCTGGCTGCCCCCCAGTTATGCAATACCACACTGCCACTCACTGGAATTTGGCACTGCCGCCCTTTCCTTTACGATGTTGGAGTGACTGGGCAGAATCTGCCACCCTAGGCCTCTAAGCTGGAAAACTGTCTTGAGCAGCCTCTGGGAGAGAAGTGCTGATTTCAACATGCTCTGATAAAATTCAATGGGAGTTCAGCAATCACAGAGCCTGGAAGCGTAATGACCAGAAATGGGAACCACAGAGACGCTATGATTCTGCACTGACCTGGAGAGGAAATGGTTGGGCCACGGTCCCTGACCTGGCAATTGTGAGAATGAGAAATGTGACCACGGGCGTCCGTTGCCCCGGAAAGTCATGATGACGGCTCCTATCCATATAAACTGCACCGACGGCAAAGAACAGAACAGAGATCTCCACAGCCATGCACCCGGACAGCTCCTACCACAAATGGGACAACTCAAAGCAGGTGGAACTAACCGTGGAGGGAGCGAGCAGTGCACCTGGGAGAAGCGGTAAAGGTGAGCTGGCTTGAGGAAGGGTGGTCTTGTGATTAAAGAGCTGCCCTGGGAGTCAGGAGGCCTGTGTCCGATTCCTGGCTTTGCTAAGTTGAGGTTGGCCGGTGCCAACAATCAGGACCGTTTCTCTCTCTCTCCCAAGTAGTGTCTTGGTTAAGTCTGGATATTCCCATCATCCACATCAACTCCTTTCTTATCATGGGGCAAACTCATCCCTGGGTCACTCCAGTGTCTTCAGTGTTGCTATTCCAGGGACAAAACTGGTCCTGTGAATCTGCCTATATCTTCCCGCTAGAGCCTGAAAGGATTCTCATGCTCCCTTTAAGGCAGGGGCTTGTCAATCTGGGCGTCACACTCACCCTACACTTCCCATATTGCCAAAAGGGAGAGCGATTCCCAACATGGAAAATGGAACTCAGGGAAGGCTGTGAACTATCTCAAGGTATTTACTCTACAGTGAATCCCTCCCTTCCCCTTGTCCGTTATCATCTCTTGTAGGGAACCATGTTCACTGCCTGGAGTCTCTCCCTAAAGGGAATGTTAGGAGGGGTTGATCCCACATTGAGATATCTAACCAGTGCTGCTCCCCACAGCTCTTTGCCTCTCCAACTCCGCCCAAGGGAAGGCCATTGTGATCCCGTATCTCCTGCTGGCGATTTGCATTGCAGTGGCCACAGCTCTCATCGTGGTGAACCGTGGGAAATGTACGTCTCCTGTTCATTTCTACCTCGGCCTCAGATCTCACCTGCCAAGAGTAAGGCTGCTCTGACTAGTTTTGGGTGGATTTTAGCAGTGGGGCACAAAATTGGGCAGAGACTGGAGGCTCAGCTGCGATGTTAATTATGGAGCAGTTGCCATTGCTAGGTAACTTTCACTCACCTCTGAGTTAATGTGACCGGATTTTCAAAGGGGTGGGATTTCTCCTTAGCATGACTCCCCCTAGCTTTCCATGGGACAGAACTGGTGACAATTTTCCATAATGCTGTTTTGATAGTTCGGTTTGTCCACTCAACCAGACCCGAACTCTGCTGATGTCCGGTGATATGAAACTTTTGTTTTGTATGAAATTCTTGGCATAGACATTTAACCATTTCTCCTATGAAATGCAGACCGTGGTCTGAGTCTATTGTATCTGGGAACCCGAGCCTAGAGAATGTCTGTTCCAGAATGTCTGTTCTTGTTAAATCACTTGCTGGTGGCAGTGTACCAGGTTTTAACCTAAGCTGGTAGAAATAAGCTTAGGGGGCTTTCATGCGGGTCCCCACATCTGTACCCTAGAGTTCAGAGTGGGGAAAGAACCCTGACACAGGTCCTCAAGGAAACTATTTTGAAGCACTTGGAAGAGAGGAAGGTGATCAGGAACAGTTAACATGGATTCACCAAGGACAAGGCATGCCTGACCAACCTGATTGCCTTCTATGATGAGATAACTGACTCTGTGGATATGGGGAAAGCAGTGGATGTGATATATCTTGGCTTTAGCAAAGCTTTTGATATGATCTCCCACAGTATTCTTGCCAGCAGGTTAAAAAAGTATGGGTTTGATGAATGGACTATAAGGTGGATAGAAAGCTGGCTAGATTGTCAGACTCAACAGGTAGTGATCAATGGTTCGATGTCTAGTTGGCAGCTGGTATCTAGCAGAGTACCCCAGGAGTCGGTCCTGGGGCCAGTTTTGTTCAACATCTTAATTAATGACCTGGATGATGGGATGGATTGCCCCCTCAGCAAGTTCACAGATGACACTAAAATGGGGGGAGAGGTAGATACACTGGAGGGTAGGCATAGGGTCCAGAGTGACCTAGACAAGTTGGAGGTTTGGGCCAAAAGAAATCTGATGAGGATCAAAAAGCACAAGTGCAGAGTCCTGCACTTAGGATGAAAGAATCCCATGTACCGCTACAGGCTGGGGACCGACTGGCTAAGCAGCAGTTTTGCAGAAAAGGACCTGGGGATTACAGTGGATGAAAAGCTGGATATGAGTCAGCAATGTGCCCTCGTTGCCAAAAACGCTAACGGCATATTGGACTGCATTAGTAGGAGCATTGCCAGCAGATTGAGGGAAGTGATTATTCCCCTCTATTTGGCACTGATGAGTCCATATCTGGAGTATTGCATCCAGTTTTGGGCCCCCGACTACAGAAAGGATGTGGACAAATTGGAGGGAGTCCAGTGGAGGCTAACGAAAATGATCAGGGGACTGGGGCACATGACTTACAAGGAGAGTCTGAGGGAACTGGGCTGGTTTAGTCTGCAGAAGAGAAGACTGGGGGGGGATTTGATTGGAACCCCCTTTCAGGTAGTGGAAGGCTGCTAAGAGAATGGACCTTGGCTGTTCTCAGTGCTGGCAGATGACAGAACAAGGCGCAATGGTTTCGAGTTGCAGTGGGGAGGTCTAGGTTGGATTTGAGGAAACACAGTTTCACTAGGACAGTGGTGAAGCACTGGAATGTGTTATCTAGGAAGGTGGTGGAATCTCCATTCTTTGAGGTTTTTAAGGCCCGGATTGACAAAATCCTGGCTGGGATGATTTCGTTGGTGTTGGTCCTGCTTTGAGCAGGGGTTGGACTAGATGACCTCCTGAGGTCTCTTCCAACCCTGATATTCTATGATTCTATCATTCTATGACTATGCCACGGGTGGAACCAATGTTAATGTACTCTGCTGAGAGGCAGTTTGAGTAGGCAGGCAGGCAGGCTAGCCATGTGGGAAGCAGTAGCCAGAATCCCTCCCTTCCACTAGTAATTCTGAAAGGAGAAGCCCTTGGGGGAAGGATGTCCAATAATAGCAGAATCCAAGAGCAGGCGTTGCCTCGTAGTGACTCCATGGAGACAGCAGCTCAGCATTTTGCTGATAATTCTACATGCTCTCACTCACGCCAGCACAAATCCACTAGGTCAGCGATTACATGATCCCAGAGATGGTCATGAGGAGGGCCCTACCAAATTCACGGCCATGAAAAACATGTCACAGACCATGACATCTGGCTATTGCAGAGGGATTGCAGGATTGCCACCCTTACTTCCACACCGCTGCCACCAGCAGCTTCCTCCAGCCAGGGGAGGTTCCTGGAGGTGGGAGCTAGCCCGCAGCTGGGGTGCCCTAAGCCCTGCCCCTCCCCGGCTCCAGGCCGAGCGCTTGGGTTAAAGGGGATTAAAGAGGCCTTGGGCTCGCTGTGTGTGTGTGGGGAGGGGGGGGTGTGACCATGGTGCCCCCCAGACCACAGCATCCTGGGTGGTCACCCCCCCATAAGGTCCCCCCAAAATTATGACCCCATGCATACCATGTCACCCTCACTTCTGCACTGCTCCTGGTGGCAACGCTGCCTTCAGAGTTGGGCTCCCAGCCAGCAGCCGACACTCTCCGGCCACCCAGCTCTAAAGGCAATGCCGCCGCCAGCAGCAGTGCAAAAGTAATGGTGGCAATATCACGACCCCCGTACAATAGCTTGCAATCTCCCACAGCCCCATTTTGGGTCAGGACCCCCACGGTTTCAACCCCATGAAATTTCACATTTAAATATCTGAAACCGTGAAACTTACACTTTTTTAAATCCTCTGACCATGAAATGGACCAAAACAGACCATGAACTTGGTAAGGCCCTAGTCATGAGATTTTTGGCAAGTAACAATTTTGAGGCCAATTGTATTTTCTTTAAATCCTCCTGAAGTTTATGTTGGAGGCAAGACAGTGGGGTCTGGTGGCAGCGGGGTTGGACTGGGGGTCAGATCTGGGTTCCAGTCCTGGCTCTGATGCAGGGTAACCCTCTGTGCATTTGTGTCCCCATCAATAAAATGAGTATAATGACATTGACCTCCTTTATGAAGCATTTTGAGATCTGCTGATGAAGACCAGGGTACATTATATATATTAGACTTCACTGACCTGAACCACTATCACCACTTCAGAGAAAGGTGTAAGGAGCACCAAAGGCCTGGTCTACACTAACCCCCCCACTTCGGACTAAGGTACGCAAATTCAGCTACGTTAATAACGTAGCTGAATTCGAAGTACCTTAGTCCGAAGTTACCGCGGTCCAGACGCGGCAGGAAGGCTCCCCCGTCAATGCTGCGTACTCCGCTCGCCGAGCTGGAGTACCAGCGTCGAAGGCGAGCACTTCCGGGATCGATCCGGGGCACTTCCGGGATCGATCCGGGATCGATTTATCGCGTCTTAACCAGACGCGATAAATCGAACTCAGAAAACCGATTGCTTACATCCGGACCCGGATGTAAGTGAAGACGTACCCTAAGTGGACAAGACTATACCAGCACTGATTGGCTGATGCATACATTTGAGACGGTGGCTGTCAGTGGCGTTGAGCTGAACACCATTCTGCTTTGAGATCCTGAATACGCCAATGACATTGTCCTGTTGGCCCAGGTCAGTGAGTCGCTGCAGCTGATGGCTAGCTGGTCAGGCAAGAAATGCATTTTATCTATTAACCCAGATAAAATGAAGTCCCTGGCCATTAGCATTAACAGACTCCAGCTCCAAATTACAACCAGCTCAATGTTAACCTGTCTGCACTCTTAAATATTGGGGCAGCATCATAGACAGTCCTGGAAGATGCTTGAAAGATGTGGGTGCCCGTAGCTCGTATAGGAGCAGCAGCTGTCGCGTTTCAGATCCTTCAGGGGTCTCTCTGGGACCATCATGACATCAGGCTTGCTATGAAACTGGGGACATATAGAACCACAATTATACCAACTCTGTCATCTGAAAGTGCAATGCGTGTGGTGAGGAAGGCTGAAGGACACCGGACTGATGTTGTCGATTCTCCTGATGTTGTCGTTGTTTCCATCAGCTGTTTCATATCAAGCAGCAGAACAAGATCAGAAATGAGGGTATTAGAAACTGAACTCAGCAATTGCCTCCATCAGGACTGGTTTGAGATCAGCAGCTTTCCTGGTAGGGAAGTATTATAAGATCGAAAGACCAATGAATTCCAAAGCATGTGTAAAAAGAAATGCTGCTAAACACCAGCAATTATGTGGGTGCCAAAAGCTTACGATTGCCAGTGATGGACATAAAAGGAGTATGCAATCACACCATTCTAAGTATCTTCCCAAAGCTTGACCTGGGTAGAACTCACTTTGCAAGGGACTATGTCCCTTTGGGATTAGCCATTAATTCAAATCAAGTAGAATTAAGGTGGACAATTCTGCAATATGGGGACATTTCTGACTCCAGGCAATTAGTGATTGGTTTGTGCCCTGAAACAGAAGGGCACAGGGGTAGAGCCCTTATATTTATTTTTTATCCTGTCTAATGTAACTGGCTCTTTTTATGGTTAAAATACATAGGGCCTGATTCTTAGTTCCATGAAGGTCCTTTTATATCAGTGCAAAGGGCCCTGTTTGGAAATCAGAATCAGGCCCTTCACCCTCTGCCTCACTGATATCCAGCGGCAGTGAGTTCCCCTGGCTAATTCTGTGCTGCGTACATTTTGGTGACATGTTTGTGGCAGTGCCTGCAATGTACCGGGTGCTTTCCAGAGACGCAAAAGGGACAGTCCTTGCCTGAGGAACTCACAGGCTAAGGATGGACAGACAAATCATCAGGGGCCAGGGAAGGGGAACCGCCAAATGGGCAAATACCAATCAGGAGATTCACTAGAGACAGCCCAGCAGAGAGGGACTGAAGCACGCACAGGGTTGGAGCCTGTGGAATGGGCTGTGGGAGGTCGTACCATGCATAGGCACCTGCCTGGAGGGGGGTTCAGCCATGGCTGTACCAACTGCAGACAAAGCTGGGACATGGGCCGAGCAGGAGGCCTGGGGCAATTGTACAAGGGGCAAATAAGACTGAGGACATGGGTGCAATGGGGGTTGCAGATGACTGTACGAGGTGGAGATTAGGCTGGGACATAGAACAAGGGGCGGAGTTATTGGACAAGGGCAGACAAGGCCGGGGATGTGGGCGGCGTGAGAGGCACAGATGACTGTACAAGGGCAAACAAAACCAGGAACATGGATGGCGCAGGGGCTGTGGCGACCGGGGGATATGAATCTCAGCCAGTGATAAGCAGGGAGTCTCACTGTGCCTGGGTATCTGGGCTTTGCCTCCTGCAGGGCTCCATGGTTTGGTTCCAGCAGCCTTTGCACAGAGTTTCCTCTATTTAAATATTAGGGTCATTTCTGATGAGCTTCCTCATTCTAGTTAATTTCCCACTTCCTAGTTCCAGAGCTAATTCTGGGCACAGTTCCATTCTTCAGTGTGTGGAAGCTTATTACATAGGGCCAGATCTTTAGCTGATGTAAATGGGTGTATTGGCCCCAAAGGAGTGACACTGATTTTCACCAGCTGGGGATCTCTCCCCATTCACTCCAATGGAACAGTGCTGTTTTACACTAGTGGGAGATCTGGCCCCCTTGTGGTCACTCTCAGCCCTTTTCTACGTTATAATGATATGAACTAAATTGTGAATTTAATTCAATCTTGTTATCCTAGCTTAACCCCTTGTCTGGATTCTCTCAGTCCAGTATAAGAGTGACCTTTATTCAGTTTAGCTTATGTCCACTTGGGAAGCGCTTTAGGCTAAACAGAAGAAGTTTGTCCACATGTGGGGTTAGATGGGGATAACAAGACCTGTATCGCTTATTGGCATAAGTGGTAAAACTTTGAAGGGTTAAAATCCACGTGCATTTTATATAATAACCTGGTATATGGATTGTGCCAGCTCTTTTCCAGACCCAAACTCCAGAGTTTGGTTAAGAGACCAGAGGCTTAGCTAATAGTGATTAGCTAAGAGAAAAGATGGGGTAAACAAGATAACATTGCCTTTGCTAAGATATGCTTGGTCAGTAAAAATGCCAGATGTTAAAGCAATAACTGAATAATTATGTTCCATCCAATGTTTCATCCAATGTTTCAGATTGAACAAAGGATCCCTGTTCCTATTGTGTCAGTCTCTTCTGTAGGGAACGTTCTTCCCACAGATCCAACCTTGAGTTTATGAAAATTGGCACGTCAGTATAAAATATGGCATCCTTCCACCTCCCTTCCCAGGGACCAATGCCTTGCCTTAAGACATAAAGGAGACAATCTGTATTACCATATCCTTTCTCTGTTTCTTTGCTTTAACCCCTAGGAATGTACCAGTTGGACACTCAAAGGAGTTGCTCCATTCCTATGGACCCCAAATCAGAATTCAACATATATATATTTTATACTAATAACCTTTTATCAAAGTATTAATTAAATGTTAACCTGCTAACTTGAGACCATGGGTGGAGACATTATGTATCCTTTTAACCATTGGCTAATGTGCTATCTTGTCTTGCTGCAAAACCTATCCCGGGGTATGGAACTGCCTACCCCGTCACTTTCCCCCGCCCATGGAAAATCTATATATTGTAATCAATTGATTGACAGTGTCTCTGAGCCTAATAAGCCAGGTGACACTCCGCCAGCGCTGTGTGTAATAAACTCCTATGCTTGACCTCTACACGGTGTGGATTTATGTCCTTCAGTTTGGGGGCTCGTTGGGGATACAAGTTTGTGAACTGGCCGAGGATCTGACACTGAAATCCAAAAGAGGTGAGTATGTTTACTTTACCACCTCATTAGGCCAGGGATAGAAGTCTCTCATCCCCTTTCAGACACATCTTGTTTCTTTTTAATTTGTGTGAAGGACCTTAGACACGTGTAGTTCAAGCAGAGGGGTTGAATAAGGGTACCACTTGGGAGGGAAGACTTGTGCAAGAGGGTCATGTACTGTTTAAACAACTAAGGGGTGTGTTACGGAGGACTTGGATAACCCACCAGCAAGCGATTGGCCGTGAGTTAAGCCCAGGATTGGTTGGGTACGCAAGCGGTAGGCAGTGCAAACTGGTGGTCCATTTCCTCATTGCACGTAACATTTCAAGTCCTAGGGGAGTGCCCCCCCCAGGCGTGTAACGTACATGCTTTCGAATAGCACAAAGTCTCCAACCAATAAGTCCGGCATGTGTGCATAACTGAAGACACGCGCGGTATCAGAGGTGGGGAGATGTCCTCATAAAATTCAAGGCTGTGGAGATTTGAGACCATAGCATAAAAAGGGGGAAAAGTAACTCCTCATAAAGATTGACAAGCATTTGGGGGGGGGGAAACGCAAGTTCCCCTCAAGGTCAGCAGCTGGGGTGACTAAAAACCCATGGCATCAAAAGGAGAGGCAATAATCAGTCCTCGAGAGTACTTGGAATATAAACATGTCAAAACTCAGCAGGCAGCAGCTAAAAAAGCAAACTACTCTGCAGCCGGACCAGAGGCAGATCTGGTTACTTGGTGGAATCATCAGAGAAGTGACAAAACAGACAAAGCAGTAATAGTTTTATTGGATATTCTTAACATAAAGGAGAAAGAAATTGCAATTTTAAGATCTCAAAACCAGGCTCTGAGAGATAAGAGCCTATGCTCTAAAATATGTAACTGTCTGGAAATTGGAAAAAATCCCGGAGAAAAAGAATCACCATGCCTGGGACACACCTCCAGATTGGGAGGGGGAGAGCACACTCCTGGCATGTGCCAGCCCACCGCTCCGCCGATTAAGTATCTGTGGGAAAACTCAACAGCACAAAGCAAAGGGGAGGAATCAGAACCCCCTGCATACATTTCTTCGCATGACAGGCCAAATTTAAGCACCCACGGAGATAATAAAGGAGCACCACAAGGATTAATTGCCCCAGGGGAGCAAGTACAGCGTATGGCTCCAATCAAAACACAGCTAAGGAGGTTCAGAAATGTTAACGCGGAGGGTGAACCAGTAAGGGGACTTAAAACAGAAACAACTGAAATTTACCGTCCCTTCACCCCCCAGGAAAAAACAGGCACTACTGTCTGATTTACCCGAACTCAAGCGTGATAACAAGAATACTGAGTTCTGGGACAAGCTGGATGGCCTGACTGAAATACACGGCCTCCATAGGAAGGATGTTCACATCCTGGTCAAGTGCAAGTGCCCCAGGGATGTGTGGGAGAACCTAGATAATAAATGGAAGACAGGGCGCTGGGCTGAAGATCGTAACCCCAACCCAGCGGGAGGGGATCAGGCTGAAGAACCAGCAGGAATCCCAAACCCAGATGCAGGCACTGTAACAGAATTCAGGAATGCACTAGCTGTTGTTCTAGGAGCCCAGACCACTAACTGGGGGGCTCTGCAGTCTGTGGTTCAGCAGAAGGGGGAGTCTGCCATGGCCTATGCTGAAAAGAAATGGAATGCATTCCGAGCTTATTCAGGTCTGGAGAATATAACATCCCGAGACCATGCTGTATTGCTTCAAATCCTAAAGGAAGGGCTGTCTGCAGATCACCAAGCAGTCCTGGCATTAGGCATCTCAGTGGGAGAGACGTACTCAGCAGTAATGAAATGGGCCACAGAAGTAGAAAACAAAAAAAAAAAGAGGAAGGTAGCAGCAACCACCCCCTCTGAAGAAGTGGTAGCTGTGCATGCAGTCAGAACCACTACCTGTTTCACGTGCAATAAGCCTGGGCATCTGGCACGTAACTGTAAAAATAAAAATAAAATCAAAACATGCAGTAATTGTAAAAGGAGCTCGGGGGAGTAATCAACCCCAGAGCTAGCTGCATTGAATGGGCCAAAGGGTCCAAATAGGAAAGATCATCTCAAAATATAGCCATGATTGCCAGTAGCAAGGCAATAACACCAGACTGGGGCAGAGAAGTCCAGTGCAGACACTGTGCTCCCTTCACCCTGAAGTGTGGGCAACAGATAAACAAGATTGTGGGCTAGTAAACATGAAGCCTATATCTGTAGAAGGACCAACTCACAAAGCCCACAGGCAGTACCCAATTAAACCGGAAGCCTTAGAGGCAGTTAAAGATAGAGTCACTAATTTGGAATCTAGAGGGATAATTAAAAAAACCACCTCCACAACTAATTCCCCAATTTGGCCCATCAGAAAGGCAGATGGGACCTGAAGGTTAACTATAGACTACACCCACCTTAACCGGGTGACTCCAAAGGCACATCGTATTGTGGCAAGCCCTGCCACGATTCTTAATTTGCTAACACCGGGACATTCAGTATTTTCAGTCCTGGATGTAGCTAATGGATTTTGGAGTTGTGACGTTATTGACATAAACTGGGACCATCTAGATCATTGTTGCAACCAAGGTCCTGTAGTGGCACCCAAATCTTGTATAAAGGGGGTCAAATGGGGTGTCTAAGACAAGGTTATGGTTTACTGGTTATGATTATGCTGTCTATATGGGTGTATCAGTTTTGTAGTTGAAGTTATGAATATTGGCTCTATACTGTCTGTATGGCAAACTTATGCTATGCTTCTGGGTGACATCCCAGACAAGCTGGGATTAGCTCTGCCTAGCCTGCTTGATGGCCCACTAAGGACCATCAGCTATACAATGGACCCATTGAGAGAAGGCCAATATGCCTTCAGACTCAGCAAAGTATGCAGGGACTGGCCCATGTGACTCCAGGCTCCATTTTGCTGTAATTTTCCACAGTGAGAACAAAGAGGTGTTCTTACACCTGGAAAAGACTATATAAGGCTGATGCCCCATCTCCATTGGGTCTTCAATCATGCTTCATACCTCTGGAGGAACTTTGCTACAAGCTGAAGCTTTGAACAAAGGACTGAGGACCCATCCCAGCTGGGGATGTATTCCAGAGACTTGATTTGAACCTGCAGTTTATTCTATCGCTGCTGCAAGCCTGAACCAAGAACTTTGCCAGTACTGTATGTAATTGATTCCATTTAACCAATTCTAACTCTCATCTCTATCTTTTTCCTTTTATGAATAAACCTTTAGATTTTAGGTTCTAAAGGATTGGCAACAGCGTGATTTGTGGGTAAGATCTGATTTGTATATTGACCTGGGTCTGGGGCTTGGTCCTTTGGGATCAGGAGAACCTTTTTCTTTTACTGGGGTATTGGTTTTCATAACCATTTGTCCCCATAACGAGTGGCACTGGTGGGAAACTGGAGTGCCTAAGGAGATTGCTTGTGAGACTTGCGGTTAGCCAGTGGGGTGAGACCGAAGTCCTCCTAGTCTGGCTTATTTGGTTTGCCTTAGAGGTGGAAAAAACCCCAGCCTTGGGCTGTAACTGCCCTGTTTGAGCAATTTGTCCTGAGTTGGCACTCTCAGTTGGGTTCCGCCAGAACCGCATCGTCACAGTGGCGTAGTCGTGCTAGGATCCACAGAACCAGGTCAATTAAGCTTTGGGTCAGAACCCCACGCTATCCACATTTGAATTTTGGGACTGAGAGTTTTGTTGGTTAAAGAGCTGCTGCAATGGCTGAGCAAAGAGCATATGAGGGACTTGGCAAAAAAGCCCTGGAAAATTTGTGTTCAGAAAAGAGGATAAGCTTTAGAAAGAAAGCTACAAATCAAGAACTGAGAAATCTGTTAATAGCCAGTGATCAGGGGGCAAGAGCACAGCCCTTACCTGAGGCTGCAGAAGATGCAGAAAAAATTAGGATGCAAAAGGTGACAAGTAAACTGCAATTTGAGCATGAACAGAAGCTAGCAGATCTTTGATTGCTGGAGAAGCAAAAAATAGCAGAATTAGAAGAGAGAGCTCGTAAGGGGCGTCTAGAGCTGCTCGCTGCTGAACAGGAGACTCGCAGGATGGAACAGGAGACTCACAAGATGGAACAGGAGACGGCCAGACTTCAGCTCCAAGTAATGGAAGAGCGGAGAAAGTCATCCCCACCTGGTACTCCACTTCCCCCCCGCCATGAGAAAAACTGGGAAAGGATGTGTCCCATTTACAATGATACTGAGGATATAGAGGAGTTTTTGTCTACCTTTGAACGCCTTTGCAATCTGTATCAGATCCCCGAGGGTCAGCGAATGCCTGTCCTGCTGACCAGACTGACTGGAAAAGCCAGGGAGGTATTTAATGAATTGGGGGAACAAGAAGCCTTGGATTATGAGCGGTTTAAGGATTCTGTGTTAAGGCGGTTCAAGGTTACTCCTGAATCTTACAGAGTTAAGTTTAGAAAGTGTAAGATGTCTAATGATTGTACTTTTGTAGAATGTGCTCATAAGCTGATGGGTTTTGTTAGAAAATGGGTTGTGGGAGCCAAGGCGCATGGGAGCTTTGAAAAACTGCTGGATTTAATAACTTTGGAACAGTTCTTAGACATTGTGCCTGACAATGTGAGAGCAGCTGTGTGTGATAGGGACCCTGAGTCAGTCCTACGGGCAGCAGAGATTGCGGATGCCCACACCCAAAACAGGGCTCGAGAAGGGTGTAAAACCCTGGGGAAAACTAATCACCATTCTCCCCAGTTCAAGAGGAGGGAAGGATTTAAAAGTAAACCTGACTCTTCTAAAGGAGTTCAAGGGGGCCCGGAGGGTAGGAACTCACATCCCAGGACGGAACAGGTTACATGCTATCACTGTGGTATGCTGGGCCACATGAGACCAGACTGCCCAACACTGAAGGGCAGCCCAAAACCAGCAACCCCAAATGCCACGGCAAATGCTAACCCTGTTGTTATAAACTCACAGGCAAGCTACACAGAGCCCAGCATTGGTGCCCTGTGTGCAAATGCTGTTTCTGTGGTCTCTGAAAATTTTGACCTTAAAACTCACATTAAAGCTAAATATGGGGGAAATAATGCAGAGTTTATTAGCAGTGCAGAAGTGAATGGAGTAAGGTGTATGGCATGGAGGGACACTGCAGCAGATATCACTTTGGTTAAAGCAAGTCTTGTCAGGGAGGAAGATTATTGGCCAGGTGAAGATGTGACTGTTGTAGCCTTTTCTGAGTATTTTGTCAGGGTGCCTTTGGCTAAAATCCACCTGAAATGGAAGGGATTTGAGGGCACCATGGTTGTGGGAGTAAAAGACACAATCCCTAAGGATTATGATTGGAAATGATATTAAAGCTATGGTCAGTCAAGTTAACACAAACCAGGCACAGGAGAGGATTGATCCTAAGGTTGTGCCTATGGAGGGTTTCTCCAAAAGTTTGTCTTTGGAAAGTAGCTGTTTGGCTGTGAATGAAGTTTCTGAATGTCTATCTAATGTCTCAGAAATAAATCTGGAATTAGATCAAGCGAAGGGAGAGGAGAACAAGGAGATTTTGGATGAGCCTAGGCAGCCTTGTGAGCTGATGGCTTTATCTAGTCAGCAGTTTGGGAAGGCAAGGAGAGTGGAAGATGAATGTCCATATACCTTACCTGTTTCCTGTGTGAAGAATAGTGACAGTGAAGGAAATGTGCCTGTGTCTGTCAGGGGTATTGACTTGCCTATGGAGGAAGCTACCTCAGTCTCCAAGCAGTTGTCTGTGAACAGCCCTGTGTGCTGGGACAAGGGAAATGAAATCCCATACTGTATGTATACTAAAGGAAAATGTGTCTCCGACTCTTTTTTGTCTGTGGAGCAGACAGAAAGTGCCTTTCAGCCTGTGATGGTTGAGAATAGTGCAGTTGTCTCAGATTTGGTTCTGGATTCAACTAAAGCCCAGGAAGGGAATGGTCCCAAGTTTGTGTCTGCTGGGGAGAATGGCACTGTAACTAGGTTGCATCCAGTTAGTGTCTTAGCAAAATCCCAGAGACGAGACAATTCTGCTGCTTGTATTTTGCCTGTTGCTCATGTGTGGTTGGAGAAGGGTGTAACAGCTCTATCTAATCAGGGTGATACCCTAGCCAGGGCACGAGGAGAGCAGAAAGGTAATTTGGTTGTGGTACCTACGGACAGTTTAACGACTTGTAGCAGAAAGGACAAAATTCCTAAGCTTGTGTGTGGCAAAGGAAAGGAGAACGCTTCTGACCTTTCATATAGTGAGTCTATGGGTTTGCCTGAAAGGGGATTGTGTAGAAATCTGCCTGATGGGCCAAAGGTGATCCTGAATGTAAGTAAGACCCAGACAGAGTCTGTTGTTGCTCAGGGAAGTGTTCCTTTAGTGCAAGCCCTAGGTGAAGAGGGTAAGGGCAGGATTTCTGTGAGGGGTGAATTGCTGCTTAGAAAAGCTCCTGGGGAAAGGAATCCTCATGGAAATCTGTGCAAGCAGTTCACTGCAACTGAAGGGTGTGAGAGTGATTTAATCAAGGAAGTTTCAGTTCCTAACAGCCAGAAATTGTCTGTTGTGAATGGATCCACTGACTTTCCTTTTGAAAGATCCAGTGTGGGTAGCTTTGAGAAGGTCTCAGAGAAAGTAAAAGTTGTTAAGGAATTGAGGCAGCCCTATAGCCAAGTGGCTGTGTGGGGCCAACTTGTTGGGGAGACAATGTTGTTGGAACAGGAATGTCTCCATTCTGATTCCTTAAAGGAGCAGTTTGTGCTTCAGGGTCTGAGGACAGATTTGGTTACTGGTGTTTCAAAGCAGAACAGTTTTATGGCTAAATGCTTGAGGATGCAGGGGAGAGCAAGCAAACTCTCACCCTCAGACTGTTTAGATTTGTGTGGTATCTCTTTAAGACAGAGTCCAGCCTTGAAAATGATAGCAGTTACAAATATGAAAACTGGTGGACTGGCTCTGGTCTGGGGTAGTGCAAATTACTTGCCTGGCTGGGAGAGGAAGGACTTGCTAATAGCTGTTAGCACAGAGAGCCCACCCCATCAGCCAGTGAATTCTGTTAAGCAAGAGAAATCAGGGTTTGATCCTGCAGGACAAGGAGGAAAGAGAAAACTGAATTTTGCAAAGGGAAGCCACAGGTTAACCCTAAAGTGCCCAAACTCCAATGGTATTGAGCCAAAGGTGGGGCATGACAAACATGATTGTAAATGGACACTTGCAATGAACTTGTTGTTAGTGCTAATGGTAAATTCTGTAATGAATGTGTTGCTATGGCCACAAACTGTAAAAATGTACAATGTGCCTAATCTTTTGGAGAATCCCTTGAACATGTTAAAAGGACTACATGAGAACGCACGTTATGTTAAAAGGCCTTGTTATACTGATGTTTCACAGTTAATGCCTGTAAACAGTATTGGAACTTTTCACAAGGAAAAAGACATTCCAGACCTAATGTGCTGCGTGAAAAGGAAGACTGAGGCACACTACCATATTGCTTTCATGGCTAAATGCCAAGATTCCTGTACTATGAAGAACATTAATATCTGCAGTTATTTCATGTTAATTGGGTTCCAAACATTTGCCCGAGCTTGTATGGATAAAGTAGCTGTTTGCTTTAGCTCTTGGCAAGATCACATGAGACATACAGGAACCATGCTGCAAGAGCAGATCCAATCCACTATTGTTCTAACTAAGTTTTACCTTGAGTTTGTAAAGAGGTTCAATCATGTTGTTGAACATGACTTTGATAAACCATTTCTGTTGTACACTGGTATGGCTTCTAACCCAATACTAGCTGTAGCGAGACAGACCCAAGGATGGGGGGCTCTTGGGATGCAGTCAGTGATGTTTGTGTCATCCCTTCCTGCATCAATTTTGCGTTGGGGGTGTGACATTATTGACATAAACTGGGACCATCTAGATCATTGTTGCAACCAAGGTCCTGTAGTGGCACCCAAATCTTGTATAAAGGGGGTCAAATGGGGTGTCTAAGACAAGGTTATGGTTTACTGGTTATGATTATGCTGTCTATATGGGTGTATCAGTTTTGTAGTTGAAGTTATGAATATTGGCTCTATACTGTCTGTATGGCAAACTTATGCTATGCTTCTGGGTGACATCCCAGACAAGCTGGGATTAGCTCTGCCTAGCCTGCTTGATGGCCCACTAAGGACCATCAGCTATACAATGGACCCATTGAGAGAAGGCCAATATGCCTTCAGACTCAGCAAAGTATGCAGGGACTGGCCCATGTGACTCCAGGCTCCATTTTGCTGTAATTTTCCACAGTGAGAACAAAGAGGTGTTCTTACACCTGGAAAAGACTATATAAGGCTGATGCCCCATCTCCATTGGGTCTTCAATCGTGCTTCATACCTCTGGAGGAACTTTGCTACAAGCTGAAGCTTTGAACAAAGGACTGAGGACCCATCCCAGCGGGGGATGTATTCCAGAGACTTGATTTGAACCTGCAGTTTATTCTATCGCTGCTGCAAGCCTGAACCAAGAACTTTGCCAGTACTGTATGTAATTGATTCCATTTAACCAATTCTAACTCTCATCTCTATCTTTTTCCTTTTATGAATAAACCTTTAGATTTTAGGTTCTAAAGGATTGGCAACAGCGTGATTTGTGGGTAAGATCTGATTTGTATATTGACCTGGGTCTGGGGCTTGGTCCTTTGGGATCAGGAGAACCTTTTTCTTTTACTGGGGTATTGGTTTTCATAACCATTTGTCCCCATAACGAGTGGCACTGGTGGTAATACTGGGAAACTGGAGTGCCTAAGGAGATTGCTTGTGAGACTTGCGGTTAGCCAGTGGGGTGAGACCGAAGTCCTCCTAGTCTGGCTGATTTGGTTTGCCTTAGAGGTGGAAAAAACCCCAGCCTTGGGCTGTAACTGCCCTGTTTGAGCAATTTGTCCTGAGTTGGCACTCTCAGTTGGGTTCCGCCAGAACCGCATCGTCACAGGAGTATTCCCCTTGCAAAAGAGAGTCAGGAGAAATTTGCATTTACAGTAGGAGACCAGCAGTATACTTGGACCCGAGTACCTCAGGGGTTCCATAATTCTCCCTCCATATTTCACAGGACAATGGCAGAAGTAATAGCACAAGTGCCTTTGGAAGGGGATACTGCGATACTGCAGTATGTAGATGATTTGCTGATTGCCAGTTCAAATAAAAAGGACCATTTAAAAACCCTAAACAGACTGTTCATGTATCTTCGCGAGGCAGGATTTAAATTAAGCCCGAAGAAAGCCCAATTGCAACAGCAGCAAGTTTTATACCTAGGGCATAACATATCACAGGGA
This sequence comes from Emys orbicularis, assembly GCF_028017835.1. NCBI lineage: Eukaryota > Metazoa > Chordata > Testudines > Emydidae > Emys > Emys orbicularis. Next base: position 5,304,152 of record NC_088701.1, on the reverse strand, counting down.
GAAAAGGCACTCACAATAGACAGAAAGCAAGTGATTAGAGAGTTAAAGAAACCACGGACAGTTAAGGAAGTCCGGAAGGTCCTGGAACTCCTTAATTTCTGTAGAACCTATATACCGGAGTACTCAGAGATGGTGGAACCAATTCAAAACCTCACTAGAGGGGGAAAGCCTGCAAATGAGTTAGTAATATGGGGCACAGAGCAAGAGGAGGCATTTATAAAAATAAAACAGGCTTTAGCCTCCGCCCCCAGCCTGGGCTTACCCGATATGGGAAAACGGTTCCACCTTTACTGTAGCCATAGCGGGACCCAGTATTCAGCTGTACTAACTTATCTACCATAAGACCCCCCTGTATCCCAGGGATTACTGGCTCCAGATTGTGCTACGTGGGCTGTAAAAGCTTGTGAATCATACACTCTTATGGGGAAATTAGTGCTCTATACACCCAGGGCCGGCTCCAGGCACCAGCTTGTCAAGCAGGTGCTTGGGGCGGCCGCTCCGGAGAGGGGCGGCACGTCCAGGTATTCGGCGGCAATTCGGCGGATGGTCCCTCACTCCGCCTCGGAGCGAAGGACCTCCCGCCAAATTGCCGCCGTAGATTGCGATCGCGGCTTTTTTTTTTTGGCTGCTTGGGGCGGCCAAAACCCTGGAGCCGGCCCTGCATACACCCCATACACTTATCAATCTCCACAACACCGGGCGACTAAGATCTGTAACAGATGCCCGCAGGAGTCAGTGGGAATCAACATGGTGCTTGCAAAATCCTAACTTCTCCATAGTAAACGACAAGGAAATAAATGTAGCCGAATGTCTGAACATAGAGGGAGAGGACACGAATGTCTTATAGATGGAGAAGAGGAAGTGTTGGGAAGAATTAAAGAAGAGCCGTTAGAGAATCCAGATATAGTTTTGTATGTAGATGGATCAAGAAAGTATGAAAATGGAATGCCACACACCGGCTGGGCAGTGGTACTCAGTGATGGGACAGTGATAGCGTCAGGTCAGATGGAAGGATCCAAGTCAGCACAAGAAGTGGAGCTGACAGCCCTCACAGAAGCTTTGAGAGTGGGGGAAGGCAAGAAGCTCACTGTATATACAGACAGCAGATATGCATTTGGAGTAGTACATGACTACATGGACGTGTGGTCACGCAGAGGTTTTATAACAACAACTGGCAAGCCAATTAATAATATGGAAGCAGTTCAAAGACTAACAGAAGCTGCCAAAATAGCAGTAGTAAAAATAAAAGCCCACAATAAGATCTCAAGTGAGGAACAAAAAGGAAATTATTGGGCAGATAAACGTGCCAAGGAAATTGCACAAGCAAGTCCTATTAAGGTTTGTGCAGCTAGAGTGCCAGAAGAGGAAGTGAATTTAAAAAAGTTATATGCAACCATAAGCCCAGAAGAGAGAAGTAAATTGGAAAAACAAGGTTGTGTGTATAAAAATCACCTCTGGTATGGGCCAGGGGGGGGCGGAGCTGGTAGCCCCAGAGTGCATACGGGCTCTACTGCTCCATGCCATCCACTCTCAAGCTCATCTGGGGTGGAGACAAATGAGGGCCGCCCTGGAATACTGGTGGTGGCCAGCTATGAAAAAAGATGCTTTACAATTTCTCAAAAGATGTGTGACGTGTGCACAAGTGAATGTGGGTAGAAGGAAAAAGGTGCCTCTGAATCACCAACCAGGACCAGAGGGACCGTGACAAAATTTGCAAATTGATTTTACTGGACCCTTGCCACAAAGCAGAGGGTACACTTACATTTTGGTAATTATTAACACTTTTACCCGATGGGTAGAGGCATTCCCAACCAAGAATTGTACTGCTACAACAGTAGCTTGAATCCTAGCAGAAGAAATAATACCCAGATGGGGTTTGCCACTGTCAATAGACTCTGAGCAAGGAACTCACTTTACAGGGCGAGTAATGAAGGAGGCATGCAAGGCACTAGAAATAAAGCAAAAATTCCATATACCATACCACCCTGAAAGCTCGGGAATGGTGAAAAAAATAAATAGAACAATAAAAACCGCCTTAACAAAAGCAGTACTGGATACAGGAGAAGGATGGGCTCGTGTGCTTCCTGCTGTATTGTATCGAATCAGAGGCAGCCCAAATAGGCTAACTCAATTGACACCCTTTGAGCTAATGACAGGAAGAGCAATGAGAATGCCTAGCACTGTGATACTCCCTGCGGGGGGTCGAAGCTTTCTGCAGTTTGCAGACAGGCTGCAAAACTACATCAAGGCATTGAACAAAGCGTTAAAGAATTTATACAACCAAGTAAAAAAAAAAAAAACCAAACCCAGCTAAATAATAATAGCAGTCTGGACAAACCTGCATCTAAAGTTGGGGATTTAGGAATGTGTCACATTTACCCAGAGGTTAAAGGAATTTTAAAGCCAAAATAGCAAGGCCCTATGAGGGTCCTTCTGACTACTGACACATGTGCAAAGATTGGGGGGAAATTCAAAACGTTTTGGCGTCACCAAAACCAGTTAAAATTGTTTGAATCAGCATCTGTCAATACTAACAATGTTTCCACAGATGTCTCCACAGGTGTCTCCACAGGTAAACAACAAAAAGTGAAGGAGGAAGGACTGAAGGGTGACCAGGACAACCAGAGCAACCATGGGAAGGCTTCTGCTGTCCTTGTGGTGCATGAGGAAGGACGCAAGTTGTGTGCCATGTGAAAAGGAGGACTGGGAATGGGTCACTAACCCCCCTCCTCCGGGTTTGCTTCGCTTTAATTGCCGCACTAAGGAAACACTTAGCTTTTGCAAGACACGTGCAGTGGCCAATAAACAAGTCTGGCCAGAAGTAAAGGTTAGGACATGAGCACACAGTGGAACGCAAGAAGGTCCAAATAAAATCATACGCTGATGCTCATAACAACAGGGAGGCTCGTAACATTACAATTTTAATAACAGCTGACTGCCCTGTTATCCGCTGGTGTCAGGTACCAGAGATTATGGAGTTTCATGGAGGCATTTGGAAGGAATCATGGAAGTGTATGAGCTACCCCTTTGAGCAGGGCGACGCTCTTAGACGATGTTGTGGCCCTCTTAGAGGGACAGTGTCTATACTTAATGCAACCAATGTCCGAGTTACCTTTAAAGGGGGATAGCTGCGTACTACTAGTGAAGGGGACTACAAGGTGTTGGGCTATCCCTCATTTGAACACAATTACATGGCATATTGCCACGATGGCTTGGGAGGAAACACACAGACCTCGATACTGGAATTTGTGTGGGATTTTGTGGGAAAGAAACCAAACACTCATGAATGATTATGTGCCAATTATACTGACATGGTACCAGTGGAGGTTAGGCCTGCTGAATCAGGATGGGGCTTACCACTTAAAGCACGGACGGCGGTAACCCCAAAGGCATGGCATACATTTGTTAAACGATGGCCCAAATTAGAATGTCCATGACTGGTAACAATTAACTGGGTTATCAGAGACAGAGTGGAACCACCCGACTGTGTGTCATGCCCTGAACAAATCCCTGTTCCAAAACCAGGATTAATAATGATAGGACCAGCCCTACCGGTCCTCACCTCAGTGGTATTCTACACTTACAAGGTCGAGGTGCGTATTCCTTTAGAGGAAGTGAACAGATAATGTGCAAAGGTCAGGCCTCAAATGAGTAGAAACATTACTAGCCTAACAAACCAAATTGGTGAGCGCTTAACTAGATAGAAGAGGGGATTACTAGATACCCTTGCAGAATGGTTTCGTGCAGGTAATTCTATTGGCAACACCTATACCATAGCACGCCAAGCTGAGAGGAGGGACTGGCTGGAATCAAGGCTGGCTGACGCTGTAATTTCTAATGCCCGGGGAGGACTGGATACTACTAAGGCCAGTCGATTGATCCTAGACAGTTTAAAGGATCTGTCAAACTCTGTATCCACCTCATTAGATATAACAAAATACCTGGGTCAAGAAGTCACCAGCCTGCTAATAAATGGGACTAAAATAAAGGCACTGGAGGAAAGTTGTTGGAGAGCAGGACAAACTTTGGCTATCACCACACAAGGTCCACCCAGCTCTTATGGAAGTGGTGGGACCCTATCTCCCCAGTACCCCTCCGTGGGCATGGGGAAACAGAGAATCAATGAGAGTCCAATGAGAGTCCAAAGACCAGTTTGGATACTCAGAAGGATACTCTGTAGCCTTCTGATACCTTTAGGCATCCCTCATTTACAGCGAGCCAGGATGGTGACCTCCCTGCCAGTATGGAGGAGGGGTCATGTTATTAAAATAGAAGGCGTTGCATACACTAAGGTCGCTGGGAGAGCATTGTATCCTACTGAATGTTGCACCCACTCTAATAAGGAAATTACATGCCCATATAATGTTCTAACCAATCTGTCTAGGTTCGAAGTGGCCATTACTGAGAAACTGGCGCACACGGAGCTGGTCCAGATGAACGGTACCTACTGGTGTGTGACTACCCAGAACCACTCCATCGAGTTAAATGGAAAGCCCTGCCCCTTGAGACATCCATCCGTGTGCATGACGGTCCCCTGAAGGTCCACCCTGACTGTTGACGGGACGCGGCTCCACCGTACACCGCCCATGATGGGTAACCTAACCTGGGATCCGGAATGGCACTATGGCAGTAAGTATCTAGAGGAAGGTCTACAGGCCCTGCAGGCGAAGATCGAGGAGTTGGTGGCCGAGGCCCAGAGGCATATTGAGGAAGGCCGTCTGAGGTACACTCAGATAGGAGAAACCGTGGACCAGGCCGATGTACTCGAAGGCAAAGGAACCAGGCAGTGGAGGTGAAAGCGATGATTATGGGTGATGCCATCTCAGGTGACAAGGTCCCTGGGGATGGATCTGGGTGCTATTTTGTCACGTTATGTGGGGAGTGTCTATCCTGACATTCCTGATGGTACTGGTGCTTTATCGGCGACTCCGCAGTAGGCTGGGTACATTAAAATTGGTATATTTGACCTGGCGGGTTAGGGAACCCTAGGGTCAAGAGGAGGGACTGAAGGGTTAAAATCCATGTGCATTTTATATAACAACCTGGTATATGGATTGTGCCAGCTCTTTTCCAGACCCAAAGTCCAGAGTTTGGTTAAGAGACCAGACGCCTAGCTAATAGTGATTAGCTAAGAGAAAAGATGGGGTAAACAAGATAACATTGCCTTTGCTAAAATATGCTTGGTCAATAAAAATGCCAGATGTTGAAGCAATAACTGAATAATTATGTTTCATCCAATGTTTCAGATTGAACAAAGGATCCCTGTTCCTATTGTGTCAGTCTCTTCTGTAGGGAACGTTCTTCCCACAGATCCAACCTTGAGTTTATGAAAATTGGCACGTCAGTATAAAATATGGCATCCTTCCACCTCCCTTCCGAGGGACCAATGCCCTGCCTTAAGACATAAAGGAGACAATCTGTATTACCATATCCTTTCACTGTTTCTTTGCTTTAACCCCTAGGAATGTACCTGTTGGACACTCAAAGGAGTTGCTCCATTCCTATGGACCCCAAATCAGAATTCAACATATATATATTTTATACTAATAACCTTTTATCAAAGTATTAATTAAATGTTAACCTGCTAACTTGAGACCATGGGTGGAGACATTATGTAACCTTTTAACCATTGGCTAATGTGCTATCTTGTCTTGCTGCAAAACCTATCCCGGGGTGTGGAACTGCCTACCCCGTCACTTTCCCCCGCCCATGGAAAATCTATATATTGTAATCAATTGATTGACAGTGTCTCTGAGCCCAATAAGCCAGGTGACACTCCGCCAGCGCTGTGTGTAATAAACTCCTATGCTTGACCTCTACCTGGTGTGGATTTATGTCCTTCAAACTTTCCCATATAGACAAGCCTTTGTCAGTGGCTCATCTACAGTTGCTTTTTCAACCAACTCCTAGCTTGGGTCATGCTCCCCATGGATGTCTTGGTTGGGTGGATTGCTCTGCTGTGCCCTACAGCGGGTGTTTTGCATGTCTGGGGTCAATGCTGGGCTGAGGGGAGGGATACATACAAGTCTATATATCTTCAGGATGAAGGGCCAGAAGTTTAGTTGGTATAAATCAGTGTAACTGCTTATACTTTCATGGAACTCCATGGATTTATAGCAGCGGAGGACCAAGGCCATGATTTTTACTGGCTATCGGAACATAAGGATAAGGGAATCATTGTATTTCTACAATGATAACTTGTGATCATGAACCTAATGCCCTTGGACCTTCATGACATCTGCTCAGAACAGTTCTGCCAGCTCTTACTCAGGCAGCAACACTTGTCTCCAAGCAGCCACTCAAATGAGGAAGGTATGGATCCAATATAGCGTTAAGAGAACAAATACTTTGTTGGCAGGATAATATAATGGCCCCTCTGATTAATGCCCACCCCATAAACAGTGCCAAAATCACTCCACCAGCTCCCAGCAAACTGAAAGTCAAAGAAATGTGGGTAGTCCCTGGGAACGTGTTGTTCAAGAGGGGTCAGGGGAGGAAATAAGGCAAATGAACAACACCACACTGCTCACCACAATCCAGACACAACAGCCACCAGAAAACACCCGAGAAAAGGGAATTCACTGAGCAGAAATTGACTTTATATGGCCAAAGACCATGAGTGTGTGCACTGTTTTCAGAATAGAAGACGGACGCATGATGTGTTGGGATTATATACACACACACACACACACACACACACATACATATACATATACATACATATATCTCAATATACACTGTTATTCAGATAGCCGTGTAATATATTATAGGTCATTGAGGCCTGGTATGAATGACGCATGCTTGACATGAATACTTGTGTTGCAAGCTGGCAACCAAAGCAAGAACATAAAGTCAAGAACTATTAGAACTATTTGTTCAAAAACAATCTTATGTTCCAGGAAATATACAGAGAATCAGCAGAAAAGGGAACACCACCAGCTGGACGGATATAAAATTGTATAAGAATTGGAGGAAATGGCACACCGCGTCCCACCCAGGATTGTCTCTTTGGAATTGTATGAGTAGAATGGCTAGTAAGCAAAGACAAAGAACTGATGATGTGACGGAATGGACTATAAATGGTTGCCTATGATTTCTGCAAATCAGTCCATGCCCCCAAAGTTTATAAGGGTAAACTCATAAACATATGGAATGCAATGTAACACCCTCCTCCTGAATTTACTGCCAGAGACTTGGTCACTGTCCATGGTGGAGGCAGTACATGTAAAATCCCTGTTTGTTTCTGGTTACACACCCTTTCAGTACCTTTAAACCGTATGATGTCATTCATGTGTGTTCTGGCAAAGTTCTGGGTTCCTGGTCCCTTGGTGCCTGAAAACATGTTGGGGTGTAGCATTGCTAACAGAATGCAGATAGCAATATCTGTTAAAGTGCAGGTTTCTTGGCATTTAGCCACCAATGCCATGAAGCAGTATGTCTCAGTCTCCCCTTCTACTCAGCAGTGTAGGCCTGTTATGCTTTTGCTGCTATGCCAAGCCTGCAGCCTGTTTATTATTATTTCAGGTATTAGCTGAAAACCAACATGCTTGTGGGACCATCTGTAGCATGTACCAAAGTTTTTTCCCCCCACAAATCAGGTATGTCACACATCTTCAAAGGGTTTGTTATTATCATCAACTCCTTTGTCTTGACCCATAGCTGAAGTATCAAAAGACACAAGACTAACAGCCAATTTATGACAGACAGACTTTGTTCACACAGTTTGGCTTGTTCAGTGTCTATTCCATTTTCCAATCCCTTTCTGTACCATGGTAGGTGTTCAGATACAGATACTCCTGCCTCTTTGGAGAAGGCTCTCACTTCAGGCATGTGTTTGAGGTTTCGGCAAGGAAGGGGTGCACTGAAACCATGCATGGCCTCAGCCCCTCCCTCTGGAATCTTTGTGTTGGGCCCCACCCAATTGTGAAGCTTCCGAAATGCAAAGTTTTTCTTCCTCCTGCCTTGAAGAAACAGTTTTATCTCTTACAAGCATAGCAGGAACATCTTCAGTGGAGTACTTTGAATTAGTAAGATCCCCTTGGACACCCCACTCTGTTCCCAAAATGTCAGCTGGGTGGATTCTCTCCTCCAGGAGATCTGACCCCCAGTCTTCCCTTAAAACTTGATCCACAGGTGAGGGGTCTGGCATTTCAGATGCAGATCCTTCACCCTCCTCCTGTGGAAGAGCCTCCCTACAAAAGATGGGCAAACCCTCCTGTCCCCCCTCACTTTTCGTCTGGACTTCCTTCTCTAGGCTCCCCCCAAGACAGACACCCCGTGTCCTCCAAAAGGGAAGGTGACCCTGATTCAGCTGTGGGCTCACAGCTACAAGCTATGACAGACCCTTCGCTGGCCAGCAAAATCCACCCCCCTTTCACTCAGGTTGGGCTTGCTTCCAGCTATAGAGTCCTTGGGGTCTGTTCCCCCGCAGCAGTCACCAGGACCCCAACTTTCATCTCTGGGATACATGTCTTTGTGCACCCCAGGGCAGGACCTGTCCCCTGATGACCTGCAACTTTCTGGCAGTCAGCAGCTGGGACGGCCTCCCTGTTATAAGGTGGAGCATCCCCCTTCCCCAAGGAGAAGGTCACAGGACAGGAACTGGCTCTATCCAGCCCTCCCTGCAGGGACCTGCCTTGAGCCCCAGGCATGCAGGAATTGGTTTTGGCCAACCCTGCCCCCAAAGCTGCATTCTCCACTGCTACAGAGGAATTAAAGAGACACTCTCCTATTCCCCCAGCAGTACATGTGACTTCAGCCTCCCTCCTGGGGCTTTCAGCACAAGATTCCTTCTTGGTGCTAGCAAACCCTGGGACAGATTCTGCCACACCAAAGAACTCATTCCCCAGTAGAAACTGTGAAAAATTGTGTGCCACTGCTGCAACAGTCAATTCAGCCTGCAAATCATCAGTTTCCATGTGTACCTTAGCTAAAGGTGCAAGGACTTTGTAACCTCCCACCAATTCTAATTCTGCCATTTTTCCTGGTAAAAAAAATCCTTCTCCTGGATCAGGTCTCTCCTGACCACACAAATCTCTGCACCAGTGTCCCTTAAACTTTGGAGCACTTTGCCATTAAGCTTAACAGCATGCATATGCTCACTGCTTGGTTGCGCAGAAGCAACCTTTACAAATCCTGTGTGGTAAAAGGTAGTAGCTTCATGTGCTACCTGGTTCCTGTTGCCGCTCAGCACAAGGACATTTATTCCTCAGGTGCTCAGTGGACATACAATGATAGCACCTTCTGGGCTCCTCTGCTTGAACAGGAGACTTGGGACAAGTAACAGGGGATTGAGGAGGTGAACGCCCAGCCTCTTTTTTCCCCCAGTGGTAAAACGGTGATTCTGCTTTCCACCAACCCTGTACCCCTCTGCCAGTGGTTTATGTTTAATTGAAGCTTGTGACTGCTCGTAAGAGTCTGCAAACCCAGCTAATTCAACCCCTGAATCCACCTTTTTGTCCCACAAATACTGTTTTACATTATCACTGCACATATTCAGGAATTGTTCCTGAATAACCAAATCACACATTTCTTCCAAGCTTTTGATTCCTTTTCCCCTCACCCACTTATCCAACAAATCTCCCATTTCATTTACATAGGCTACATTACTTAATCCAGATCCCCTTTTAAGACTCCTGAATTTTACCCTGTAGGTTTCAGGTGTAATCTGGAACTGTTTCAAAACCAGTTCCTTACACTTACCATAGTTTGAAGTATCATCAATAGGCATTGTATTGAATATGTCCAGAGCTCTCCCGGTCAATTTTGCAACTAAAGTGGTCATCTTTTGATCTTCAGGAATCTCATGGAGAGTGCAGTCTCAAAAAGGTGATGAAATATTCAGCAATATCACTGGATTCATCATACTGTAGACATAATCATTCCCATTTGTGGATTTTGGGGGAAATAGAGCCAGCTGCTGAAGGTATTTGTCTCTTCCACTCCATTACAGTCAGTTCATGCTTCTGCGTCTCAATCTGGGCCTGTATTTCTCTGTCTTTTAACTCCAGGACTAGCTGCCTCTCTTTCCTTCTCCTTCTGAGCATTTTGCTGTGCTAGCCTCTAGGCTTCAATCTCTCTCTCTTTTAATCAAGGGCTAACCTCTGGGTTTCCATAGACCCTCTGTGTGCAGCCTCTTCCCTGGCTGCCTCTGCTTCTGAGAGACTCATTTCAAACTTGCGGTCCTTGCCTTCTCTTCTGAATCCAGTCTGGCCAGCTCTAGTTTTGTAGCTGCCTCACTGGTAGTCATATTTCTGCTTTCTTGTACTTATTTCCCTCACTGAAATAAACAAACAGAAAATAACAAACCAGTAACCACTTTGTCTGTTCTCCGGCCACCACACTTAAAACTCACTTAAAATCACTACCAGTGTCTCAAAGCAATCAGCTGTGCACAGATCCTGCTCGACTACGCCACTGTGATGGGTTCGGTCACAGAGACCCCCTTGCGACTGTCACCTGATGTGCTGAAATTACCTCCGAGTCCGTTTTCCCTGCCAGCTTAGCACTCCAGAACCTTGCCTTGTTGAGCCAGACATGCAAGTCTGCTGCAACACAGACCCAGTTCTGGCCCACGCCCCCAAAGCTGCAGACATAAACCAAAAACTGCTCAGCAGGTGACCTATCTCCAGCACCCAGACACCCAGTTCCCAATGGGATCCAAACCCCAAATAAATCCTTCTTACTCTGTATAAAGGTTATGCAGATATTCACCACTATTTGTTCCCCCAGGTATTAATCACTTACTTTGGGTTAATTAATAAACCAAAGTGATTTTATTAAGTATAAAAAGTAGGATTTAAGTGGTTTCAAGTAATAACAGACAAAACAAGGTAAGTTACCAAGCAAAATAAAACAAAACACGCAAGTCTAAGCCTAATATATTAAGAAACTGAATACCTCAGAGTTGTTCCAATAAGCTTCTTTCACAGACTAGATGTCTTCCTGGTCTGGGCCCAATCCTTTCCCCAATACAGTTCTTGTTAGCTCCAGCTCAGGGGGTAACTCCAGGGCTCTCTCATGACTGGCAGCCCCCTTTTTTCTGTTCCACCTGCTTATACATCTTTGGCACAAGGCAGGACTCCTTTGTCTCTCTCTGGGTTCCCAACCCTCCTTCTCAATGGAAAAGGACCAGGTTAAAGATGGATTCCAGTTCAGATGACATGATTACATGTCACTGTAAGACGTCATTACCCACTTGCTGGCACACAGGTATACAGGAAGGCTTACAAGTAAACAAAGCCATTTACAAACAATTGTCCTGGTTAATGGGAGCCATCAAGATTCCAAACCACCATTAATGGCCCACACTTTGCATAATTACAACAGGACCTCCGAGTTAAATTTCATGTCTAATTTCACATACAAAAACGATACATTTATACAAATAGGATGACCACACAGTAGATTATAAGCTTTGTAGCGATACCATCCAGGAGACCTTTTGCACAAAGCAGATTTTGATGAAACATACGGAGTGCAATGTCACAGATGGTGTTTGAAGGATTGGACAGAAATTTATTAGTGATTTCTACTAATTTGGTGAACCAAGCAGCCCAGGATGAGGGGTTAACTGTTATGGATGCACTTGGTAGTATGCCAACAAATGATGAAAGGGGGAAGTCAGGTAGAAGGATTGAAACCCAGAGTACCTTTTGTTGAAGCAATAACATTCAAATGAGAGTGTTTATAGATCAGGATACCATGTGTGGTAAGATGAGGTTCTAAAACATAAGTCCTTGTATTAGCAGCCTGGTATGAGGCCTAAGGCCTGAGCTAAAGTAATGATGAAGACTTTGCTGATATAAAACAAAGTTAAGCTGTGAGCAAGAAGCAGGCCCTGCTCAGAGAATCTGGCATGAAGGGGGCTGATGCTGCAAAAAAAAAAAAAAAAAAACCCACATACCTAAAAGGTACTGGGCACAAGTGATGTAAACACATTCCAGCACAAGTATAATCCCCCTCAGATAAGAGGAACATGCTGACCCATCCTAAAGACAGGGTTAAAAGGATAATATGATGGATAGAGTTGTTTTGCTCGAACCAATATGTACAAGGTAATAGGCGGCACCTGGACACGTAGAGGGGTTGTACTTCAATAAATTAGGAGTGATGTGTAACTTGTTAGTACTGGTGTATAAAAATGGACCTCTGAGGGGTTGTCTTTGTCTGGCCTAGGGGGCAGTGGTAAGTCCCGCAAATGACTAAGCCGGTCCATTGTCAGGGAGCACATATGTACTAGCAAAACTGTAGACATCTGATCCAGGGAGCTAGAGACTGTTTCAATAAACCTGGCCGGGTGCCTTCATACTTTATCAGAGTCTGTGGTCATTGGGGTTTCTCTCGGGATCTGCTGTGCCAGCTCTCTGCGCAGAGCCGGGCCAGCACACAGAGGGAACACATGCATTCAGCTGACTGTTATCAACATTGGACAGAGCAGAGCATCACACTGGTATCCCCGACTGCTGATCTGGTGAGTAAGCGAGCTGTCTGCTGTCGGAATCACGATCTAACATGACAGAAAACTGTGCTAGGGAACAACCTTATCCCCTCCCTTCAAATTCCTGCAGAGTTTGATAACCTCATGGACCCGCTGAATTGCTAGTAAAGGGGGTTCATATGAATTTAAAAAAAGAAAGTGGGGAAACATGGACTGGCATATGTAAAGCAATGGTAGAATCAGAAGCTTTAAAAATAATAAAAAAGTAAAAGAAAAAGCTAGGATTTTGCAATTAATTTCTATGGCAGTAAGATGGCTTAAACAACACGCTGACATACTGGCAATGCAAGTAATGGAGAAAACCAGGGAAGTAGAAAAGATAACTAAAACCTTGGCGGAGGCAACCCAGGCAGTCGAGCACTGGAAAGCCCAAGCTCTTTTAACAGGGCAAGAGGCGGTCCAGACTCACGATATGCTCAAACAGAGAAAGGAGGAAAACAAAAAAAATTGGAGACAGCTGTGGAAAACCTGCAGGATAAAAAGGTACCATCCCCTGTTGCTCAACAGATTTAGAGTGCTTTTACAGTACCTGAAGGATGGGGGCAGAAATGGAAACAGGTGGCCCTAGCTAAATTAAAAGATGGAAAAATGAGACAACTGGAGTGGAGGCTGCACTGGGAACATATGGAATGAAGCATCCGAGTCGGGGATGGGCTTGCAGATTTTCTATTGAACATGGGGGCTGGAATTCCTATAGTAAAATATGTATTTAATGTATATCCAGTTGTGGAGGCTGTACAAATACAGGGCATATCAGGACCTAAGCCAACATATGATGTTAAAACCCTCCCTCTCCAGTTTGGTGTACATACCATTCAGGAGAAGTGTGCTATTGCAGGGAGAGAAAAACTAATTGGGGCAGAAACAGTTAAATAATTGGGAATACTCCTGGACTTCCCAAATATGTGTATCAGACAAACTCTCACTGTAATGGGAGAAATAAACAACACTAACCTGATCCCAATGGGACTTGCTACTCAGATGGTGAAAGCAATAAAGCCTAAACAGCCACCTCCTGTCCCAGAAGGCTGGGAAGTCTGGTGGGCTGAGATTCAAATCGTCTGGGCAGTGGACTCCCTAGATATGGGAAAAATACAAACGTCCATTACATTAGAAGGAGACATATCCCCATACATAAAACAATACCCAATACCTCAGGGAGCAAAAGAATCTGTAAGGCCAGTTATAGAAGAATTGGAAAAATGAAAATTAATTCGAAGGTGTTCAGTGCCCAACGCGCAGAACTGCCAAACGGGTAGCACCAGTAGTGGCTGCTTACCCAGAATTGTTGGAGGTAGTAGCCCCTGACATGAAGTGCGTCTCAATATTTGATGTGGCAAATGGCTTTTGGAGTTTACCTTTAAATCCAGAGTCTCAATACAGAACATCTTTTGTATTCCGGGGTATGCAATATTGCTGGAAAGTTTTGCCTATGGGGTACTGTGACGCAGCTACAACATTTCATACTGTAGTGAGAAATATGCTAGAGAGGAGGGACTGTTACAAACGGGAAGGATAGTCCAGTATGTAGATGACATTTTAATAGTCAGTGAAACAGAACAGGAACATGAAGCATTAATGCGGCAGTTACTGACTTGCTGCCAAGCATACAGCTTGAAGCTTATCCCCTCTAAATCCCAGATTAAACAGAAAGAAGTGCAATATCTTGGAATTCGACTCAGGACAGGGGGGAAGGTCTGTGAATAAGGAAAGGATGAAGTGTATTGTTAACCTCCCTATGCCGGTAAATACTAAATCTTTGCAATCTTTTTGGGGGCTCACTAACTTCTGCAGGGAATTTATGGTTGGATATGCAGAGAAGGCAGATCCCCTGTATGAGGTACTTAGAAGACCACAGTGGACCTAGACAGAGGAGGCAAATAATGCATGGGAAAGCCTGAAAAAAGGTTTAATGGAGGCACCTACCTTGACAGCCCCTAACAATGATTTCCCCTTTCTATTGTACCCTAGTGTGAAGAATGTCTGTATTGTTAGTGCGCTTACACAGGATACTGGTGCTGGGGAGAGACCCATTGCTTATTATAGCAGAGCATTAACAGGTCCAGAAAGCAAACCGGGAATTTGTGAGCAAACTGCTCTCGCTGCCTACTGGACATTACAAAAAGCTCAGGCAATAATTGGAGCAAGCAAGGTGATTGTAAAGAGTCACCAGCTGCTGGGAAAATTACTTAGTCAGGAAAATCTGTCTAAAGGACTTGTGAGTAGGTAAGGCCATTCAATGGGGTCTTTGCTCTCATGTCCGAGAACGTTCAATTAGTCCCATTGAAAGAACGTGAAATATCTGTATGGGGATTGACTATGAGCGGTCGAGAACATGTTTCTGAACCCCAACAGGAATCCAAAGCACACCCTGTCTTTAACCAACCCCAATTGAACAGGTGATTGGAAAAATCATTTGGTTTGTGGATGGTAGCTCATTTTACACTGAAGGAAGACGAGTCACTGGCTTTGCAGAGATTTGTTTAACTGGAAACCTGCAAATAGTTAACTTCATCCAGTACAAATTGATCAAAGGAGGAACACCATCTGCAGAAGTGTCAGCAGTCTTGGAAGTTTTAGCTAGAATGAAGAACAAGCAAATGGAGCTAATAATAGGAACTGATTCAGCTTATGTTTACAAGGGAACCACCGCTTACCTACCATGGTGGAACAGTGTAGGTTTTACAGGAACTGACGGAGCCGAAATAAAACACAAGACCTTATGGCAGCAAATAGAGAAATTGGCAGGGCAGTAACAGAGGATCCAAATGGTTAAAATAAAAGCCCATAAAAGGACAGGTCCGTTGTAAAAAGGAAATAAACACGCAGATAAATTTGCTAAGGAAGCAGCATTCACTGGAACACTGTGGGAGCCCATGCCTGTGGCAGTAACCACCCAGGCACAGGCAAAACAAAAAGAAAGTGAAGAGAACAACCAGAAAGAGCTACAGCTTTTACAGGACCTGCAAGCAATGGATAGTAGAGTGTCCCATTGAGAAAGAAGGGAAACCTAATTCTGGCAAAACCAGAAAATGAATGGGTTCTGGTAATCCCTCAGCAGATGCAATACCTCCTTTTAGGATGGGTACATGGTTCAATTGTGGGAGGTCACCCAAAACAGGAAGAGGCATTAGAAAAACTTAAAAAAAACTGGAATGGTGGCCTGGAATGAAAGAGGATTTAAACCTGCATATTCATAGCTGTTTAACGTGTGCTAAGCAAGACCCTGCTAGAAGAAAAAGATGTGGAGAGTTAATGCATGAAGTGTTCAAAGGCCCCCTCCAACGTTCACAGGTTGATTTCATGGGACCCGTCCCTACTATTCCTAGGGGAAACAGATTGTTGTTGGTTATTGTGGATAGTTTTAGCAAATTTTTCCTAGGTGGGGGCTGCCACACAGCATTGATTCTGACAATGGTCCTGCTTTTATTGGACAGGTATACCAAATTATGGGGACATGGGCTGGTATTCCCCCACCATTACATGTCCTCTACTGCCCTCAAGATGGGGGACAGGTGGAAAGGATGAATCAATCTCTTAAAATTGAACTGTCTAAAGTGTGTAATGAGCTGGGAACAAATTGGTACATGGTACATCCATGGGTTCTGGTGAGAATCAGGAGCCATTCAAACCACATGACAGGATTTAGTCCCTATGAAATACTCTTTGGGAGACCTAAGCCCAGCTGGGAAAACTTGCTGTATCCCCCAGATTGGGAAACAGTTACAGCACTGGCAACCACCATCTGGATGACCAGCTTTAAATATCGGTTGGGCACCGTTCAAGGAGCAGCTACAGCACAGCAGGCTGCAGAACAGCAAACAATGAATCAGGCATTTGATGAAAGCAGGGATATCAAACAACGGCGAATTGGAAGCCAAGTTACGGTTAAAACTGAACCAGCTCCAAAAAAAATTTTTCCCCAAAGGAGAGTGGTTAGGTCCTTGGCCAATTTTGGATAAATTAGGGCCCTCTCTGTACTTGGTTGAAACAGAGGAACAGCCTCGGTGGAAACATGTCATGCAATTAAAAGGAATACAAGGGTTAAACTGCATATTACATGTTCTGTGCTTTTTTACAGAAAAACATACAGGATAAGTGGTTAAGGTAAGCACAATGGAATCTTTCCAAATGAATAATGGAAGTTTTATGAGCATTAATCTCCGAGCTCCATCAACACTCTGATTATTTATATATATTACTTCCAGTCAATTAAAAAGTTTTGATGTGTCCAGACTGTACCCCATTAGACAATTGAGAGCAAAAGGACAAATTGCTTGGGGTATTGGTAATGTGATGACCATCTGGTGGAATGATAAATACATTTCCGCGTGGAAGCTGGACCAGGTAGGGAAACAGCCTTTGTGGATGTTGGGACCAGGAATTTCATGGATTAATACCACACGTATTGTTCCCTTGGGAATAAGATTCTTGTTCCTGAACCCCCTAAGTGACCAAACGACGCTGGCATTATTGAACCGGGATTATATTCCCGTGGAGCAGGCCAGCAAAAAACAAACGGCTGGAGTGAAGTTAAACCATTTAGGTCCTATGACATTAACAGTTTGACATTACCACTGCTACGAATACTACTGCTACCTTAACCTTACATTATACACATTTACCTATGAGAGAGAAGCGAGTGTGGTTTTATATTTTAATTGGTTATGATGCCAACCTGGATATGGAACCTGTTGGGTGTTCTGGTAGTGGCCCAAGGGGCAAAGAGATGGGTCATTGTCAAAAAGATCAACGAAACGCATTCAGTGACCACAACTCTTTGGACAGAAACAGTTAACTCCACTGTATTGGATGCAGCAACTGAAGGAAAGCAACAAATGGAGCACCTTTGCTATTAAGATGGCTTTGGTTGGGCTGGAAACCATAGTGAGGCTCAACATGTTCCTGTCCAAGAGGTTGATAACGCCTGACGGTGGATTGAAAAGGAACTGACTTTCCTGGTCTACACTGGGGGGGGGGGGGTGTCGACCTAAGATACGCCAACTTCAGCTATGTGTACCTTAGGTCGATTTACCTTTCTGTGAGCTGGAGTTCCGGAGTTGATGGGGAGCGCGTTCGGGGATCGATTTATCCATGTCTAGATGAGATGTGATAAAAATCAATCCCCAATAGATCGACCACTACCCGAAGACCTGCCCTTTGAGTAAAGAGACACTGGAAGAGTATGCATGCTGTTGGAAGATTGATATTGTTGTTAATTGGGATCAGGTTATTGTTCTTACTGCAATTCCTCATGCAGATTCCATTAACACTCCTGACATTAAGACACAAAGTCAACATGAACATATACAAAGTAAGGAAAGAAAACAAGCCACTCCTGAAATGGAGCTCGCTCTAGTGGCACCAAATCAAGTAGTGGAGCACTATTTCTCAGGAGTGGTGGGGGAGGATCTGACTCTGGTATGTGTTGTCCAAGCACACAAACTCGAGGCCGATACAGTATCCTTGGACTGGTTTCGAACAGGGGACACAGTGATTAGTTACTTGAATGGAATTCTAAAAACATACAAGGTTGGACAAGCCGGGTGGAGTTTACTGACTTGCAGGATAGATGGAGTGCGTCTATTCACAATCTTAACATTCAACTGAAAGATACAGGAACAAACATGGGAACTTGGTCTATAACCCCAAGTATCAGTAAATGCATCTACCCTGGGCAGGTATGTGAAGACGCCTGCCCAACAACAGCCTCAACTTCGCCTCCTTCTGCTCCTCCATGTACCAACGTTACAAGGAGGGAGTGTCCCACTGTACAACCATGGCCTACCTCAGGATTATTCCTGCATCCTACTGCAGAGTATATGGTAGAAAATGTAGGATGGATCTACATGCCACTAAAACTCGATTTTGCCAGTATGACCATGCCAAGGCAGTGCCCCAGACACTAAGGATTGGTTTAATTCAGAAGTGGAGATGCAATTACAATTCTGGAAGGGCTCCCAAATCATCCTACAACAGGATAGAAAAAGGAGGGATTTACTAGAAGAGTGTTGGGAGGCTCCAGTCTCGGCATGTCCATATGGAACTCCGCAGATATTGAAAAATCTTAATTTAAAATTAAACACCATTGCAAATGGAATAGGCAAAGCAGTTCAAACAGGAGGCGGTATTAGCAGTTTATTACTGGACCAGCATGCAATCACTATTGATAATATGTATTTGATTGCTCAAGGTTTAGCCACCTGAATACTACCATTCTGTCCCTCATCAACAGCACAAAAAATAATGATGTTTCATTGGCAGTTGCTTGCATGGCCTATGGCAATAGAGTAATCAAAATAGTACAGCAAAGTTTGTTGCAGTTGCAACTTCAGAATTGGCCACAGGATATTAAACCCCACAGACATCTTGAAACAAATACAGCAACAAGGCATAAACCATATTACACCTGTCTTTCTACAATTTGCTAAATTTGATAGGGTTCCAAGATTGGACTATGTGCATGGCAAAAGCGTATATCTCATGATGGCAGTCCCTAGATGGTTGCAGGAGCCAGTTAAGGTATATTATGCAAATAGTGTGGGGGACGCTTGTAAACAAGACACATATCCAGCATTACCCCACTGTGCGCCTAGTAACTGAAATTGGCTTGGAAATTAATCAAGCTCATTGCGTAAAACAGAATGGATGGTGGTTGTGTGAGTGCTACGCCACACTTGATATTAATAACACAAGGAAAGGCTGGGCTCGACTAGTACAGAAGGAACTGGTTAATGAGGTAGTACAAATTCAAGACGTGGTATGTGCTATAGGTTATCATAATTTTTCCATAACTAGCAACATTTGCCCTACAAGTGATGATATATTCTGCCTACCTGTTCCCAGCACCATCCAAATAGAAGCCCAGGCCTTCTGGCCAACAAGCAAAGGCAGTACTGTCACTGAAACGATCATCCCACATGAACACTTACAAGATTTACTGATTGAACTGTTCCCCCCAGTGGAATACTTGCAGTTGGATATACATGATTTGGGGGCAAAGACCAAGGAATCCCTAATACCAATAACTCAATTGATTCAGAAGCAAATGTACAAAGAGAGGTGGAAAAACCCTGATAGGCAATTCTGTAGGAAGTGACTTTACATCCAGTGGTCTGAACCCTTAGCGTAATCCTAATGGGAATCCACGCCCTCACAATCATTGTTCTCATGGGAATGTGCTGTTACCTGTTACGTCAAACCAAGAAAGCTAAGCTACAGTGCCGAGTGAAGAAGGGGATGGAAATGTCAGTCAATACTGCTGTGGTAATGAATAATCATTTTAAGGAGTAAGGTGTTAAAGCATATACTTCTAACATATACAGCATATAAGCCCCCCTCATAGAATCATAGACTTTAAGGTCAGAAGGGACCATTATGATCATCTAGTCTGACCTCCTGCACAATGCAGGCCACAGAATCTCACCCACCCACTACGGTATCAAACCTGTGTCTGAGCCATTGAAGTCATCAAATCATGGTTTAAAGACTTCAAGGTGCAGAGAATCCTCCAGCAAGTGACCCATGCCCCACGCTGCAGAGGAAGGTGAAAAACCCCCAGGACCTCTGCCAATCTGCCCTGGAGGAAAATTCCTTCCCGACCCTAAATATGGTGATCAGCTAAACCCTAAGCATGTGGGCAAGACTCACCAGCCAGACACCCAGGAAAGAATTCTCTGTAGTAACTCAGATCCCACCCCATCTAACATCCCATCACAAGCCATTGGGCATATTTACCGCTAGTAGTCAAAGATGAATTAATTGCCAAAATTAGGCTATCCCATTATACTATCCCCTCCATAAACTTATCAAGCTTAGTCTTGAAGCCAGTTATGTCTTTTGCTCCCACTACTCCCCTTGGAAGGCTGTTCCAGAACTTCACTCCTCTGATGGTTAGAAACCTTCATCTAATTTCAAGTCTAAACTTCCTGATAGCCAGTTTATATCCATTTGTTCTTGTGTCCACATTGGCACTGAGCTTAAATAATTCCTCTCCCTCCCTGGTATTTATTCCTCTGATATATTTATAGAGAGCAATCATATCTCCCCTCAGCCTTCTTTTGGTTAGGCTAAACAAGCCAAGCTCTTTGAGTCTCCTTTCATAAGACAAGTTTTCCATTCCTCAGATCATCCTAGTAGCCCTTCTGTGTACCTGTTCCAGTTTGAATTCATCCTTCTTAAACATGGGAGACAAGAACTGCACACAGTATTCCAGATGAGGTCTCACCAGTGCCTTGTATAATGGTACTAACACCTCCTTGTCTCTATGGGAAATACCTCGCCTGATGCATCCCAAGACCGCATTAGCTTTTTTCACGGCCATATGACATTGGCGGCTCATAGTCATCCTGTGATCAAACAATATTCCGAGGTCCTTCTCCTCCTCTGTTACTTCCAACTGATGCCTCCCCAGCTTATAACAATAGTTCTTGTAATTAATCCCTAAATGCATGACCTTGCACTTTTCACTATTAAATTTCATCCTATTACTATTACTCCAGTTTACCAGGTCATCCAGATCTTCCTGTATGATATCCCGGTCCTTCTCTGTATTGGCAATACCTTCCAGCTTCGTGTCATCCACAAACTTTATTAGCACATTCCCACTTTTTGTGCCAAAGTTGGTAATAAAAAGATTAAATAAGATTGGTCCCAAAACCAATCCCTGAGGAACTCCACTAGTAACCTCCCTCCAGCTTGACAATTCACCTTTCAGTATGACCCGTTGTAGTCTCCCCTTTAACCAGTTCCCTATCCACCTTTCAATTTTCATATTGATCCCCATCTTTTCCAATTTAGCTAATAATTCCCCATGTGGAACCATATCAAATGCCTTACTGAAATCAAGGTAAATTAGATTCACTGCATTTCCTTTGTCTAAAAAATCTGTTACCTTCTCAAAGAAGGAGATGAGGTTGGTTTGTAAAACCATGTTGTATTTTGTCCCAATTACCATTGACCTCAATGTCCTTGCCTACTTTTTCCTTCAACATTTTTTCCAAGACCTTGCATACTACAGATGTCAAACTGACAGCTCCCCACATTTTATGATCTTATTATCGGAAGGAATCTTGACTGGCCATTGGGACCATTCTGACCTTTGGACTCTGGTATAATAGGTTTGCGGTATGAATGTGGAGTGAGTACGTTTTTTTTGGTAACCAATAAAGAGCATTTAGAATAGTATATACCAACAAGGTGTCTAGTATCTGCCTGTTCCCCATCTCATAAAAAGACCTCTATTGCGGGTCTAACAGATTTACCAGGTCATGAATGATAACTTTGGAAAATACCTCTCAAGATCCAGCTGGTTTGAGAGACTGGAGGGATATACAGGACATGTTTGAATAGCATGTGACAGGTTCCCCCAGGGTGCCACCTAGAACTAGGTACCATTGAGCCTGCCTGACCCACCAGCCTGGGCTCCCTTTACATTGTGCTTCTATGACAGGTTCTTAAGCCCCCTCCAGCACACATATAGGTTGGGACATATGCAGCTTCAGCTTCACACACAGATGCCGAGGTCAGCTCTTCATGGGAAGGCTCGACTAAGGAACAGCCCAGTTTCTCAAGTACACCCCCCCCTTGAAGGGTAAGCCCAAACTTATACCATCTTGCGCTGCACAGGGAACTGTACAGCGTAAGCTCATGAAATTCACCCCCTCCCAGGGGTGAAAGTAACTTAAAGGACTTACCAGTATGCCGGAGTCCTGAACAGGGGTGTGGCCTCAACTGGAAGAGGCAGGGCCTTTCAGGATTTAAAGGCCCTGGGGCTCCGGCTGGGAGCCCCAGAGCTACCAGCTGCAGAGGCCCTGAGCAAAACATGATTCCAATTCCCCCCCCCCATTCCCTGCTCCCATTCCCCCCCCCTTACTTCCTGATTGACTGCAGACTATATAGTAAAACTTGAGTTCTGCTTAGCAATACCTTAACTAATCATTTTACTGAAATTTAACTAACCAATCCTAACACATTCTAACATGGTTATTTAACCAATTATATCCCACCACCTTAATTGGTTTACACCCAACAAAATTAATTATACAGCAGACAGAAACCATCACAGAACCAGACAGATTATACAGACAAACAACAGGGAAGTGAAAACTACAGTGATAGAACAAGACAGAAATGAGGATTTCACATTCCAGCTATTGATAAGGATGCTATCAAACTAAGTTTCCTTTTACATCTTCTAGGCTCTTCCCTTTCTCTGGAGGTGATAGGAATATCAGGAATACAATCCTGTCCTAACAGCCCAATAGCACCTTATTTCAATGTGACTAGTTGGAATGTGAGGATGTGACCGTTCACTTTCCAGTTTATGGCTGCCTCTGCTGCTTAGCTAAAGGCCTTAGCCTAAGAACCAGGCCTCAGACTGTCACAGCAAGAGAAGGCCCTTAAACAGACAGGCAGTGATTCTGATTCTCTCTTTTATACCTCTATAACTAGCTAAGTGATAAGAATACACCTAAATTCTTAAAGTATAGGCCTTTACAGACAGGCCTGAATAGCTATATCCTAACACTTGCCTCCACCAGTCTTTTTAGCTTGTTTTTCTCCCTTATGGGAGGGAATGCAGCCTCCCCTCCTGGTGAGTCTTGCTGCTCCTAATCTACTGGCAGCAGGACTCCTTCTCCTACCAGGGGAGGGTTTAAAAAGGTCTCAGGCAGCCCTTAGTTGGAATCAGCTGATCCAAATTGAGCGCAGGTAGCTCCCCCTAAGCTGATTCTAATTGATACTCTGATAACCTCTTCTCAGCTGAACCTGATTGACCTGTAGTTACCACCCCTCAGTTGATAGGGAGGAGGGCCTTTTAACCCTCTGAGACTGATTTCTCCCCCCCCCCCCCTTGCAGCTGTCTGTCCTGAGTTTATCACAAGGGCTAAACCAATAGCAAAAGAGGAAGGTAAAAAGAGGGAAGATATGAGCACAGCACAAAATCAAGAGGTTGAGAACAAAATTAATCATGGAACCGAAGGACATGAAGAGAAGGAATTCTTGAATTGCCTTTATACCAATGCTAGGAGCCTAGGTAACAAAGGAGGGATTGGAATGGCTCGTTTATTAGCATAAATTGGATCTAGTTGGTATTACTGAAACCTGGTGGGATGATTCCCATGATTGGAATGTTCAAATCAATTGTTATAACCTCTTTAGGAAGGATCTTGAATGCTTGTGGATCAATGTCCTAACAGATATGCACAGACCATCAGATAACAGTAGGGAATAGGATGACCATCTTCTTATGCCCCTATCTGTAATGAGTAGGAAAAAATGCCGCGTGGTCATAGGGGACTTTAGTTTGAGTGACACATGCTGGAAGTCTCATGCTGCCGGTACTAAAACATCCTTGGCATTTCTAAACATCATAAATAGGGACCCCTGTCTGTGACTTTCCGCACCCTCCATGACTTCTGGCCCCGCAGCCACCTGAACCGGTCACTGATTGGGTGATCCTAGGCAGCTGGCCCTGGGGACCCCCTGAGCAGCGGCCAGTACGACTGGCCCGGGGTGAGGCTGGCCCCGGGAACCACCTGAACAGTGGTCCCAGGGGCTGCAGGAGCCACCTCTGCTTGGTGGGCCTCAGCAGTGCTCCTGGGATGGCCCCCCACAGTTGGTGCCGCTGGCCCTTCCCCCACCCAGCAGCGGTCCCCAACAGCTGGTGCTGCTGGCATTGCCCCCAACCCAAGGAGCAGTCGCCCCCCGGGGTGCCCCACCCACCACTGCCCCTCCCAAGATTTAGTGAGGGATATAAGACAAAGAGCCAAACTCTGCCTTTGGAGACACATAACCAACTCCACTGCCTTCAATGGGAGCTGAATATCTGCGTCTAATAGCAGAAAAGCTACCAAAAATAGGTGATCTGGAAGCCTCACCAGTGCCGAATAGAGGGGAATAATCACTTCCCTCGATCTGCTGGCAATGCTCCTACTAATGCAGCCCAATATGTCGTTGGCCTTCTTGGCAACGAGGGCACACTGCTGACTCCTATCCAGCTTCTCGTCTTCTGAAATCCGCAGGTACATTTCTGCAATACTGCTGCTTAGCCAGCCTGTACCAGTGCCTGGGATTATTTCGTCCTAAGTGCAGGACTCTGCACTTGTCCTTGTTAAAACTCATCAGATTTCTTTTGATCCAATCCTCCAATTTGTCTAGGTAACTCTGGACAATATTCCTACCCTCCAGTGCATCTACCTCTCCATCCAGCTTAGTGTTATCTGCGAACTTGCTGAGGGTGCAATCCATCCCATCATCCAGATCATTAATAAAGATGTTGAAAACCAGCCTGACAACCAATTCCTGGGGTACTCCGCTTGATACCAGCTATCAACTAGACATCGAGCCATTGTTCACTACCCATTGAGCCCGACAATCTAGCCAGCTTTCTATCCACCTTATAGTCCATTCATCAAACCCATACTTTTTTAACTTGCTCTCAGGAATACTGTGAGAGACTGTATCAAAAGCTTTGCTAAAGTCAAGATATATCACGTCCAGTGCTTTGACCATATCCACAGAGCCAGTTATCTCATCATAGAAGGCAGTCAGGTTGGTCAGGCATGGTCAGTCCTTGCTGAATCCATGTTGACTGTTCCTGATCACCTTCCTCTCCTCCGAGTGATTCAAAATGGTTTCCTTGAGGAACTGCTCCATGATTTTTCCAGGGACTGAAGTGAGACTAACCGGTCTGTAGTTCCCCAGGTTTTACTTCTTCCCTTTTTTAAAAATGGGCACTATATAGTCTCTGACTTCTTTCAGCTGCACAAGCAGTGCTTAGAGAGTGAACACTGCCCCTAAACTCTAAACCAGCTGTTGTGGACAAGCCCCTGGCAGGGTTACAGCTGGTGTAGCGAGCTCCAATGCCCCACAGACTCTTGCACGTTCCCAAAAACCCTGAGAAGTCCACAGGAGATAAACTGATCCAGCAGAGCCTGGGGAGTCCAGCTTGGTGTAGAATGTCCCCTTAGTTTTTCAAGTGTTCATTTGCCCTTGTGGCATTAGGATGCCCGTGTCACAAGTTAACAGTTGGAAGAGTTACTGTGACTCCAGTTATTGGTGAGAGACTGACATTTTTCTGGCCATGAAGCCTTCTGCTAAACCCACCTGCCATCCTGTCTAGTGTGTCCAGAAATAGCACTGGATCCCATCAGGTGAGGTGCTGGCAGAGGCTGCTCTATGTACATGCAATGTAGGCAGCTGTCTACGGTGGCAGACTTCTGGGAAGCTGCCTACAGTGGCAAATTTAGCCTGGTCGCCCCCCAGTCATGCAAGGCCACACCGCCACTCAATGAAATTTGGCACTGCGGCCCTTTCCTTCACAATGTTGGAGTGACTGGGCCAAATCTGCCACCCTAGGCCTCTGAGGAGGGGGCTAGAACATTGAAGTTTTGCCTAGGGCGGCAGATTGTCTTCAGCAGCCTCTGGGAGAGAAGTGCTGATTTCAACATGCTCTGATAAAAGTCAATGGGAGTTGAGCAATCACAGAGCCTGGAGGTTTAAGGACCAGAAACTGGAACCACAGAGACTCTATGATTCTGCACTGATCTGGAGAGGAAATGGTTGGGCCACAGTCTCTGACCTGGCAATTGTGAGAATGGGAAGTGTGACCACAGGCGTCCGTACCCCTGGAAAGTCATGATGACGTCTCCTATCAATATAAACTGCACCGAAGGCAAGGAGCAGAACAGAAACATCTGCAGCCATGCAGCCGCACGGCTCCTACCACAAATGGGACAACTCAGAAGAGGTGGAACTCTCAATGCAGGGAGCGAGCTGCGCACCTGGGAGAGGTGGTAAAGGTGAGCTGGCCTGAGGAAGGGTGGTCTTGTGATTAAGGAGCTGCCCTGGGAGTCAAGAGGCCTGTGTCCGATTCCTGGCTTCACTAATTTGAGGTTAGCCGGTGCCTGCACCCAGGAGAGTTTCTCTCTCTCTCACAATTCATTTCTTGGTTAAGTATGGAGGGAGAAAACTTGTTCACCTTAGCCTCTAAGGATAGAACAAGAAGCAATGGGCTTAAACTGCAGCAAGGGAGGTTTAGGTTGGACATTAAGAAAAAGTTCCTAAGTGTCAGGGTGGTTAAACACTGGAATAAACTGCCTAGGGAGGTTGTGGAATCTCCATCTCTGGAGATATTTAAGAGTAGGTTAGATAAATGTCTATCAGGGATGGTCTAGACAGTATTTGGTCCTGCCATGAGGGCAGGGCACTGGACTCGATGACCTCTCGAGGTCCCTTCCAGTCCTAGAATCTATGAAGCTATTCTCATCATCCACATAAACTACTTTATTACCATGGGGCAAACGCATCCCTGGGTCACTCCAGTGCCTTCAGAGTTCCTATTTCAGGGACGAAACTGGTCCTGTGAGCCTGCCCATATCTTACTTCTAGAGCCTGAGAGGCAGGGGCTTCTCAATCTGGGGGTCACACTCACCCTGCCCTTTCCATATTGCCAAAAGGAACAGGGATTCCCAACATGGAAAATGGAACACAGGGAAGGCTGAGAACTGTGGTGAATCCCTCCCCTCCCTTTGTCCAGTCATCTTCTCTTGCTGAGAACCATGTTCAGTGCCTGGAGTCTCTCCCCAAAGGGAATGTTAGGAGGGGTTGATCCCACATTGAGAGATCTAACCAGTGTTGCTCCCCACAGCTCTTTGTCTCCCTAACTGCTCCCAAGGAAAGGCCATTGCCATCCTGTATGTCCTGCTGGCGATTTGCATTGCAGTGGTCACAGCTCTCATCGTGGTGAACCGTGGGAAATGTAAGTCTCCTGTTCATTTCTACCTCGGCCTCAGATCTCACCTGCCAAGACTGAGGCTGCTCTGACTAGTTTGGGGTGGATTTTAGCAGTGGGGCACAAAATTGGGCTGAGAATTGTTGCTCATCTGCAACGTTAATTATGGAGCAGTTGCCATTGCTAGGTAACTTTCACTCACCTCTGAGTTAAGGTGACCGGATTTTCAAAGGGGTGGGATTTGTCCTTAGCATAACTCCCGCTAGCTTTCCAGGGGACTTGTGCTCGTAAATCTCAGAAAAATCCCACCCTAAATCAATAACCGGCCATGTTTGTAGTGACATTTTGAAGGTTGTGAAATATTCATACAAAAATGTTCTTTTTTCAGTCGTGTTCTGTGGCCAGTGCAAAGGGCTGTCGGCCGATCACGCTAGCGGAGAGGGAATGTCTGGGAGTGAGAACAATGCAATGGGGGCATGACACAGTGCGCTGCCACAATTGCCTCTTCCCCATTAACACAAGGAGAGCTTGGGCCCGACACATGCATTCCTTTCCTATTTAACTTTGCAACCAGCTAATCACACACAAACCGATGCAGGCTCCTTGTGGCAGGAAGCAGCTTTCTGCTCTGCACAGCAGTCAGAGCCCTGCATTGCTCTGGGAAGGCTGAGCCTTTTCACTCTCAGCTTTGCTATGCCCCTTTGAGCTGTCCAGCCACATTCTGCACCCGTGTGTAGAAGTAGCAGCATCACCGCACATCTTGGGGCCACTGACAGCTCAGTGTAACATAGAGCAGCCCCAACGCAGCTCTACATTGTACCGAGGACCGAGCTGATATTCAGAATAATGAATCCCTGTGTCCCTGTGTTGAGCACGGTGTGCCTGTAGCGGAGGATCACAGCTAACATGAGGTAACGGACATCAGAAGTCTTGGGTAGTAACTGGGAGGAAAGTGAATTTTACAGCAGCACGGATGTCCCCAAAGATATGGGTTTCCCCTGCTGATATATTTTGCCCTGCTATCAAAAGTCTCATGTCTACAGTGTCCCAGGGTCTTGCCGAAGCCCAGCTGTATCGAGATACGATAGAAAGAGATGCCAAGAGAAATCTGTCAGATCACCAGGACTATCTAGGTGAGAGGATAAAGGAAATGTTTCTATTCCTTGTTAGACTTCGCGGATCTATTTTTTGTCCTTACACCTCAAGGGAGGGGAGAGTTGGGCCCAAGGGGTCAGTTGCAGGGCTGGTGAAGCTGATGTAGCTCCTTGGAGCTGAGCAGACATACATCTGCTGGAGAACTGACCACAGCTCAGACAGCACTCTAGATTATTGTGGGGTGTGGGACAACCACAGGAGGTGGAAGCAGCTCTTAGATTTTTTGGATAACATTGTCCTGCTCCTAGGATCACTGATTATCCAATGAAATTTTGTTGTGATGAGGTCACGTTTCTACCAGTGTCTCATTGGCTGAGAGTGTTATCCTGCTGGGGAAGCCATGGGCATGAGCGGAATTTGTCTGTACAAGGAGTAGGCACATGCCTGGGGCCCCCATAAAGACAACTACTGCTTGGGTGAGTGGGAACTGAGACCCGTCTTGTCCAGGACACTCCCCTGACCATCTGAAAAAAGGAAGCAGGAATATGGGTCAGTGGACGCCACAGTCTGCCCAGCAGAGTGTGATAGTGTGTCCCCAAACACCCAGCAAATGGCCCTTCATTTCTCCGTGCCTCAGTTTCACTATCTTTGAAATGGGTAACATTTCTTGTCTATTTGTATTGGAACTCTCTCGCTCAGTGTCTATGCAGTGCCAGAGCAAGGGTACCCAATCTCAGTTCCGGTTTGTGCAGCACCTGGCACAAAGGGGCCCTAATCTCAGGTGGGGCTTGTAGGTAGCACGGTAATTTAAATCAGTAATAGCTATAAGTGAAACCCATTTACATTCTTGCAAATGACTGTGCTTGCTCCATAAATTTCACAGACTCCTGGATGAATGGTACTTATCCAGCGCTCCTCAGTGGTCGAGCTTGTGCGTGGGGCAGCATGAGGTTCTGTGTTGTTATTTAAAATGGAAACTCCCCATTCTCTCATTTTCCTTTTAGAGTTGAAGATGTCCAAAGAATTCAACGTGTTTAACAGTCGACTTCTTAATGGTAGGTTCTGCTGATGTTTCTCAAGAGGTTCAGCATAAACAGTTCCCTTGTCGCAAGACATGAAATAAAATTATAGGGGTTGCATATGGGTGGGGTCTCTCCCTTTGACATGCCCATGTACAGCAGTTCTTTTCTGCCCTCTGTTGTTTGCAGTGTCCAAGGAGATGGCTGGGGTTAGGTTGGGGATTAAGGCAATCCAAGCTGATAATGTGAAAGGCCCATCACATCTCCAGGACGCCATAGGTGAGAAACATCATTTCCTTCCAACGTCTGATCACCACTACTTCCTTGTATAGGGACTCCTGGGTCTGATCTTCCCATGTGAAGGGCAAGCTGCAATGGAAGTAGAGAAGGAGGATGAGAAAGGGGAAGTGTGAGGATGGAGCCGGGAGCCCTACATGGATAATCTCATTTTAGTTTGGATCAGCTGCATCCTGCTCCCAAGGGCCACCCCAGGTTTTATCCTGAGCCCCATTCATGCTGCAGCAGAATTTTGGATCTCAGACCCCGATCCAGCAAAGGCACTTATGCATGTGTAACCCACTGGTGAGCACGTGTGACAGGTCCCCCACTGTGCTGATCTAGGAGATGATTGGGTAGCTTTGTCTCAAGCTGTAGTATTTCCTGCTTTTAGCCCTGGAGGACCCCAGTTCAATCCCCAAGTTGTTACCCACGATAGCAGCTGTCAAACAACTCTACGCTCCTGATTACTGTGTGGTGTAACACATGTTCAGAGCAGTGGTTTTCTGCCTGTGGTCCATAGACCCGTGGAGGTCCGCAGACTATGCGTAAGATTTCCAAAGGGA
The DNA here is from genome assembly GCF_028017835.1 of Emys orbicularis. Lineage (NCBI taxonomy): Eukaryota > Metazoa > Chordata > Testudines > Emydidae > Emys > Emys orbicularis. The sequence continues at coordinate 5,273,963 of NC_088701.1, read as the reverse complement.
TCCTCACCTCCATTCTAAAGTTCAGGGGTCCGAAAATGAAAACAGGATGAAAATCACCGGCTTTGTGTTTAAGTGCTTTGCTGCATTGTGGTCTCAGTACCCTGTAGATACGTGGGAGTGGTGGTGGCGGTGGTCGGGTGCTCTGGTTTGCTCAGCGCTGCTGAGAGCTCACAGCTGCCATGGCCTGCAGAAGGAATTTGGGAATGCTCAGCCTTTCTGGTATCAGGCCCATCCAGTGGAAACATGAGCTGGAGTCTGATCTTGGTTCTGCTGGTGTCAGTGTCATGACTATGGATTTAGACTTCCAAGAAGAGGCCCATGATGGAGAAGTGGAGTGTGGGCTACCTGATTGTGAGCCTACTGACATAAAAATTCACTCACTGAATACAACAGTTGGCTTGAAGGAAAATCAAGGAGCTCAGGATAGCACAGGTGCTTAGATGAAGCAATGGTGGACTGCAGTATCAGAGCATAGATAGGTCGAAGGCTGTGAAAGGGGACAGACAGTGTATTTGCAGATAGATGGACACATTTCCAGCTGCTGTAAAGGAAGGTCTGAGCCAGCCCAGAAATATCAACCTGTTGATTCCGGTGGCATTTTTCTACCCCCTGCCTCCCCTGACAGAGATAAGGAACCTAACGCACAGTATGTCGAAGGAGCTGGCTGAGGTGAGAAGGGACCATGACAGACTCCAGGAGGTCTTGAGCAGGGTGCAGGAGGAGTTACAGAACATCACAGGTAAGGGGGCACCAGACAGGGCTTGAAACCAGTGACAGTGTTAATCGCAAATGCCCAGAATCAGTGAAAGGCAACAGGGAACAGGGCATTCGACTTTCAGGTTCCCAAAGGGCCTATGGCCTGCGCAGCTCCCCCTGCACAGAAACTGACCACATCTCCCAGCTGGGAGTCCCCAGTGGCAGTAGAGCCGGCACAGATGTCTTCCATGCCACAGTCCTGCCTGACCATGATTCCATCATTGTTTCCATTCCTTGGGCACCGGAGTTGGTGTAGAACCAGCCAGAGCCTCAGGGAGCCATAACCCATTCCCTGATACCTGCCCTACACGTAATGGAAATGGACACAGCCAGGGCCGGCTCCAGGGTTTTTGCCTCCCCAAGCGGCAAAAAAAAAAAAAAGCCGCGATCGCGATCTGCGGCGGCAATTCGGCAGGAGGTCCTTCGCTCCCAGGCGGAGTGAGGGACCCTCCGCCGAATAGCCGGACGTGCCGCCCCTCTCTGGAGCGGCCGCCCCAAGCACCTGCTTGGCAAGCTGGTGCCTGGAGCCGGCCCTGGACACAGCTGATAATTTGGCTAAATACATAATGTAGCCTAACAGGGTATGGATATAATACTGTATGGCAGAAGCCACCAGATGGTGGTGTTGTACATCAGCTTGCAAGATCTTTTTCGAAGCATGTCAGCAGTATTCAGTCTCTGACAGCTTGAGAGCAGCTGGTCGAAGGAAAAAAAGAATCTAATTTCAGGGAATATGCAAATTCAGTGAAAATTATTTTCTTGATCCCAGTGAGAATTTCAGAAGTAAATAAAGAGTATGGAGACACAGATGAGTTTTTGCATTTCAGTTAGACTGCATTTTGACTCTCCGATGCAGGCTTGTCCTATAATTTTACTTCTCTCAGAAATCATCTGCACAACATGTCCACCTGGCTGGCAGCATTTTGAGAAAAATTGCTACTTCTTTTCAACATCGACTAAATCCTGGTTGGATGCTAAGCAGTTCTGTACCAGTCAAGAGTCTCATCTAGTTATTGTTAACAACAAACAGGAACAGGTAAACCATCCAATCAGATTCCTACTGTGGATCATGAAGAATGGAAGGGATTAAGCACAAGGGGCCAGATTCTGTTCTGTTACACCAGGGTGAATCTGGAGTTCTCTAGATTTACCCCAGCATAACTGAGATCACAGTCTAGACCAAGTTCTCCAGGAATTTAGCAATATCTTTGGATGTAACTTTCTGTTCAAGAAGAATTGAGGGAACCTGGATACTTAGAGTCATTTGAAAATTGTCGAGTGAGCTTTGTGAACAGAAATCTCAGTGTCAGATATGGATGATTTGATATGAATCAAAATTCACGTGATTCAGTTCTAATCCCCTGCGAATACAAATCACAGAGTCCCATAGGGACCTAAAAATAATATTTGATTGCTACCGACCTGGGCAGGAATTCAGCTGCTGACCCATAGGTGAAATGCTTTTCAGAGCAGCTCACTACTACACTAGGGAAGGCTTTTTGATGTTCTATGGAAGACCCCACTCCAGATTCCTCATCGGGACTTTGCAAAAGGAATCCTGCCCTGACGGAGGATCCACCTTAAGTTTTAAATTGAGCCTGGTGCCTGCTGGGAACAGGATTTGGGAGACTAGTTGGTGCTGGGAAGATGCCCATGTAGTGCAGAGGTGGGCAAGGTACTGGTGTGAATCTGCAGTCGCCAGAACCAAAATCTGATGCACGAGCAGCACAGCTCATAGCGTGTCCATTTTGCCATCCTGTCCTCGGGCCTGGATTTAAGGTACCCCCAGTAACCTGGGTGCAGAATGGGACTTAACAGGGACTGTAAGATGATTCCTTGGTCCCCCTGCATGGAGGAGACCTATGGCCATGGGATTGATGGGCCCCAAAAGCAGGCCCTCAGCAACTGTAGGAGGGTTGAAAATTACCTGTAGTCCTCAGGGAACAGCAGTGTAATATTCAGCCTTATTATTATCACTTATCTGTATTGAGATAGCATGTAGAAACACCAATCAGAGCCCCATGTGCTAGGTGCTGTACATATGTCACAAAAAGAAAGTCCCTGCCCGAAACAGGCCAGTGTTCCTCTCCCATTTTATAGGGGAGATTTGCAGGGCAAAGGGCAGAGATGATGCATATGAAGTACAGCTGGTCAGAAAATGAGCGGTTTTTTTCCTGTGGAAAATTTCATTTATTTGGGCCAAAAATTATATACTGCAAATTTTTGAATGAAAACTGAAACATTTCAATTTGGAAATGCTGCTGCAGTGCCCCATGAGAGCTTTAATTTGGATGTCTCAGGCCCCCATTCTTTAGAGGTCAGTTACCCAGTCAGTTTACATCTCCCATGATGCACAACGGTCACTCCTCTTCAGGGGCGGCTCTAGGCACCAGCAAAGCAAACAGGTGCTTGGGGCAGCCCATTTGCAGGGGTGGCAGCAGGCAGGGAGCCAGCATGGGAGCAGAGAACCAACAGGGGGCCCTAGGAGCTGTAGTTCCTTCATTAGCTCCCTGCCTCTAGATCCAGCTCTGGAGCAGGGAAAGAACTACATTTCCCAGCATTCCCTTAGCTGCTATCAACAGGAAAGGGAGGGGGAGGGAGTATTGTAGCTGAAACCTCATGCTGCAGCTTGCTATGAATGGAGAGCTCACTGCTAGAACGGGGTGGCACTGTGAACGGGGAACAAGTATGCTCCAGGAGTAGAAGGCTTTGCCCCAGCTATCCCCTTCAGAAGACATCCCCAGCCTGGATTAGGGATACTGGTGTGACCTCACCTTGCAGCCCCCAAAGAAGGAATTGGGTGGACTAAATGGACAGTGCCCCTCTCTATCTGAAGCCTAGCAAGGGAGGTACGTGGATCCCACTAGAATTTAAAATGAAAACTAAGGGAGGGGAGGCTCTACTGAACCTGGGCAGCTTTAGATACAGTACCAGGCACGTAGGAGGATTTCTACTTCTGAGCCATGGAAGCAGAAATTGACTTTTCCTTTCCAGATTTAGCTAATAGTCAGAAAGGGAATCTAGCACCTGCCTTCCAGATTTGAACACCCTCAAAATTCAGGAGTGCTCAAGCTCAATTTGCGCAGCTGTTACTTCATTTCTCCCAAATCAAATATACTGATCCACTGTAACTTGCTGTAGAAAAATTAGGATAAAATTGAGCAAGAAATGCTTCCCAGTGGTTATTAGGACTGGAATTGCTATTTTCAACAGCCATTGCCTTTTTTTCTTTAACTTTTATTTGTTTAAAGAGAAGACAGTGATTTGCATTGGCAAATTCCCCATAGAAACAAAGAGTGGAACAAAAGAATAATAAAGGCACCTCAACTTTTCCTCATTTATGTAGGACAGTCTTATAATATGCATCCAGATATCCTCCAATCACACAAGCTGAAAATTGTTCCACTTTACTGCAGTTCTGTAACCATATGGGAACCAATCCTGTCTGTGTTCTGTGCACATCTAAAATTCCTGCTGAATGACCTGCCCTGGGAGCGAGTTACCAGTGACCCAGGGCTGGGGCAGAAGGAGAGTGCGGGTGGAGGGGGGAGAGCCCAGGGCTGGGGCAGCAGGGTGTGTGTGGGTAGGTGGGCACTGGTGGGGGGGAAAGGGGAGGAACCAGAGCTGGGGCAGCAGAGGGTGCGGGTGGGGGGGGAGCCCAGGGCTGGGGCGGCAGAGGGGTGTGGGTGGGGGGAGGCCCAGAGCTGGAGCAGCAGGAGGTGCGGGTGGAGGGGGAGCCCAGGGTTGGGGCTGCAGGGGGGTGTGGTGGGGGGAGGCCCAGAGCTGGGGCAGCAGGGGGTGCAGGTGGCGGGGGAGGCCCAGAACTGGGGCGGCAGGGGGGTGCGGGTGGGGGGGAGAGCCCAGGGCTGGGGTGGCAGAGGGGTGCGGGGGGTAGCCCAGGGCTGGGTTGGCGGGCAGACAAACATTTTTTTGCTTGGGGCGGCAAAAAACCTAGAGCCGGCCCTGCTCCTCTTGAAGAGAGGAAGCAATGCATCATGGGAGTGCCTGGTGCATCATGGGAAATGTAGGGTGGCCAGCCCCAATGTAAAGGGCTGGAAAAACAGGGGGAGGTGTGAGAATCTACAGCGACAGACTCTGCTGGCCACAAACACAGGCCCCATGAAACCCCCTCACCTCCCTCCTCACCTTCTGCTTGGGATCATGATTGTCTTCTTCACCTGTTTTCCCACATAGACGTTTTTGTCAAACCAACTCATTGAGCCCGATGTGTACTGGCTGGGCCTCAGCGACTCAGCAAAGGAAGGGGAGTGGCGCTGGGTGGATGACAGCCCCCTGTCTGTCAGGCAAGTTCCCCTTTCTTCAGCCTCTTTGAAGAGCGAACTGTCCCTTACAATCAGCTGTTTCAGCTTTATCTCCTGTCCTGCTAAAGAGCCAGACTGAGCACTCATACCAATGCAATTGATACTAGAGGGGTCTCTGGTCTTCTTTAGTGCCTAAACCAGGTAAAGAAGGTTATGAGTCTGCTACTGCCTCCATGCCAATGTCATCCAGGGTCAGCACAGAGCAGGGGCAGGACCTGGGATGTTCCTGGGGAGCAGAAAGCTGCTTGACCATGGGGCATTCTGAATGTCCTGCTAAGGAACGGTGCTGGGGAGAACAGCAAAAGGGCCCAGGGGACAGGGCCATGGAGAAGGAGACAGCACTCCTGGGTTCTAGTCCCAGCCCCATGAGTGTGCTCTGCTGGCCGACTGTGAGGCACGTCTCTCCCTGCTCTATGCCTCAGTTTCCTCACCTGTAAAATGCACTGGAAACTGATGTTGTCCAAGCTGAGAACAGCTCCGGCTTGAGCAGTGACTGGGCCAGCTTCCCCCTATTCAGTGGCTACCACCAACCTGCCATGGCTGTGAGCTCCAGGCATCACCTCAAGGAGTGAGTAGGCAGATCAGTCCATGCCCACCTTGACTCTCTCTGCTAAAACTATCAGACCAGTCAGTGCCCGTTGGCGGCAGTGATGTGGAGACCTGTCCCCTAGGAGCTGGCTCATTTCACACCCCCTGCATGGAGGAGGTTTTCGAACCAGAGACGCTGTACGCATGTGGACTCTGTTCTGTTGCTAAGACCCACAGCCACAATGGGAATGGGATGGGAGGTGATTGCCAGCAGGGGCAGTCTGTGGAAGCCAGGAGCAAGTGGAGCATTTGCAGGGCTGCTGGGATACACAGCAACTACAAGTGGGAGTTGCTCTAGGAGCAGAGCCATCTAAATCATGTTTCTGCAGTGCAGGCACAGTCAAGCATAGGTCTCTTTGTGCCCTGACTGCCCTCTGTGTTGTGATGAGCAGCCACCCATCCTCTGCCTTCTTCCATCCATCCATCTTCCTCTTACCCACCTACTGCACCACCTGGCCTGCCAACCCCTGCTGTTTGGATGGTGACATTTAAAGGCAGCTAGAGCTGTATGAAGCAGCTGGCATCCACCAGGGTCCTTCCATCCAAAGTTATTGGTTCCCGCACCTCCCTTTTAGAACTTCCATATCCACCTCTAATACCATGGGGCTTTGGTTTCCTTCTCAGGTTCTGGGGGCCCGGGGAACCCAACAATGTTGGGCAGCACGGGGAGGACTGTGTCCACCTGCGCTTCGACGGGAAGTGGAACGATGCCACCTGCTCCTTGACTCATTACTGGATCTGCGAACGGCAGTGCTAGCTCAGTCCCTGAATCCACAGCAGGGAGGGGAGGTGTCACACAGCCTGCCCCACGTGGGACTGCTCCGGAGCTATCGTCTCTCTAAATCAGTGATTCTCAGACTGCCGCTCGTGAGCTGCAAGAGGCTTTTTAATGTCTCTCGTGCAGCTCTTTGCAGTTCATGCTATTAAAACACTGTGGTTTAATTATTAACCAATCTGAGTTATTAACCAATCTGGATGCTTTTACTATGTTATTAACCCATTAAGTTATCAACCTACACTAAGCTACTAAATTATTTGCTGTGAGAATAATATATACGGATATAAAATTAAATATCTCCCGTCACACTGTTTAAATATGAATAGTACTATAGTCAATGAAACAATAAAATCACCCTACTGTGGCGCTTTTGTGTAACGGTGATGGCTAATTTGGCTCCTGAGCTACTGAGGTCCGAGTATCACTGCTCTACATGCTGGGCGGCTATTGCAGCGAGTGGAGCTATGGGACAGGATCATGGAAAGCAGAGGTGGAGAAGGTGACTGGCATTGGACCGTCTGATCCATTTCCCTCCCATACAGGTGCCCAGGGCGGGGTTGTTCTCCTCAGGGCTCTAGCATTAAATGTGGCTCCCGCCCTTCCCCCAAGAGGTTGCAATTCCCGGCCTGGTCGATCTCATTGCCAGGCTGTTCTTCCTGACACTGGGCCAGAGTCTGATCTCAGCTGCTGTAAATGCAGCGGCTGTACTGGCTTCAGGGGAGACACCCCGAACTGACATCGATGTGAGTGAGATCAGAATCGGGGCCATTCGCCCTCAAACGTCCTTTTCTTAATTTCATCCCATTGCTCCTCACTCTGCCCCCGGGTGTCTCCGCTGAGAGGAAAGATGATCTGATGTGTAAGGCACAGGACTGGGACCTGGGTTCAGTTCCAGCTCTGCCACTGACTCCTTCACCTGTCTGGGCCTCAGTTTCCTTCTCTTTAAAATGGAGATAATAACCCTTCCCGTGTCTCTCTTGTCTATTGAGCCTGTGAGCCCTGTGGGGCAGGGCGTGTCTCATTATGTGTCAGCGCCACACCCGGCACAATGGGGCTGTGATCTCAGATGGGGCCGATAGCTGCTCCTGTAAATTCTCCCAAATCACCTATCTGCATCTTTAGGGGGATGTTCTTCCATTAGATGCATACTCTCGGCTCCCATTGAAGGCAGTGGAATGGCTTGTCTGTTTCCAAGGTCAGAGTTTGGTTTTTTTGTCTTATACCCCTGACTAAAACTTGGAGGGGGGCAGTGGTGGGTGGGACACCCCGGGGGGCCACTACTCCTAGATTGGGGTGCCGGGGCCAGCAGCACTAGCTGCTGGGGGCTGCTGAGGAGGAGCTGCTCCGGCCGACCCTGAGACTGCTGCTGTGGGGTGGGGGTGGGGGGGCAGCAGGCTGCTGCTGGGAGGGGGCGGAACCAGCAGCTCAAACGGAAGTCCCCATGATAATGCAGCATTTTTTCCCTACTCACTACAGATAGGTGCATAAGGACACGGTCATCCTGTTCCCTACTGTTATCTGATGGTCTGTAGCAGACACCCCAACTAATACCCGAGCTTGTGCTTTATCTGAACAGCTAAGGTCAGGAGCTCCTTTTATCTGGGCCACCAGGTCCCTGACTGGCTGTTGCTCACCCTTCTAGACCTTGGAGGACTAGGCCTTTGTGGTTTCCAAAATGGCTGCTCCAGAGACTCCTATCTAGGCAACCTTGGAGGACTAACCTTCGCTGCTCTTCTCCTCTCAGCCTCATATTTCTTGGGGCTGGGGGGGCAGTAGGTTGCAGAAGAATTACGGGGCCCCCAGCAAGCCAGATATACCCCATCTCAAACCAACTTTAGCCAGCCTGTCCCCAAGAAGAGTGGTCCCCTTTCTACTGAGGTGGAGGCCATCCACACTATACAGCCCCCTCTCCCCTGTCCTGTCCTGTTGTCCTCCTATCCCTTGCAGAACATTCTTTTGATTCTTTGGAGGATTGAATGTCCAGCAATGATCATCTGTCTTCCTTGGACAGTTGGAGAACTCTGTGCAATGAAGCTTGATTTTCTTACAGGTTGGGCCAAGCACTGGTGGCTACTCACACGTTCCTGGAATATAAGACATGAGGGCACTTCTCGGAATGGCATGTGCCCACACGTGCCTGCATTACCTAGCCCCTGCCAGCGTGACTTAGTCCGAATGGTGTGTCCAAGGTCACACTGCATGGGGGATGCCATTTTATAGATTCTAGGACTGGAAGGGACCTCGAGAGGTTATCGAGTCCAGTCCCCTGCCCTCATGGCAGGACCAAATACTGTCTAGACCATCCCTGATAGACATTTATCCAACCTACTCTTAAATATCTCCAGAGATGGAGATTCCACAACCTCCCTAGGCAATTTATTCCAGTGTTTAACAACCCTGACAGTTAGGAACTTTTTCCTAATGTCCAACCTAAACCTCCCTTGCTGCAGTTTAAGCCCATTGCTTCTTGTTCTATCCTTAGAGGCTAAGGTGAACAAGTTTTCTCCCTCCTCCTTATGACACCCTTTTAGATACCTGAAAACTGCTATCATGTCCCCTCTCAGTCTTCTCTTTTCCAAACTAAACAAACCGAATTCTTTCAGCCTTCCTTCATAGGTCATGTTCTCAAGACTTTTAATCATTCTTGTTGCTCTTCTCTGGACCCTCTCCAATTTCTCCACATCTTTCTTGAAATGCGGTGCCCAGAACTGGACACAATACTCCAGTTGAGGCCTAACCAGCGCAGAGTAGAGCAGAAGAATGACTTCTCATGTCTTGCTCACAACACACCTGTTAATGCATCCCAGAATCATGTTTGCTTTTTTTGCAACAGCATCACACTGTTGACTCATATTTAGCTTGTGGTCCACTATAACCCCTAGATCCCTTTCTGCTGTACTCCTTCCTAGACAGTCTCTTCCCATTCTGTATGTGTGAAACTGATTTTTCCTTCATAAGTGGAGCACTTTGCATTTGTCTTTGTTAAACTTCATCCTGTTTACCTCAGACCATTTCTCCAATTTGTCCAGATCATTTTGAATTATGACCCTGTCCTCCAAAGCAGTTGCAATCCCTCCCAGTTTGGTATCATCTGCAAACTTAATAAGCGTACTTTCTATGCCAATTATTAAGTCGTTGATGAGGATATTGAACAGAGCCGATCTCAAAACAGACCCCTGCGGAACCCCACTTGTTATACCTTTCCAGCAGGATTGGGAACCATTAATTACTACTCTCTGAGTATGGTTAGCCAGCCAGTTATGCACCCACCTTATAGTAGCCTAAGTTGTATTTGCCTAGTTTATTGATAAGAATATCACGCAAGACTGTATAAAATGCCTTACTAAAGTCTAGCTATACCACATCCACCGCTTCTCCCTTATCTACAAGACTTGTTATCCTATCAAAGAAAGCTATCAGATTGGTCTGTCATGATTTGTTCTTTACAAATCCATGCTGGCGATTCCCTATCACCTTACCATCTTCCAAGTGTTTGCAGATGATTTCCTTAATTACTTGCTCCATTATCTTCCCTGGTACAGAAGTTAAACTAACTGGTCTGTAGTTTCCTGGGTTGTTTTTATTTCCCTTTTTATAGATGGGCACTATATTTGCCCTTTTCCAGTCTTCTGGAATCTCTCCCGTCTCCCATGATTTTCCAAAGATAATAGCTAGAGGCTCAGATACCTCCTCTATTAGCTCCTTGAGTATTCTAGGATGCATTTCATCAGGCCCTGGTGACTTGCAGGCATCTTTTCTAAGTAACTTTTCTAAGTGATTTTTAATTTGTTCTTTTTTTAATTTTATCTGCTAAACCTACCCCCTTCCCATTAGCATTCGCTATGACAAAGAAGTCATTAAGCATCTCTGCCATTTCCAAGTTTCCTGTTACTGTTTCTCCCTCTTCACTGAGCAGTGGGCCTACCCTGTCCTTGGTCTTCCTCTTGCTTCTAATGTATTGATAAAAAGTCTTCTTGTTTCCCTTTATTCCCGTAGCTAGTTTGAGCTCATTTTGTGCCTTTGCCTTTCTAATCTTGCCCCTGTATTCCTGTGTTGTTTGCCTATATTCATCCTTTTTAATCTGTCCTAGTTTCCATTTTGTATATGACTCCTTTTTATTTTTTAGATCATGCAAGATCTCGTGGTTAAGCCAAGGTGGTCTTTTGCCACATTTTCTATCTTTCCTAACCAGCAGAATAGCTTGCTTTTGGGCCCTTAATAGTGTCTCTTCGAAATACTGCCAACTGTCCTCAGTTGTTTTTCCCCTCAGTCTTGATTCCCATGGGACCTTCCCTATCAGCTCTCTGAGCTTACCAAAATCCGCCTTCCTGAAATCCATTGTCTCTATTTTGCTGTTCTCCCTTCTACCCTTCCTTAGAATTACAAACTCTATGATTTCATGATCACTTTCACCCAAGCTGCCTTCTACTTTCAAATTCTCAACGAGTTCCTCCCTATTTGTTAAAATCAAGTCTAGAACACCTTCCCCTCAGTAGCTTTTCCAATCTTCTGAAATAAAAAGTTGTCTGCAATGCAGTCCAAGAATTTGTTGGATAGTCTGTGCCCCGCTGTGTTATTTTCCCAACATATATCTGGATAGTTGAAGTCCCCCATCACCACCAAATCTTGGGCTTTGGATGATTTTGTTAGTTGTTTAAAAAAAGCCTCATCCACCTCTTCCACCTGGTTAGGTGGCCTGTAGTAGACTCCTAGCATGACATCACCCTTGTTTTTTACCCCTTTTAGCTAACCCAGAGACTCTCAACACTTCTGTCTCCCATGTCCATCTCTACCTCAGTCCAAGTGTGTACATTTTAAATATATAAGGCAACACCTCCTCCCTTTTCCCCCTGTCTATCCTTCCTGAGCAAGCTGTACCCATCCATACCAGCATTCCAATCATGTGTATTATCCCACCGTGTTTCAGTGATGCCAACAATGTCATAGTTGTATTTATTTATTAGCACTTCCAGTTCTTCCTGCTTATTACCCATACTTCTCGCATTTGTATATAGGCATCTAAAATACTGATTTGATCTTGCCTCCCAGTTTTCCCCTGACCCTCCTTTCTCTCTGCCATTATAGCCCACGCTCCCTCTTGTTTCCGACCCATCTCCCAGATCTCCATGTTCCCCACTTACCTGTGGGCTTTGCTCACCTGTCCCCGTCGAACCTAGTTTAAAGCCCTCCTCACTAGGTTTTGAGAGCGTCCCACTCCCACTAGCCTGGCCTTGGATATAGCAGGTGTACAAAGTCATACTGGTGGGGCAGAGAAGTGCATTCTCCAAAATGGGGTCTTCCATCTGATACGGGGAAAAAACACCCCCAGTTTTTACCACTACCGGATGGGAGACAAACCACACAAAAAGAGGACCATCTGGTTTGAAACCAGAGAAGTGGCCTCCATACGCCAAACTGCCATTCAAAAATGTTCTTTATATCTCCCCGTTCTCTTGCACCTGCTGGATCTTGTGAGGTATCTTCCAATTTTCTACATTCACGACCTGGCACATCATGTGTCCATCTTCTATTCAGAAAACAGTGCACACACTCATGGGCTTTGGCCATATAAAGTCAATTTTTGCCCAGTGAATTCCCCTTTCTCAGGTGTTCGCTGGTGGCTGTTCTGTCTGTATTGTGGTGAGAAGTGGGGAGTTGTTCAAGAGGTGCCGAAGGAGGAAATAAGGCAAATGAACAACACATTCCCCCAAAAAACGAGAAGTCCTTGTGGCAGCTTAGAGACTAACAAATTTATTTGGGCATAAGCTTTTGTGGGCTAGAATCCACTTCACCAGATGTATGAAGTGAGAAATACAGGAGCAGGTATAAATACATGAAAGGATGGGGGTTGCTTTACCAAGTGTAGGTCAGTCTAATGAGATAAATCAATTAACTGCAGGATACCAAGGGAGGAAAAATAACTTTTGAAGTGGTAAGAGAGTGGCCCATTACAGACAGTTGACAAGGGAGAAATTAGTATTGGGGAAATTAAGTTTAGGTTTTCTAATGACCCAACCACTCCCAGTCTTTATTCAGGCCTAATCTGATGGTATCCAGTTTGTAAATTAATTCCAGTTCTGCAGCTTCATGTTGGAGTCTGTTTTTGAAGGTTTTTTTGTTAAAGAATTGCCACTTTGAGGTCTGTTATTGAGTGACCAGAAAGACTGAAGTGTTCTTCTACTGGTTTTTTAATGTTATGATTCCTGATGTCAGATTTGTGTCCATTTATTCTTTTGCGTAGAGACTGTCCGGTTTGGCCAATGTACATGGCAGAGGGGCATTGCTGGCACATGATGGCATATGTCACATTGGTAGATGTGCAGGTGAACAAGCTCCGGCTGGTGTGGCTGATGTGGTTAGGTCCTATGATGGTGTCCCTTGAATAGATATGTGGACAGAGTTGGCACTGGGGTTTGTAGTGGGGTTTGGTTCCTGGGTTGGTGTTTTTGTTGTGTGGTGTGTAGTTGCTGATGAGTATTTGCTTCAGGTTGGGGCACTGTCTGTAAGCAAGGACTTGCCTGTCTCCCAAGGTCTGTGAGAGTGAGGGATCGTCCTTCAGGATAGGTTGTAGATCCTTGATGATGCGCTGGAGAGGTTTTAGTTGGGGACTGTAGTTGATGGCTAGTGGCGTTCTGCTACTTTATTTGTTGGGCCTGTCTTGTAGAAGGTGACTTCTCGGTACCCTTCTGGCTCTGTCAATCTGTTTCTTCACTTCACCAGGTGGGCATTGCAGTTTTAAGAACACTTGATAGAGATTCTGTAGGTGTTTGTCTCTGTCTGAGGAATCGGAGCAAATGTGGTTGTATCTTAGAGCTTGGCTGTAGACAATGGATCGTGTGATGTGGTCTGAATGAAAGCTGGAGGCATGTAGGTAAGTATAGCGGTCAGTAGGTTTCCGATATAGGGTGGTGTTTCTGTGACTATCGCTTATTAGCACTGTAGTGTCTAGGAAGTGCACCTCTTGTGTGGACTGGTCCAGGCTGAGGTTGATGGTAAGGTGGAAATCGTTGAAATCTTGGTAGAATTCCTCAAGGGCCTCCTTCCCATGGGTCCAGATGATGAAGATGTCATCAATGTAGTGCAAGTAGAGTAGGGGCGTAAGGGGACGAGAGCTGAGGAAGCATTGTTCTAAGTCAGCCATAAAAATGTTGGCATACTGAGGGGCCATGCGGGTACCCATAGCAGTCCCGCTGACTTGAAGGTATAAATTGTCCCCAAATCAGAAATAGTTGTGGATGAGGACAAAGTCACGAAGTTCAGCCACCAGGTTTGCCGTGATGGTATCAGGGATGCTATTCCTGATGGCTTGTAGTCCATCTTTGTGTGGAATGTTGGTGTAGAGGGCTTCTATATCCAGAGTGGCTAGGATGGTGTTTTCTGGAAGATCACCAAAGGATTGTAGTTTTCTCAGGAAGTCAGTGGTGTCTCGAAGATAGCTGGGAGTGCTGGTAGCATAGGGTCTGAGGAGAGAGTCTACATAGCCAGATAATCCTGCTGTCAGGGTGCCAATGCCTGAGATGATGGGGCATCCGGGATTGCCAGGTTTATGGGTTTTGGGTAGCAGGTAGAATACCCCTGGTCGGGGCTCTAGGGATGTGTCAGTGTAGATTTGTTCCTGTGCTTCTTTAGGGAGTTTCTTGAGCAGATGGTATAGTTTCTTTTGGTAATCCTCAGTGGGGTCAGAGGTACACACATTTCTTTGACTTTCAGTTTGCCGGGAGCCGGTGGAGTGCTGCTAGCATTGTGTATGGGGTGGCATTAATCAGATGGGGCCAACAAAGTCTTTGTTCTCTTAATACTATATTGGATCCAGATATTCCTCATTTGAGTGGCTGCTTGGAGAGAAGTGTAAACTCCCCAGTCCCTGCCTGAATAAGAACCCTCAGAGCTGTTCTGAATAGATGTCTTGAAGGTCCAAGGGGGTTAGGTTCATGATCAAAAGTTATCAGAGTTGTAATACAATTATTCCCTGACCCATATGTTCTGATAGCCAGTAAAAATCATCGGTGTGGTACTCAGCTGCTATAAGTCTAGGTGTTAAACTAGGTTCGACGGGGACAGGTGAGCAAAGCCCACAGGTAAGTGGAGAACATGGAGACCTGGGAGATGGGTCAGAAATAGGAGGAAGCGTGGGCTACAATGGCAGAGAGAAAGGAGGGTCAGGGCAAAACTGGGAGGCAAGATCAAATCAGTATTTTAGATGCCTATATACAAATGCGAGAAGTATGGGTAATAAGCAGGAAAAACTGGAAGTGCTAATAAATAAATACAACTATGACATTGTTGGCATCACCGAAACTTGGTGGGATAATACACATGATTGGAATGTTGGTGTGGATGGATACAGCTTGCTCAGGAAGCATAGACAGGGGGAAAAGGGAGGAGGTGTTGCCTTATATATTAATAATGTACATACTTGGACTGAGGTAGAGATGGACATAGGAGATGGAAGTGTTGAGAGTCTCTGGGTTAGCTAAAAGGGGTAAAAAACAAGGGTGATGTCATGCTAGGAGCCTACTACAGGCCACCTAACCAGGTGGAAGAGGTGGATGAGGCTTTTTTTAAACAACTAACAAAATCATCCAAAGCCCAAGATTTGGTGGTGATGGGGGACTTCAACTATCCAGATATATGTTGGGAAAATAACACAGCAGGGCACAGACTATCCAACAAATTCTTGGACTGCATTGCAGACAACTTTTTATTTCAGAAGATTGGAAAAGCTACTGGGGGGAAGCTGTTCTAGACTTGATTTTAACAAATAGGGAGGAACTCGTTGAGAATTTGAAAGTGGAAGGCAGCTTGGGTGAAAGTGATCATGAAATCATAGAATTCACAATTCTAAGGAAGGGTAGAAGGGAGTACAGCAAAATAGAGACAATGGATTTCAGGAAGGCGGATTTTGGTAAGCTCAGAGAGCTGATAGGTAAGGTCCCATGGGAATCAAGACTGAGGGGAAAAACAACTGAGGACAGTTGGCAGTATTTCGAAGAGACACTACTAAGGGCCCAAACCCAAGCTATTCCTCTGGTTAGGAAAGATAGAAAATGTGGCAAAAGACCAGCTTGGCCTAACCACAAGTTCTTACATGATCTAAAAAATAAAAAGGAGTCATATAGAAATGGAAACTAGGACAAATTACAAAGGATGAATATAGGCAAACAACACAGGAATGCAGGGGCAAGATTAGAAAGGCAAAGGCACAAAATGAGCTCAAACTAGATACCGGAATAAAGGGAAACAAGAAGACTTTTTATCAATACATTAGAAGCAAGAGGAAGACCAAGGACAGGGTAGGCCCACTGCTCAGTGAGGAGGGAGAACCAGTAACAGGAAACTTGGAAATGGCAGAGATGCTCAATGACTTCTTTGTTTTGGTCTTCACCGAGAAGTCTGAAGGAATGCCTAACATAGCGAATGCTAATGGGAAGGGGGTAGGTTTAGCAGATAAAATTAAAAAAAGAACAAGTTAAAAATCACTTAGAAAAGTTACTTAGAAAAGATGCCTGCAAGTCACCAGGGCCTGATGAAATGCATCCTAGAATACTCAAGGAGCTAATAGAGGAGGTATCTGAGCCTCTAGCTATTATCTTTGGAAAATCATGGGAGACGGGAGAGATTCCAGAAGACTGGAAAAGGGCAAATATAGTGCCCATCGATAAAAAGGGAAATAAAAACAACCCAGGAAATTACAGACCAGTTAGTTTAACTTCTGTGCCAGGGAAGATAATAGAGCAAGTAATTAAGGAAATCATCTGCAAACACTTGGAAGGTGGTAAGGTGATAGGGAATCGCCAGCATGGATTTGTAAAGAACAAATCATGACAGACCAATCTGATAGCTTTCTTTGATAGGATAACGAGTCTTGTAGATAAGGGAGAAGCGGTGGATGTGGTATACCTAGACTTTAGTAAGGCATTTTATACAGTCTTGCGTGATATTCTTATCAATAAACTAGGCAAATACAACTTAGATGGGGCTACTATAAGGTGGGTGCATAACTGGCTGGATAACCATACTCAGAGAGTTGTTATTAATGGTTCCCAATCCTGCTGGAAAGGTATAACAAGTGGGGTTCCTCAGGGGTCTGTTTTGGGACCGGCTCTGTTCAATATCCTCATCAACGACTTAATAGTTGGCATAGAAAGTACGCTTATTAAGTTTGCAGATGATACCAAACTGGGAGGGATTGCAACTGCTTTGGAGGACAGGGTCATAATTCAAAATGATCTGGACAAATTGGAGAAATGGTCTGAGGTAAACAGGATGAAGTTTAACAAAGACAAATGCAAAGTGCTCCACTTATGAAGGAAAAATCAGTTTCACACATACAGAATGGGAAGAGACTGTCTAGGAAGGAGTACGGCAGAAAGGGATCTAGGGGTTATAGTGGACCACAAGCTAAATATGAGTCAACAGTGTGATGCTGTTGCAAAAAAAGCAAACATGATTCTGGGATGTATTAACAGGTGTGTTGTGAGCAAGACATGAGAAGTCATTCTTCTGCTCTACTCTGCGCTGGTTAGGCCTCAACTGGAGTATTGTGTCCAGTTCTGGGCACCGCATTTCAAGAAAGATGTGGAGAAATTGGAGAGGGTCCAGAGAAGAGCAACAAGAATGGTTAAAGGTCTAGAGAATATGACCTATGAAGGAAGGCTGAAAGAATTCGCTTTGTTTAGTTTGGAAAAGAGAAGACTGAGAGGGGATATGATAGCAGTTTCCAGGTATCTAAAAGGGTGTCATAAAGAGGAAGGAGAAAACTTGTTATCTTAGCCTCTAAGGATAGAACAAGAAGCAATGGGCTTAAACTGCAGCAAGGGAGGTCTAGGTTGGATATTAGGAAAAAGTTCCTAACTGTCAGGGTTGTTAAACACTGGAATAAATTGCCTAGGGAGGTTGTGGAATCTCCATCTCTGGAGATATTTAAGAGTAGGTTAGATAAATGTCTATCAGGGATGGTTTAGACAGTATTTGGTCCTGCCATGCGGGCAGGGGACTGGACTCGATGACCTCTCGAGGTCCCTTCCAGCCCTAGAATCTATGAATCTATAAGTCCATGGAGCACCATGAGCTATGTTTCTGGCCCTTCACCCTCAAGATATATAGACATATAAGTATCCCTCCCCAGGGCCGGTTCCAGCGTTTTTGCCGCCCCAAGTGGTGGTAAAAAAAAAAAATGTGATCAGCGTCACTTCAGCGGCAGCTTTCCCGCCACTGCTTCATTCTTCGGCGGCAATTCGGCGGCTGGTCCTTCCCTCTGAGAGGGACTGGGGGACCCGCTGCTGAGTTGCCGCTGAAGTCCCGGACGTGCCGCCCCTTTCCATTGGGGCTGCCCCAAGCTCCTGCTTCCTGCGCTGGTGACTGGAGCTGGCCCTGGCCCTCCCCTCCCCTGGCCCTGACCTCAGCCATGCAAAACACCCCCTGCAGGGCACAGCACAACACTCCACCCAAACAAAGACATCGGTGGGGAGCAAAACCCAGGATGGGAGCTGGTTGAAGAAGTAACTGTAGATAAGCCCCTGACTTCTCTATATGGGAAAGTGTTACCACTTATGCCAATGCAGCAATACAGGTCTTGTTATCCCCATCTAAGCCCATATGTTGACAAATTTATTCTTTTTAGCCTAAACCCCTTCCAAAGTGACATGAAATAAATTGAATAAAGGTCACTCTTATGCTGGACAAAGAGAAGCCACACGAGGGGTTAACCTAGGATAAGAAAGTCAAGTTAAATTCACAGTTTAGTTGATACCAGTATAACGTAGAAAAAGCCTAAGAGTGACCAAAAGGGGGCCAGAGCTCCCACTGATATAAGACAGCATCTTTCCATTGGAGTCAATGGGGCCAGATCCCCAGCTGTGAAAATCAGCATCACTCCACTGGGGTCAGTACACCCATTTACACCAACTAAGGATCTGGCCCTATGTAATAAGCTTCCACACACTGAAGAATGGAACTGGGCCGAGAACTAGCTCTGGGACTGGGAAGAGGGAAATTAACTAGAATGAGGAAGCTCATCAGAAATGACCCTCATGTTTAAATTGAGGAAACTCTGTGCAGAGGCGGCTGGAACCAAACCATGGAGCCCCACAGGAGGCAAAGCCCAGACACCCAGGCACAGTGAGGCTCCCTGCTTATCTCCGGCTGAGCTTCATAACCCCCGGTTGCCACAGCCCCTGTGCCGTCCATGCTCCTGGTTTTGTTTGCCCTGGTACAGTCATCCGTGCCCCTCACCCCGCCCACGTCCCCGGCTTTGTCTGCCCTTGTCCAATAACTCTGCCCCTCCTTCTATGTCCCAGCCTAATCTCCCCTTTGTACAGTCATCTGCAACCCTCATTGCACCCATCTCCTCAGTCTTATCTGCCCCTTGTACAATTTCCCTTATGCTGCCTTCTGTGTATAATTCAGTCCCTCTCTGCTGGGCTGTCTCTAGTGAATCTGCTGATTGGCATTTGGCTGTTTGCCTGTTCCCCTTCCCTGGCCCCTCCCTGTCTCTCTGTTCATCCTTAGCCTGTGAGTTCCTCAGGTCAAGGACGGTCCCTTCTTGCATCTCTGGAAAGCACCTGGCACATGGCAGGCACTGCCACAAACATGTCTCCAAAATTTACACAGCAGAGAATTAGCCAGGGGAACTCACTGCCACTGGATGTCAGTGAGGCAGAGGGTGAAGGGTCCGATTCTGATTTCCAAACAGGGCCCTTTGCACTGATTTAAAGGGACTTTCATGTAACTAAGAATCAGGCCATATTTAAATTAAGCATAAAAAGAACCATTTACATTAGGCAGGATAAAAAAATAAATATAAGGGCTCTACCCCTGTGCCCTTCTGCTTCATGGCACAAACCAATCACTAATTGCCTGGAGTCAGAAATGTCCCCATATTTCAGAAGTGTCCACCTTAATTCTATTTGTTTTGAATTAATGGCTAATCCCAAAGGGACATGGCCCCTGCAAAGTGAGCGCCACCCAGGTCAATCTCTGGCAAGATACTTCGAGGGGTCTGACTGCTCACTCCTTTTATGTCCATCACTGGCAATCATAAGCTTTTGGCTCCACCATGATTGCTGGTGTTTAGCAGCATTTCTTTTTACACATGCTTTGGAATTCGTTGGTCTTTCAATCTTATAATACTTCCCTACCAGGAAAGCTGCTGATCCCAAATCAGTGCAGATGGAGGTGATTGCTGAGTTCAGCTTCTAATACCCTCATTTCTGATCTTGTCCTGCCACTTGATATGAAACAGCTGATGGAAACGACGACAACATCAGGAGAATCGACAGCATCAGTCCGGTGTCCTTCAGCCTTCCTCACCACACGCATTTCACTTCCAGATTACACAATCAGTATAACTGTGGTTCTAAATTTCCACAGTTTCATAGCAAGCCTGATGTCATGATGGTCCCACAGAGACTCCTGAGGGACCTGAAACGCGGCAGCTGCTGCTGCTCTATGAGCTACGGGCACCCACATCTTTCAAGCATCTTCCAGGACTGTCTATGATGCTGCCCAAATATTTAACAGTTTGGACAGGTGAAGATTGAGCTGTTTCTAATTTGGAGCTGGAGGCTGTTGGGTGCTAATGGCCAGGGACTTCATTTTAGCTGGGTTAATAGCCAGACCAATGCATGCGACTTCTCACCTGACCAGCTCACCTTCAGCTGCATCGATTCACGGAACTGGGCCAACAGGACAATGTCATTGGCATATTCAGGTTCTCAAAGCAGAATGGTGTTCAGCTCAACGCCACTGATAGCCACCTCCTCAAATATATCCAATAGCCAATCAGTGCTGGCATAGGTATGTCCACCTAGGGGCTCCTTACACCTTCCACTGAAGTGGTGATAGTGGTTCAAGTCAATGAGGTCTAATATATATAATGTACCCTGGTCTTCATCAGCAGATCTCAAAATGCTTCATAAAGTAGGTCAGTCATTATATCCATTTTATTGATGGGGACACAAATGCCCAGAGGGCTGTGTTGACACCAGCAGCAGTGCAGGAGTGAGGGTGACATGGTATGGGTGGGGTCATATTTTTTGGGGGGGGGCAGGGAGGTCCTTATGGGTGGGTGACCACCCAGTATCCTGTGGTCCAGGGTGTGCCATGGTCACCCCCTCACACACACCCACAGCCAGGCCAAGGCCTCTATAACCCCCTTTAACCCAAGCGCTCGGCCTGGAGCCAGGGAGGGGCGGGGCTTAGGGCACCCCTGCTGATGGCTTGCTCCCACCTCCAGGAACCTCCCCTGGCTAGAGGAAGTGCTGGTTGTGGTGGTGCAGATGTAAGGGTGCCAATCCTGCAACCTCTCTGCAATAGCCAGATGTCATGGTCTGTGACATGTTTTTCATGGCCATGAATTTGGTAGGGCCATACTCATGACCCTCTGTGGGATCGTGTAATCACTGACCTAGTGGATTTGTGCTGGCATGAGCGAGAGCATGTAGAGTTATGAGGAAAATGCTGAGTTGCTGTCTCCATGGAGTCACTACGAGGCAACGCCTGCTCTTGGATTCTGCTGTTATTGCACATCCTTTCCCCAAGGGCTTCTCCTTTCAGAATTACTAGTGGAAGGGAGGGATTCTGTCTACTTCCCCCCGCATGGCTAGCCTGCCTGCCAAACTGCCCCTCAGCAGAGTACATAAGCATTGGTTCAACTCGTGGGACAGTCTGGCTTCTTCCACCTGGACAAGTGGTGCTTAGAGAGTGAACACTGCCCCTAAACTCTTAACTAGTTGGTGTGGACGAGCCCCTAGCAGGGTTACAGATGGTGTAGTGAGCTCCAATGCCCGGCAGTCGCTAGCGTATGTTCCCACAAACCCTGAAAAGTCTACGGGAGATTATCGGATGCAGCAGACCCTGGGGTCTCCAGGTTGGTGTAGAATGTCCCCTTAGTTCTTCAGCTGTTCATTAGCCATTGTGGGATCAAGATGCCCATGCCACAAGCTTCCAGTTGAAAGAGTTACTGTGACTCCAGTTATTGGTGAGAAACTGACATTTTTCTGGCCATGAAGCCTTCTGCTAAATCCACCTGCCATCCTATCTAGTGTGTCCTGGAATAGTACAGGACCGCATCTGGTGAGGTGTTCGCAGAGGCTGCTCTATACAATATAGGCAGCTGTCTATGGTGGCAGACTTTTGAGCAGCTGCCTACAGTAGCAAATTTAGCCTCACTGCCCCCCAGTCATGCAAGACCACACTGCCACTCACTGGAATTTGGCACTGCCACCCTTTCTTTCACAATATAGGAGTGACTGGGCCAAATCTGCCACCCTAGGCGTCTGAGGAGGGGGATGGAACACCAAAGTTTTGCCTGGGATGGCAGATTGACTTGAGCAGCCTCTGGGAGAGAAGTGCTGATTTCAACATGCTCTGATAAAATTCAATGGGAGTTGAGCAATCTCAGAGCCTGGAAGTCTAAAGACCAGAAACTGGAACCACAGAGACGCTATGATTCTGCACTGACCTGGAGAGGAAATGGTTGGGCCACGGTCCCTGGCCTGGCAATTGTGAGAATGAGAAATGTGACCACGGGCGTCCGTTGCCCCGGAAAGTCATGATGACGGCTCCTATCCATATAAACTGCACTGACGGCAAAGAACAGAACAGAGATCTGCACAGCCATGGAGATGGACAGCTCCTACCACAAATGGGACAGCTCAGAGCAAGTGGAACTGGCAGTGCAGGGAGGAAGCCGCGCACCTGGGAGAGCTGGTAAAGGTGAGCTGGCCTGAGGAAAGGTGGTCTTGTGATTAAGGCACTGCCCTGGGAGTCAAGAGGACTGTGTGCAATTCCTGGCTTTGCTAATTTGAGGTTGGCCGGTGCCAACAATCAGGAGAGTTTCTCTCTCTCCCAAGTAGTGTCTTGGTTAAGTCTGGATATTCCCATCATCCACATCAACTCCTTTCTTATCATGGGGCAAACTCATCCCTGGGTCACTCCAGTGTCTTCAGTGTTGCTATTCCAGGGACAAAACTGGTCCTGTGAACCTGCCCATATCTTCCCACTAGAGCCTGAAAGGATTCTCATGCTCCCTTTAAGGCAGGGGCTTCTCAATCTGGGCGTCACACTCACCCTACACTTCCCATATTGCCAAAAGGGAGAGGGATTCCCAACATGGAAAATGGAACTCAGGGAAGGCTGTGAACTACCTCAAGGTATTTACCCTACAGTGAATCCCTCCCTTCCCCTTGTCCAGTTATCATCTCCTGTAGGGAACCATGTCCAGTGCCTGGAGTCTCTCCCCAAAGGGAATGTTAGGAGGGGTTGATCCTGCATTGAGAGATCTAACCAGTGTTGCTCCCCACAGCTCTTTGCCTCTCCAACTCCGCCCAAGGGAAGGCCTTTGCGATCCTGTATCTCCTGCTGGCGATTTGCATTGCAGTGGCCACAGCTCTCATCGTGGTGAACCGTGGGAAATGTACGTCTCCTGATCATTTCTACCTTGACCTCAGATCTCACCTATCAAGAGTGAGGCTACTCTGACTAGTTTGGGGTGGATTTTAGCAGTGGGGCACAAAATTGGGCTGAGACTGGAGGCTCAGCTGCGGCCTTAATTATGGAGCAGTTGCCATTGCTAGGTAACTTTCACTCACCTCTGGGTTAATGTGACAGGATTTTCAAAGCGGTGGGATTTGTCCTTAGCATAATTCCCATTAGCTTTCCATGGGACTTGTGCTCGAAAAACTCAGAAAAATCCCACCCAAAATCAATAACCGGGGCATGTTTGTGGTGACATTTTGAAGGTTGTGAAATATTCATACAAAAATGTTCTTTTTTCAACGGTGTTCTGGGGCAAATGCAAAGGGCTGCCTGTGGATCCCACTTGCGGCGAGGGAATGTATGGGAGTGAGAACAATGCAACAGGGGCATGGCACAGTGCGCTGCCACAATTGCCTCTTCCCCATTAACACAAGAAAAGCTTGGGCCCGACAAATGAATTCCTTTCCTATTTAACTTTGCAACCAGCTAACCACACACAAACCGATGCAGGCTCCTTGTGGCAGGAAGCAGCTTTCTGCTCTGCACAGCAGTCAGAGCCCTGCATTGCTCTGGGAAGGCTGAACCTTTTCACTCTCAGCTTTGCTATGCCCCTTTGAGCTGTCCAGCCACATTCTGCACCCGTGTGTAGCAGTAGCAGCTGCACCACAAATCTACATTGTACGGAGGACCGAGCTGGCGTCCAGACTAATGAATCCCTGTGTTGAGCACAGTGTGCCTGTAGCGGAGGATCCCAGCTAGGAAGAGGTAATGGACATCAGAAGTCTTGGGTGGTAACTGGGAGGAAAGTGCACTATACAGCAGCACTGATGTCCCCACAGATAGGGGTTTCCCCTCCTGTTAAATTTTACTCTGCAATCAAAAGTCTCATATCTACAGTGTCCCAGGGTCTTGCCGAAGCCCAGCTGGATCGAGATACAATAAGAAGAGATTCCAAGAGAAATCTGTCACATCACCAGGACTATATAGGTGAGAGGATAAAGAAAATGTTTCTAATCCTTGTTGGACTTCGCAAGTCTTTTTTGGTCCTTACACCTCAAGGGAGGGGAGAGTTGGGCCCACGGGGTCAGTTGCACGGCTGGTGAAGTTGATGTAGCTCCTTGGACTTCAGTGGAGCTGAGCAGACATACATCAGCTGGAGATCTGACCACAGCTAAGACAGGACCGTAGATTATTGTGGGGAGTGGGACGACCACAGGAGGTGGAAGCAGTTCTTAGAAGTTGTTGGACAACATTGTCCTACTCCTAGGATCACTGATTGTTCAGTGAGATTTTGTTCTGATGAAGTCACGTTTCTACCAGTGTCTCATTGGCTGAGAGTGTTGTCCTGCTGGGGAAGCCTTGGCGTAGATGGAATTTGTCTGTTCCAGGAGTAGGCATGTGCCTGGGACTTCCATAAACAGTCACTGCTTGGGAGAGTGGGAACAGAGACCTGTGTCCCCCAGGAAAGATCCCAGTTTAAAGGAAGTAAGGAAGCAATAATCTGGACGGGGGAGAAGTGTAGTGGTGGGTCCCCAATCATCCAGCAGATGGTCCCTGCAAACCCACCTACAGTTGGAACCATTCTACAGAGGCAGGGCCAATGGGAACCACCATGCTGGGTGTCCCTGATGCCCCTGGATTACCTCAATGCACTCCTGGGTCTGACCTGTTCTTTCTACCACAGTCCCCCTGCACGGGTCATTGATTTCCTAATTTTCCTTTGGGACACTAAACACTGTAACGAGACTGCACCCACCTGGACAGGATGGGTGTCACTATGGAGCACGTCACGGGCACTGAGAACATCCCAGTAACAGTGGGTTAGTACTCAGATCCTGCTGCTCCAAAAGGGGTCTGAGCCCCAGCTGAGCAGAGGTTGGCTGCTGTTGGGGCTAAGGCATGGGCTGGAATTCACAAGATCTGGCTTCAGTCCCCAGTTTTGCCACTGACTCCCTGTGTGACCTTGAAAGAGTCACTTCATTCCTTTGTTCCTCAGTTTCACTATCTGTGAAATGGGTAACATTTCTTGTCTATTTGTATTGTAACCATCTCTCGCTCTGTGTCTATGCAGTGCCCAGAGCAACAGTGCCCAATCTCAGTTTGGGTTTGTGCAGCACCTGGCACAAAGGGGCCCTAATCTCAGTTGGGGCCTCTAGGCAGCATTGTAATATAAATCATTAATAGCTATAAGTGAAACCCATTTACATCCTTGCAAACGACCGCGCTCGCTCTATAAATTTCACACACTCCTGGATGAATGGTCCTTACCCAGCACTCCTCAGGGGTGGAGCGTGTGAGTGGGGCAGCATGAGGTCCTGTGTTGTTATTTAAAATGGAAAATCCCCCTTCTCTCATCTTCCTTTTAGAGTTGAAGATGTCCAAAGAATTCAACGTGTTTAACAGTCGACTTCTTAATGGTATGTTCTGCTGATGTTTCTCAAGAGGTTGGGCATAAACAGTTCCATTGTACTGCCAACCCCAGCATTCAAAAATCATGAGTGAAGCCCATGAGACTGGCTTAAAAATCATTAATATTTTTAGAAATTCAATAAATGTTGGGCTTGATTCTGTTCTGGTTTCTGAACCTTTCGGGTCATGCTTGGGTCACGTTATTAAGCTGTTCTCCGCTACCACGAAGGGTAGAAATTATTTTTTTCTAATGAAAGCTGAGATTCTCTCCTAACTGCATAAATCCAGGAGCTGGGGCTGAAGAAACATATCAAGTGTCACAAAACCTGCAATAAAATCGTGGAGGTTGCACATGGGTGGAGTCTCTCCCTTCGACACGCCCAAGTACAGCAGTTGTTTCCTGCTCCCTGTTGTCTGCAGTGTCCAAGGAGATGGCTGGGGTTAGGCTGGGGATCGAGGAGATCCAAGCTGATCACGTGAAAGACCCATCACATCTCCAGGACGCCATAGGTGAGAAACATCCTTTTCCTTCCTTTACCTGATCACTGCTACTTCCTTGTAGAGGGACTCCTGGGTCTGATATTCCCGTGTGAAGGACAAGCTGAAATGGAAGTAGAGAAGGAGGATGAGAAAGGGGAAGTATGAGGCTGGAGAAGGGAGCCCTACATGGATAATCCCGTTTTAGTTTGGGATCACCTGCATCCTGCTCCCATGGGCCACCCCAGGTTTTATCCTGAGCCCCGTTCATGCTGCAGCAGAACTTTGGATCTCAGACCCCGATCCAGCAAAGGCACTTATGCATGTGTAACCCACTGGTGAGCACGTGTGACAGGTCCCCCACTGTGCTGGTCTAGGAGATGATTGGGTAGCTTTGTCTCAAGCTGTAGTATTTCCTGCTTTTAGCCCTGGAGGACCCCAGTTCAATCCCCAAGCTGTTACCCACGATAGCAGCTGTCAATCTACTCTAGGCTCCCGATTACTGTGTGGGATGATACATGCTCAGAGCAGTCGTTTTCGACCTGTGGTCCGTAGACCTGTGGGGGTCCGCACACTATGCCTAAGATTTCAATAGGGGTCCACACCACCATTGAAAAGCTCAGCTGTTTGCAAATGAAAACAGGTTGAAAATCACTGGCTTTGTCTTTAAGTGCTTTGCTGCATTGTGGTCTCAGTACCCTGTAAATACATTGGAGTGAGAGGCCGGGGGTTATGGGGGGACTCTGGTTTGCTCAGCGCTGCTGAGAGTTCACAGGGCCTGCAGAAGGAATTTGGGAATGCTCAGCCTTTCTGGTATCAGGCCCATCCAGTGCTAACATGAGCCGGATTCTGTGATGCAGAAGTGGAGTGTGGGCTACCTGATTGTGAGCCTACTGACATAAAAATTCACTCACTGAATACAACAGTTGGCTTGAAGGAAAATCAATGAGACCCAGGATAGCAGAGGTGCTCAGGTAATACAATGGTGGACTCCAGTATCAGAGCATAGATAGGTCGAAGGCTGTGAAAGGGGACAGACAGTGTATTTGCAGATAGATGGACACATTTCCAGCTGCTGTAAAGGAAGGTCTGAGCCAGCCCAGAAATATCAACCTGTTGATTCCGGTGGCATTTTTCTACCCCCTGCCTCCCCTGACAGAGATAAGGAACCTAACGCACAGTATGTCGAAGGAGCTGGCTGCGGTGAGAAGGGACCATGATAGACTCCAGGAGGTCTTGAGCAGGGTGCAGGACGAGTTACAGAATCTCACAGGTAAATAGTCGCCGGGTAGGGCTGTGACGCCTGTGACAGCGTTATCTGAAAGGCTCAGTGTCAGTAAAAGGCAACAGGGACAGCACTTTCGCCTGTCATGTTCCCCTTAGGCCTATGGCCTGCGCAGCTCCCCCTGGACTGAAACTGACCACATCTCCCCAGCTGGGAGTCCCCAGTGACTGTAGAGCCAGCACAGATGTCTCCTATGCCACCCTCCTGTCTGGCCCCGATTCTCTCATTGGTTCTATGCCTTGGGCACCAGAGTTGGTGTAGAATCATCCAGAGACTCAGGGAACCATAACCCATTCCCTGATATCTGCCCTTCACCCAAGAAAATGGACACAGCTGATAATCTTGGCCCAAGTTGGCTAAATACATAAAGAAGACTAACATGTGATGGATACAATACTGTATGGCAGAAGCCACCAGATGGTGCTGCTGTACATCAGCTTGCAAGTTCTCTTTCCGAGCATGTCAGTGGTATTCAGTCTTTGAAGACATGATATGTTGTTGTTTGCAGGCTGTGATATTTTGGGGGGGGGCAGCTGTTTTTTGTTTATCGGCACCTATTTTCCAGGACTAGTGCACAGAGCGAAAATCAACAAGTTATACTAGGAAAATATTAACTCACTGATTTATTTTCAATGGGAAACCGACCTACCAGGCCCTGCCATCTGCTACAACATGTCAGAGGGGTGACACTGCCATGTAACTTAGGGTTACCATATTTCAATCCTGCGAAAAGAGGACACTCCACGGGGCCCCGGCCCTGCCCCAACTCCGCCCCTTCCCCGCCCCCGCCCTAACTCCGCCCCTTCCCCAAAGTCCCCGCCCCAACTCCGCCCCCAGGGTGACCAGAGCAAAAAAAAAAACCCCAACACCCCCCCCCCCCCGCCCTCCACCATTCCTCCTTCCTCCGCAAGCGCTGGAGAGACGCCCGGGAGACGCAGGGGAGCGCGGGGCCGGGGTGAGTGTGAGTCCGGCCTGGCCCCGAGCAGGCAGAACTCTGGCACGGTACCTGGAGGGAGAGTAGGGGGACGGCCCGCGGGGCCAGGCGGCTGCTGTTCTCCCCACCTGGGCAGCGGGACTCGGGAGCAGCCGCTGCTGCAGCTCCCACTGCCGCGGGGGGAGGAAACGGCCGATGGCCAAGCTCGGCAGCTGCGGCTCTGGCGCCCGGGCCGAACCCTCCAAGCCTGGGCCTGCTGCGGGGACCCAGCAGCGCACACGCTGCGCCCAGCCCCTGGCCAGTCGCGTCTGGGCTGCTGCCCAGCTGGGTGCAATCCCGCGGGCGGCCCCGTTCGTTCCCCTGCGGGACCCGAGCAGGATGGGGGGGCTGGGGCCTGCTGCCCCCACTCCGGGGCTGCCCGCAGGATTGCACCAGCTGGGTCCCCGCAGCAGGCCCGGGCCCAGGGGTTCACGCCCCGGGCACCAGAGCTGCAGCCGCCGAGCACCACATGCTTGGCCGCTTCCTCCCGTGGCAGTGGGAGCTGCAGCAGCGGCTGCTCCCGAGTCTGGCTGCCCAGGTGGGGAGAACGAACAGCCGCCGCCTGGCCCCGGAAAGTTGGAGCCCAGGGAGGAGGCGGTCCCCTTACCATGCCTCTCTATTTTCCCAGACATGTCCTGCTTTTTGGAAATTCCTCCCCGACGGGGATTTGAGGACCAAAAAGCCGGACATGTCCGGGAAAATCCGGACGTATGGTAACCCTAATGTAACTTATAAAACCACCCCACAGAGGATGAATATCAAAGTATGAATATTTGCAACAAACTATTTAGCAAGCTTTTCAGGAGGGTGAAATTCATGCTTAAGTCCAAATACTGAATAAATTCTTGAATTCCTTTAACTGCTTGTGAGCAGTTAGAATGCATTTTCACTCTCTAATCCAGGCTTGTCCCATAATTTGACTTCTCACAGAATTCACCTGCATGAAATGTCCACCTGGCTGGCAGCGTTTTGAGAAAAGTTGCTACTTCTTTTCAACATCGACTAAATCCTGGCCGGACGCTAAGCAGTTCTGTATGGATCAAAAGTCTGGCCTGGTTATCGTTAACACCGAAGAGGAACAGGTAAACCAGCCACTCAGATTCCTATTGTGGATCATGCAGAATGGAAGGAATTAAGCACAAGGGGCCAGATTCTGTGCTGTTACCCCAGGGTGAATCTTGAGTTACTCTAGATTTACCCCCAGCATAACTGAGATCACAGACTGGCCCAAGTTCTCCAGGAATTTAGAAATATTTTTGGTTGTAGCTTGCTGTTCAAGGGGGATTGAGGGGAACTCGATACTTAGTCATTTGAAAAATGTCGAGTGAGCTCTGTGATAAGAAATCTCAGTGTCAGATGTGGATGGTTTGATGTGAAACAAAATTTCATGCGTGTGTGTGTTGGGGGGGCAGTTATAATCCCGTGTGAATCCAAATCACAGTTTCATGGGGACCTAAAAATTATATTTGATTGCTTCTGACCTAGGCAGGATTTCAGCTGCTGACCCAGAGGTAAAATGCTTTTCACAGGCGCTCACTTCTACACTACGAAAGGCCTTTTGATATCCTAGGGAAGACCCCACTCCAGATTCCTCATCAAGACATTGCAGAAGGAATCCTGCCCTGAGGGAGAATCCACCTTAAGTTTTAAATTGAACCCAGTGCCTGCTGGGAACAGGACTTTGGGAGACTAGTTGGTGCTGGGAGGATGCCCATGTAGTGCAGAGGTGGGCAAGACACTGGTGTGAATCTGGAGTCACCAGAACCTAAATCTGACTCACGAGCAGTACAGCTCATAGCGTGTGTATTTCGCTATCCCGTCTTCAGTTCTGGATTTAAGGCTCCCCCAGTAACCAGGGTTCAGAATGGGACTTAACAGGGACTGTAAGATGATTCCTTGGTTCCCCTGCCTGGAGGAGACCTATGGCCATGGATTTCACAGTCCCCAGAGGCAGATCCTCAGCAGCTGTAGAAGGACTGAAAATTATCTACAGCCCTCAGGGAACAGCAGCGTAATATTCAGCCTTATTATTATCACTTACCTGTATTGTGGTAGCACCTAGAAGTACCAATCAGAGCCCTGTTGTGCTAGGTGCTGTACACACATCACAAAAGGACAGTTCCTGCCCAAAACAGGCCAGTGTTCACCTCCCATTGTGAAGGGGAAATTTGCAGGGCTAAGGGCAGAGATGAGACATTTGAAGTACAGCTGGTCAGAAAATGAGCTTTTTTTTCCCTGTGGAAAATTTCATTTTGGGGGGCAAACATTTATATATTGCAATTTTTTGGCTGAAAATCGAAACATTTCAATTTGGAAATGCTGCTGCAGTGCCTCATGGGAGCTGTAGTTTGGATGCCTCAGGCCCCCATTCTTTAGAGGTCAGGTTAGCTAGTCAGTCTACATCTCCCGTGATGTACAACAGTCATTCCTCTTGAAGAGAGGAAGCAATGCATCATGGGAGTGCCTGGTGCATCATGGGAATGTAGGGTGGCCAGCCCTCATGTAAAGGGTTGGGAAAACAGCGGGGGGGATGAGAATCTACAGCGACAGACTCTGCTGGCCACAAACACAGGCCCCATGAAACCTCCTCACCTCCCCCCTCACCTTCTGCTTGGGATCATGATTGTCTCCTTCACCTGTTTTCCCACATAGACATTTTTGTCAAACCACATCACTAACCCCCACATGTACTGGCTCGGCCTCAGCGACTCAGCGAAGGAAGGAGAGTGGCGCTGGCTGGACGGCAGCCCCCTGTCTCTTAGGCAAGTTCCTCTTTCTTCAGCCTCTTTGAAGAGCGAACTGTCCCTTACAATCAGCTGTTTCTGCTTTATCTGCTGTCCTGCTAAAGAGCCAGATGGAGCATTGATACCAATGCAATTGATACTAGAGGGGTCTCTGGTCCCCTTTAGTGGCTAAACCACGTAAAGAAGGTTATGAGTCTGCTACTGCCTCCATGCTAATGTCATCCAGGGTCAGCACAGAGCAGGGACTGGACCTGGGATGTTCCTGGGGAGCAGAAAGCTGCTTGACCATGGGGCATTCTGAATGTCCTGCTAAGGAACGGTGCTGGGGAGAACAGCAACATGGCCCAGGGGACAGGGCCGTGGACAAGGAGGCAGCACTCCTGGGTTCTAGTCCCAGCCCCATGAGTGTGCTCTGCTGGCCGACTGTGAGGCACGTCTCTTCCTGCTCTGTGCCTCAGTTTCCTCACCTGTAAAATGCACTGGAAACTGATGTTGTCCAAGCTGAGAACAGCTCCGGCTTGAGCAGTGACTGGGCCAGCTTCCCCCTATTCAGTGGCTACCACCAACCTGCCATGGCTGTGAGCTCCAGGCATCACCTCAAGGAGTGAGTAGGCAGATCAGTCCATGCCCACCTTGACTCTCTCTGTTAAAACTATCAGACCAGTTAGTGCCCATTGGCGTTGGTGATGTGGAGACCTGTCCCCTAGGAGCTGGCTCATTTCATAGCACCTGCAAGGAGGAGGTTTTCAAACCAGAGACCTCCAATTTCATGTGGCTTTGGTTTCCTTCTCAGGTTCTGGGTGCCCGGGGAACCCAACAATTCTGGGGCGCACGGGGAAGACTGCGGCACCCTGCTCTTTGACGGGAAGTGGAACGATGCCATCTGCTCCTTGACTCATTACTGGATCTGCGAACGGCAGTGCTAGATGAGTCCCTGAAACCACAGCAGTGAGGGAAGGTGTCACACAGGCTGCCCCGTGTGGGACTGCTCCGGAGCTATCATCTCTCTAAATCAGTGATTCTCAGACTGCCGCTCGTGAGCTGCAAGAGGTTTTAATGTGTCTCCTTTGGCTCTTTGCAGCACACGATATTACAACACTGTGATTTAATT
This sequence comes from Emys orbicularis, assembly GCF_028017835.1. NCBI lineage: Eukaryota > Metazoa > Chordata > Testudines > Emydidae > Emys > Emys orbicularis. The sequence continues at coordinate 5,242,041 of NC_088701.1, read as the reverse complement.
ATTAACCGATCTAAGTTATTAACCAATCTGGATGCTTTTACTATGTTATTAACCCATTGAGTTATCAACTTGCACTAAGCTACTAACTTATTTGCTGTGAGATTAATATAGATAGATATAAAACTAAATATTTCCCATCACACTGTTTAAATATGAATAGTACTATAGTAAATGAAACAATGAATTCACCCTACTGTGGCTCTTTTGCGTAACGGTGATGGCTAATTTGACTCCTGAGCTACTGAGGTCCAAGTATCACTGCTCTACATGCTGGGCGGCTACTGCAGCGAGTGGAACTATGGGACAGGATCTTGGAAAGCAGAGGTGGAGCAGGTGACTGGCATTGGACCGTCTAATCCATTTACCTCCCATACTGGGACCCAGGGCAGGGTTGTTCTTTTCAGGGCTCTAGTATTATTGGTATAGAGGCAATTCAAGAATTCCTTCTCTTCATGTCCTTTGGTTCCATGATTAATTTTGTTCTCAGCCTCTTGATTTTGTGCTGTGCTCATATCTTCCCTCTTTTTACCCTCCCCTTTTGCTATTGGTTTAGCCCTTTAAATGGGCACTAACCTCTTGAGCGCCTCTGAGCGGTGGGATGTGGTACCACTGTCCTTTTTCTTGCTCTTGGTGCCCCCTGCGGGCTGCTGACCGACCTTGGCTGACCTTCAGTGAGTTGTCCCCCCAGCCAAGTCAGGAAGTCCAAATGAACCCCTTCCAGGGTATTAAAGAGACCAGCAAATAACCAGTCTCCTTGCCCTTGCTAGGGTCTTCAGCCCAGCTCTGGGCCTTTTAAATTCAGCCCTTTGTTTGGGCTCCCAAATATGCCCAATCCCATTCTTGGGGTTTATGCCACTTTATCTGTGGCCGGAAGGGGAACCCAGGCCCGCCCACTACTCTGGGTTCCAACGCAGTGACCCTATGCACAGCAGGCACACACTGCTCACTTCAATTCTTCACTGCTATATTCCCTGGACCTCTTTCTACCGGGCCCTTTTATCTCCAGCCCTGTCTCAGGGCCAGCGTCCTCAGGTTCTACGCTCTCTGCAATCCCAATTATGTAAGGTTAGCTAACCATAAACTCTGTCTGATTGTCTGGCTCCTTTGGCCAGAGAGGAGCCCCCTCCTGCACTCCTCTGGCCTCAGCCTGGAACTGACCCGCTATAGGCAGGAACTCCTTTTATCTGCGCCAGCAGGTTTCTGACTGGCTGTTGCTCACCCTTCTAGCCCTTGGAGGACCAGGTCTCTGTGGTTTCCAAAATGGCTGCTCCAGAGACTCCTCTCTAGGCAGTCTTCGAGGACTCACCTTTGCTGTTCTTCTGTTCTCAGCCTGCTGTTTTTGGGACTGGGGAGCAGTAGGTTGCAGGAGGGCTACGGGGCCCCCAGCAGGCCAAATATACCCTGTCTCAAACCAGCTCTAGACAGCCTGTCACTGAGGTGGAAGCCATCCACAATATACAGCCCCCTCTCCTTACAGAAGGTGGACCATTGTTCTACAAAACCATAACCCTCCATCACTTACCTAGCCAGCAGTTCACTTCCATAATCTTCTGTGTTCTGTCTTCCTTTACTCGTGGGACAGGAAGGATTTTTTCAAACATGGCTTGGACATTCTTCTTCTTCAGCACACTTCCAAGAGCCCAGAAATCATCAACTATCTGTGCAGTGACATTAATTTTTATATGAAGTCTCACCAATGGTTGCCTGTCAACTTCCGAAGCCTGTCCAATCTCAGAGTGATATCTGGTGTCTTGGCTCTGCAAGCGCAACTCACTCACCTCTTGTTTTCCTATTCCTTGCAAAACTTCTTTCAATTCTTTGGAGTATTGAATCTCTAGCAATGATCATCTGTCTTCCTTGGACAGTTGGAGAACTCTGTTCAACCAAGCTTGATTTTCTTACAGGTTGGTCCAAGCTATGGTGGCTACTCACGTTCCTGGAATACCAAACATCAAGGCACTTCTAGGAATGCATGAGCCCACCCCTGCCGGCATTACCTCACCCCTGCCAGCGTGATGTCATCCACATGGTATGTCCAAGGTCACACTGCATGGGGGATGCCATGTTTGAGAGCATTCCGCTCCCACTGGCCTGACCTTGGATGTAGCAGCAGTACAAAGTCATATGGGTGGGGCAGAGAAGTGCACTCTCCAAAATGGGGTCTCCCATCTGATACTGGAAAAAACACCCCCAATTTTTACCACTACCGGATGGGAGAGAAACCACACAAAAAGAAGACTGTCTGGTGTGAAACCACACAAGTGGCCTCCCTACGCCAAACTGCCATTCAAAAATGTTCTGTATATATCTCTCCATTCTCTTACACCTGCTGGATCTTGTGAGGAATCTTCCAAAGTTTCCACATTCACGAACTGGCACATCATGCGTCCATCTTCTATTCAGAAAACAGTGCACACACTCATGGGCTTTGGCCAGTGAATTCCCCTTTCTCCGATGTTTCCTGGTGGCTGTTCTGTCTGGATTGTGGTGAGCAGTAGTGAGTTGTTCAAGAGGTGCTGGAGGAGGAAATAACGCAAATGAACAACAAATTCCCAGTGACTACACATATTTCTTTGACTTTCAGTTTGCCGGGAGCCAGTGGAGTGATGCTGGCATTGAATATTGGGGTGGCATTAATCAGGGGGGCAATTATATTGTCCTACCAAAAAAGTCTTTGTTCTCTTAACACTATATTGGATCCAGACCTTCCTCATTTGTCATGTGCCAGTATATTTATGCCTGTATCTGTAAATTTCACTCCATGCATCTGAAGAAGTGAGGTTTTTTACTCACGAAAGCTTATGCCCAAATAAATCTGTTAGTCTTCAAGGTGCCACCGGACTCTTCATTGTTTTTGTGGATACAGACTAACATGGTTACCCCTCTGATACATCCTCATTTGAGTTGCTGCTTGGAGACAAGTATAAAAGAGCCGGCAAAGCTATTCTGAGCAGATGTCATGAAGGTTCAAGGGGGTTAGGTTCATGATCACAAATTATCAGTGTAGAAATACAATTATTCCCTTCCCCATATGTTCTGATAGCCAGTAAAAATCAGGGGCTTGGTCCTCAGCTGCTATATATCCATTGAGCTCCATGAAAGTATATGGAGTTACACAGCTTTATATCTGCTAAGTTTCTGGCCCTTCATCCTCAAGATATACAGACGTGTATGTATCCCTTCCCTCCCCCAGCACTGTCCCCAGACATGCAAAATACACCCTGCAGGACACAGTGAAACTCTCCACCCAAACAAACAAAGACATCTGTGGGGAGTATGACCGAGGCTGGGAGTTGGTTGAAGAAGAAACAGTAGATGAGCCACTGACTAAAGGCTTGTCTATATGGGAAAGTGTTACCACTTATGCCAATGCAGCTATACAGCTCTTGTTATCCTCATCTAACCCCACATGTGGACAAACTTGTTCTGTTTAGCCTAAACCCCTTCCAAAGTGACATAAAATAAACTGAATAAAGGTCACTCTTCTGCTGGACTGAGAGAATCCACACGAGGGGTTAACCTAGGATAAGAAAGTCAATTTAAATTCGCAGTTTAGTTCATAATGTAGAAAAGGCCGAAGAGTGACCACAAGGGGGCCAGATCTCCCACTGATATAAAACAGCATCTTTCCATTGGAGTCAATGGGGCCAGATCCCAGCTGTGAAAATCGCCATCACTCCATTGGGGTCAATACACCCATTTATGCCAGCTAAGGATCTGGCCCTATGTAATAAAGTTCCACACACTCAAGAATGGAACTGTGCCCAGAACTAGCTCTGGGACTAGGAAGAGGGAAATTAACTAGAATGAGGAAGCTCATCAGAAATTAGCCTCATGGTTACATTGAGGAAACTCTGTGCAGAGGCTGCTGGAAGCAAACCATGGAGCCCCACAGGAGGCAAAGCCCAGACACCCAGGCACAGTGAGGCTCCCTGCTTATCTCTGGCTGAGCTTCATAACCCCCGGTTGCCACAGCCCCTGTGCCGTCCATGCTCCTGGTTTTGTTTGCCCTGGTACAGTCATCCGTGCCCCTCACCCCGCCCACGTCCCCGGCTTTGTCTGCCCTTGTCCAATAACTCTGCCCTCCTTCTATGTCCCAGCCTAATCTCCCCTTTGTACAGTCATCTGCAACCCTCATTGCACCCATCTCCTCAGTCTTATCTGCCCCTTGTACAATTTCCCTTATGCTGCCTTCTGTGTATAATTCAGTCCCTCTCTGCTGGGCTGTCTCTAGTGAATCTGCTGATTGGCATTTGGCTGTTTGCCTGTTCCCCTTCCCTGGCCCCTCCCTGTCTCTCTGTCCATCCTTAGCCTGTGAGTTCCTCAGGTCAAGGACGGTCCCTTCTTGCATCTCTGGAAAGCACCTAGCACATGGCAGGCACTGCCACAAACATGTCTCCAAAATTTACACAGCAGAGAATTAGCCAGGGGAACTCACTGCCACTGGATGTCAGTGAGGCAGAGGGTGAAGGGTCCGATTCTGATTTCCAAACAGGGCCCTTTGCACTGATTTAAAGGGACTTTCATGTAACTAAGAATCAGGCCATATTTAAATTAAGCATAAAAAGAACCATTTACATTAGGCAGGATAAAAAAATAAATATAAGGGCTCTACCCCTGCGCCCTTCTGCTTCATGGCACAAACCAATCACTAATTGCCTGGAGTCAGAAATGTCCCCATATTTCAGAAGTGTCCACCTTAATTCTATTTGTTTTGAATTAATGGCTAATCCCAAAGGGACATGGCCCCTGCAAAGTGAGCGCCACCCAGGTCAATCTCTGGCAAGATACTTCGAGGGGTCTGACTGCTCACTCCTTTTATGTCCATCACTGGCAATCATAAGCTTTTGGCTCCCACATAATTGCTGGTGGTTTAGCAGCATTTCTTTTTACACATGCTTTGGAATTCGTTGGTCTTTCGATCTTATAATACTTCCCTACCAGGAAAGCTGCTGATCTCAAACCAGTCCTGATGCAGGCGATTGCTGAGGTCAGTTTCTAATACCCTCATTTCTGATCTTGTCCTGCCACTTGATATGAAACAGCTGATGGAAACGACGACAACATCAGGAGAATCGACAGCATCAATCCGGTGTCCTTCAGCCTTCCTCACCACACGCATTTCACTTCCAGATTACACAGTCAGTATAACTGTGGTTCTAAATTTCCACAGTTTCATAGCAAGCCTGATGTCATGATGGTCCCACAGAGACTCCTGAGGGACCTGAAACGCGGCAGCTGCTGCTGCTATATGAGCTACGGGCACCCACATCTTTCAAGCATCTTCCAGGACTGTCTATGATGCTGCCCAAATATTTAACAGTCCAGACAGGTGAACATTGAGCTCTTTCTAATTTGGAGCTGGAGGCTGTTGGATGCTAATGGCCAGGGACTTCATTTTATCTGGGTTAATAGCCAGACCAATGCATGCGACTTCTCACCTGACCAGCTCACCATCAGCTGCATCGATTCACGGAACTGGGCCAACAGGACAATGTCATTGGCATATTCAGGATCTCAAAGTAGAATAGTGTTCAGCTTAACGCCACTGATAGCCACCTCCTCAAATATATCCAATAGCCAATCAGTGCTGGCATAGGCGTGTCCACCTAGGGGCTCCTTACACCTTCCACTCAAGTGGTGATAGTGGTTCAAGTCAGTGAGGTCTAATATATATAATGTACCCTGGTCTTCATCAGCAGATCTCAAAATGCTTCATAAAGGAGGTCAATGTCATTATACCCATTTTACTGATGGGGACACAAATGCCCAGAGGGTTACCCTGCAACAGAGCCGGGACAGGAACCCAGATCTTCTGACCCTCAGTCCAACCCCACTGCCACCAGACCCCACTGTCTTGCCTCCAACGTAACCTTCAAGGTGCTTTAAAAAAAAATACAGTTAGTCTCAGAATTGTTACTTGCCCAAAAATCTCATGATTGGGGCCTTACCAAATTCATGGTCTGTTTTGATCAATTTTACAGTCAAAGGATTTCAAAAAGTGTAAATTTCGCAGTTTCAGTTATTTAAATCTGAAATTTCATGGTGTTGAAACTGTGGGTGTCCTGACCCAAAAATGGGTGGTGGGGGATTGCAAGGCTACTGTACGGGGGTCGTGATATTGCCACCATTACTTCTGCACTGCTGCTGGCGGTGGCATTGCCTTCAAAGCTGGGTGGCTGGAGAGTGGCGGCTGCTGGCTGGAAGCCCAACTCTGAAGGCAGCGTTGCCACTAGCAGCAGTGCAGAAGTGAGGGTGACATGGGTGGGGTCATAACTTTATTGGGGGGAGCAGGGCCGGCATTATGGGGGGGTGACCACCCAGGATGCTGTTGTCCAAGGGGTGCCATGGTCACCCCCCGCAAGCCCACCCACAGCCACCCAAGGCCTCTTTATCCCCCTTCAACCCAAGCGTTCGGCCTGGAGCCAGGGAGGGGCCGGGCTTAGGGCACCCCAGTTGAGGGCTCGCTCCCACCTCCAGGAACCTCCCCTGGCTGGAGGAAGCTGCTGGTGGCTGGTGGTGGTGCAGACGTAAGGGTGGCAATCCTGCAACCCCTCTGCAATAGCCAGATGTCATGGTCCGTGACATGTTTTTCCTGGCCATGAATTTGGAAGGGCCGTACTCATGATCATCCTTGGGATCGTGTAATCACTGACCTAGTGGATTTTGTGCTGGCGTGAGCGAGAGCGTGTAGAGTTATCAGTGAAATGCTGAGCTGCTGTCCCCATGGAGTCACTACAAGGCAACGGCCGCTCTTGGATTACAAGTGGAAGGAAGGGATTCTGGCTACATCCCCCTGCACGGCTAGCCTGCCTGCCCACTCAAATTGCCAATCAGCAGAATACCTTGGCATTGGTTCCACCCATGGGACAGTCTCTGACTTCCTTCAGCTGGACAAGCGGTGCTCAGAGAATGAACACTGCCACTAAACTCTTAACTAGCTGGTGTGAACGAGCCCCTGGCAGGGTTACAGCTGGTGTAGCGAACTCCACTGCCCTGCAGTCGCTAGCACATGTTCCCACATACCCTGAGAAGTCCACAGGAGATTATCAGATCCAGCAGACCTTGGGGTGTCCAGGTTGGTGTAGAATGTCCCCTTAGTTCTTCAAGTGTTCATTTGCCTTTGTGGATCAAGATGCAAATGCAACAAGCTTCCAGTTGGAAGAGTGATTGTAACTCCAGTTATTGGTGAGAAACTGACATTTTTCTGATCATGAAACCTTCTGCTAATGACACCTGCTATCTTGTCTAGTGTGTCTCAAGGAATAGTACAGGACCCCATCAGGTGAGGTGCTGGCAGAGGCTGCTCTATGTACATGCAATGTAGGCAGCTGTCTATGGTGTCAGACTTCTGAACAGTTGCCTACAGTGGCAAATTTAGCCTGTCAAGTATCAGAGGGGTAGCCGTCTTAGTCTGGATCTGAAACTGCTTTTGTAGTTGGCTAGCCATACACAGTCTTTGTTTAATCCTGAGCTGATGGTGTCAAATTTGCAGATGAACTGAAGCTCAGCAGTTTCTCTTTGAAGTCGTCCTGAAGTTTTTTTGCTGCAGGATGGCTACCTTTAAATCTGCTATTGTGTGTCCAGGGAGATTGAAGTGTTCTCCTACAGGTTTTTGTATATTGCCATTCCTAATATCTGATTTGTGTCCATTTATCCTTTTACGTAGGGACTGTCCAGTTTGGCTGATGTACATAGCAGAGGGGCATTGCTGGCACATAATGGCGTATATTACATGGGTGGACGTGCAGGTGAATGAACCGGTGATGGTGTGGTTGATCTGGTCAGGTCCTGTGATGGTGTCACTGGTGTAGATATGTGGGCAGAGTTGGCATCAAGGTTTGTTGCATGGATTGGTTCCTGAGTTAGAGTTACTATGGTGCGGTGTGTAGTTACTGGTGAGAATATGCTTTAGGTTGGTGGGTTGTCTGTGGGTGGGTGAGGACTGGCCTGCCACCCAAGGCCTGTGAAAGTGAGGGATCGTTGTCCAGGATGGATTGTAGATCACTGATGATGCGTTGGAGAGGTTTTAGCTGGGGACTGTATGTGACGGTCAGTGGAGTTCTGTTGGTTTGTTCCCTGGGCTTGTCTTGCAACAGGAGGCTTCTGGGTACACGTCTGGCTCTGTTGATCTGTTTCCTTATTTCCTCGTGTGGGTATCGTAGTTTTGAGAATGCTTGGTGAAGATTTTGTAGGTGTTGGTCTCTGTCTGAGGGGTTGGAGCAGATGCGGTTGTACCTCAGTGCTTGGCTGTAGACAATGGATCGTGTGGTGTGTCCGGGATGAAAGCTGGAGGCATGAAGGTAGGCATACCAGCCAACTACAAAAGCAGTTTCTCCTCCCTTGGTGTTCACACCTCAACTGCTAGAAGAGGGCCTCATCCTCCCTGATTGAACTAACCTCGTTATCTCTAGCGTGACTCACTCTTGCTTGCATATTTATACCTGCCTCTGGAAATTTCCACTACATGCATCCGACGAAGTGGGTATTCACCCACGAAAGCTCATGCTCCAATACATCTGTTAGTCTATAAGGGGCAACAGGACTCTTTGCTAAATTTAGCCTGGCTGCCCCCATGTCATGCAAGACCACACTGCCACTCACTGGAATTTGGCACTGCCGCCCTTTCCTTCATGATATAGGAGTGACTGAGCCAAATCTCCCACCCTAGGCTTCTGAGGAGGGGGATGGTACACTGAAGTTTTGCCTAGGGCGGCAGATTGACTTGAGCAGCCTCTGGGAGAGAAGTGCTGATTTCAACATATTCTGATAAAAGTCAATGGGAGTTGAGCAATCTCAGAGCCTGGAAGTCTAAGGACCAGAAACTGGAACCACAGAGACGCTATGATTCTGCACTGACCTGGAGAGGAAATGGTTGGGTCAGAGTCCCTGACCCGTGTGACCACAGGCGTCCGTTCCCCTGGAAAGGCATGATGACGGCTCCTATCAATATAAACTGCACCGACGGCCAGGAGCAGAACATAGACATCCGCAGCCATGCACCCGGACAGCTCCTACCACAAATGGGACAACTCAGAGCAGGTGGAACTGACAGTGCAGGAAGCGAGCAGCGTACCTGGGAGAGGTGGTAAAGGTGAGCTGGCCTGAGGAAGGGTGGTCTTGTGATTAAGGAGCTACCCTGGGAGTCAGGAGGCCTGTGTCCGATTCCTGGCTTTGCTTATTTGAGTTTGGCCGGTGCCAACAATCAGGAGAGTTTCTCTCTCCCCCAAATTAGTGTCTGGATTGAGTCTGGATAGTCCCATCATCCACATCAACTCCTTTCTTATCATGGGGCAAACTCATCCCTGGGTCACTCCAGTGCCTTCAGTGTTGCTATTCCAGGGATGAAACTGGTCCTGTGAGCCTGCCCATATCTTCCCGCTACAGCCTGAGAGGATTCCCATGCTCCCTTTAAGGCAGGAGCGTCTCAATCTGGGTGTCACACTCCCCTGCCCTTCCCATATTGCTAAAAGGGAGAGGGATTCCCAACATGGAAAATGGAACACAGGGAAGGCTGAGAACTACCTCAAGGTATTCATATGGTGAATCCCTCCCCTCCCTTTGTTCAGTCATCTTCTCTTGTAGGGAACCATGTTCAGTGCCGGGAGTCTATCCCGAAAGGGAATGTTAGGAGGGGTTGATCCTGCATTGAGATATCTAACCAGTGCTGCTCCCCACAGCTCTTTGCCTTTCCAACTCCACCCAAGGGAAGGCCTTTGCGATCCTGTATGTCCTGCTGGTGATTTGCATTGCAGTGGCCACAGCTCTCATCGTAGTGAACCTTGGGAAATGTAAGTCTCCTGTTCGTTTCTACCTCGCCCTCACATCTCACCTGCCAAGAATGAGGCTGCTCTGACTAGTTTGGGGTGGATTTTAGCAGTGGGGCACAAAATTGGGCTGAGACTGGAGGCTCAGATGTGACCTTAATTATGGAGCAGTTGCCATTGCTAGGTAACTTTCACTCACCTCTGAGTTAAGGTGACCGGATTTTCAAAGGGGTGGGATTTGTCCTTAGCATAACTTCCGCTAGCTTTCCACGGGACTTGTGCTCGTAAATCTCAGAAAAATCCCACCCAAAATCAATAACCGGGGCATGTTTGTGGTGACATTTTGAAGGTTGTGAAATATTCATACAAAAATGTTCTTTTTTCAGTCGTGTTCTGTGGCCAGTGCAAAGGGCTGTCGGCCGATCATGCTAGCGGAGAGGGAATGTCTGGGAGTGACAACAATGCAACGGGGGCATGACACAGTGCGCTGCCACAATTGCCTCTTCCCCATTAACACAAGGAAAGCTTGGGCCCGACACATGCATTCCTTTCCTATTTAACTTTGCAACCAGCTAACCACACACAAACCGATGCAGGCTCCTTGTGGCAGGAAGCAGCTTTCTGCTCTGCACAGCAGTCAGAGCCCTGCATTGCTCTGGGAAGGCTGAGCCTTTTCACTCTCAGCTTTGCTATGCCCCTTTGAGCTCTCCAGCCACATTCTGCACCCGTGTGTAGCAGTAGCAGCTGCACCGCACATCTTGGGCCACTGGCAGCTCAGTGTAACATAGAGCAGCCCCAACGCAGCTCTACATTGTACTGAGGACCGAGCTGGTGTCCAGAATAATGAATCCCTGTGTTGAGCACAGTGTACCTGTAGCAGAGGATCCCAGCTAGGAAGAGGTAATGGACATCAGAAGTCTTGGGTGGTAACTGGGAGGAAAGTGCACTATACAGCAGCACTGATGTCCCCACAGATAGGGGTTTCCCCTCCTGTTAAATTTTACTCTGCAATCAAAAGTCTCATATCTACAGTGTCCCAGGGTCTTGCCGAAGCCCAGCTGGATCGAGATACAATAAGAAGAGATTCCAAGAGAAATCTGTCACATCACCAGGACTATATAGGTGAGAGGATAAAGAAAATGTTTCTAATCCTTGTCGGACTTCGCAAGTCTTTTTTGGTCCTTACACCTCAAGGGAGGGGAGAGATGGGCCCACGGGGTCAGTTGCAGGGCTGGTGAAGTTGATGTAGCTCCTTGGACTTCAGTGGAGCTGAGCAGACATACATCAGCTGGAGATCTGACCACAGCTAAGACAGGACTGTAGATTATTGTGGGGAGTGGGACGACCACAGGAGGTGGAAGCAGTTCTTAGAAGTTGTTGGACAACATTGTCCTACTCCTAGGATCACTGATTGTTCAGTGAGATTTTGTTCTGATGAAGTCACGTTTCTACCAGTGTCTCATTGGCTGAGAGTGTTGTCCTGCTGGGGAAGCCTTGGCGTAGATGGAATTTGTCTGTTCCAGGAGTAGGCATGTGCCTGGGACTTCCATAAACAGTCACTGCTTGGGTGAGTGGGAACAGAGACCTGTGTCCCCCAGGAAAGATCCCAGTTTAAAGGAAGTAAGGAAGCAATAATCTGGACGGGGGAGAAGTGTAGTGGTGGGTCCCCAATCATCCAGCAGATGGTCCCTGCAAACCCACCTACAGTTGGAACCATTCTACAGAGGCAGGGCAATGGGAACCACCATGCTGGGTGTCCCTGATGCCCCTGGATTACCTTAATGCAGTCCTGGGTCTGACCTGTTCTTTCTACCACAGTCCCCCTGCACGGGTCATTGATTTCCTAATTTTCCTTTGGGACACTAAACACTGTAACGAGCCTGCACCCACCTGGACAGGATGGGTGTCACTGTGCGGCACGTCACGGGCACTGAGAACATCCCAGTAACAGTGGGTTAGTACTCAGATCCCGCTGCTCCAAAAAGGGTCTGAGCCCCAGCTGAGCAGAGGTTGGCTGCTGTTGGGGCTAAGGCATGGGCTGGAATTCACAAGATCTGGCTTCAGTCCCTAGTTTTGCCACTGACTCCCTGTGTGACCTTGACAGAGTCACTTCATTCCTTTGTTCCTCAGTTTCACTATCTGTGAAATGGGTAACATTTCTTGTCTATTTGTATTGTAACCATCTCTCGCTCTGTGTCTATGCAGTGCCCAGAGCAACAGTGCCCAATCTCAGTTTGGGTTTGTGCAGCACCTGGCACAAAGGGGCCCTAATCTCAGTTGGGGCCTCTAGGCAGCATTGTAATATAAATCATTAATAGCTATAAGTGAAACCCATTTACATCCTTGCAAACGACTGCGCTCGCTCTATAAATTTCACACACTCCTGGATGAATGGTCCTTACCCAGCACTCCTCAGGGGTGGAGCGTGTGAGTGGGGCAGCATGAGGTCCTGTGTTGTTATTTAAAATGGAAAATCCCCCTTCTCTCATCTTCCTTTTAGAGTTGAAGATGTCCAAAGAATTCAACGTGTTTAACAGTCGACTTCTTAATGGTATGTTCTGCTGATGTTTCTCAAGAGGTTGGGCATTGTACTGCCAACCCCAGCATTCAAAAATCATGAGTGAAGCCCATGAGACTGGCTTAAAAATCATTAATTTTTTTAGAAATTCAATAAATGTTGGGCTTGATTCTGTTCTGGTTTCTGATCCTTTCGGGTCATGCTTGGGTCACGTTATTAAGCTGTTCTCCGCTACCACGAAGGGTAGAAATTATTTTTTTCTAATGAAAGCTGAGATTCTCTCCTAACTGCATAAATCCAGGAGCTGGGGCTGAAGAAACATATCAAATGTCACAAAACGTGCAATAAAATCGTGGAGGTTGCACATGGCTGGGGTCTCTCCCTTCGACACGCCCATGTACAGCAGTTCTTTTCTGCCCCCTGTTGTCTGCAGTGTCCAAGGAGATGGCTGGGGTTAGGCTGGGGATCGAGGAGATCCAAGCTGATCACGTGAAAGGCCCATCACGTCTCCAGGACGCCATAGGTGAGAAACATCCTTTTCCTTCCAATGCCTGATCACTGCTACTTCCTTGTAGAGGGACTCCTGGGTCTGATCTTCCCGTGTGGAGGAGAAGCTGAAATGGAAGGAGAGAAGGAGGATGAGAAAGGGGAAGTGTGAGGATGGAGCAGGTAACCCTGTATGGATAATCCCATTTTAGTTTGGGATCAGCTGCATCCTGCTCCCATGGGCCACCCCAGGTTTTATCCTGAGCCCCGTTCATGCTGCAGCAGAACTTTGGATCTCAGACCCTGATCCAGCAAAGGCACTTATGCATGTGTAACCCACTGGTGAGCACGTGTGACAGGTCCCCCACTGTGCTGATCTAGGAGATGATTGGGTAGCTTTGTCTCAAGCTGTAGTATTTCCTGCTTTTAGCCCTGGAGGACCCCAGTTCAATCCCCAAGTTGTTACCCACGATAGCAGCTGTCAAACAACTCTACGCTCCTGATTACTGTGTGGGATGATACATGCTCAGAGCAGTCGTTTTCGACCTGTGGTCCGTAGACCTGTGGGGATCCACACACTATGCCTAAGATTTCAATAGGGGTCCACACCACCATTGAAAAGCTCAGGGGTTTGCAAATGAAAACAGGTTGAAAATCACTGTCTTTGTCTTTAAGTGCTTTGCTGCATTGTGGTCTCAGTACCCTGTAGATACGTTGGAGTGAGAGGCCGGGGGTTGTGGGGGGACTCTGGTTCGCTCAGCGCTGCTGAGAGTTCACAGGGCCTGCAGAAGGAATTTGGGAATGCTCAGCCTTTCTGGTATCAGGCCCATACAGTGCTAACATGAGCCGGATTCTGTGATGCAGAAGTGGAGTGTGGGCTACCTGATTGTGAGCCTACTGACATAAAAATTCACTCACTGAATCCAACAGTTGGCTTGAAGGAAAATCAACGAGCCCAGGCTAGCAGAGGTGCTCAGGTAATACAATGGTGGACTCCAGTATCAGAGCATAGATAGGTCGAAGGCTGTGAAAGGGGACAGACAGTGTATTTGCAGATAGATGGACACATTTCCAGCTGCTGTAAAGGAAGGTCTGAGCCAGCCCAGAAATATCAACCTGTTGATTCCGGTGGCATTTTTCTACCCCCTGCCTGCCCTGACAGAGATAAGGAACCTAACGCACAGTATGTCGAAGGAGCTGGCTGAGGTGAGAAGGGACCATGACAGACTCCAGCAGGTCTTGAGCAGGGTGCAGGACGAGTTACAGAATCTCACAGGTAAATAGTCGCCGGGTAGGGCTGTGACGCCTGTGACAGCGTTATCTGAAAGGCTCAGTGTCAGTAAAAGGCAACAGGGAACAGCACTTTCGTCTGTCATGTTCCCATTAGGCCTATGGCCTGCGCAGCTCCCCCTGGACTGAAACTGACCACATCTCCCCAGCTGGGAGTCCCCAGTGACTGTAGAGCCAGCACAGATGTCTCCTATGCCACCCTCCTGTCTGCCCGATTCTCTCATTGGTTCTACGCCTTGGGCACCAGATTTGGTGTAGAATCATCCAGAGACTCAGGGAACCATAACCCATTCCCTGATATCTGCCCTTCACCCAATGAAAATGGACACAGCTGATAATCTTGGCCCAAGTTGGCTAAATACATAAAGAAGACTAACATGTGATGGATACAATACTGTATGGCAGAAGCCACCAGATGGTGCTGCTGTACATCAGCTTGCAAGTTCTCTTTCCGAGCATGTCAGTGGTATTCAGTCTTTGAAGACATGATATGTTGTTGTTTGCAGGCTGTGATATTTTGGGGGGGCAGCTGTTTTTTGTTTATCGGCACCTATTTTCCAGGACTAGTGCACAGAGCGAAAATCAACAAGTTATACTAGGAAAATATTAACTCACTGATTTATTTTCAATGGGAAACCGACCTACCAGGCCCTGCCATCTGCTACCACATGTCAGAGGGGTGACACTGCCATGTAACTTAGGGTTACCATATTTCAATCCTGCGAAAAGAGGACACTCCACGGGGCCCCGGCCCTGCCCCAACTCCGCCCCTTCCCCTTCCCCGCCCTAACTCCGCCCCTTCCCCAAAGTCCCCGCCCCAACTCCGCCCCCAGGGTGACCAGAGCAAACCCCCCCCCCCCCATTCCTCCTTCCTCCGCAAGTGCTGGAGGGAGGCCCGGGAGACGCAGGGGAGCGCGGGGCCGGGGTGAGTGAGTGTCCGGCCTGGCCCCGAGCGCAGGCAGAACTCTGGCGCGGTACCTGGAGGGAGAGTAGGGGGGCGGCCCGCGGGGCCAGGCGGCGGCTGTTCTCCCCACCTGGGCAGCGGGACTCGGGAGCAGCCGCTGCTGCAGCTGCCACTGCTGCGGGGGGAGGAAGCGGCCAAGCACGTGGGGCTCGGCGGCTGCGGCTCTGGCGCCCGGGGCCGAACCCTCCGAGCCTGGGCCTGCTGCGGGGACCCAGCAGCGCGCACGCTGTGCCCAGCCCCTGGCCAGTCACGTCTGGGCTGCTGCCCAGCTGGGTGCAATCCCGCAGGCGGCCCCGTTCGTTCCCCTGCGGGACCCGAGCGGCAGGGGGGGCTGGGGCCTGCTGCCCCCACTCCGGGGCCGCCCGCAGGATTGCACCAGCTGGGTCCCCGCAGCAGGCGCGGGCTCAGGGGTTCACGCCCCGGGCACCAGAGCCGCAGCCGCCGAGCGCTATGGCCGCTTCCTCCCGTGGCAGTGGGAGCTGCAGCAGTGGCTGCTCCCGAGTCCGGCTGCCCAGGTGGGGAGAACGAACAGCCGCCGCCTGGCCCCGGAAAGTTGGAGCCCAGGGAGGAGGCGGTCCCCTTACCATGCCTCTCTATTTTCCCAGACATGTCCTGCTTTTTGGAAATTCCTCCCGGACGGGGATTTGAGGACCAAAAAGCCGGACATGTCCGGGAAAATCCGGACGTATGGTAACCCTAATGTAACTTATAAAACCACCCCACAGAGGATGAATATCAAAGTATGAATATTTGCAACAAACTATTTAGCAAGCTTTTCAGGAGGGTGAAATTCATGCTTAAGTCCAAATACTGAATAAATTCTTGAATTCCTTTAACTGCTTGTGAGCAGTTAGAATGCATTTTGACTCTCTAATGCAGGCTTGTCCCATAATTTGACTTCTCACAGAATTCACCTGCATGAAATGTCCACCTGGCTGGCAGCGTTTTGAGAAAAGTTGCTACTTCTTTTCAACATCGACTAAATCCTGGCCGGACGCTAAGCAGTTCTGTATGGATCAAAAGTCTGGCCTGGTTATCGTTAACACCGAAGAGGAACAGGTAAACCAGCCACTCAGATTCCTATTGTGGATCATGCAGAATGGAAGGGATTAAGCACAAGGGGCCAGATTCTGTGCTGTTACCCCAGGGTGAATCTTGAGTTACTCTAGATTTACCCCCAGCATAACTGAGATCACAGACTGGCCCAAGTTCTCCAGGAATTTAGAAATATTTTTGGTTGTAGCTTGCTGTTCAAGGGGGATTGAGGGGAACTCGATACTTAGTCATTTGAAAAATGTCGAGTGAGCTCTGTGATAAGAAATCTCAGTGTCAGATGTGGATGGTTTGATGTGAAACAAAATTTCATGCGTGTGTGTGTTGGGGGGGCAGTTATAATCCCGTGTGAATCCAAATCACAGTTTCATGGGGACCTAAAAATTATATTTGATTGCTTCTGACCTAGGCAGGATTTCAGCTGCTGACCCAGAGGTAAAATGCTTTTCACAGGCGCTCACTTCTACACTACGAAAGGCCTTTTGATATCCTAGGGAAGACCCCACTCCAGATTCCTCATCAAGACATTGCAGAAGGAATCCTGCCCTGAGGGAGAATCCACCTTAAGTTTTAAATTGAACCCAGTGCCTGCTGGGAACAGGACTTTGGGAGACTAGTTGGTGCTGGGAGGATGCCCATGTAGTGCAGAGGTGGGCAAGACACTGGTGTGAATCTGGAGTCACCAGAACCTAAATCTGACTCACGAGCAGTACAGCTCATAGCGTGTGTATTTCGCTATCCCGTCTTCAGTTCTGGATTTAAGGCTCCCCCAGTAACCAGGGTTCAGAATGGGACTTAACAGGGACTGTAAGATGATTCCTTGGTTCCCCTGCCTGGAGGAGACCTATGGCCATGGATTTCACAGTCCCCAGAGGCAGATCCTCAGCAGCTGTAGAAGGACTGAAAATTATCTACAGCCCTCAGGGAACAGCAGCGTAATATTCAGCCTTATTATTATCACTTATTTGTATTGTGGTAGCACCTAGAAGTACCAATCAGAGCCCTGTTGTGCTAGGTGCTGTACACACATCACAAAAGGACAGTTCCTGCCCAAAACAGGCCAGTGTTCACCTCCCATTGTGAAGGGGAAATTTGCAGGGCTAAGGGCAGAGATGAGACATTTGAAGTACAGCTGGTCAGAAAATGAGCTTTTTTTTCCCTGTGGAAAATTTCATTTTGGGGGGCAAACATTTATATATTGCAATTTTTTGGCTGAAAATCTAAACATTTCAATTTGGAAATGCTGCTGCAGTGCCTCATGGGAGCTGTAGTTTGGATGCCTCAGGCCCCCATTCTTTAGAGGTCAGGTTAGCTAGTCAGTCTACATCTCCCGTGATGTAGAACAGTCATTCCTCTTGAAGAGAGGAAGCAATGCATCATGGGAGTGCCTGGTGCATCATGGGAATGTAGGGTGGCCAGCCCTCATGTAAAGGGTTGGGAAAACAGCGGGGGGGATGAGAATCTACAGCGACAGACTCTGCTGGCCACAAACACAGGCCCCATGAAACCTCCTCACCTCCCCCCTCACCTTCTGCTTGGGATCATGATTGTCTCCTTCACCTGTTTTCCCACATAGACATTTTTGTCAAACCACATCACTAACCCCCACATGTACTGGCTCGGCCTCAGCGACTCAGCGAAGGAAGGAGAGTGGCGCTGGCTGGACGGCAGCCCCCTGTCTCTTAGGCAAGTTCCTCTTTCTTCAGCCTCTTTGAAGAGCGAACTGTCCCTTACAATCAGCTGTTTCTGCTTTATCTGCTGTCCTGCTAAAGAGCCAGATGGAGCATTGATACCAATGCAATTGATACTAGAGGGGTCTCTGGTCCCCTTTAGTGGCTAAACCACGTAAAGAAGGTTATGAGTCTGCTACTGCCTCCATGCTAATGTCATCCAGGGTCAGCACAGAGCAGGGACTGGACCTGGGATGTTCCTGGGGAGCAGAAAGCTGCTTGACCATGGGGCATTCTGAATGTCCTGCTAAGGAACGGTGCTGGGGAGAACAGCAACATGGCCCAGGGGACAGGGCCGTGGACAAGGAGGCAGCACTCCTGGGTTCTAGTCCCAGCCCCATGAGTGTGCTCTGCTGGCCGACTGTGAGGCACGTCTCTTCCTGCTCTGTGCCTCAGTTTCCTCACCTGTAAAATGCACTGGAAACTGATGTTGTCCAAGCTGAGAACAGCTCCGGCTTGAGCAGTGACTGGGCCAGCTTCCCCCTATTCAGTGGCTACCACCAACCTGCCATGGCTGTGAGCTCCAGGCATCACCTCAAGGAGTGAGTAGGCAGATCAGTCCATGCCCACCTTGACTCTCTCTGTTAAAACTATCAGACCAGTTAGTGCCCATTGGCGTTGGTGATGTGGAGACCTGTCCCCTAGGAGCTGGCTCATTTCATAGCACCTGCAAGGAGGAGGTTTTCAAACCAGAGACCTCCAATTTCATGTGGCTTCGGTTTCCTTCTCAGGTTCTGGGTGCCCGGGGAACCCAACAATTCTGGGGCGCACGGGGAAGACTGCGGCACCCTGCTCTTTGACGGGAAGTGGAACGATGCCATCTGCTCCTTGACTCATTACTGGATCTGCGAACGGCAGTGCTAGATGAGTCCCTGAAACCACAGCAGTGAGGGAAGGTGTCACACAGGCTGCCCCGTGTGGGACTGCTCCGGAGCTATCATCTCTCTAAATCAGTGATTCTCAGACTGCCGCTCGTGAGCTGCAAGAGGTTTTAATGTGTCTCCTTTGGCTCTTTGCAGCACACGATATTACAACACTGTGATTTAATTATTAACCGATCTAAGTTATTAACCAATCTGGATGCTTTTACTATGTTATTAACCCATTGAGTTATCAACTTGCACTAAGCTACTAACTTATTTGCTGTGAGATTAATATAGATAGATATAAAACTAAATATTTCCCATCACACTGTTTAAATATGAATAGTACTATAGTAAATGAAACAATGAATTCACCCTACTGTGGCTCTTTTGCGTAACGGTGATGGCTAATTTGACTCCTGAGCTACTGAGGTCCAAGTATCACTGCTCTACATGCTGGGCGGCTACTGCAGCGAGTGGAACTATGGGACAGGATCTTGGAAAGCAGAGGTGGAGCAGGTGACTGGCATTGGACCGTCTAATCCATTTACCTCCCATACTGGGACCCAGGGCAGGGTTGTTCTTTTCAGGGCTCTAGTATTATTGGTATAGAGGCAATTCAAGAATTCCTTCTCTTCATGTCCTTTGGTTCCATGATTAATTTTGTTCTCAGCCTCTTGATTTTGTGCTGTGCTCATATCTTCCCTCTTTTTACCCTCCCCTTTTGCTATTGGTTTAGCCCTTTAAATGGGCACTAACCTCTTGAGCGCCTCTGAGCGGTGGGATGTGGTACCACTGTCCTTTTTCTTGCTCTTGGTGCCCCCTGCGGGCTGCTGACCGACCTTGGCTGACCTTCAGTGAGTTGTCCCCCCAGCCAAGTCAGGAAGTCCAAATGAACCCCTTCCAGGGTATTAAAGAGACCAGCAAATAACCAGTCTCCTTGCCCTTGCTAGGGTCTTCAGCCCAGCTCTGGGCCTTTTAAATTCAGCCCTTTGTTTGGGCTCCCAAATATGCCCAATCCCATTCTTGGGGTTTATGCCACTTTATCTGTGGCCGGAAGGGGAACCCAGGCCCGCCCACTACTCTGGGTTCCAACGCAGTGACCCTATGCACAGCAGGCACACACTGCTCACTTCAATTCTTCACTGCTATATTCCCTGGACCTCTTTCTACCGGGCCCTTTTATCTCCAGCCCTGTCTCAGGGCCAGCGTCCTCAGGTTCTACGCTCTCTGCAATCCCAATTATGTAAGGTTAGCTAACCATAAACTCTGTCTGATTGTCTGGCTCCTTTTGCCAGAGAGGAGCCCCCTCCTGCACTCCTCTGGCCTCAGCCTGGAACTGACCCGCTATAGGCAGGAACTCCTTTTATCTGCGCCAGCAGGTTTCTGACTGGCTGTTGCTCACCCTTCTAGCCCTTGGAGGACCAGGTCTCTGTGGTTTCCAAAATGGCTGCTCCAGAGACTCCTCTCTAGGCAGTCTTCGAGGACTCACCTTTGCTGTTCTTCTGTTCTCAGCCTGCTGTTTTTGGGACTGGGGAGCAGTAGGTTGCAGGAGGGCTACGGGGCCCCCAGCAGGCCAAATATACCCTGTCTCAAACCAGCTCTAGACAGCCTGTCACTGAGGTGGAAGCCATCCACAATATACAGCCCCCTCTCCTCACAGAAGGTGGACCATTGTTCTACAAAACCATAACCCTCCATCACTTACCTAGCCAGCAGTTCACTTCCATAATCTTCTGTGTTCTGTCTTCCTTTACTCGTGGGACAGGAAGGATTTTTTCAAACATGGCTTGGACATTCTTCTTCTTCAGCACACTTCCAAGAGCCCAGAAATCATCAACTATCTGTGCAGTGACATTAATTTTTATATGAAGTCTCACCAATGGTTGCCTGTCAACTTCCGAAGCCTGTCCAATCTCAGAGTGATATCTGGTGTCTTGGCTCTGCAAGCGCAACTCACTCACCTCTTGTTTTCCTATTCCTTGCAAAACTTCTTTCAATTCTTTGGAGTATTGAATCTCTAGCAATGATCATCTGTCTTCCTTGGACAGTTGGAGAACTCTGTTCAACCAAGCTTGATTTTCTTACAGGTTGGTCCAAGCTATGGTGGCTACTCACGTTCCTGGAATACCAAACATCAAGGCACTTCTAGGAATGCATGAGCCCACCCCTGCCGGCATTACCTCACCCCTGCCAGCGTGATGTCATCCACATGGTATGTCCAAGGTCACACTGCATGGGGGATGCCATGTTTGAGAGCATTCCGCTCCCACTGGCCTGACCTTGGATGTAGCAGCAGTACAAAGTCATATGGGTGGGGCAGAGAAGTGCACTCTCCAAAATGGGGTCTCCCATCTGATACTGGAAAAAACACCCCCAATTTTTACCACTACCGGATGGGAGACAAACCACACAAAAAGAAGACTGTCTGGTGTGAAACCACACAAGTGGCCTCCCTACGCCAAACTGCCATTCAAAAATGTTCTGTATATATCTCTCCATTCTCTTACACCTGCTGGATCTTGTGAGGAATCTTCCAAAGTTTCCACATTCACGAACTGGCACATCATGCGTCCATCTTCTATTCAGAAAACAGTGCACACACTCATGGGCTTTGGCCAGTGAATTCCCCTTTCTCCGATGTTTCCTGGTGGCTGTTCTGTCTGGATTGTGGTGAGCAGTAGTGAGTTGTTCAAGAGGTGCTGGAGGAGGAAATAACGCAAATGAACAACAAATTCCCAGTGACTACACATATTTCTTTGACTTTCAGTTTGCCGGGAGCCAGTGGAGTGATGCTGGCATTGAATATTGGGGTGGCATTAATCAGGGGGGCAATTATATTGTCCTACCAAAAAAGTCTTTGTTCTCTTAACACTATATTGGATCCAGACCTTCCTCATTTGTCATGTGCCAGTATATTTATGCCTGTATCTGTAAATTTCACTCCATGCATCTGAAGAAGTGAGGTTTTTTACTCACGAAAGCTTATGCCCAAATAAATCTGTTAGTCTTCAAGGTGCCACCGGACTCTTCATTGTTTTTGTGGATACAGACTAACATGGTTACCCCTCTGATACATCCTCATTTGAGTTGCTGCTTGGAGACAAGTATAAAAGAGCCGGCAAAGCTATTCTGAGCAGATGTCATGAAGGTTCAAGGGGGTTAGGTTCATGATCACAAATTATCAGTGTAGAAATACAATTATTCCCTTCCCCATATGTTCTGATAGCCAGTAAAAATCAGGGGCTTGGTCCTCAGCTGCTATATATCCATTGAGCTCCATGAAAGTATATGGAGTTACACAGCTTTATATCTGCTAAGTTTCTGGCCCTTCATCCTCAAGATATACAGACGTGTATGTATCCCTTCCCTCCCCCAGCACTGTCCCCAGACATGCAAAATACACCCTGCAGGACACAGTGAAACTCTCCACCCAAACAAACAAAGACATCTGTGGGGAGTATGACCGAGGCTGGGAGTTGGTTGAAGAAGAAACAGTAGATGAGCCACTGACTAAAGGCTTGTCTATATGGGAAAGTGTTACCACTTATGCCAATGCAGCTATACAGCTCTTGTTATCCTCATCTAACCCCACATGTGGACAAACTTGTTCTGTTTAGCCTAAACCCCTTCCAAAGTGACATAAAATAAACTGAATAAAGGTCACTCTTCTGCTGGACTGAGAGAATCCACACGAGGGGTTAACCTAGGATAAGAAAGTCAATTTAAATTCGCAGTTTAGTTCATAATGTAGAAAAGGCCGAAGAGTGACCACAAGGGGGCCAGATCTCCCACTGATATAAAACAGCATCTTTCCATTGGAGTCAATGGGGCCAGATCCCAGCTGTGAAAATCGCCATCACTCCATTGGGGTCAATACACCAATTTATGCCAGCTAAGGATCTGGCCCTATGTAATAAAGTTCCACACACTCAAGAATGGAACTGTGCCCAGAACTAGCTCTGGGACTAGGAAGAGGGAAATTAACTAGAATGAGGAAGCTCATCAGAAATTAGCCTCATGGTTACATTGAGGAAACTCTGTGCAGAGGCTGCTGGAAGCAAACCATGGAGCCCCACAGGAGGCAAAGCCCAGACACCCAGGCACAGTGAGGCTCCCTGCTTATCTCTGGCTGAGCTTCATAACCCCCGGTTGCCACAGCCCCTGTGCCGTCCATGCTCCTGGTTTTGTTTGCCCTGGTACAGTCATCCGTGCCCCTCACCCCGCCCACGTCCCCGGCTTTGTCTGCCCTTGTCCAATAACTCTGCCCTCCTTCTATGTCCCAGCCTAATCTCCCCTTTGTACAGTCATCTGCAACCCTCATTGCACCCATCTCCTCAGTCTTATCTGCCCCTTGTACAATTTCCCTTATGCTGCCTTCTGTGTATAATTCAGTCCCTCTCTGCTGGGCTGTCTCTAGTGAATCTGCTGATTGGCATTTGGCTGTTTGCCTGTTCCCCTTCCCTGGCCCCTCCCTGTCTCTCTGTCCATCCTTAGCCTGTGAGTTCCTCAGGTCAAGGACGGTCCCTTCTTGCATCTCTGGAAAGCACCTAGCACATGGCAGGCACTGCCACAAACATGTCTCCAAAATTTACACAGCAGAGAATTAGCCAGGGGAACTCACTGCCACTGGATGTCAGTGAGGCAGAGGGTGAAGGGTCCGATTCTGATTTCCAAACAGGGCCCTTTGCACTGATTTAAAGGGACTTTCATGTAACTAAGAATCAGGCCATATTTAAATTAAGCATAAAAAGAACCATTTACATTAGGCAGGATAAAAAAATAAATATAAGGGCTCTACCCCTGCGCCCTTCTGCTTCATGGCACAAACCAATCACTAATTGCCTGGAGTCAGAAATGTCCCCATATTTCAGAAGTGTCCACCTTAATTCTATTTGTTTTGAATTAATGGCTAATCCCAAAGGGACATGGCCCCTGCAAAGTGAGCGCCACCCAGGTCAATCTCTGGCAAGATACTTCGAGGGGTCTGACTGCTCACTCCTTTTATGTCCATCACTGGCAATCATAAGCTTTTGGCTCCCACATAATTGCTGGTGGTTTAGCAGCATTTCTTTTTACACATGCTTTGGAATTCGTTGGTCTTTCGATCTTATAATACTTCCCTACCAGGAAAGCTGCTGATCTCAAACCAGTCCTGATGCAGGCGATTGCTGAGGTCAGTTTCTAATACCCTCATTTCTGATCTTGTCCTGCCACTTGATATGAAACAGCTGATGGAAACGACGACAACATCAGGAGAATCGACAGCATCAATCCGGTGTCCTTCAGCCTTCCTCACCACACGCATTTCACTTCCAGATTACACAGTCAGTATAACTGTGGTTCTAAATTTCCACAGTTTCATAGCAAGCCTGATGTCATGATGGTCCCACAGAGACTCCTGAGGGACCTGAAACGCGGCAGCTGCTGCTGCTATATGAGCTACGGGCACCCACATCTTTCAAGCATCTTCCAGGACTGTCTATGATGCTGCCCAAATATTTAACAGTCCAGACAGGTGAACATTGAGCTCTTTCTAATTTGGAGCTGGAGGCTGTTGGATGCTAATGGCCAGGGACTTCATTTTATCTGGGTTAATAGCCAGACCAATGCATGCGACTTCTCACCTGACCAGCTCACCATCAGCTGCATCGATTCACGGAACTGGGCCAACAGGACAATGTCATTGGCATATTCAGGATCTCAAAGTAGAATAGTGTTCAGCTTAACGCCACTGATAGCCACCTCCTCAAATATATCCAATAGCCAATCAGTGCTGGCATAGGCGTGTCCACCTAGGGGCTCCTTACACCTTCCACTCAAGTGGTGATAGTGGTTCAAGTCAGTGAGGTCTAATATATATAATGTACCCTGGTCTTCATCAGCAGATCTCAAAATGCTTCATAAAGGAGGTCAATGTCATTATACCCATTTTACTGATGGGGACACAAATGCCCAGAGGGTTACCCTGCAACAGAGCCGGGACAGGAACCCAGATCTTCTGACCCTCAGTCCAACCCCACTGCCACCAGACCCCACTGTCTTGCCTCCAACGTAACCTTCAAGGTGCTTTAAAAAAAAATACAGTTAGTCTCAGAATTGTTACTTGCCCACAAATCTCATGATTGGGGCCTTACCAAATTCATGGTCTGTTTTGATCAATTTTACAGTCAAAGGATTTCAAAAAGTGTAAATTTCGCAGTTTCAGTTATTTAAATCTGAAATTTCATGGTGTTGAAACTGTGGGTGTCCTGACCCAAAAATGGGTGGTGGGGGATTGCAAGGCTACTGTACGGGGGTCGTGATATTGCCACCATTACTTCTGCACTGCTGCTGGCGGTGGCATTGCCTTCAAAGCTGGGTGGCTGGAGAGTGGCGGCTGCTGGCTGGAAGCCCAACTCTGAAGGCAGCGTTGCCACTAGCAGCAGTGCAGAAGTGAGGGTGACATGGGTGGGGTCATAACTTTATTGGGGGGAGCAGGGCCGGCATTATGGGGGGGTGACCACCCAGGATGCTGTTGTCCAAGGGGTGCCATGGTCACCCCCCGCAAGCCCACCCACAGCCACCCAAGGCCTCTTTATCCCCCTTCAACCCAAGCGTTCGGCCTGGAGCCAGGGAGGGGCCGGGCTTAGGGCACCCCAGTTGAGGGCTCGCTCCCACCTCCAGGAACCTCCCCTGGCTGGAGGAAGCTGCTGGTGGCTGGTGGTGGTGCAGACGTAAGGGTGGCAATCCTGCAACCCCTCTGCAATAGCCAGATGTCATGGTCCGTGACATGTTTTTCCTGGCCATGAATTTGGAAGGGCCGTACTCATGATCATCCTTGGGATCGTGTAATCACTGACCTAGTGGATTTTGTGCTGGCGTGAGCGAGAGCGTGTAGAGTTATCAGTGAAATGCTGAGCTGCTGTCCCCATGGAGTCACTACAAGGCAACGGCCGCTCTTGGATTACAAGTGGAAGGAAGGGATTCTGGCTACATCCCCCTGCACGGCTAGCCTGCCTGCCCACTCAAATTGCCAATCAGCAGAATACCTTGGCATTGGTTCCACCCATGGGACAGTCTCTGACTTCCTTCAGCTGGACAAGCGGTGCTCAGAGAATGAACACTGCCACTAAACTCTTAACTAGCTGGTGTGAACGAGCCCCTGGCAGGGTTACAGCTGGTGTAGCGAACTCCACTGCCCTGCAGTCGCTAGCACATGTTCCCTCATACCCTGAGAAGTCCACAGGAGATTATCAGATCCAGCAGACCTTGGGGTGTCCAGGTTGGTGTAGAATGTCCCCTTAGTTCTTCAAGTGTTCATTTGCCTTTGTGGATCAAGATGCAAATGCAACAAGCTTCCAGTTGGAAGAGTGATTGTAACTCCAGTTATTGGTGAGAAACTGACATTTTTCTGATCATGAAACCTTCTGCTAATGACACCTGCTATCTTGTCTAGTGTGTCTCAAGGAATAGTACAGGACCCCATCAGGTGAGGTGCTGGCAGAGGCTGCTCTATGTACATGCAATGTAGGCAGCTGTCTATGGTGTCAGACTTCTGAACAGTTGCCTACAGTGGCAAATTTAGCCTGTCAAGTATCAGAGGGGTAGCCGTCTTAGTCTGGATCTGAAACTGCTTTTGTAGTTGGCTAGCCATACACAGTCTTTGTTTAATCCTGAGCTGATGGTGTCAAATTTGCAGATGAACTGAAGCTCAGCAGTTTCTCTTTGAAGTCGTCCTGAAGTTTTTTTGCTGCAGGATGGCTACCTTTAAATCTGCTATTGTGTGTCCAGGGAGATTGAAGTGTTCTCCTACAGGTTTTTGTATATTGCCATTCCTAATATCTGATTTGTGTCCATTTATCCTTTTACGTAGGGACTGTCCAGTTTGGCTGATGTACATAGCAGAGGGGCATTGCTGGCACATAATGGCGTATATTACATGGGTGGACGTGCAGGTGAATGAACCGGTGATGGTGTGGTTGATCTGGTCAGGTCCTGTGATGGTGTCACTGGTGTAGATATGTGGGCAGAGTTGGCATCAAGGTTTGTTGCATGGATTGGTTCCTGAGTTAGAGTTACTATGGTGCGGTGTGTAGTTACTGGTGAGAATATGCTTTAGGTTGGTGGGTTGTCTGTGGGTGGGTGAGGACTGGCCTGCCACCCAAGGCCTGTGAAAGTGAGGGATCGTTGTCCAGGATGGATTGTAGATCACTGATGATGCGTTGGAGAGGTTTTAGCTGGGGACTGTATGTGACGGTCAGTGGAGTTCTGTTGGTTTGTTCCCTGGGCTTGTCTTGCAACAGGAGGCTTCTGGGTACACGTCTGGCTCTGTTGATCTGTTTCCTTATTTCCTCGTGTGGGTATCGTAGTTTTGAGAATGCTTGGTGAAGATTTTGTAGGTGTTGGTCTCTGTCTGAGGGGTTGGAGCAGATGCGGTTGTACCTCAGTGCTTGGCTGTAGACAATGGATCGTGTGGTGTGTCCGGGATGAAAGCTGGAGGCATGAAGGTAGGCATACCAGCCAACTACAAAAGCAGTTTCTCCTCCCTTGGTGTTCACACCTCAACTGCTAGAAGAGGGCCTCATCCTCCCTGATTGAACTAACCTCGTTATCTCTAGCCTGACTCACTCTTGCTTGCATATTTATACCTGCCTCTGGAAATTTCCACTACATGCATCCGACGAAGTGGGTATTCACCCACGAAAGCTCATGCTCCAATACATCTGTTAGTCTATAAGGGGCAACAGGACTCTTTGCTAAATTTAGCCTGGCTGCCCCCATGTCATGCAAGACCACACTGCCACTCACTGGAATTTGGCACTGCCGCCCTTTCCTTCATGATATAGGAGTGACTGAGCCAAATCTCCCACCCTAGGCTTCTGAGGAGGGGGATGGTACACTGAAGTTTTGCCTAGGGCGGCAGATTGACTTGAGCAGCCTCTGGGAGAGAAGTGCTGATTTCAACATATTCTGATAAAAGTCAATGGGAGTTGAGCAATCTCAGAGCCTGGAAGTCTAAGGACCAGAAACTGGAACCACAGAGACGCTATGATTCTGCACTGACCTGGAGAGGAAATGGTTGGGTCAGAGTCCCTGACCCGTGTGACCACAGGCGTCCGTTCCCCTGGAAAGGCATGATGACGGCTCCTATCAATATAAACTGCACCGACGGCCAGGAGCAGAACATAGACATCCGCAGCCATGCACCCGGACAGCTCCTACCACAAATGGGACAACTCAGAGCAGGTGGAACTGACAGTGCAGGAAGCGAGCAGCGTACCTGGGAGAGGTGGTAAAGGTGAGCTGGCCTGAGGAAGGGTGGTCTTGTGATTAAGGAGCTACCCTGGGAGTCAGGAGGCCTGTGTCCGATTCCTGGCTTTGCTTATTTGAGTTTGGCCGGTGCCCACAATCAGGATAGTTTCTCTCTCCCCCAAATTAGTGTCTGGATTGAGTCTGGATAGTCCCATCATCCACATCAACTCCTTTCTTATCATGGGGCAAACTCATCCCTGGGTCACTCCAGTGCCTTCAGTGTTGCTATTCCAGGGATGAAACTGGTCCTGTGAGCCTGCCCATATCTTCCCGCTACAGCCTGAGAGGATTCCCATGCTCCCTTTAAGGCAGGAGCGTCTCAATCTGGGTGTCACACTCCCCTGCCCTTCCCATATTGCTAAAAGGGAGAGGGATTCCCAACATGGAAAATGGAACACAGGGAAGGCTGAGAACTACCTCAAGGTATTCATATGGTGAATCCCTCCCCTCCCTTTGTTCAGTCATCTTCTCTTGTAGGGAACCATGTTCAGTGCCGGGAGTCTATCCCGAAAGGGAATGTTAGGAGGGGTTGATCCTGCATTGAGATATCTAACCAGTGCTGCTCCCCACAGCTCTTTGCCTTTCCAACTCCACCCAAGGGAAGGCCTTTGCGATCCTGTATGTCCTGCTGGTGATTTGCATTGCAGTGGCCACAGCTCTCATCGTAGTGAACCTTGGGAAATGTAAGTCTCCTGTTCGTTTCTACCTCGCCCTCACATCTCACCTGCCAAGAATGAGGCTGCTCTGACTAGTTTGGGGTGGATTTTAGCAGTGGGGCACAAAATTGGGCTGAGACTGGAGGCTCAGATGTGACCTTAATTATGGAGCAGTTGCCATTGCTAGGTAACTTTCACTCACCTCTGAGTTAAGGTGACCGGATTTTCAAAGGGGTGGGATTTGTCCTTAGCATAACTTCCGCTAGCTTTCCACGGGACTTGTGCTCGTAAATCTCAGAAAAATCCCACCCAAAATCAATAACCGGGGCATGTTTGTGGTGACATTTTGAAGGTTGTGAAATATTCATACAAAAATGTTCTTTTTTCAGTCGTGTTCTGTGGCCAGTGCAAAGGGCTGTCGGCCGATCATGCTAGCGGAGAGGGAATGTCTGGGAGTGACAACAATGCAACGGGGGCATGACACAGTGCGCTGCCACAATTGCCTCTTCCCCATTAACACAAGGAAAGCTTGGGCCCGACACATGCATTCCTTTCCTATTTAACTTTGCAACCAGCTAACCACACACAAACCGATGCAGGCTCCTTGTGGCAGGAAGCAGCTTTCTGCTCTGCACAGCAGTCAGAGCCCTGCATTGCTCTGGGAAGGCTGAGCCTTTTCACTCTCAGCTTTGCTATGCCCCTTTGAGCTCTCCAGCCACATTCTGCACCCGTGTGTAGCAGTAGCAGCTGCACCGCACATCTTGGGCCACTGGCAGCTCAGTGTAACATAGAGCAGCCCCAACGCAGCTCTACATTGTACTGAGGACCGAGCTGGTGTCCAGAATAATGAATCCCTGTGTTGAGCACAGTGTACCTGTAGCAGAGGATCCCAGCTAGGAAGAGGTAATGGACATCAGAAGTCTTGGGTGGTAACTGGGAGGAAAGTGCACTATACAGCAGCACTGATGTCCCCACAGATATGGGTTTCCCCTCCTGTTAAATTTTACTCTGCAATCAAAAGTCTCATATCTACAGTGTCCCAGGGTCTTGCCGAAGCCCAGCTGGATCGAGATACAATAAGAAGAGATTCCAAGAGAAATCTGTCACATCACCAGGACTATATAGGTGAGAGGATAAAGAAAATGTTTCTAATCCTTGTCGGACTTCGCAAGTCTTTTTTGGTCCTTACACCTCAAGGGAGGGGAGAGATGGGCCCACGGGGTCAGTTGCAGGGCTGGTGAAGTTGATGTAGCTCCTTGGACTTCAGTGGAGCTGAGCAGACATACATCAGCTGGAGATCTGACCACAGCTAAGACAGGACTGTAGATTATTGTGGGGAGTGGGACGACCACAGGAGGTGGAAGCAGTTCTTAGAAGTTGTTGGACAACATTGTCCTACTCCTAGGATCACTGATTGTTCAGTGAGATTTTGTTCTGATGAAGTCACGTTTCTACCAGTGTCTCATTGGCTGAGAGTGTTGTCCTGCTGGGGAAGCCTTGGCGTAGATGGAATTTGTCTGTTCCAGGAGTAGGCATGTGCCTGGGACTTCCATAAACAGTCACTGCTTGGGTGAGTGGGAACAGAGACCTGTGTCCCCCAGGAAAGATCCCAGTTTAAAGGAAGTAAGGAAGCAATAATCTGGACGGGGGAGAAGTGTAGTGGTGGGTCCCCAATCATCCAGCAGATGGTCCCTGCAAACCCACCTACAGTTGGAACCATTCTACAGAGGCAGGGCCAATGGGAACCACCATGCTGGGTGTCCCTGATGCCCCTGGATTACCTCAATGCACTCCTGGGTCTGACCTGTTCTTTCTACCACAGTCCCCCTGCACGGGTCATTATTTTCCTTTGGGACACTAAACACTGTAACGAGACTGCACCCACCTGGACAGGATGGGTGTCACTGTGCAGCACGTCACGGGCACTGAGAACATCCCAGTAACAGTGGGTTAGTACTCAGACCCCGCTGCTCCAAAAGGGGTCTGAGCCCCAGCTGAGCAGAGGTTGGCTGCTGTTGGGGCTAAGGCATGGGCTGGAATTCACAAGATCTGGCTTCAGTCCCCAGTTTTGCCACTGACTCCCTGTGTGACCTTGAAAGAGTCACTTCATTCCTTTGTTCCTCAGTTTCACTATCTGTGAAATGGGTAACATTTCTTGTCTATTTGTATTGTAACCATCTCTCGCTCTGTGTCTATGCAGTGCCCAGAGCAACAGTGCCCAATCTCAGTTTGGGTTTGTGCAGCACCTGGCACAAAGGGGCCCTAATCTCAGTTGGGGCCTCTAGGCAGCATTGTAATATAAATCATTAATAGCTATAAGTGAAACCCATTTACATCCTTGCAAACGACTGCGCTCGCTCTATAAATTTCACACACTCCTGGATGAATGGTCCTTACCCAGCACTCCTCAGGGGTGGAGCGTTTGAGTGGGGCAGCATGAGGTCCTGTGTTGTTATTTAAAATGGAAAATCCCCCTTCTCTCATCTTCCTTTTAGAGTTGAAGATGTCCAAAGAATTCAACGTGTTTAACAGTCGACTTCTTAATGGTATGTTCTGCTGATGTTTCTCAAGAGGTTGGGCATAAACAGTTCCATTGTACTGCCAACCCCAGCATTCAAAAATCATGAGTGAAGCCCATGAGACTGGCTTAAAAATCATTATTTTTTTTAGAAATTCAATAAATGTTGGGCTTGATTCTGCTCTGGTTTCTGAACCTTTCAGGTCATGCTTGGGTCACGTTATTAAGCTGTTCTCCGCTACCACGAAGGGTAGAAATTATTTTTTTCTAATGAAAGCTGAGATTCTCTCCTAACTGCATAAATCCAGGAGCTGGGGCTGAAGAAACATATCAAGTGTCACAAAACCTGCAATAAAATCGTGGAGGTTGCACATGGGTGGAGTCTCTCCCTTCGACACGCCCAAGTACAGCAGTTGTTTCCTGCTCCCTGTTGTCTGCAGTGTCCAAGGAGATGGCTGGGGTTAGGCTGGGGATCGAGGAGATCCAAGCTGATCACGTGAAAGACCCATCACATCTCCAGGACGCCATAGGTGAGAAACATCCTTTTCCTTCCTTTACCTGATCACTGCTACTTCCTTGTAGAGGGACTCCTGGGTCTGAGCTTCCCGTGTGAAGGACAAGCTGAAATGGAAGTAGAGAAGGAGGATGAGAAAGGGGGAGTGTGAGGCTGGAGCCGGGAGCCCTACATGGATAATCCCGTTTTAGTTTGGGATCAGCTGCATCCTGCTCCCATGGGCCATCCCAGGTTTTATCCTGAGCCCCGTTCATGCTGCAGCAGAACTTTGGATCTCAGACCCTGATCCAGCAAATGCACTTATGCATGTGTAACCCACTGGTGAGCACGTGTGACAGGTCCCCCACTGTGCTGGTCTAGGAGATGATTGGGTAGCTTTGTCTCAAGCTGTAGTATTTCCTGCTTTTAGCCCTGGAGGACCCCAGTTCAATCCCCAAGTTGTTACCCACGATAGCAGCTGTCAATCTACTCTAGGCTCCCGATTACTGTGTGGGATGATACATGCTCAGAGCAGTCGTTTTCGACCTGTGGTCCGTAGACCTGTGGGGGTCCGCACACTATGCCTAAGATTTCAATAGGGGTCCACACCACCATTGAGGGGGAGGGATAGCTCAGTGGTTTGAGCGTTGGCCTGCTAAACCCAGGGTTGTGAGTTCAATCCTTGAGGGGGCCATTTGGGGATTTAGTTGGGGAATTGATCCTGCTTTGAGCAGGGGGTTGGACTAGATGATCTCCTGAGGTCCCTTCCAACCCTAATAATCTATGATTCTATGATTGAAAAGCTCAGCGGTTTGCAAATGAAAACAGGTTGAAAATCACTGGCTTTGTCTTTAAGTGCTTTGCTGCATTGTGGTCTAAGTACCCTGTAGATACGTTGGAGTGAGAGGCCGGGGGTTATGGGGGGACTCTGGTTTGCTCAGCGCTGCTGAGAGTTCACAGGGCCTGCAGAAGGAATTTGGGAATGCTCAGCCTTTCTGGTATCAGGCCCATACAGTGCTAACATGAGCCGGATTCTGTGATGCAGAAGTGGAGTGTGGGCTACCTGATTGTGAGCCTACTGACATAAAAATTCACTCACTGAATCCAACAGTTGGCTTGAAGGAAAATCAATGAGCCCAGGCTAGCAGAGGTGCTCAGGTAATACAATGGGCGACTCCGGTATCAGAGCATAGGTAGGTCGAAGGCTGTGAATGGGGACAGAGAGTGTGTTTGCGGATCGATGGACACAGAGAAATTTCCAGCCGCTGTAAAGGAAGGTCTGAGCCAGCCCAGAAATATCAACCTGTTGATTCCGGTGGCATTTTTCTACCCCCTGCCTCCCCTGACAGAGATAAGGAACCTAACGCACAGTATGTCGAAGGAGCTGGCTGAGGTGAGAAGGGACCATGACAGACTCCAGCAGGTCTTGAGCAGGGTGCAGGACGAGTTACAGAATCTCACAGGTAAATAGTCGCCGGGTAGGGCTGTGACGCCTGTGACAGCGTTATCTGAAAGGCTCAGTGTCAGTAAAAGGCAACAGGGACAGCACTTTCGCCTGTCATGTTCCCAATAGGCCTATGGCCTGCGCAGCTCCCCCTGGACTGAAACTGACCACATCTCCCCAGCTGGGAGTCCCCAGTGACTGTAGAGCCAGCACAGATGTCTCCTTTGCCACCCTCCTGTCTGGCCCCGATTCTCTCATTGGTTCTATGCCTTGGGCACCAGAGTTGGTGTAGAATCATCCAGAGACTCAGGGAACCATAAGCCATTCCCTGATATCTGCCCTTCACTCAATGAAAATGGACACAGCTGATAATCTTGGCCCTAGTTGGCTAAATACATAAAGAAGCCTAACATGGGATGGATACAATACTGTATGGCAGAAGCCACCAGATGGTGCTGCTGTACATCAGCTTGCAAGTTCTCTTTCCGAGCATGTCAGTGGTATTCAGTCTTTGAAGACATGATATGTTGTTGTTTGCAGGCTGTGATATTTTGGGGGGGCAGCTGTTTTTTGTTTATCGGCACCTATTTTCCAGGACTAGTGCACAGAGCGAAAATCAACAAGTTATACTAGGAAAATATTAACTCACTGATTTATTTTCAATGGGAAACCGACCTACCAGGCCCTGCCATCTGCTACCACATGTCAGAGGGGTGACACTGCCATGTAACTTAGGGTTACCATATTTCAATCCTGCGAAAAGAGGACACTCCACGGGGCCCCGGCCCTGCCCCAACTCCGCCCCTTCCCCTTCCCCGCCCTAACTCCGCCCCTTCCCCAAAGTCCCCGCCCCAACTCCGCCCCCAGGGTGACCAGAGCAAACCCCCCCCCCCCCCATTCCTCCTTCCTCCGCAAGTGCTGGAGGGAGGCCCGGGAGACGCAGGGGAGCGCGGGGCCGGGGTGAGTGAGTGTCCGGCCTGGCCCCGAGCGCAGGCAGAACTCTGGCGCGGTACCTGGAGGGAGAGTAGGGGGGCGGCCCGCGGGGCCAGGCGGCGGCTGTTCTCCCCACCTGGGCAGCGGGACTCGGGAGCAGCCGCTGCTGCAGCTGCCACTGCTGCGGGGGGAGGAAGCGGCCAAGCACGTGGGGCTCGGCGGCTGCGGCTCTGGCGCCCGGGCCGAACCCTCCGAGCCTGGGCCTGCTGCGGGGACCCAGCAGCGCGCACGCTGTGCCCAGCCCCTGGCCAGTCACGTCTGGGCTGCTGCCCAGCTGGGTGCAATCCCGCAGGCGGCCCCGTTCGTTCCCCTGCGGGACCCGAGCGGCAGGGGGGGCTGGGGCCTGCTGCCCCCACTCCGGGGCCGCCCGCAGGATTGCACCAGCTGGGTCCCCGCAGCAGGCGCGGGCTCAGGGGTTCACGCCCCGGGCACCAGAGCCGCAGCCGCCGAGCACCACATGCTTGGCCGCTTCCTCCCGTGGCAGTGGGAGCTGCAGCAGCGGCTGCTCCCGAGTCCGGCTGGCCCCGGAAAGTTGGAGCCCAGGGAGGAGGCGGTCCCCTTACCATGCCTCCCTATTTTCCCAGACATGTCCTGCTTTTTGGAAATTCCTCCCGGACGGGGATTTGAGGACCAAAAAGCCGGACATGTCCGGGAAAATCCGGACGTATGGTAACCCTAATGTAACTTATAAAACCACCCCACAGAGGATGAATATCAAAGTATGAATATTTGCAACAAACTATTTAGCAAGCTTTTCAGGAGGGTGAAATTCATGCTTAAGTCCAAATACTGAATAAATTCTTGAATTCCTTTAACTGCTTGTGAGCAGTTAGAATGCATTTTCACTCTCTAATCCAGGCTTGTCCCATAATTTGACTTCTCACAGAATTCACCTGCATGAAATGTCCACCTGGCTGGCAGCGTTTTGAGAAAAGTTGCTACTTCTTTTCAACATCGACTAAATCCTGGCCGGACGCTAAGCAGTTCTGTATGGATCAAAAGTCTGGCCTGGTTATCGTTAACACCGAAGAGGAACAGGTAAGCCAGCCACTCAGATTCCTATTGTGGATCATGCAGAATGGAAGGAATTAAGCACAAGGGGCCAGATTCTGTGCTGTTACCCCAGGGTGAATCTTGAGTTACTCTAGATTTACCCCCAGCATAACTGAGATCACAGACTGGCCCAAGTTCTCCAGGAATTTAGAAATATTTTTGGTTGTAGCTTGCTGTTCAAGGGGGATTGAGGGGAACTCGATACTTAGTCATTTGAAAAATGTCGAGTGAGCTCTGTGATAAGAAATCTCAGTGTCAGATGTGGATGGTTTGATGTGAAACAAAATTTCATGTGTGTGTGTGTTGGGGGGGCAGTTATAATCCCGTGTGAATCCAAATCACAGTTTCATGGGGACCTAAAAATTATATTTGATTGCTACTGACCTAGGCAGGATTTCAGCTGCTGACCCAGAGGTAAAATGCTTTTCACAGGCGCTCACTTCTACACTACGAAAGGCCTTTTGCTATCCTAGGGAAGACCCCACTCCAGATTCCTCATCAAGACATTGCAGAAGGAATCCTGCCCTGAGGGAGAATCCACCTTAAGTTTTAAATTGAACCCAGTGCCTGCTGGGAACAGGACTTTGGGAGACTAGTTGGTGCTGGGAGGATGCCCATGTAGTGCAGAGGTGGGCAAGACACTGGTGTGAATCTGGAGTCACCAGAACCTAAATCTGACTCACGAGCAGTACAGCTCATAGCGTGTGTATTTCGCTATCCCGTCTTCAGTTCTGGATTTAAGGCTCCCCCAGTAACCAGGGTGCAGAATGGGACTTAACAGGGACTGTAAGATGATTCCTTGGTTCCCCTGCCTGGAGGAGACCTATGGCCATGGATTTCACAGTCCCCAGAGGCAGATCCTCAGCAGCTGTAGAAGGACTGAAAATTATCTACAGCCCTCAGGGAACAGCAGCGTAATATTCAGCCTTATTATTATCACTTACCTGTATTGTGGTAGCACCTAGAAGTACCAATCAGAGCCCTGTTGTGCTAGGTGCTGTACACACATCACAAAAGGACAGTTCCTGCCCAAAACAGGCCAGTGTTCACCTCCCATTGTGAAGGGGAAATTTGCAGGGCTAAGGGCAGAGATGAGACATTTGAAGTACAGCTGGTCAGAAAATGAGCTTTTTTTTCCCTGTGGAAAATTTCATTTTGGGGGGCAAACATTTATATATTGCAATTTTTTGGCTGAAAATCGAAACATTTCAATTTGGAAATGCTGCTGCAGTGCCTCATGGGAGCTGTAGTTTGGATGCCTCAGGCCCCCATTCTTTAGAGGTCAGGTTA
Source organism: Emys orbicularis (assembly GCF_028017835.1). Lineage (NCBI taxonomy): Eukaryota > Metazoa > Chordata > Testudines > Emydidae > Emys > Emys orbicularis. The sequence goes on along the minus strand of NC_088701.1, from coordinate 5,205,629 downwards.
GCTAGTCAGTCTACATCTCCCGTGATGTAGAACAGTCATTCCTCTTGAAGAGAGGAAGCAATGCATCATGGGAGTGCCTGGTGCATCATGGGAATGTAGGGTGGCCAGCCCTCATGTAAAGGGTTGGGAAAACAGCGGGGGGGATGAGAATCTACAGCGACAGACTCTGCTGGCCACAAACACAGGCCCCATGAAACCTCCTCACCTCCCCCCTCACCTTCTGCTTGGGATCATGATTGTCTCCTTCACCTGTTTTCCCACATAGACATTTTTGTCAAACCACATCACTAACCCCCACATGTACTGGCTCGGCCTCAGCGACTCAGCGAAGGAAGGAGAGTGGCGCTGGCTGGACGGCAGCCCCCTGTCTCTTAGGCAAGTTCCTCTTTCTTCAGCCTCTTTGAAGAGCGAACTGTCCCTTACAATCAGCTGTTTCTGCTTTATCTGCTGTCCTGCTAAAGAGCCAGATGGAGCATTGATACCAATGCAATTGATACTAGAGGGGTCTCTGGTCCCCTTTAGTGGCTAAACCACGTAAAGAAGGTTATGAGTCTGCTACTGCCTCCATGCTAATGTCATCCAGGGTCAGCACAGAGCAGGGACTGGACCTGGGATGTTCCTGGGGAGCAGAAAGCTGCTTGACCATGGGGCATTCTGAATGTCCTGCTAAGGAACGGTGCTGGGGAGAACAGCAACATGGCCCAGGGGACAGGGCCGTGGACAAGGAGGCAGCACTCCTGGGTTCTAGTCCCAGCCCCATGAGTGTGCTCTGCTGGCCGACTGTGAGGCACGTCTCTTCCTGCTCTGTGCCTCAGTTTCCTCACCTGTAAAATGCACTGGAAACTGATGTTGTCCAAGCTGAGAACAGCTCCGGCTTGAGCAGTGACTGGGCCAGCTTCCCCCTATTCAGTGGCTACCACCAACCTGCCATGGCTGTGAGCTCCAGGCATCACCTCAAGGAGTGAGTAGGCAGATCAGTCCATGCCCACCTTGACTCTCTCTGTTAAAACTATCAGACCAGTTAGTGCCCATTGGCGTTGGTGATGTGGAGACCTGTCCCCTAGGAGCTGGCTCATTTCATAGCACCTGCAAGGAGGAGGTTTTCAAACCAGAGACCTCCAATTTCATGTGGCTTCGGTTTCCTTCTCAGGTTCTGGGTGCCCGGGGAACCCAACAATTCTGGGGCGCACGGGGAAGACTGCGGCACCCTGCTCTTTGACGGGAAGTGGAACGATGCCATCTGCTCCTTGACTCATTACTGGATCTGCGAACGGCAGTGCTAGATGAGTCCCTGAAACCACAGCAGTGAGGGAAGGTGTCACACAGGCTGCCCCGTGTGGGACTGCTCCGGAGCTATCATCTCTCTAAATCAGTGATTCTCAGACTGCCGCTCGTGAGCTGCAAGAGGTTTTAATGTGTCTCCTTTGGCTCTTTGCAGCACACGATATTACAACACTGTGATTTAATTATTAACCGATCTAAGTTATTAACCAATCTGGATGCTTTTACTATGTTATTAACCCATTGAGTTATCAACTTGCACTAAGCTACTAACTTATTTGCTGTGAGATTAATATAGATAGATATAAAACTAAATATTTCCCATCACACTGTTTAAATATGAATAGTACTATAGTAAATGAAACAATGAATTCACCCTACTGTGGCTCTTTTGCGTAACGGTGATGGCTAATTTGACTCCTGAGCTACTGAGGTCCAAGTATCACTGCTCTACATGCTGGGCGGCTACTGCAGCGAGTGGAACTATGGGACAGGATCTTGGAAAGCAGAGGTGGAGCAGGTGACTGGCATTGGACCGTCTAATCCATTTACCTCCCATACTGGGACCCAGGGCAGGGTTGTTCTTTTCAGGGCTCTAGTATTATTGGTATAGAGGCAATTCAAGAATTCCTTCTCTTCATGTCCTTTGGTTCCATGATTAATTTTGTTCTCAGCCTCTTGATTTTGTGCTGTGCTCATATCTTCCCTCTTTTTACCCTCCCCTTTTGCTATTGGTTTAGCCCTTTAAATGGGCACTAACCTCTTGAGCGCCTCTGAGCGGTGGGATGTGGTACCACTGTCCTTTTTCTTGCTCTTGGTGCCCCCTGCGGGCTGCTGACCGACCTTGGCTGACCTTCAGTGAGTTGTCCCCCCAGCCAAGTCAGGAAGTCCAAATGAACCCCTTCCAGGGTATTAAAGAGACCAGCAAATAACCAGTCTCCTTGCCCTTGCTAGGGTCTTCAGCCCAGCTCTGGGCCTTTTAAATTCAGCCCTTTGTTTGGGCTCCCAAATATGCCCAATCCCATTCTTGGGGTTTATGCCACTTTATCTGTGGCCGGAAGGGGAACCCAGGCCCGCCCACTACTCTGGGTTCCAACGCAGTGACCCTATGCACAGCAGGCACACACTGCTCACTTCAATTCTTCACTGCTATATTCCCTGGACCTCTTTCTACCGGGCCCTTTTATCTCCAGCCCTGTCTCAGGGCCAGCGTCCTCAGGTTCTACGCTCTCTGCAATCCCAATTATGTAAGGTTAGCTAACCATAAACTCTGTCTGATTGTCTGGCTCCTTTGGCCAGAGAGGAGCCCCCTCCTGCACTCCTCTGGCCTCAGCCTGGAACTGACCCGCTATAGGCAGGAACTCCTTTTATCTGCGCCAGCAGGTTTCTGACTGGCTGTTGCTCACCCTTCTAGCCCTTGGAGGACCAGGTCTCTGTGGTTTCCAAAATGGCTGCTCCAGAGACTCCTCTCTAGGCAGTCTTCGAGGACTCACCTTTGCTGTTCTTCTGTTCTCAGCCTGCTGTTTTTGGGACTGGGGAGCAGTAGGTTGCAGGAGGGCTACGGGGCCCCCAGCAGGCCAAATATACCCTGTCTCAAACCAGCTCTAGACAGCCTGTCACTGAGGTGGAAGCCATCCACAATATACAGCCCCCTCTCCTCACAGAAGGTGGACCATTGTTCTACAAAACCATAACCCTCCATCACTTACCTAGCCAGCAGTTCACTTCCATAATCTTCTGTGTTCTGTCTTCCTTTACTCGTGGGACAGGAAGGATTTTTTCAAACATGGCTTGGACATTCTTCTTCTTCAGCACACTTCCAAGAGCCCAGAAATCATCAACTATCTGTGCAGTGACATTAATTTTTATATGAAGTCTCACCAATGGTTGCCTGTCAACTTCCGAAGCCTGTCCAATCTCAGAGTGATATCTGGTGTCTTGGCTCTGCAAGCGCAACTCACTCACCTCTTGTTTTCCTATTCCTTGCAAAACTTCTTTCAATTCTTTGGAGTATTGAATCTCTAGCAATGATCATCTGTCTTCCTTGGACAGTTGGAGAACTCTGTTCAACCAAGCTTGATTTTCTTACAGGTTGGTCCAAGCTATGGTGGCTACTCACGTTCCTGGAATACCAAACATCAAGGCACTTCTAGGAATGCATGAGCCCACCCCTGCCGGCATTACCTCACCCCTGCCAGCGTGATGTCATCCACATGGTATGTCCAAGGTCACACTGCATGGGGGATGCCATGTTTGAGAGCATTCCGCTCCCACTGGCCTGACCTTGGATGTAGCAGCAGTACAAAGTCATATGGGTGGGGCAGAGAAGTGCACTCTCCAAAATGGGGTCTCCCATCTGATACTGGAAAAAACACCCCCAATTTTTACCACTACCGGATGGGAGACAAACCACACAAAAAGAAGACTGTCTGGTGTGAAACCACACAAGTGGCCTCCCTACGCCAAACTGCCATTCAAAAATGTTCTGTATATATCTCTCCATTCTCTTACACCTGCTGGATCTTGTGAGGAATCTTCCAAAGTTTCCACATTCACGAACTGGCACATCATGCGTCCATCTTCTATTCAGAAAACAGTGCACACACTCATGGGCTTTGGCCAGTGAATTCCCCTTTCTCCGATGTTTCCTGGTGGCTGTTCTGTCTGGATTGTGGTGAGCAGTAGTGAGTTGTTCAAGAGGTGCTGGAGGAGGAAATAACGCAAATGAACAACAAATTCCCAGTGACTACACATATTTCTTTGACTTTCAGTTTGCCGGGAGCCAGTGGAGTGATGCTGGCATTGAATATTGGGGTGGCATTAATCAGGGGGGCAATTATATTGTCCTACCAAAAAAGTCTTTGTTCTCTTAACACTATATTGGATCCAGACCTTCCTCATTTGTCATGTGCCAGTATATTTATGCCTGTATCTGTAAATTTCACTCCATGCATCTGAAGAAGTGAGGTTTTTTACTCACGAAAGCTTATGCCCAAATAAATCTGTTAGTCTTCAAGGTGCCACCGGACTCTTCATTGTTTTTGTGGATACAGACTAACATGGTTACCCCTCTGATACATCCTCATTTGAGTTGCTGCTTGGAGACAAGTATAAAAGAGCCGGCAAAGCTATTCTGAGCAGATGTCATGAAGGTTCAAGGGGGTTAGGTTCATGATCACAAATTATCAGTGTAGAAATACAATTATTCCCTTCCCCATATGTTCTGATAGCCAGTAAAAATCAGGGGCTTGGTCCTCAGCTGCTATATATCCATTGAGCTCCATGAAAGTATATGGAGTTACACAGCTTTATATCTGCTAAGTTTCTGGCCCTTCATCCTCAAGATATACAGACGTGTATGTATCCCTTCCCTCCCCCAGCACTGTCCCCAGACATGCAAAATACACCCTGCAGGACACAGTGAAACTCTCCACCCAAACAAACAAAGACATCTGTGGGGAGTATGACCGAGGCTGGGAGTTGGTTGAAGAAGAAACAGTAGATGAGCCACTGACTAAAGGCTTGTCTATATGGGAAAGTGTTACCACTTATGCCAATGCAGCTATACAGCTCTTGTTATCCTCATCTAACCCCACATGTGGACAAACTTGTTCTGTTTAGCCTAAACCCCTTCCAAAGTGACATAAAATAAACTGAATAAAGGTCACTCTTCTGCTGGACTGAGAGAATCCACACGAGGGGTTAACCTAGGATAAGAAAGTCAATTTAAATTCGCAGTTTAGTTCATAATGTAGAAAAGGCCGAAGAGTGACCACAAGGGGGCCAGATCTCCCACTGATATAAAACAGCATCTTTCCATTGGAGTCAATGGGGCCAGATCCCAGCTGTGAAAATCGCCATCACTCCATTGGGGTCAATACACCCATTTATGCCAGCTAAGGATCTGGCCCTATGTAATAAAGTTCCACACACTCAAGAATGGAACTGTGCCCAGAACTAGCTCTGGGACTAGGAAGAGGGAAATTAACTAGAATGAGGAAGCTCATCAGAAATTAGCCTCATGGTTACATTGAGGAAACTCTGTGCAGAGGCTGCTGGAAGCAAACCATGGAGCCCCACAGGAGGCAAAGCCCAGACACCCAGGCACAGTGAGGCTCCCTGCTTATCCCCAGCTGAGCTTCATAACCCCCGGTCGCCACAGCCCCTGCGCCGTCCATGCTCCTGGTTTTGTTTGCCCTGGTACAGTCATCCGTGCCCCTCACCCCGCCCATGTCCCCGGCTTTGTCTGCCCTTATCCAATAACTCCGCCCCTCCTTCTATGTCCCAGACTAATCTCCCCCTCATACAGTCATCTGCACCCACCACCCCACCCATGTCCTCAGTCTTATTTGCCCCTTGTACAATTGCCCCAGGCCTCCTGCTCGGCCCACGTCCCAGCTTTGTCTGCAGTTGGTACAGCCACTGCTGTGCTCCTCTCCAGGCAGGCGCCTATGCTTGGTACGACCTCCCACAGCCAATCCCACAGGCTCCAACCCTGTGTACACTTCAGTCCCTGTCTGCTGGGCTGTCTCTAATGAATCTTGCTGATCGGCATTTGGCTGTTTGGCTGTTCCCCTTCCCTGGCCCCTCCCTGTCTCTCTGTCCATCCTTAGCCTGTGAGTTCCTCAGGGCAACGACTGTCCCTTCTTGCGTCTCTGGAAAGCACCTGGCACATTGCAGGCACTGCCACAAACGTGTCACCAAAATTTACACAGCATAGAATTAGTCAGGGGAACTCACTGCCACTGGATGTCAGTAAGGCTGAGGGTGAAGGGCCTAATTATGATTTCCAAATGGGCCCCTCTTACACCTTCCTCTGAAGCGGTGATAGTGGCTACTGTCTGAGATGGGATACCAGGCATGGGAGGTGGGGGAACCAAGGGCTTGAGAGGATAGTCCCCATGCTGGCCCACTACTTCTTACTGAGGGCCAGCCCCTCCTGCCCCTCTTTCCCCGCCGAAGCCCAGAGGACCCCCTCACGTCTGCCAGCTCTCCCGGCCCCCATCCCTGGGCCGCCGGAGCGCCTTCAGCTCCAGTTCCCCAGCCCCGAAGCACCGGGCGGGCAGGCAGCGCATGATCTCCAGCTCCAGAGCACTGGGTGAGCACCCCTCAACCCCGGAGTGCTGGGCGGCTTGACCCCTAGCACCATGAGTCCCGGAGCTCCAGGCACTGCGGACCCAGCCCCAGCCCCCCAGCTCCCCCTCCCAGCACAGGGCGGGCAGCCCCAGCACCTCAAGCAGTGGAGTGCCTGGCACTGTGGCCCCAATGCCCAGGGGCCCCCCAGCACTGGGTGGCCCTAGCCACCCCAAGTCCTGGCCACCCTATCCCAAGCCCCAGCCCCAGCAAGCTTCCTGGAAGAGGAGCAGCCTGCGTGGGCTGGGGCCAAGGGGGAAGTGGAAAGCAGGAGGGGGCCTCAGGGTGCAGTGTGGGTGGGGCCACGAGGGGCTATTTGGAGAGGCATAGCCTTCCCAGGCCTACGATACACACCGCCCATGATACCAGGCTAGATGGGCTCCCTGCTCTTGATCCAATCTGGCAATTCCTATGTGCCAATAGATCAACTCCAAGATCGTGACTTGCACTAGGAATACAGAAAAACAATGGTTATGGTGGTTAGGGCCCAGTGGGGGAAACATGTTCAACTCTACCAGTGACCACCTGTGTGACCCACCCCTCCGGGTCTCAGCTCCCCAATTGTAAAGCGGGGCTGAAAGCTCTTCCTTAATGCACATAGAGGTCGGAAGCCTAAACAGGTTCAAGTCAGTGGGGCCTAATATATATCATGCACCCTGCTCTTCATCAGCAGATCTCAAAATGCTTTATAAAGGAGGACAATGGCATTATGTCCATTTTATCGATGGGGACACCAATGAACAGTCACCATGCAATGAAGCCAGGACTGAAGCTCACACCTCCTGACCCCAGTCCAACCCTGCTGCCACCAAACCCCACTGTCTTGCCTCCAGCATAACCTTCAAGGTGATTTTTTTAAAAAAAATACAACTGGCCTCAGAATTGTTACCTTCCAAAAATCTCATGACTAGGGCCTTACCAAATGTATGGTGTGTTTTGGTCAATTTCACGGTCAGAGGATTTTAAAAAGTGTAAATTTCATGGTTTCAGATATTTAAATTTGAAATTTCACCATGATGAAACCGTGGGGGTCCTGACCCAGAAGGGGATCCTGCAGGATTGCAAGGCTATTGTACGGGGGTTGTGATATTGCCACCATTACTTCTGCACTGCTGCTGGTGGTGGCCGTGCCTTCAGAGCTGGGTGGCCAGAGAGTGGCAGCTGCTGGCTGGGAGCCCAACTCTGAAGGCAGCGTTGCCACCAGCAGCAGTGCAGAAGTGAGGGTGACATGGTATGGGTGGGGTCATCACTTTTTCGGGGGGGAAGAGCTGGCCTTATGCAGGGGGAGTCCGCCCAGGGTGCTGTGGTCAATGGGGGGTGGGGGTAGGCATGGTCACCCTCTCTCCCACCCACACTCACATACTTACAGCCAGCCCAAGGCATCTTAGGCCACTGTGGGTTTTTTTCATATTGTGGTTCACCCTCCATATTGGTCTCTCTTCTACTTGCCCTGTTGGTGCCCTTTTCCTGAAATCAGCCTAGTAACAGGGCCAGCGGTGGGAAACTTAAGATGGGAAGGGTCACCTGACATCTGGAAGGCTGCCTATCGACTCTGGGGTATACAAGGGCTCTGAGCCCTACACATGGTGTTTAAAGAAGTGTTTATCCAAGAGCTTTCAACTACATTAAAGGCGACTTTAGGAGCAGTCAATCTAAGGACAATAACTATTGGAGAACTGGAAGACAAGTTGAGAAGCTTTTGAGCTGCAGAGAGAGGCATTCCCAGGCCACTGGCAGAGGAAAAAGGAAGAAGTGGCAGTAATTACATGCAGAAGCCGGAGGGAACGGATGTTTCCAGTCATGCCAATCCAGTAAGACCCCAAGATTTCAACCAAAACTCAACTGAGATCAAAAGCTTCTGCAACCAGAACTCAGCTGAGATGAAGAGTTCTAGGGAAGTGGTATGGAAACGCCTACTGTTATATGAGCGACGGGATCAAATCGATAGACTGCCAACAGAGGAAATTCAGAAAATGGGAATGGATATTTGCGTCGCTGACGGTAGTTGTTTTTACAACCAAGGCCAACCTTGTGCTGAGTATGCGTCTTTTCAGCTAAGCACTAACACGATACCTCAGGGTACAGTGACACCGTACTTGGCACAAGCAGCAGAAGTGATAGCTGGTTTAGCCACTTTAGATGCAGCTAATTCAGAGCTTGACCTACTAACGTGCTTGGATTTGGACTGGGTAATTTCTGCACTTGCTGATTGGGCCAAAGAAATCTGATGAGGTTCATCAAGGATAAGTGCAGAGTCCTGCACTTAAGAAGGAAGAATCCCATGCACCGCAACAGGCTGGGGTCCGACTGGCTAAGCAGCAGTTCTGCCGAAAAGGATCTGGGGTTTACAGTGGACGAGAATCTGGATATGAGTCAGCAGGGTGCCCTAGTTGCCAAGAAGGCCAATGGCATATTGGGCTGTACAAGTAGGTGCATTGCCAGCAGATCGAGGGAAGTAATTATTCCCCTCTATTCGGCACTGGTGAGGCCACACTTGGAGTATTGCATCCAGTTTTGGTCCCCCCACTACAGAAGGGATGTGGAGAAATTGGAGCAAGTCCAGTGGAGGGCAATGGAAATGATTAGGGGACTGGAGCACGTGACTTATGAGGAGATGCTGAGGGAACTGGGGTTTTTTTGTCTGCAGAAGAGAAGACTGAGGGGGGATTTGATAGCAGCCTTCAACTACCTGAAGGGGGGTTCCAAAGAGGATGGAACTCAGCTGTTCTCAGTGGTGGCAAATGACAGGAGTAATGGTCTCAAGTTGCAGTGGGGGAGGTCTAGGTTGGATATTAGGAAACACTATTTGATTAGGAGGGTGGCGAAGCACTGGAATGGGTTACCTAGGGAGGTAGTTTTTAAGGCCCGGCTTGACAAAGCCCTGGTTGGGATGATTTAGTTGAGATTGGTCCTGCTTTGAGCAGGGGGTTGGACTAGATGACTTCCTGAGGACTCTTCCAACCCAAATCTGCTATGATTCTATGCCAAGTATTTAGTGCACACCTGGGAATTAGCTACAACGTGAAATGGGATGACATACCTGTTCAAAGTCAAAGCCCACAGAAAGAATCAAGGGGAGGCATCCAAGCTGAATAACAAAGTTAATGGTCTAGCTAAGCAAGTGACTTTGCTGGGACCTGATAAGTTATGGACCAAGTCACATGAAAAAGTACACAAAATACAACCAAATAGTGCAGAATTGGAATGCCAGTTGGATATCATATCTTTACAGAAATAAGACAATGATTTAAAATATCTGCTGGAGAAAGAAGAACACCGGAATTATAAAATATTTAAGAAGAAAGATGGTCTAATTATGGCTTTAAAGAAGGATATTGATGACGTGATTCCAGTTTTGGTTATTCCTTCATGCCTGAAGAAACAACTGATAGCTCCATCTCACAACTAAGGACATTTTGGAATAGAGAAGACAATTAGCCGGTTTGTATCCGTAGGATGGTGGCCTAACATGGCAAAGGACATCGAGAACCATATTAACAATTGCCTCGCATGTGCTGAGAATAATTCGGACAGAAATATCAATAAGGGGCCATTGTTACACCAAACCATAGTGGGTCCATGGTCCTGGATCCAAATCAATTTTATTGGACCATTGCCATGCACTGGTTATGGGAAATAATACTGTTTAATAGTCACTAACTATTTCTCCAAATGGGTTGAAACTTTCTCTAGATTTGGGTTTCCAGATACAATAATCTCAAACCACAGTCCAAATTTCATGGGAGAATTGGTTATATGTCTATGCTAGGCGTTTAATACAAAAGAAAAGTTTCATATCGCTGGATATCTGCAGAGTTCGGGTCTGGTTGAGTGGACGAACCGAACTATCAAAACAGCATTATGGAAAATTATCACCAGTTCTGGGAAAGACTGGGACAAGAAACTACCAGTAATTTTTATGGATTTGATATCAACTGTTGTCACACATGGGTACACCCCCCACAAAGTGATGATGGGTATGTACGGGGAGACTTTGGCAAACCAATAAAGTGCCTAAAACCACTATGGCTTATTGTTAAAAAGCAACCTAGTCAGCAGGCTGTAAAGTGGCCATTCAGCTTGACCAAGGCAGGAGGGGAGGGGGGTTGGGGTGCCCCAGAAAGAGCAGCTTGACCCCATGTCCTTCCTGATAAGAATTGTGTTGAAGTTGCTGAGACATGCATTTTAAAAGAGCAGGATATGCCCCAGGAATATCTATTGGGGTCTCAAGGCTGCAGACTCTGGAAAAACCCACACCTGCTTAATCAATAATCAGAAGGAACCTATTGCTTGATCATTGAAACTGCTTACTTAACAAGATTTCTTTAAGGGACATGTCATTCTATTACTAATGTATAAATAAGGGGGAAAAGCTTGAGATATTTGGACTCGTTTGGGGACTCTTTTTGGACTCTCCCTTTGGATACATCTTGCGGTCCGCACCGGCAGACGGAAGATTTGGCCACCGGAAGCCTGCCGCTGTGTCACTCGAAAGCCACACTCAGCTTTGGTAATTATCAAGGGTTGGGGGGTGTTTTACTAATCTTGTTGTGGACCTGTGTAAGTGCTTGAGACTAAATAAAGTTTAGCTTTAAGTGAAAGCACTCTTGTGTTGTCCCTGTTTGTGTCAGCCATCTATCGGTCGGACGGCCGTGTCTCCCCTGATTTATTTCCTGACACCTCCTCGCACAGAGTAAAAGTTACCAAGAGCTTTGGGTTGAAAGAACCCTGGGTAACAGGTAGGACCATGAAAATACCCGAACAATGGTGGTTGGGGAGGGGGGGTTACCACCTGATAACTACCAGCCTAGAGTGTTAATGGACCATTTTATGAATATGCTACTAAATACCATCAGTACGGTCCAAAGTCAATTGGAAATTCAGTTAAAGAGCAATGCCAGGTATATGGACAAAAGTCTAGGTGATATGCTGAGACCTAAAGAGAGGGACATAGGTAACAAAGTTGTATATTGGTTTTATTCAGACAAAACCCATGCCTTAAGTCTTCAGTGGGTGTGTCCAGTAACCATAAGAATAAATGTGTTTACCTCCGCTGAATCTTACATTGTCAGTTTAAAATGTTATAACAACACTAAAAACAGTGGTAAGACTCACTCCAATGTAAATAATTTCTGCGAAAAAGGAAATGTAACTTTCCATACAAGCTGTTATGGCAAACTAACTATAAATGTTCACCTGAATGATACAGGTACATAGACTATGACAAGTCTATATGGAGTTCAGGAGGTAACTGAGATAGAGGTTGTACCCGAGCCATACATAGTCATGTGGGACCTGTAGTAGTAAAGCAGGATATTGAATGTTTAATAATTCATAGGACAGGTTCAACAGGAGTAAAGAAAGTCAAAATGCCGTTGCAGTTGACCATGGCAAATGCTCAAGCCAGTTGTTTACCATTCACTATTCCATCAGTAATGGGATGGCATGCTTGGATTCACAGTGTAATACCTAAGAAGCCAAAGGTGAAAGCTCACAAACGGGACACATTGGCCACCGTATTGGGAGATGTCGGGACTGGCTTAGGGGTATGAAATACTATTGATGAAACCGAGTTAGCCAGCAAAATCGGAGCCTTAGGTCAGAATCCTGTCCAATCCATTGGCAATGTCTCTTAACCAACTAAGTACCATGAAATATGATATTGTTGGGTTACTGCCAGGATGACAAAGAGTTGCAAGAACAGGATCACATGTACATTATTAATGCTATAGACATTTTGCAAGCAAACATCTCGAAGGCCCTTGCTGGTGCTCAAGCTCAGAGTTGGTTCCTGGATGTGGCCAAAGATATCATTCGAGATGGCCTTAATGGCATCATCCCTGTTGAGCTTAGAAAAATATTGTGGGAAAATACAACCAGTGATTTTGAACACCACCACCAGGAAAATGGTCAATTTTTCCTATGATCACGATAATCAGATTATCACTGCACATGTACTTACCATCGTGACACTCAGGAAGAGTGGATTTATCCACTGATTCCCCTTGACTTGAACCTCAATAATTCGGTGCTGAATCCTGTGGAGTACCAATAGGTACACAAACAAAAGAACAATGATTATAATGCTGTCAACTTAAATTCATGTGTGTTAGAAAAAGGAATAGGATATTCTTGAGGGTCAGGAGTGATAGAAGAGGTTCACATATGTTTAAGTCCCGTAGAGGGTTGTAGCGGGGGGACACCCGCTCCTCCCCTGAAGGGCTTGACATCAGCCTGGAGAGGGCTGCAGCTCTAAAAGCTGGGCTGATTGGGGAAGTGGCTGCAGCGGGGCCACGCCCCAATCAGGCCACAGCTGGCCTGTATAAAAAGGCTGGAAGCCAGGAGCTCAGCAGTCTCTCTCTGTGTGATCCTCTCTCTGCCTGGCTGCAGGGAGCTTAACCAAGTGCCTAGAGTGGAGCAGGACTGGGGAAAGGACAAGGGAGCCGGGGAGCTCCGGCCTAGGAAAGCCCCAGGCTGAAGGCCTAGGGTAAGGCCAACGGGGCACTTGGGTTGCAGGAGGCAGCCCATGGGTAGGCAAGGCAGAAGCAGCAGGTCCAGACCCCCCTTGCCTGCGATGAGTGGCTGATACACTGCAGTCTGCCCCAGTGAACAGGGGCTAAGTGGTGACTGGCAGTAGCCAAGACTGAGGCGAGGTGGGGATAGGGGGTGGGGGTTCCCCTGGGAGGGGAGACCCTGAGATTGGGGGTTACTGCCAGAGGGGCAGCACCCCAGAGAAAGGGGCACCAGGGTCTGGGAGGGACACGGGGGCCAAGCGGGGGCCTGCAGAGGGCGCTCCGGAGGCTGGACGAGCTAATTCCTGAGATGACCAGCAGGAGGCGCCGCAGGAGTGAGTCCCGCACCGCTTACAAGAGTAAATGCCATTACCAAGTTTTAGGGAGGCATGGAGCATCCTCATTCACCCTGTAGTGGTGATATTAATTATCCAACCGATTATTATCATCAGCATGATGTTCATGGAGTGTTGAGTAAGGAAAAAACTTGCTACTATCAAGCCATCAAGGAGGGAATTGTTAGGCCATTTTTGTAAATATATATTGCCATTCACCCTCCTTATTGGTCCCTCTCCTTGTTGCCCTGTTGGTGCCACCTGACCCTGGGAAGTCAGCCTAGCAACACTAGACTATATAAGGGCTCTGAGCCCATTTGCCAGCCGTGCTTACGCTTCGGTTCCATCGTGAGAGAAGAGAGAAGATGATCCAGTACCTGCTCCTGATACCTACCTGGCGCCCACTGCTGCTGTTATCCTCACTGTTGTCCCATCGTGGTTCCTGTGTTGTCAGTATCCCAGTGATTCTGGGTCCTGTGGATTTTGTGTGGTCCTGTGTGGCTCCCTGGTCCTGGTTTTGGCTTCCTACATTGCCTGTGGAGATTGGTGAAGTAACCTATTTACTTACCATACTTGGAAACCCACGTTGTCTAGTTTTGGGGTCTAGGCTTCATGCCCTTTGGGGGTTAACTACCGTGTTGTTATTTTAAATAAATCCTTTGCTTTGTTTATTCCTTAATTTGCCTCTCGTGTGTGTTTGATTAGGTAATCACCATAGGTGATAGACCCTGATTCAGGGAAAGAACCTGGGGAAGGGGATCCTTTAGAAAGATTGTTTCTCACCTCTGCCAAATATTAGCTCTTCAAGTGTTTATTTCCCCTTGTGAGATCAAGATGCTGGTGCCAGAAGCTTCCAGTTGGAAGAGTGAGTGTGACTTCAGTTATTGGTGAGAAACTGACATTTTTCTGGCCATGAAGCCTTCTGCTAACCCCACCTGCCATCCTGTCTAGTGTGTCCAGGAATAGTACAGGACCCCATCAGGTGAGGTGCTCTCAGAGGCTGCTCTATGTACATGCAATGTAGGCAGCTGTCTATGGTGGCAGACTTCTGGGCAGCTGCCTAAAGTGGCAAATTTAGCCTGGCTGCCCCCCAGTCATGCAAGACCACACTGCCACTCACTGGAATTTGGCACTGCCGCCCTTTCCTTCACGATGTAGGAGTGACTGGGCCAAATCTGCCACCTTAGCCCTCTGAGGAGGGCGATGGAAAAAACGGTTACTCACCTTTCGTAACTGTTGTTCTTCGAGATGTGTTGCTCAGATCCATTCCAGTTAGGGCGTGCACATGCCTCGTGCACAGTCGTCGGAAAGTCTTTCTCCTAGCAGCACCTGTCGGGTTTGCTGTGGAGCTCCCTGGAGTGGCGCCTTCATGGTGCTCAATATATGACCCTGCCAACCCGGCCCTCCTCAGTTCCTTCTTGCCGGTTACTCTGACAGAGGGGAAGACGAGCCGTTTGGAATGGATATGAGCAACACATCTCAAAGAACAACAGTTACGAAAGGTGAGTAAGAGTTTTTTCTTCTTAAGTGTTTGCTCATATCGATTCCAATTAGGTGACTCCCAAGCCTTACCTAGGCGGTGGGGTCGGAGTTAAGGAAACGCTGATTGTAGCACCGCTCTACCGAAATCATGTTATCTCTGGCATGCCGGATGATGGCATAGTGAGAGGTGAAGGTATGCACTGAGGACCAACTTGCTGCCCTGCAGATTTCTTGGATTCGGACCTGGGCCAAGAATGCCACTGACAAGGACTGGGCCCTCGTGGGGTGTGCCGTAAGAGTCGGGGCTGGTACTTTGGCCAGGTCATAGCATGTACGGATGCACGATGTGATCCAGGAGGATATTCTTTGAGATGAGACCAGGAGCCCTTTCATCGGGTCTGCCACTGCTATGAACAACTGGCTCGACTTTCTCAACGGCTTAGTGTGCTCGATGTAGAAAGCTAGTGCTCGTCGAACATGGAGGGAGTGTAGCCTCTGCTCCCAGTTACTAGCATGTGGCTTAGGGTAAAAGACGGGTAGGAAAATGTTCTGATTGGTGTGGAAGTGCAACACCTCCTTGGGGAGAAAGGCCGGGTGAGGCCTGATTTGCACCTTATCCTTGTGGAAAACCATGTAAGGTGGGTCAGAGGTGAGGGCTTTTACCTCAGACACCCTCCTCGCAGACATAATGATAACCAGGAAAGCTAGCTTCCAAGACAGATACAGGAGGGAGGAAGTTGCCAGTGGTTCGAATGGGGGCCCCATGAGCCTGGAGAGGACCAGGTTAAGGTCCCACGCAGGGGTAGGCTGCCGGATCTGGGGATGTAGGTGGTCCAGACCTTTGAGGAAGCGACCAACCATAGGGTTGGTGAAGACGGATCGACCAGACACTCCTGGGTGGAAGGCCGAGATAGCAGTGAGGTGTACCTTTTCGAAGGACGCCGCCAGTCCTTGCTGTTTCAGGTGTAGGAGGTAATCCAAGATGAGAGGTACAGACGCCTGGGGTGGGGGATGTAAGATGCTGTTCACACCAACACGAGAATCTCTTCCTCTTTGCCAGATACGTGGCTCAAGTGGAGGGCTTCCTGCTGCCAAGGAGAAAATCCCTTATTGTTCTGAGCACAGAAGTTCCATGGGGTTCAGCCATGAAGCTTCCAAGCCGTGAGGTGGAGGGACCGCGGGTCAGGGTGATGCAGGCCACCGTGGCCCCAAGTGAGTAAGTCGGGGAGGAGATATAACATGACCGGTGCGTCCACAGACAGGTCAGGTAGCGTGGTGTACCAGTGTTGTCGAGGCCATGCCGGAGCTATCAGAATGATCTTTGCCCCCTCCCTGCGGATCTTGAGCAGGACCTTGTGTATGAGAGGGAACGGGGGAAAGGCATAGTGCAGGTGACCTCTCCGGGGTAGCAGGAATGCATCCATGAGTGAGCCTGTGCTGTGACCCTGGAAGGAACAGAACATTGGGTAGTTCCTGGTGCGGCGGGTGGTAAACAGGTCGACCTGGGGAAACCCCCACCTCTGGAAAATGAGGTGTAGGATATCCGGCCAGATGGACCACTCATGTGTGCAGAATAACCTTCTGAGGAGGTCCACCAGCGTGTTCTGAACTCCTGATAAAAAGGATCCTTCCAGGTGAATGGAGTGCGCTATGCAGAACTCCCACAGATGGAGGTCTTCCCGACATAGGGGAGAGGAAATGGCTCCCCCTTGCTTGTTGATGTAAAACATGGCGGTGATGTTGTCCTTTAGAACTGCTATGCACTGGTCTTGTAGTCAGGCCTGGAAGTCCTGGCAAGCTAGGTGCACCGTCCTCAGCTCCCTCATGTTGATATGCAGGGAGAGCTCATCCTGCGACCATAGGAGCTGTGTCTGGAGGTCCCACAGATGCGCACCCCATCCCAGGACCAATGCGTCGGTAACTGGGGACAAGGAAGGTTGAGGGTTGTGGAAGGGGACTCCTTCGCACGCTGCTTGAGGATTGAGCCACCAGTGGAGGGATGTGAGGATCTGCCCTGGCACCGTGACCACTGAATTCAAGCTGTCACGCCCTGGGCGGTAGGCTGAGGCAAGCCATGCCTACAGAGGTATGAGTCACAACCTGGCATGCCAGGTCACGTAAGGGCAAGCAGACATGTGGCTGAGGAGACTCAGGCACCCCCTTGCTGTTGTGGTTAGGAATTGCTGGAGGCTTTGAATGATGTCCGAGTTGGCTCAGAATCGGGTCCCAGGCAGAAGGGTGCGCGCCTGAACTGAGTCTAACACTGCCCCAATCAATTCTATTATTTGGGTCAGTTCCAAGGTCGACTTCCTCAAATTGAGGAGAGGACCCAGCCGCTCAAACATGCACCTGACCAAACAAATTTGGGACTGTGCCTGTGCCCTGGTGCGGTCCCTGAGCAGGCAGTCATCGAGGTAGGGGTTTACTTGCACCTGTTGTCGGTGGAGGAAAGCAGCCATGACCAATATGCTCTTGGTGAACACTCACGGGGCTGTTGAGAGGCCAAATGGTAGGACAGAGAATTGGTAATGCTTGTGGTTGACCACGAAGCATAGGAAGTGCCTGTGTGCTAGATGAATCGCTATGTGGAAGTACGTGTCCTTCATGTCAAGGGTGGCATACCAGTCTCCCAGATCCAGGGAGGGGATAATAGTGCCCAGGGAGACCATGAGGAACTTCAACTTTACCATGAATTTGTTGAGTCCGTGTAGATTTAGAATGGGTCTGAGACCCCCCTGCCCTTGGTCTTGGGGATTAGGAAGTATCGGGAGGAGAATCCCTTGCCCCTTAGCTCCTGAGGTACCTCCTCCACCGCTCCCATGGCGAGGAGCTCATGCACCTTCTGGATAAGGAGTTGCTTATGAGAAGGGTCCCTAAAGAGGGATGGGGAAGAGGGGTGGGAGGGGGGGTAGGAGCAGAACTGAAGAGAGTATCCCATTTCCACCGTGCAGAAGACCCAGCGGTCTGAAGTTACTTGGGATCAAGCACGGTAGAAGTGGTACAGATGATTCAAACAGGACGAGGAAGGATCCGGGAATGAGTCTAATGTGCAATCCATGGGCGCCCCTTCAAAAAATCTGCTTGGAACCAGACAAAGGTTTGCTCGGGCCCTGTCCCTATCCGGAAGGGGGGTTGGAAGGCTTCCTTTTGCCCAGGGCCGGCTCCAGGGTTTTTGCCGCCCCAAGTGGCGGGGAAAAAAAAAAGCCGCGATCGGCGGCACTTCAGCAGCAGCTCCACTGCGCCGCTTTCTTCTTCGGTGGCACTTCGGCGGCAGGTCCTTCCCTCCGAGAGGGACTGAGGGACCTGCTGCCGAAGAGCCGGACGTGCCGCCCCTTCCCCTTGGCCACCCCAAGCACCTGCTTCCTTCGCTGGTGCCTGGAGCCGGCCCTGCTTCTGCCGTTCCTGCCCCTTCTCCTGTAAAATTCCTGCCTCGGCGGAGGAGGGTAGGAGTGCTGCTGCTGCTGTTGAGGCTTGAAATGCTTGTGTTGGGTTGCTGGGGTGTGCATACCCAAAGATTTCATAGCACTTGAGTCTTTTATGTTATGCAGCCGAGAGTCAGTCTGCTCCGTGAACAGGCCTGCCCCATCAAAAGGCATTGTCTGTTGAACCTCAGGTGGTAGGCCCGAGGCCTGCAACCATGTGGTGCACCTCCTGGCGATACCAGAGGACAAGGTGTACACCACCGAGTCCGCAGCATCCAGTGAGGCCCGGAAAGAGGTCCGTGCCACAGCCTTGCCCTCCTCCACTATCGCTCCAAACTCCTTCCTGGATGCAGTTGGCAGCAGCTACTTGAACCTGAGTTCAGGAGTTGAAGTTATACCAGCTCACAATTCACTGCTGATTGGCAATCCTGAGCTGAAGCCACCACCTGGAGTACACCTTACACCCGAACAGGTCCAGGCTTTGGACTTTTTGGACCAAGGCACTGGGGCTTGTTGCCCCTGCCTCTCCTTCTCCTTTACTGCTGCAACCACCAATTAACAAGGCTGTGGGTGCGTAAAGAGGTATTCGTACCCCTTTGATGGCACAAAGTATTTCCTCTCAATGCCCTTGGCAGTGGGAGGGATGGAGGCTGGGGCCTGCCAGATGGTCTTGGCATTGGCCTGTGTAGTTTTGATGAGGGTCAAAGCCACATTCGAAGGACCCTCTGGGGCCAAAATGTCAACCACCGTGTCCTCTGACTCCACCGCCTCCTCGGCCTGCAGACCCATGTTGGATGGCACCCTGCGAAGGAGGTCTTATTGGGCATGGCTGTCTATGGGAGGCGGTCCGGAGACGGACGTGCCCGCAACAGCCTCATCCAGGGAGGAGGACGAGGAGGCTAATGGGGGAACAGGGTCCTCCTGTCCCTCCTGCTCACCAGGAACCTCTTGCCCTGTCTCGCTGGCTGGACCAGGCTCAGAATGGCCACTGCTTTGGTCCCTTCCACTGCGCAGGCCACAGCCCTGCCCCCACCTCAGAGCGTCCACAGCCTGACCGGTGTCGGCCCCGCTCTGAGTATCTAGATCCCGCCTCAGAGTTCGAAGAGTGGGATCAGGATTGCAAGAGCCAGGGCGGTGCTGAGTGGAGCTGATCCGGTGAGCGGCACCACGCTGGGGAGTGGCGCTGTGAGGCTGGACAGCGGTGCCACGAGGCTGGAGAGTGGTGCCGCGACCCAGAGTGATGCCGGGACCTGGAGTGCTACCGTAATCTGGAGTTGCGTGGGGTTGCGGGGTAGCATTGGGATAGGTGCCGAGTCCAGGACCTGCTGCACGATGTGGATTGACTCGTGGATCGGGTTTGCAATCGGGAGTGCTGGTGCGACCTGGAGCGGTGCTGCGAGCCCGACCGGTGCTGCGAGCCCGACTGATACTGTGAGTCCAACCGGTGCCACAACTGAGAGCAGCACAGGGACTCTGAGCAGTGTCACGATTCTATCAAGCAGTGCCGAGAGCTGGAGCGTCACTGGTTTGCCTTCAGACGCTGCCATACGATGTGGTACTGGAGGATTAGCTCGAATAGTGGGTGGTCTCATGGCAATGAGGTCCCTCGGGGCTATAAAGGTGTCCGGGGTGGATGGCAGGTCCACCTCCTCAATGATCTGGGACAGGAAGTCCCACAGCACCGGACTCGATGGTCCCCCTTGTGGGGCCAAAGTCAACGGTGCTGTCTCCGCAGACTTTGGCACTGGGTGCTGCTCACGAGGACATGCCCCATTGGCCAGCTCCAGAGGGGTGGGTCTTTGGGATGGAGAGCTGGTCCTCTCTTGCTTCCAGCGCCGCTTCTGTGCTGGGGAGTGGGAGCAGTCCCGGGTCAATTTTGCCGGTTTCAGCACTGGGGAGTGGCTGTGCCACGGGTCTCTGCAAAAGTCCATCCACGGTGCCACTTCCATCCGAAGAAGTGAGGTTTTTACCCACGAATGCTTATGCCCAAATAAATCTGTTAGTCTTTAAGGTGCCAGCAGACTCCTTGTTGTTTTTGTAGACTAACACGGCTACCCCCTGATACTTGACGTCCACCACTGTCACCAGGGTGCTAGTCACCGAAGAACTCGACTCTGGGTTCTGCTTCGCCGGCGGAGGCTGAGGTCTAAGTGGCGCCTCCATAAGGAGCTGCTTAAGGTGAAAGTCTTGCTCCTTTTGGTTCTGAGGGTGAAACCCTTTTCAAATCCTGCACCGATCGGCTTGGTGAGCCTCCCCCAGACACTTCAGACAAGGGTTGTGGGGGTCGCCCGTTGGCATGGGCTTGGAACAAGACTTGCAGGGTTTGAACCCCTGGGACTTTGTCATGTAAGCCCTCCCAAGAAAAAGCGGTCGGGACAGAAGGTAAACCCCCCAGCCCAACTGCTAAGTACTAATACGAACTAAAAATTAAACTAACTAAAACCTATAAAGAACAAAAAGCAAACGAGGCTAGGGAAACGTGATAGAACGTGCTGAGCAAGACACCACAGTTCCAAGGATTGTCACTGGTGATAAGAAGGAACTGAGGAGGCACTGGGTCAGCAGGGTCATATATTGAGCACCATGAAGGCGCCATTCCAGGGGAAAAACTTTCCAACAAATGTGCACAAACCCTAATTGGCATTGATATGAGCAGTCACTTGAAGAAGAACACGGAAGTTTTGCCTAGGGCGGCAGATTGTCTCGAGCAGCCTCTGGGAGAGAAGTGCTGATTTCAACATGCTCTGATAAAGTCAATGGGAGTTGCGCAATCTCAGAACCTGGAAGCGCAAGGACCAGAAACTGGAACCACAGAGACTCTATGATTCTGCACTGACCTGGAGAGGAAATGGTTGGGCCACGGTCCCTGACCCGGCAATTGTGAGAATGGGAAGTGTGACCACAGGCGTCTGTTCCCCTGGAAAGGAATGATGACGGCTCCTATCAATATAAACTGCACCAAAGGCAAGGAGCAGAACAGAGACATGTGCAGCCATGGAGACGGACAGCTCCTACCACAAATGGGACAGCTCAGAGCAGGTGGAACTGACAATGCAGGGAGCGAGCAGCGTACCTGGGAGAGGCGGTAAAGGTGAGCTGCCTGAGGAAGGGTGATATTGTGATTAAGGAGCTGGCCTGGGAGTCAGGAGGCCTGTGTCTGATTCCTGGCTTTGCTAATTTGAGGTAGGCTGGTGCCCACAATCAGGAGAGTTTTTCTCTCTCTCTCCTAATGAGTGTCTCAGTTAAGTCTGGATATTCCCATCATCCACATCAACTATTTTCTTATCATGGGGCAAACTCATCCCTGGGTCACTCCAGTCATTTCAGTGTTGCTATTTGAGGGATGACACTGGTCCTGTGAGTAGGGTGACGAGACAGCAAGTGTGAAAAATCAGGACAGAGCTGTGGGGTAATAGGAGCCTATATAAGAGAGAGACCCAAAAATCGGGACTGTCCCTATAAAATCGGGACATCTGATGACCTCCCTGTTAGAGCCTGAGAGGATTCTCATGCTCCCTTTAAGGCAGGGGCTTGTCAATCTGGGGGTCACACTCACCCTGCCCTTCCCATATTGCCAAAAAGGAGAGGGATTCCCAACATGGAAAACGGAACAC
Organism: Emys orbicularis; assembly: GCF_028017835.1. Taxonomy (NCBI): domain Eukaryota; kingdom Metazoa; phylum Chordata; order Testudines; family Emydidae; genus Emys; species Emys orbicularis. The sequence continues at coordinate 5,183,850 of NC_088701.1, read as the reverse complement.
AGAGAAGGCTGAGAACTACCTCAAGGTATTTACCCTGTGGTGAATCCCTCCCCTCCCTTTGTCCAGTCATCTTCTCTTGTAGGGAACCATGTTCAGTCTCTCCCCAAAGGGAATGTTAGGAGAGGGTGATCCCACTTTGAGAGATCTAACCAGTGTTGCTCCCCACAGCTCTTTGCCTCTCCAACTCCACCCAAGGGAAGGCCATTGCCATCCTGTATCTCCTGCTGGCGATTTGCATTGCAGTGGCCACAGCTCTCATTGTGATGAACCGTGGGAAATGTAAGTCTCCTGTTCATTTCTACCTCGGCCTCAGATCTCACCTGCCAAGAGTGAGGCTGCTCTGATTAGTTTTGGGTGGATTTTAGCAGTGGGGCACAAAATCGGGCTGAGAATGGAGGCTCAGCTGCGATGTTAATTATGGAGCAGTTGCCATTGCTTGGTAACATTCACTCACCTCTGAGTTAAGGTGACCGGATTTTCAAAGGGGAGGGATTTATCCTTAGCATAACTCCCGCGAGCTTTCCATGAGACTTGTGCTCGTAAATCTCAGAAAAATCCCACCCAAAATCAGTAACCGGCCATGTTTGTAGTGACATTTTGAAGGTTGTGAAATATTCATACAAAAATGTTCTTTTTTTAACGTTGTGCTGGGGCCAGTGCAAAGGGTTGGCTGTGGATCCTGCTAGTGGAGAGGGAATGTCTGGGAGTGAGACATGCAATGTGGGCATGGCACAGTGCACTGCCACAATTGCCTCCTCCACGTTAACACAAGGAGAGCTTGGGCCCGACACATGCATTCCTTTCCTATTTAACTTTGCAACCAGCTAACCACACACAAACCGAGACAGGCTCTTTGTGGCAGGAAGCAGCTTTCTGCTCTGCACAGCAGTCAGAGCCCTGCATTGCTCTGGGAAGGCTGAGCCTTTTCACTCTCAGCTTTGCTATGCCCCTTTGAGCTGTCCAGCAACATTCCACGCCCGTGTGTAGCAGTAGCAGCTGCACCGCACATCTTGGGCCACTGGCAGCTCAGTGTAACATAGAGCAGCCCCAACGCAGCTCTACATTGTACCGAGGACCTAGCTGCTGTCCAGAATAATGAATCCCGGTGTTGAGCACAGTGTGCCTGTAGCGGAGGATCACAGGTAGCATGAGGTAATGGACACCCAAAGACTTAGGTGGTAACTGGGAGGAAAGTGCATTTTACAGCAGCACTGATGTCCCCACAGATATGGGTTTCCCCTGCTCATAAATTTTAATCTGCTATCAAAAGTCTCATGTCTACAGTGTCCCAGGGTCTTGCCGAAGCCCAGCTGGATCGAGATACGATTAGAAGAGATTCCAAGAGAAATCTATCAGATCACCAGGATTATCTAGGTGAGAGGATAAAGCAAATGTTTCTATTCCTCGTCGGACTTGGCGAATCTTTTTTTTTTCTCTACGTCTCAAGGGTGCGGAGAGTCTGGCCCACGGGGTCAGTTGCACGGCTGGTGGAAGTTGATGTAGCTCCTTCGACTTCAGTGGAGCTGAGCAGACATACATCAGCTGGGGATCTGACCCCAGCTCAGACAGGTCTGTAGATTATTGTTGGGAATGGGACAACCAGACGAGGTGGAAGGAGCTCTTAGAAATTGTTGGATAACATTCTCCTGCTCCTAGGATCACTGATTGTCCAATGAGATTTTGTTCTGATGAAGTCACATTTTTATCAGTGTCTCATTGGCTGAGCGAGTTGTGCTGCTGGGGAAGCCTTGGCGTAGATGCAATTGGTCTGTCCCAGGAGTAGGCATGTGCCTGGGGCTCCCATAAACAGCCACTGCTTGGATGAATGAGGACAGAGACCTGTGTCCTCCAGGACAGACCCAAGCTCAAATGAAGTAAGGAAGCAGTAATCTGGACAGGGGGAGAAGTGTGGCGGTGGGTCTCCAATCATCCAGCAGGTGGTCCCTGCCAACCCACCTAGCACTGGGATCATTGTACAGGGGCAGGGCCTGATGCCCCTGGATAGCTTCAATGCAGTCTTGGGTCTGACCTGTTCTTTCCACCACAGTCCCCCTCCGCGGGTCATTGACTGGATCTCTCTGAATAAACGCTGTTGTTAACTTCCCCAATTTCTCTCAACACTGTAATGAGCCTGCACCCACCTGGACTGCATGGGTATCACTGTGCAGCACATCATGGACAATGAGAACATCACAGTAACAGTGGGTTAGTACTCAGACCCTGCTCTCCAAATAGGGTCTGAGCCCCAGCTGAGTAGGTGTTGGCTGCTGTTGTGGCTAAGGCATGGGCTGGACCTCAGGAGATCTGGCTTCAGTGCCCAGTTTTGCTGCTGACTTGAAAGAGTCACTTCATTTCTCTGTGCCTCAGTTTCATTATCTGTGAAATGGGTAACATTGCTTGTCTATTTGTGTTGTAAGGTCTTCAGCACAGGGTAAGTGCGTGTCTCTCATTTTGTCACTGTGCAGTGCCCAGAGCAACAAGGTCTCAATATCAGTTGGGGTCTGTACAGTACCTGAGGGCCTCAATCTCAGCTGGGGCTTCTAGGCAATAATAATGAAATAATAATAAGTGAAACCCAATTACAACCTTACCAATTGCTGCCTGTAATGGGGGGACACTCACCGCTTGAGTGACTCCTGCTGCTGCATCTGGTACTGAAGGACTTCCTCCTGCTCCTGGCGCCCCCTGTAGGTTGTCACCTTCAGTGGCTCAGCCGTCTGGCCAAGTCACACAGTCCAAAATGGATGAACACCTTCTGAAGTAGGAAAGAGTTCAACAAACTTTCACCCCTCACTAGATGCTTCAGTCCCATCTCTGGGCCCTTTGAATCCCACTCTTCTGAACAAGCCTTGTCCCCTTCCTGGGGCTTAGTCCACTTTGCTAACGCAGGTGGGGACACCAGGCCTGCCCACTAGGTCCCAACCCATGGACCCTATAAACAGCAACTCCATATGGCCTCCTTTAATTGGTTGTTGCTACATTCGCTGGGCCTCTTCCCACCTGGTCTCTTTATCTCCATCCGTTAACTTAGGTCTAGAGCTGTGAGCTCCTAGGTTTTGCAAATGCAGCGTGTTGAGCAACTTTGGCAGAGCACACTCCTGTTCCTCACCACCCTGGCCCCAGCCAGGGACTGACCTGCAGTCAGCCCCTGCAGCTCTTTTTATCTTAGCCTGCTGGGCTCTGATTGGCTGCTTCTGTGCAGCCTTTCTAGGCAGGCCTGCAGGACCCACCTTCGCTGCTCCTTTTGGGGCCGAAGTGTAGAAGGACCTCAGGGCCTCAAGCAGGGGGCCACAAAGTGCCAGGTACACCCTGTCAACCTGCCATTGCTGCATAATTTTCACACACCTCTGGATGAATGACCATGATCCAGCGCTCCCCGTGGGCAGGCATATGGGAGGGGCAGCATGAGGGGTTGTGGTGGTGTTGTTTAAAATTGAAACTCCCCTTTCTTTCGTCTTCCTTTTAGAGTTGGAGATGTCAAAAGAATTCAGTGCATTTACCAAACAACTGCTTAAAGGTATGTTCTGCTGGTGTTTCTCAAGAGATTACGGCATAACCGAAGAGTATCGCCAACCCCCTGATGTTCAAAAATCTTGAGTCAAGCCCATGAGATTGGCTTAAAAATCATGAGATTTTTAAAAATATGAAAAATGTTGGGCTCATGTTATTCATCTCCTGGTTTCTGAGATGTTAGGGTCTTGGTCAGATCTCATTTTAAAGCTTTTCTCTGCAACCATGAGGGCCATAGACTTACCTTTTCTAAATGAAAGCTGAGATTCTTTCCTAGTGACATGAATCTAGGAACTGGGGCTTGAAGAATCTGATCAAATATTGTGAGAATTGTCAAACAATCATGGGAGTTGGCAACATTCCATGGCCCAGTGCATTGAGGTGGGCATAGGCGCCGACTCCATGGGTGCTCTGGGGCTGGAGTCTCTGGTCTTAAATTTTTTTTGTTTACCAGGCATGATCTAAACCACAGTCTTTGAATTCTATCAAGAGGCCTTTTTGTTTGGACTAATTCAGCCTTTCTGTCTCCCTTTTGCACCTTTCCCCATCAATATTTGTTGTTACTGTGATATTTGATGAACTTTCAATCATTTTCACAGTTCAGCTCACAAGGAGGGTAACTTTGTAGACCCAGTTATCGCAATGGGTCTTGAGTGGTGTCTGGGAGGAAAATGCACATTACAGCAGCACTGCTGTCCCCAAAGATTTGGGTTTTCCCCTGCTGATAAATTTTACTCTGCTATCAAGAGGTCTCATGTCTACAGTGTCCGAGGGTCTTGCTGAAGTCCAGCTGGATCGAGATACGGCCAGAAGAGATTCCAAGAGAAATCTGTCAGCTCTCCAGGACTATCTGGGTGAGAGGATAAAGGAAACATTTCTCTCCCTTTGATCTGGCACATCTTTTGGGGTTGTTACACCTCAAGGAGAGGAGAGTCAGTCCCACGGGGTCAGACTCTTGGCGGGTGGAAATCACTTCAGTGGAGCGGAACCAAGTTACATTAACTGGGGATGTGACCCACAGCTCATATATGACCGAAGATGATTGTGGGGAGTGGGACAACCACAGGAGGTATAAGCAGCTCTTAGCACTGGTCTACATTGAAAGCTAACAATCTGCACAGCTACGTCTCTAAGGGGTGTGATTTTTTACACCGCTGACAGATGTAGCTATGCTGACCTAACCCGTGCTGTAGACAGTGCTAGGTTGACGGAAGAATTCTTCCATCGACCTAAATATTGGCTCTTGGGAGAGTGGATTAACTACAGTCACAGGAGAACCCCTCCTGTCATAGTGAGTGTCTACACTGAAGCACAGCTGCTGTAGCATTTTAGGTGTCGACATACCCTTGGAAGTTGCTGCATAACAACTGCTCTGATCTTAGGATCACTGAATGTCCAATGAGATTTTGTTCTGATGAGGTCATGCTTCTACCTTGTGTCTCATTGGCTGAGAGTATTACACCTGGGGAAGCCATGAGCATGAGTGGAATTGGCCTGTACCAGGAGTAGGCACATGCCTGGGGCCCCCATAAAGACAACTACTGCTTGGGTGAGTGGGAACTGAGACCCGTCTCCTGCAGGACACTCCCCTGACCATCTGAAGAAAAGAAGCAGGAATATGGGCAGGGGGAGGCCACAGCCCACCCAGAAAAGTGTGGTTGTGAGTCCCCAAACACCCAGCAAATGACTCCTGCCAACCCACCTACCCTTAGGATCATTGCACAAGGGAAGGGCCAATGGGAGCCATCATGCTGGGGTGTGCCTGATGCCCCTGGATTGCCTTCATGTATTCCTGGGTCTGACCAGTTTTTTACACCACAGTTTGCCTGCGTGGGTCATTAACTGGATCTCTCTTAATAAACACTGGTGTCAATTTGCTAATTTGCCCCTGGGACTCTAAACGCTGTAACGAGACTGCACCCACCTGGACTGCATGGGTGTCTCTGTGCAGCACGTCACGGGCACTGAGAACATCCCAGTAACAGTGGGTTAGTACTCAGACCCCGCTGCTCCAAAAGGAGGTCTGAGCCCCAGCTCAGTACAGGTTGGCTGCTGTTGTGGCTAAGGCCTGGGCTGGAACTCACAAGATCTGGCTTCAGTCCCCAGTTTTGCCGCTGACTCCCTGTGTGGCCTTGGAAGAGTCATTTCATTTCTCTGTGCCTCCGTTTCACTATCTGTGAAATGGGTAATGTTTTTTGTCTATTTGTATTGTAACTGTCTCTTTTTCTGTGTCTATACAGTGCTCAGAGCAATGGTGCCCAATCTCAGTTCCGTTTGTGCATCACCTGGCACAAAGGGGCCATAATCATAGTTGGGGCCTCTAGGAAGCACTGTAATATAAATCATTAATAGCTATGATAGCTACATCCTTGCCAGCGACTGCCCTTGCTCCATAAATTTCACACACTCCTTGATGAATGGTCCTTATCCAGTGCTCCTCAGGGGTGGAACGTGTGGGTGGGGCAGCATGAGGTTCTGTGTTGTTATTTTAAATGGAAATTCCCCATTCTCTCATCTTTCTTTTAGAGTTGAAGATGTCCAAAGAATTCAACGTGTTTAACAGTCGACTTCTTAATGGTATGTTCTGCTGATGTTTCTCAAGAGGTTGGGCATAAACAGTTCCCTTGTACTGCCAACCCCAGCATTCAAAAATCATGAGTCAAGACCATGAGAGTGGCTTAAAACCCATAAGAACATAAAAACATAAGAATGGCCATACTGGGTCAGACCAAAGGTCCATCCAGCCCATTATCCTGTCTACCGACAGTGGACAATGCCAGGTGCCCCAGAGGGAGTGAACCTAACAGGTAATGATCAAGTGATCTCTCTCCTGCCATCCATCTCCACCCTCTGACAAACAGAGGCTAGGGACACCATTCCTTACCCATCCTGGCTAATAGCCATTAATGGACTTAACCTCCATGAATTTGTCTAGTTTTCTTTTAAACCCTGTTTGAGTCCTAGGCTTCACAACCTCCTCAGGCAAGGAGTTCCACAGGTTAACTATGCGCTGTGTGAAGAAGAACTTCCTTTTATTTGTTTAAAACTTGCTGCCCATTAATTTCATTTGGTGGCCCCTAGTTCTTGTATTATTGGAACAAGTAAATAACTTTTCCTTATTTACTTTCTCTACACCACTCATGAGTTTAGATACCTCTATCATATCCCCCTTAGTCTCCTCTTTTCCAAGCTGAAAAGTCCTAGCCTCTTTAATCTCTCCTCATATGGGATCTGTTCCAAACCCCTAATCATTTTAGTTCCCCTTTTCTGAACTTTTTCTAATGCCAGTATATCTTTTTTGAGATGAGGAGACCACGTCTGTATGCAGTATTCAAGATGTGGGCATACAATGGATCCCTTTTTTAATGATTCCTAACATCCAGTTTGCTTTTTTGACTGCCGCTGCACACTGCGTGGACATCTTCAGAGAACTATCCAGGATGATTCCAAGATTTCTTTCCTGATTAGTTGTAGCTAAATTAGCCCCCATCATATTGTATGTATAGTTGGTGTTATTTTTCCAATGTGCATTACTTTACATTTATATACATTAAATTTCATTTGCCATTTTGTTGCCCAATCACTTCGTTTTGTGAGATCTTTATGAAGTTCTTCACAGTCTGCTTTGGTCTTAACTATCTTGAGCAGTTTAGTATCATCTGCAAACTTTGCCACCTCACTGTTTACCGCTTTCTCCAGATCATTTATGAATAAGTTGAATAGGATTGGTCTGAGGACTGACCCTTGGGGAACACCACTAGTTACCCCTCTCCATTCTGAAAATGTACCATTTATTCCTACCCTGTGTTTCCTGGCTTTTAACCAGTTCTCAATCCATGAAAGGATCTTCCCTCTTATCCCATGACAACTTAAGTTACGTAAGAGCCTTTGGTGAGGGACCTTGTCAAAGGCTTTCTGGAAATCTAAGTACACTATGTCCACTGGATCCCCCTTGTCCACATGTTTGTTGACCCCTTCAAAGAACTCTAATAGATTAGTAAGACAAGATTTCCCTTTACAGAAACCATGATAACTTTTGCCCAACAAGTTATGTTCTTCTATGTGTTTGACAATTTTATTCTTTATTATTGTTTCAACTAATTTGCCCGGTACTGACGTTAGACTTACCAGTCTGTAATTGCTGGGATCACCTCTAGAGCCACTTTTTAAATATTGGTGTTACATTAGCTATCTTCCAGTCATTGCGTATAGAAGCCGATTTAAAGGACAGGTTACAAACCATAGTTAATAGTTCCACAATTTCACATTTGAGTTCTTTCAGAACTCTTGGGTGAATGCCATCTGGTCCCAGTGACTTGTTACTGTTAAATTTATCAATTCATTCCAAAACCTCCTCTAGTGACACTTCAATCTGTGACAATTCCTCAGATTTGTCACCTACAAGGGACAGCTCAGGTTTGGGAATCTCCCTAACATCCTCAGCCGTGAAGACTGAAGCAAAGAATCCATTTAGTTTCTCCGCAATGACTTTATCATCTTTAAGTGCTCCTTTTGTATCTCGATCGTCCAGGGGCCCCACTGGTTGTTTAGCAGGCTTCCTGCTTCTGATGTACTTAAAAAACATTTTGTTATTGCCTTTTGAGTTTTTGGCTAGCTGTTCTTCAAACTCCTTTTTGGCTTTTCTTATGACATTTTTACACTTAATTTGGCAGATTTTTAAAAATATAATAAATGTTGGGCTTGATTTATTGGTGTTCTTATTTCTGAGCCTTTCGGGTCATGCTTGGGTCACATTATTAAACTGTTCTCTGCTACCACGAGGGGTAGAAATTAATATATTTTTAATGAAAGCTGAGACTCTCTCCTAACTGCATAAATCCAGGAGCTGAGGCTTGAAGAAACATATCAAATGTCACAAGACGTGCAATAAAATCGTGGGGGTTGCACATGGGTGGGGTCTCTCCCTTTGATGCATCCATGTACAGCAGTTCTTTTCTGCCCCCTGCTGTTTGCAGTGTCCAAGGAGATGGCTGGGGTTAGGCTGGGGATCGAGGAGATCCAAGCTGATCACGTGAAAGACCCATCACATCTCCAGGACGCCATAGGTGAGAAACATCCTTTTCCTTCCAATGCCTGATCACTGCTGCTTCCTTGTAGAGGGACTCCTGAGTCTGATCTTCCCCTGTGGAGGGGAAGCTGAAATGGAAGGAGAGAAGGAGGATAAGAAAGGGGAAGTATGGAGAAGGGAGCCCTACATGGATAATCCCGTTTTAGTTTGGGATCAGCTGCATCCTGCTCCCATGGGCCACCCCAGGTTTTATCCTGAGCCCAGTTCATGCTTCAGCAGAACATTGGATCTCAGACCCCGAACCAGCAAAGGCACTTATGCATGTGTAACCCATTGGTGAGCACATGTGACAGGTCCCTCTCTGTGCTGATCTAGGAGTAGCTTTATCTCAAGTTGTAGTAGTTCCTGCTTTTAGCCTTGGAGGGCTCCAGTTCAATCCCCACATTGTTACCCACGATAGCAGCTGTCAAACAACTCTATGCTCCTGATTACTGTGTGGGATGACACGTGCTCAGAGCGGGGGTTTTTGACCTGTGGTCCATAGACCCGGGTGGGGTCCACAGACGATATCTAAATTTTCCAAAGGGGTCTGCACCTCCATTCTAAAGTTCAGGAGTCTGCAAATGAAAACAGCTTTGTGTATAGGCGCACTGCTGAATTGTGGTCTCAGTACCCTGTAGATACACGGGAGTGGGGGCTGGGTATAGGGGGGTGGTTGGGTGGGGGCTCTGGTCCACTCAGCGCTGCTGAGAGCACACAGCTCCCATGGCCTGCAGAAGGAATTTGGGAATGCTCAGCCTTTCTGGTATCAGGCCCATCCAATGCAAACATGAGCCGGGTTCTGATCTTCGTTATGCTGGTGTCAGTGCCGTGACTGTGGAATTAGACCTCCATAGAAGAGCCCCGTGATGCAGATGTGGAGTGTGTGCTATGTGATTGTGAGCCTATTGAAGTAAAAATTCCCTCGCTGAAAACAGTTGGCTTGAAGGAAAATCAACGAGCCCAGGATAGCACAGGTGCTTAGATAATATAATAGTGGACTCCAGTATCAGAGCATAGATAGGTCGAAGGCTGTGAAAGGGGACAGATAGTGTATTTGCAGATAGATGGACACATTTCCAGCTGCTGTAAAGGAAGGTCTGAGCCAGCCCAGAAATATCAACCTGTTGATTCCGGTGGCATTTTTCTACCCCCTGCCTGCCCTGACAGAGATAAGGAACCTAACGCACAGTATGTCGAAGGAGCTGGCTGAGGTGAGAAGGGACCATGACAGACTCCAGGAGGTCTTGAGCAGGGTGCAGGACGAGTTACAGAACTTCAAAGGTAAAGAGGCACCGGGCAGGGCTGTGACGCCTGTGATAGCATTAACCTCAAAGACCCAGAGTCAGTGAAAGCCAACAGGGAACAACACATTCGACTGCCATGATCCCAATAGGCCTATGGCTTCCCCTGCACTGAAACTGACCACATCTCCCCATCTGGGAGTCCCCAGTGGCTGTAGAGCCACCACAGATGTCTCTGATGCCACCCTACTGTCTGGCCCCAATTCTCTCATTGGTTCTATGCCTTGGGCACCAGAGTTGGTGTAGAACCAGCCAGAGACTCAGGGAACCATAAGCCATTCCCTGATACCTGTCCCCATCTAATGGAAACAGACACAGCTGATAATCTTGGCCCTAGTTGGCTAAATACATAATGAAGCCTAACATGGGATGGATACAATACTGTATGGCAGAAGCCACCAGATGGTGCTGTAGTACATCAGCTTGCAAGTTCTCTTTCTAAGCATGTCGGCCGTATTGAAGACATGCTATGTTGTTGTTTACAGGCTGTGATGTTTTTGGGGGGGAGCTGTTGCAACTAGCAAGGGAGTTTGATCCCTGCCTGACGCTCTCTAAGTAGGGTCAGTTCTTGGGGCAGAGTTGGATCCAGGAAACAGGGCATCAGCATCTGAGCTGAGATCACAGGTTGTCCTGTGTTTTGTTTATAGGCACCTCTTTTTCAGGACTAGTGCACAGAGTGAAAATCAACAAGTTATACTAGGAAAATATTAACTCACTGATTTATTTTTCAATGGGAAAGCGACCTACCAGGCCCTGCCATCTGCTAGCACATGTCAGAGGGGTGACACTGCCATGTAACTTATAAAACCACTCCACAGAGGATGAATATAAATGTATGAATATTTGCAACAAACTATTTGGCAAACTTTTCAGGAGGGTGCGGGGAAATTTCTTCGTGAAATTTATTAATAAGTCCAAATACTGAATAAATGCTAGAATTTCTTTAACTGCTTGTGAGCACTTGGACTGCATTTTGACTCTCTAATGCAGGCTTGTCCCATAATTTGACTTCTCACAGAATTCACCTGCATGAAATGTCCACCTGGTTGGCAGCGTTTTGAGAAAAGTTGCTACTTCTTTTCAACATCAACTAAATCCTGGCAGGACGCTAAGCAGTTCTGTACTGATCAAGGGTCTGGCCTGGTTATTGTTAACACCGAAGAGGAACAGGTAAGCCAGCCACTCAGATTCCTATTGTGTATCATGCAGAATGTAGGAATTAAGCACAAGGGGCCAGATTCTGTGCTGTTCCACCAGGGTGAATCTGGAGTTACTCTAGATTTACCCCAGCGTACCTAAGATCACAGTCTGGCCCAAGTTCTCTGGGAATTTAGCAATATTTTTGGCTATAGCTTGCTGTTCAAGGGACATTGAGGGGACCTGGATACTTACAGTCATTTGAAAAATGTTGCGTGAGCTTTGTGAACAGAAATCTCAGTGTCAGATATGGATGGTTCGATGGGAATCAAAATTCATGTGTGTTGGGGGCAGTTCTAATCCCTTGTGAATCCAAATCAGAGAGTCCCATAAGGACGTAAAAATAGCATTTGATTGCTACTGACCTAGGCAGGATTTTAGTTGCTGACCCAGAGGTAAAATGCTTTTCACAGGAGGTCACTTCTACACTAGGAAAGGCCTTCTGATATCCTGTGGAAGACCCCACTCCAGATTCCTCTTTGGGACTTTGCAGAAGGAATCCTGCCCTGAGGGAGACTCCACTTTAAGTTTTAAATTGAGCCCAGTGCCTGCTGGGAACAGGACTTTGGGAGACTAGTTGGTGCTGGGAGGATGCCCATGTAGTGCAGAGGTGGGCAAGGTATTGGTGTGAATCTGGAGTCACCAGAACCAAAATCTGACTCACGAGCAGTACAGCTCATAGCATGTGTATTTCGCTATCCCGTCTTCAGTTCTGGATTTAAGGCTCCCCCAGTAACCAGGGTGCAGAATGGGACTTAACAGGGACTGTAAGATGATTTCTTGGTTCCCCTGCCTGGAGGAGACCTATGGCCATGGATTTCACAGTCCCCAGAGGCAGACCCTCAGCAGCTGTAGAAGGATTGAAAATTATCTGCAGCCCTCAGGGAACAGCAGCGTAATATTCAGCCTTATTATTATCACTTATTTGTATTGTGGTAGCACGTAGACGTACCAATCAGAGCCCTGTTGTGCTAGGTGCTGTACACACATCACAAAAGGACAGTTCCTGCCCAAAACAGGCCAGTGTTCACCTCCCATTGTGAAGGGGAAATTTGCAGGGCTAAGGGCAGAGATGAGACATTTGAAGTACAGCTGGTCAGAAAATGAGCTTTTTTTTCCCTGTGGAAAATTTCATTTTGGGGGGCAAACATTTATATATTGCAATTTTTTGGCTGAAAATCGAAACATTTCAATTTGGAAATGCTGCTGCAGTGCCTCATGGGAGCTGTAGTTTGGATGCCTCAGGCCCCCGTTCTTTAGAGGTCAGGCTACATCTCCCATGATGCACAATGGTCACTCCTCTTGAAGAGAGAAAGCGAAGCATCCAATGGAATGCCTGGTGCATCATGGGAAATGTAGGGTGGCCAGCCTTAATGTAAAGGTTTGGAAAAACAGGGGGAGGAGTGACAATCTACAGCGACAGACTCTGCTGGCCACAAACACAGGCCCCATGAAACCCCCACACCTCCCCCCTCAACTTCTGCTTGGGATCATGATTGTCTCCTTCACCTGTTTTCCCACATAGACGTTTTTGTCAAACCACATCACTGAGCCCCACGTGTACTGGCTCGGCCTCAGCGACTCAGCGAAGGAAGGAGAGTGGCGCTGGCTGGACGGCAGCCCCCTGTCTCTTAGGCAAGTCCCTCTTTGTTCAGCCTCTTTGGAGAGAGAACTGTCCCTTACAATCAGCTGTTTCTGCTTTATCTCCTGTCCCGCTAAAGAGCCAGATGGAGCATTAATACCAATGCAATTGATACTAGAGGGGTCTCTGGTCCCCTATATTTGTTAAACCAGGTAAAGAAGGTTATGAGTCTGCTACTGCCTACATGCTAATGTCATCCAGGGTCAGCACAGAGCAGGGGCAGGACCTGGGATGTTCCTGGGGAGCAGAAAGCTGCTTGACCATGGGGCATTCTGAATGTCCTGCTAAGGAACGGTGCTGGGGAGAACAGCAACATGGCCCAGGGGACAGGGCCATGGACAAGGAGGCAGCACTCCTGGGTTCTAGTCCCAGCCCCATGAGTGTGCTCTGCTGGCCGACTGTGAGGCACGTCTCTTCCTCCTCTGTGCCTCAGTTTCCTCACACGTAAAATGCACTGGAAACTGATGTCGTCCAAGCTGAGAACAGCTCTGGCTTGAGCATTGGCTGGGCCAGCTCCCCCCTATTCAGTGGCTAGCACCAATCTGCCATGGCCCTGACCTCCAGGCACCACCTCAAGGAGTGAGTAGGCAGATCAGTCCATGCCCACCTTGACTCTCTCTGCAAAAACTATCAGACCAGTCAGTGCCCGTTGGCAGCGGTGACGTGGAGACCTGTCCCCTAGGAGCTGGCTCATTTCACAGCACCTGCATGGAGGAGGTTTTCGAACCAGAGACGCTGTATGCATGTGGACTCTGTTCTGTTGCTAAGACCCACAGCCACGCTGGGGATGGGATGGGAGGTGTTTGCCAGCAGGGGCAGCCTGTGGAAGACAGGAGCAAGTGGAGCATTTGCAGGGCTGCTGGGATACACAGCATCCACCAGTGGGAGTTGCTCTAGGAGCAGAGCCATCTAAATCATGTTTCTGCAGTGCAGGCACAGTCAAGTATAGGTCTCTTTGTGCCCTGACTGCCCTCTGTGCTGTGATGAGCAGCCACCCATCCTCTGCCTTCTTCCATCCATCCACCTTCCTCTTACCCACCTACTGCACCACCTGGCCTGCCAACCCCTGCTGTTTGGATGGTGACATTTAAAGGCAGCTAGAGCTGTATGAAGCAGCTGGCATCCACCAGGGTCCTTCCATCCAAAGTTATTGGTTCCCGCACCTCCCTTTTATAACTTCCATACCCACCTCTAATACCATGGGGCTTTGATTTCCTTCTCAGGTTCTGGGGGCCCGGAGAACCCAACGATGTTGGGCAGCATGGGGAGGACTGTGGCAGCCTCCGCTTTGACGGGAAGTGGAACGATGCCACCTGCTCCTTCACTGAGAACTGGATCTGTGAACAGCAGTGCTAGCTCAGTCCCGGAATCCACAACAGGGACGGGGGGGGGGGGGGGGGGGGTCACACAGCCTACCCCCCGTGGGACAGCTTAGCAGCTATCATCTCTCTAAATCAGTGATTCTCAGACTACCACTCGCGACCTGCAAGAAGCTCTTCAATGTGTCTCCTGCATCTCTGCGGCACACGCTATTAAAACACTGTGATTTAATTATTAGCAGATCTAAGTTATTAACCAATCTGGATGCTTTTACTATGTTATTAACCCATTAAGTTATCAACTTGCACTAAGCTACTAACTTATTTGTTGTGAGAATAATATATATAGATAAAAAACTAAATATTTCCCATCACACTGTTTAAATATGAATAGTACTATAGTCAATGAAACAATGAATTCACCCTACTGTGGCTCTTTTGCGTAACGGTGATGGCTAATTTGACTCCTGAGCCGCTGAGGTCCGAGTATCACTGCTCTACATGCTGGGCGGCTATTTCAGCGAGTGGAGCTATGGGACAGGATCATGGAAAACAGAGGTAGAGAAGCTGACTGGCATTGGACCGTCTGATCGTTTTCTGGTACCACGTCAGCGCCGCCAACGGGCACTGACTGGTCTGCTAGTTTTAGCAGAGAGAGTCAAGGTATTGTGCCCAATACCTTTTAGGTATGCGTGTTTTTACAGCATCAACCCACTTCATGCCAGATTCTGGGAGCAGGGCCTGCCTCTGCCTCACAGCTTAACTTTGTTTTATATCAGCAAAGTCTTGACCATTATTTTAGCTCAGGCCTTAGGCCTCGTACCGGGCCTCTGATACAAGGACTTATGTTTCAGGACCTCATCTTATTACATTCCCCACTTTTTGTCTTTTTATGGGGAGGATGTTTACCCATCATCCCAGAAAATCATAAGGCATGGACTAAAGATAACCCAGTGGTCTAAACATTATTATGTGGTTACTTTATTTTACCATCCATACACTCATTACCCATCTGTCCCTTAGTCTGCACATTCCCTCGTACAACTGATAGACAAATTTTATTATCCAATTATTTTTAGTCCCTTATGGTGGGCCTGGGAATGTTAGTCCCGGGACCTCGATTGAGTTGTGGGGTCTGTGTTTGTGCCTTTGCCGGTATTTGTTAGTCCACACTTGGGGCTTTGATAAGAAAAAAAATCGAAATTTTATAAATAACATGAATATGTGGATATACATAAATGAATATATTTTGTGATTACTATGTGGCTGATAAATGATCATATGTGATATCTGAGGGGGTTTATATGCTGCATATGTTAGAAGTATATGCTTGAACACCTTACTCCTTAAAATTATTATTCATTACCACAGCAGTATTGACTGACATTTCCATCCCCTTCTTCACTCGGCACTGTAGCTTAGCTTTCTTGGTTTGACGTAACAGGTAACAGCACATTCCCATGAGAACAACAATTGTTAGGGCCTGGATTCCCATTAGGATTACGCTAAGGGTTTGGACCACTGGATGTAAAGTCACATCCTCCAGAATTGCCCACCAGGGTCTTTCCACCTCTCTTTGTACATTTTCTATTTCATTCATTTGCTGCTGGATCAATTGAGTTATTTGTATTAGAGATTCCTTGGTTCTTGCCACCAAATCATGTATATCCAACTGCAAGTATTCTACTGGGGGGAACAGTTCAATCAGTAAGTCTTGTAAGTGTTCATGTGGGATGATCGTTTCAGTGACAGTGCTGCCTTTGCTTGTTGGCCAGAAGGCCTGGGCTCCTAGTTGGATGGTGCTGGTAACAAGTACGCAGAATCTAGCAACACTTGTAGGGCAAATGTTGCCAGCTATGGAAAAATTATGAACACCTATAGCACAGACCACGTCTTGAATTCATACTACTTCATTAACCAGTTCCTTTTGTTCTAGTTGAGCCCAGCCCTTTCTTGTGTTATTAATATCAATTGTGGTGTAGCACTCACACAGCCACCGTGGGGTAATGCTGGACATATGTCTTCTTTACAAGCATCCCAACACAATTTGCGTAATATACCTTAACTGGCTCTTACAACCATCTAGGGACTGCCATCATGAGATATCGGCTTTTGCCGTCCGCATTGTCCAATCTTGGAACCCTATCAAATTTAGAAAATTGTAGAAAGACAGGTGTAATATGGTGTATGCCTCGTTGCTGTATTTGTTTCAAGATGGCTGTGGGGTTTAATATCCCGTGGCCAATTCTGAAGTTGCAACTGCAACAAACTTTGCTGTGCTATTTTGATTACTCTATTGCCATAGGCCATGCAAGCAACTGCCAATGAAACATCATTATTTTTTATGCTGTTGATGAGGGACAGAATGGTAGTATTCAGGTGGCTAAACCCTTGAGCAATCAAATGCATATTATCAATAGTGATTGCATGCTGGTCCAGTAATAAACTGCTAATACCGCCTCCTGTTTGAACTGCTTTGCCTATTCCATTCACAACAGTGTTTAATTTTATATTAAGATTTTCAATATCTGTGGAGTTCCATATGGACATGCCAAGACCAGAGCCTCCCAACACTGTTCCTAGTAAATCCCTCCTTTCTCTATCATGTTGTTGGGCGATTTGGGATCCCTTCCAGAATTGTAATTGCATCTCTACTTCCGAATTAAACCAATCCTTATAGTGTCTGGGGCACTGCCTTGGCATGGTCATACTGGCAAAATCGAGTTTTAGTGGCACGTAGATCCATCCTGCATTTTCTACCATATACTCTGCAGTAGGATGCAGGAAAATTCCTGAGGTAGGCCATGGTTGTACAGTGGGACACTCCCTCCTTGGGGTAATGTCGGAATGTGGAGGAGTGGAAGGAGGCGGAGTTGAGGCTGTTGTTGGGCAGGCGTCTTCACATACCTGCACATGGTAGATGCATTTACTGACACTTGGGGTTATAGACCAAGTTCCCGTGTATGTTCCTGTATCTTTCAGTTGAGTGTTATGAATGCAAATAGATGCATTCCATCTATCCTGCAAGTCCGTAAACTCCTCCCGGCTTGTCCAATCTCCATATGTTTTTAGAATTCCATTTAAGTAACTAATCACTGTGTCCCCTGCTCGAAACCTGTCCAAGGATACTGTATCGGCCTCGAGTTTGTGTGCTTGGACAACACATACCCGAGTCAGATCCTCCCCCACCAGTCCTGTGAAATATTGCTCCACTACTTGATTTGGTGCCACTAGAGCGAGCTCCATTTCCAGAGTGGATCGTTTTCTTTCCTTACTTTGTACACGTTCATGTTCACTTTGTGTGTTAATGACAGGACTGTTAATGGAATCTGCATGAGGAAGTGCAGTAAGAAAAATAACCTGATCCCAATTAACAACAATATCAAGCTTCCAACAGCATGCACACTCTCCCTGTGTGTCTTTACTCAAAGTCAGTTCCTTTTCAATCTGCCATCGGGCATTATAGACCTCTTGTAAAGGAACAAGTTGAGTCTCCCTACCATCTCCAACAGTCCATCCCCAAGCCATCTTAATAGCAAAGGGTGACACCCTGAGGATGTGCTCTATTTGTCGCTTTCCTGCTGTGATAAATGACGGGGGGTAGCTCCATTTTATGGACACCCAGCCAGCCAGTTAGCTGTAAAATCCATCTTGGTAGCTGTTCTCTACTTGCTTTACCTGTAAAGGGTTAAAAAACCTTTGCATAGGTACAAGAAAAAAGGGAGTGGGAACCTGTCTAAAAGAGCCAATGGGAAGGCTAATACTTAAAAAGCTGGTAGCAACAGCTAATTTCCTTTGTTTTCTTTCTCAGCTCTTCCCCGGGGGGGGGGGGGTGAAAGGGCTTGAGGGTACCCCACAGGGAGGAATTCTCAAGTGCTCCTTCCTGCGTCCAAGGGTTGGTGGTGGTTTTTTTTTTTGTTTTTTTTTTGCATTTGGGTGGTGGCAGCGTTTACCAAGCCAAGGTCAGAGAAAAGCTGTAACCTTGGGAGTTTAATACAAGCCTGTAGTGGCAAGTATTAATTTTTAAAATCCTTGCGGGCCCCCACCTTCTGCACTCGAAGTGCCAGAGTGGGGATTCAGCCCTGACATGGTGGGATCATTCTGAACCAGAAACACAGACCTCAGGATTTTAAAAGGACACATTTTTCCTTTGGGCTGCTTGAAAGCCAGGGAGGTTGTTTTCTTTTCTTTTCTTTCCTGCCTGAGGGGGAACAGGCATGCCAAGGGATCAGCCTGCAAAGCCAGGGAATCCAATAAGCAGTTTATTTTTTTTCTAGCTTCGTGGCAATGAAATAGTTAGGATAGAGTAGGGCAGCCTGTGCATGAGGTTGAGGTCAGCCACTGAAACCTTAGAAAAACCAGTCTTCCCAAAGTGGCATGTCATGGAGAAGACAGGCCCAGATATCCAGCTCCATGATGGAAATGCAGGGAGGGGTGGGGGAATGGGAACTTCCCAGGAGGGGGAACTCCCCCCAGTTGAGATCCAGGTGCCAGGATGGAGGGATGCCTTTAACTCAGGCTGGGTTCTAACTGAGGCAGAAAGGAATTTCGACCTAGAGATGAAGCGCTTGGAGACAGAAGCAGAGGTGAAGCGCTTGGAAATGGAGTTTTACATATCATGGCCCCCAAAGTCCCATTAAACTTCTCCACTAGGCCATTGATTTGATGGTGGTAAGGGGTGGCAACTAAGCGGTTTACCCCATGAGCTTCTCTAGGACATTTCATGGTCCTTGCCAGGAAGTTAGTTCCCGAATCTGTAAGGATGTCGGAGGGCCAACCTACCCTGGCAGAAATGTCTGGCTTATGCTTTTCGCCCTGGTTTTGCTTAGAGCTACTGTTTCCAGCCATAGGGTGGCAAAATCCATGAAAGTCAGTATGTCCAGGAGCCCTCCATACATCCAGGGAGACCTCAGATGATTGTGCACTCCAGTGATTGGGACCTAGTGTTGCAGCAGTTGCTCTTTGCCTACAGGGCTGTACCACATCCCAGTTGGGGATTTTCACCCTTTGAACTCGTTTACGGCCACGAAGTTAAGGGGCCATTACAGTTGGTGAAGCAGCAATGGGAGGGGGTTACATCTTCTCCAGGAACTAACATTTTGGACTTCATAACCAACCTGCAAAACACCCTGAAGGACTTTCTAACCCTGGCTTGAAAAAATCCTACAGGATGCTCAACAAGAGCAAAGGCCTGGTGTGATAAACATGCCAGAGAGTGCTCCTTCAAAGTAGGTGACCAAGTCATGGTCCTGAAAGCGCTCCAGGCCAATAATATGGAAGCATTGTGGGAGGAACCATTTATGGTCCAAGAGCGCCTGGGAGCTGTTAATTACCTCATAGCATTCACAGACCCTACCCGAAAACCTAAAGACAGGTTTCAGAGTAGCAGCCGTGTTAGTCTGTATCCGCAAAAAGAACAGGAGTACTTGTGGCACCTTAGAGACTAACACATTTATTTGAGCATAAGCTTTCGTGGGCTACAGCCCACTTCTTCGGATGCATCCGAAGAAGTGGGCTGTAGCCCACGAAAGCTTATGCTCAAATAAATGTGTTAGTCTCTAAGGTGCCACAAGTACTCCTGTTCTTTTTGTGAAAACCTAAAGTATACCATGTTAATTCTCTAAAGCCCTTTTATTCCCGAGAAATCAAGGTTCTCCATTTTACAGCCCAGGGGAGAGAGGATGCTGAGTGGCCTGAAGAAGTCTACTATGAAGGAAAAAGCAATGGTGGCATAGAAGAAGTGAGCCTTTCCATCACCCTTGGGCATAAGCAGTGACAGGAAATCCAGGAGCTGTGCACCACCTTTGTGACAATGTTTTCAGCCAACCCAGGAGGGACAGAACGGGCGTACCACACCATTGACACAAGTGATGCTCGCTCAATTAGAGCCCAACCCTACCAGATAGCTCCTCCATCCAAAACCGCAACAGAAAGGGAGATCAAGGACATATTACAGATGGGTGTAATCCTCCCCTCTGAGAGTGCACGGGCCTCTCCAGTGGTTCTGGTTCCCAAACCAGACAGGGAAATCCACTTTTGTGTGGACTACCATAAGCTAAATGCTGTAACTCACCCAGAGAACTATCCAATGCCACACACAGTTGAGCTATTGGAAAAACTGGGATGTGCCCAGTTCATCTCCACCTTAGACTTAACTAAGAGGTACTGGCAAGTGCCGCTAGATGACCCCGCCAAGGAAAGGTCAGCCTTCATCACCCATGTAGGGTTGTATGAATTTAATGTGCTCCCTTTCAGACTGCAAAATGCACCTGCCACCTTCCAGAGACTGGTAGATAATCTTCTGGCTGTATTTGGGGAATATGCAGTCACCTACCTAGACGATTTGGCTATATTCTCAGATTCTCGGGCAGAACACCTGGAACACCTCTGATCTGTCTTCCAGTGCATAAGGGAGGCAGGATTAACCGTTAAGGCCAAAAAATGTCAAATAGGCCTAAACAGGGTAACGTACCTTGGACACCAGGTGGGTGAAGGTAGTACCAACCCCGTACAGGCTAAGGTAAATACTATCCAAAATTGGCCTGTACCTAAGTCTAAGAAGCATGTCCAATCCTTCTTGGGCTTCTCGGTTATTACCGATGATTTGTACCACACTACAGCCAAATCGCCACCCCACTGAAAGACTTAACAAGGAAAAATCAGCCAAATGCAGTTCAGTGGGCTGAGAAGTGTCAGAAAGCCTTTAACCAGCTTTAGGTGGCCCTTATGTCTGACCCTGTACTGAGGGCCCCAGACTTCGACCAACCGTTCATCGTAACCACAGATGCGTCTGAGCGTGGTGTGGGAGCAGTTTTAATGCAGGAAGGACCAAATCAACAATTCCATCCTGTCTCAGCAAAAAACTTTCTGAGAGGGAAAGCCACTGGTCAGTCTCAGAAAAAGAATGTTACGCCATTGTGTACGCTCTGGAGAAGTTACACCCATACATTTGGGGACGGCGGTTCCACCTGCAGACTGACCATGCTGCACTGAAGTGGCTTCACACAGTCAAAGAGACTAACAAAAATTTTCTTCGGTGGAGTTTAGCTCTTCAAGACTTTGATTTTGAAATACAACACATTTCAGAAGCCTCTAACAAAGTGGCTAATGCACTCTCCTGGGATGGTTTCCCAGAATCAGCTGGGTAAAAATGTCCCTACATTCTAACAGGTTTCAGAGTGGTAGCCATGTTACTCTGTATCAGCAAAAACAACGAGGAGTCCTTGTGGCACCTTAGAGACTAACAAATTTATTTGGGCATAAGCTTTCGTGGGCTAAAACCCACTTCATCAGATGCATGGAGTGGAAAATACAGTAGAAAGGTATAAATACACAGCATATGAAAAGATGGGAGTTGCCTTACCAAGTTGGGGGTCAGTGCTAACGAGCCAATTCAATTAAGGTGGAAGTGGGCTATTCTCAACAGTTAACAAGGGAGAAAAAAATCACTTTTGTAGTGCTAATGAGTTCAATGTGGCCCATTTCATACAGTTGACAAGAAGGTGTAAGTATCAGCAGTGGAAAATTAGTTTTTGTAGTGACCCATCCACTCCCAGTCTTTATTCAGGCCTAATTTGATGGTGTCCAGTTTCCAAATTAATTCCAGTTCTGTAGTTTCTCGGTAGAGTTTGTTTTGAAGTTTTTTTGTTGAAAATTGCCACTTTTAAGTCTGTTATTGAGTGTCCAGGGAGACTGAAGTGTTCTCCTACTGGTTTTTGAATGTTATAATTCTTGATGTCAGATTTGTGTCCATTTATTCTTTTGCGTAGAGACTGTCCGGTTTGGCCAATGTACATGGCAGTGGGGCATTGCTAGCACATGATGGCATATATCACATTGGTAGATGTGCAGGTGAATGAGCCCCTGATGGTGTGGCTGATGTGACTAGGTCCTAGGATGGTGTCCCTTGAATAGATATGTGGACAGAGTTTGCACTGGGGTTTGTTGCAGGGTTTGGTTCCTGAGTTAGTGTTTTTATTGTGTGTTACGTAGTTGCTGGTGAGTATTTGCTTCAGGTTGGAGGGCTGTCTGTAAGTGAGGACTGGCCTGTCTCCCAAGGTCTGTGAGAGTGAGGGATTGTCCTTCAGGAGAGGTTGTAGATCCTTGATGATGCACTGGAGAGGTTTTAGTTGGGGGCTGTAGTTGACGGCTAATGGTGTTCTGTTACTTTGTTTGTTGGGCCTGTCCTGTAATAGGTGACTTTTGGGTACCCTTCTGGTTCTATCAATCTGTTTCTTCACTTCACTTCACCAGGTGGGTATTGTAGTTTTAAGAATGCTTAATAGAGATCCTGTAGGTGTTTGTCTCTGTCTGAGGGATTGGAGCAAATGCGGTTGTATCTTAGAGCTTGGCTATAGACAATGGATCGTGTGATGTGGTCTGGATGAAAGCTGGAGGCATGTAGGTAAGTATTGTGGTCAGTAGGTTTCCGGTATAGGGTGGTGTTTATGTGACCATCGCTTATTTGCACTGTAGTGTCTAGGAAGTGGATCTCTTGTGTGGACTGCTCCAGGCTGAGGTTGATGGTGGGGTGAAAATTGTTGAAATCCTGGTGGAATTCTTCAAGGGCCTCCTTCCCATGGGTCCTGATGATGAAGATGTCATCAATGTAGCGCAAGTCGAGTAGGGGTGTTAGGGGATGAGAGCTGAGGAAGTGTTGTTCTAAGTCAGCCATAAAAATGTTGGCAAACTGTGGGGCCATGCGGGTACCCATAGCAGTCCCGCTGACATGAAGGTACAAATTGTTCCCAAATCTGAAATAGTTGTGGGTGAGGACAAAGTTACAAAGTTCAGCCACCAGGTTTGCCATGACATTATCGGGGATACTGTTCCTGATGGCTTGTAGTCCATCTTTGTGTGGAATGTTGTTGTAGAGAGCTTCTACATCCATAGTGGCTAGGATGGTGTTTTCTGGGAGACTACCAATGGATTGTAGTTTCCTCAGGAAATCAGTGGTGTCTCGAAGATAGCTAGGAGTGCTGGTAGCATAGGGCCTGAGGAGAGAGTCTACATAGCGAGACAATCCTGCTGTCAGGGTGCCTATGTTCTAAATCATTGTAGACCTTGAAACATAAAAAGAACCGTTTAGTTCTACTTGTAATTATTAGTGAAATTAGAGGTGCATGTATCTTATTAGCTCTGTTTCCTAAATCTCCAGGAAGAAATCCCAGCCGGTGTGGACCCAACCTGAACCAGGCTGGCCAGCACCATCTGTGATTTGGGGGGTGGGTGATAAATGAAGTGGGGAGTAGCACCCTTTTATGGACACCCAGCCGGCCAGTTAGCTGTAAAATCCCTCTTGGTAACTGTTCTCTGCTTGCTTTACCTGTAAAGGGTTAAAAAGCCTCCTTGCATAGCTACAAAAAAAAGGGGGGGGGGAGTGGGCATCTGACCCAAAAAGCCCATGGGAGGGCTAGAACTTTTTAAAACTGGTAAAAAAAAAACTTCCCTTTGTTGTCTGTTGTTCTCTCTGTGCTGCAGGGACATGGAGCAGGAATGCTGTGTAAGGCTTGAACCAGGTATGAAAAATTATCTTCCATACCTAGAAGGAATCATTGGGACACTGAGTGTTTAGATAGATGTGATGAGGTTTATTTCTTTATTTTGGCTTGTGGATCTCCTCTGTGCTAACCCCAGATGCTTTTGTTTGCTTGTAACCTTTAAGCTGAACCCCCAAGAAAGCTATTTTGGGTTGGGTGCTTAGTTTTTTGGAATTGCTCTTTTAAAATCTAGCAAAAGCCTAAGTTCCAGATGTATTTTCTTCCTTTTTGTTTTTAATAAAATGTACCTTTTTGAAGAACAGGACTGGATTTTTGGTGTCCTAAGAGATTTGTGCATATATTGTTTAATTAACTGGTGGTAACAGATGATTTCCTTTGTTTTCCTTCTCAGCTCTTCCCTGGAGGGGGAGTGAAAGGGCTTGAGGGTACCCACAGGGAGGAATTCCAAAGTGCTCTTCCTGGGTTCAAGGGTTTGGGTATTTTTTTGTTTTGTTTTTTGTTGTTGTTGGTTTTGCCTTTGGGTGGTGGCAGCGTTTACCAAGCCAAGTTCAGAGAAAAGCTGTAACCTTGGGGGTGTAATACAAGCCCGGAGTGGCCAGTATTATTTTTTAAAATCCTTGCAGGCCCCCACCTTCTGCACTCGAAGTGCCAGAGTGGGGATTCAGCCTTGACATCTTCAGTTTCATACGCTAATTTCAAGACAGTTCTGATAGGGTGAGCTTGACTTGCTGTATCCAATACAGTGGAGTTATTAACTGTTTCTGTCCAAAGAGTTCTGGTCACTGAATGTATTTCATTGATCTTTTTGACATCGACCCATCCCTTTGCCCCTTGGGCCACTACCAGAACACCCAACAGGTTCCATATCCAGGTTGGCATCATAACCTATTAAAATATAAAACAACACTCGCTTCTCTCTCATGGGTAAATGTGTATAATGTAAGGTTAAGGTAGCAGTAGTATTAGTAGCAGCAGTAATGTCAAACTGTTAATGTCATAGGACCTAAATGGTTTAACTTCACTCCAGCCATTTATGTTTTTTGCTGGCCTGCTCCACGGGAATATAATCCTAGTTCAATAATGCAAGAGTCGTTTGGTCACTTAGGGGGTTCAGGAACAAGAATCTTATTCCCAAGGGAACAATACGTGTGGTATTAATCCATGAAATTCCTGGTTCCCGCATCCACAAAGGCGGTTTCCCTAATTGGTCCAGCTTCCACACGGAAGTGTATTTATCATTCCACCAGATGGTGATCACATTACCAATACCCAAAGTAATTTGTCCTTTTGCACTCAATTGTCTTGTAAGGTCTGGACACCTCTAATCTTTTTAATTGATTCCAAGCAATATATATTAACAATAGGGGCGCTGATGGAGCTCGGAGATTAAAGCTCATAAAACTTCCATTATTCATTTGGAAGGATTCCAATGTGATTACCGTAACCACTTATCCTGTAGGTTTTTCTGTAAAAAAGGACAAAACATGTAATATGCAGCTTAACTCTTGTAGTCCTTTCATTGCATGGCATGTTTCCACCGAGGCCGTTCCTCTATTTCAACCATGTACAGAGAGGGCCCTAATTTATCCAGAATTGGCCAAGGCCCTAACCACTCCCCTTTGGGAAACTTTTTCTTTGGAGCTGGTTCAGTTTTAACCATAACATGGCTTCCAATTCGCCGTTGTTTGATCTCACTGCTTTCATCAAATGCCTGATTCATTGTTTGCTGTTCTGCAGCCTGCTGTGCTGCAACTGCTCCTTGAACGGTGCCCAGCCGACATTTAAAGCTGTTGTTCAATGTGGTAGTTGCCAGTGCAGTAATTGTTTCCCAGTCTGGGGGCTACAGCAAGGTTTCCCAGCCGGGCTTAGGTCTCCCAAAGAGTATTTCATAGGGACTAAATCCTGTCAGGCGATTTGGACAGCTCCTGATCCTCATCAGAACCCATGGCAGTACCATGTCCCAATTTGTTCCCAGCTCATTACACACTTTAGACAGTTCAATTTTAAGAGATTGATTCATCCTTTCCACCTGTCCCCCAGTTTGAGCGTGGTAGGAGATGTGTAACGGTACGGGAATGCCAGCCCATGTCCCTATACTTTGGTATACCTGTCCGATAAAAGCAGGACCATTGTCAGAATCAATGCTGTGTGGCAGCCCCCACCTAGGAAAAATTTCAGTTATTAACATTTTTGCAACTGCAGCACTCTTTTCTTTTTTAGTAGGGAAGGTTTCTACCCATTTGCTAAAACTATCCACAATTACAAACAAAATCTGTTTCCCCTAGAAGTAGTAGGCAAGGGTCCCACAAAATCAACCTGTAAATGCTGGAGGCGGCCTTTTAATAGTTGATGCATTAACTCTCCATGTCTTTTTGGTCTAGCAGGGTCTTGCTTAGCACACGTTAAACAGCTATGAATATGCAGGTTTAAATCCTCTTTCATTCCAGGCCACCATCCCAGTTTTTTAAAGTTTTTCCAATGCCTCTTCCTGTTTTGGGTGATCTCCCACAATTGAACCATGTATCCATCCTAAAAGCAGGTACTGCATCTGCTGAGGGATTACCAGAACCCATTCATTTTCTGGTTTTGCCAGAATTAGGACTCCCTCCTTTCTCAATGAGACACCCTGCCACTGTGAGAGGCATTCAACTATCTATTGCTTGCAGGTCCTGTAAAAGCTGTAGCTCTTTCTGGTTGTTCTCTTCACTTTCTTGTTTTTGTTTGTTTTGCCTGTACCCGGCTGGTTACTGCCATGGGCGTGGACTCCCACAGTGTTCCAGTGAGTGCTGCTTTCTTAGCCAATTTATCTGCTTGTTCATTTCCTTTTTCAACGGACTGTCCTCTTATGGGTGTTAGGCTATAGGTATTCAGGCCTGTCTGTAAAGGCCTATACTTTAAGAATGTAGGTATATGTTTATCATGTAGCTAGTTATTAAGGTATAAAAGAAAGAATCGAAATCACTATCTGCCGGTGTAAGGGCCTTTTCTCACTGTGACAGTCTGAGGCCCTGTTCTTAAGCTAAGGCCTTCGGCTAAACAGCAGAGGCAGCGATAAGCTGGGAAGCGTATGGTCACATCCTCACATTCCAAACTAGTCACATTGCAATAAAGCAATCTGGGACTGTTAGAAAGGTGATCCGATCTATCATCTCCAGAGAAACGTAAGAGCTTAGAAGATTTAAAGAAAACGTAGTTTGATAGCATCCTGTCTGGCAAGAACTCACTCATCAAGAGCTGGGGTGTAAAATCTTCATTTCTTTGTTGTTCTATCATTGTAGTCCCCATTTCCCTTTGTTTGTCTGTATAATCTCTGTCTGGTTCTGTGATTGTTTCTGTCTGCTGTATAATTAATTTTGTTGGGTGCAAACCAATTAAGGTGGTGGGCTATAATTGGTTAGATAATCATGTTACAATATGTTAGGATTGGTTAGTTAAATTGCAGTAAAATGATTGGTTAAAAGCGAGAAAGAGTCCTGTGGCACCTTATAGACTAACAGACGTATTGGAGCATAAGCTTTCGTGGGTGAATGCCCACTTCGTCAGATGCATCTGGACATGGATGAGGGGCCACAGGACTCTTTCTCGCTTTTTACAGATCCAGACTAACACGGCTACCCCTCTGATGATTGGTTAAGGTATAGCTAAGCCGTTTTACTATACAGTCTGCAGTCAATCAGGAAGATAAGGGGGGGAATTAGAATAATGTTTTCCTAAGGGGGGGAATGGGAACAGGGACACAGGCAAGGCTCTGTGGCATCAGAGCTGGGAAGGGGGACACTGAGGAAGGAAATTGGAATCATTGCTTGCTGGAAGTTCACCCCAATAAACATTGATTTGTTTGCACCTTCGGACTTTGGGTATTGCTGCTCTCTGTTCACGCGAGAAGGACCAGGGAAGTGGGGATGGTTTGATGGGATAACGTGATTTTAGTCAATAGGTCAATAACGTGCCATCGCTGGTAATTAGTAACAATGGTCAATGATGGGATATTAAAAGTTACTACAGAGAACTTTTTTCCGGAGGGTCTGGCTGGAGAATCTTGCCCACATGCTCGGGGTTCAGCTGACCGCCATATTTGGGGTCGGGAAGGAATTTTCCTCCAGGGTAGATTGGCAGAGGCCCTGGAGGTTTTTCGCCTTCCTCCGCAGCATGGGGCAGGGGTCGCTTGCTGGAGGATTCTCTGCGACTTGAAGTCTTTAAATCATGATTTGGGGACTTCAACAGCTGAGTCAAGGGAGAGAATTATTCCAGGAATGGGTGGGTCAGCTTTTGTGGCCTGCATCATGAGGGAGGTCAGACTAGATGATCATAATGGTCCCTTCTGACCTTAAAGTCTATGAGTCTAAGTGAGAGGGTGAAGGAATAAGCCCTCTAACAATGGGCTTTTATTTTAATCATCTGGATCCTCTGATACTGCCCTGCCAATTTCTCTATTTGCTGCCATAAGGTCTTGTGTTTAATTTCAGATCTGTCAGTTCCCGTAAAACCTACACTATTCCACCATGGTAGGTAGGCGGTGGTTTCCTTGTAAACATAATCTGAATCAGTTCCTATTATTAGCTCTGTTTGCTTGTTCTTCATTCTAGCTAAAACTTCCAAGACTGCTGACACTTCTGCAGATGGTGTTCCTCCTTTGATCAATTTGTACTGGAAGAAGTTAACTCTTTGCAGGTTTCCAGTGAAGCAAATCCCTGCAAAGCCAGTGACGCATCTTCCTTTGGTGTAAAATGAGCTACTGTCCACAAACCAAATGGTTTTTCCAATCACCTGTTCAACTGGGGTTGTTTTAAAGACAGGGTATGCTTTGGATTCCTGTTGGGGTTCACAAACATGTTCTGGACCGCTTATAGTCAATCCCCATACAGATATTTCAGGTTCTTTCAATGGGACTAATTGAACATTCTCGGACGTGAGAGCAAAGACCCTTTGAACGGCCTTACCTACTCTCATATGTCCTTTAGACAGATTTTCCTGACTGGATAATTTTCCCAGCGGATGGTGACTCCTTACAATCACCTTGCTTGCTCCGATAATTGCCTGAGCTTTTTGTAATGTCCAGTAGGCAGCGAGAGCAGTTTGCTCACAAATTCCCAGTTTGCTTTCTGGACCTGTCAATGCTCTGCTATAATAAGCAATGGGTCTCTCCCCAGCACCAGTATCCTGTGTAAGCGCACTAACAATACAGACATTCTTCACACTAGGGTACAATACAAAGGGGAATTCGTTGTTAGGGGCGGTCAAAGTAGGTGCCTCCATTAACCCTTTTTTCAGGCTTTCCCATGCATTAGTTGCCTCTTCTGTCCAGGTCCACTGTGGTCTTTTCAGTACCTCATATAGGGGACCTGTCTGCTCTGCGTACCCAACCATAAATTTTCTGCAGAAGTTAGAGAGCCCCCAAAAAGATTGCAAAGATTTAGTATCTACCGGCATAGGGAGGTTAACAATACACTTCACCCTGTCCTTATCCACAGACCTTCCCCCTGTACTGAGTCGAATTCCAAGATATTGGACTTTTCTTTCTGTTTAATCAGGGATTTAGAGGGGTTAAGTTTCAAGCCGTACGCTTAGCAGCAAGTCAATAACTGCCACATTAACGCTTCATGTTCCTGTTCTGTTTCACTGACTATTAAAATGTCATCTACATACTGGACTATCCTTCCCGTTTGTAACAGTCCCTCCTTCTCTAGCATATTTCTCACTACAGTATGAAATATTGTGGGTGTTTCACAGTACCCCATAGGCAAAACACCCCAGCAGTATTGCATACCTTGGAATACAAAGGATGTTCTGTATTGAGACTCTGGGTTTAAAGGTAAACTCCAAAAGCCGTTTCCCACATCAAGTACTGAGAACCACTTCATGTCAGGGGTTACTACCTCCAACAATTCTGGGTAAGCAGCCACTACTGGTGCTCCCCGTTTGGCAGTTCTGTTTAACCCCCGATAGTCAATAGTGAATCTCCATGTTCCAGCAGGTTTTTTAACTGGCAAGACTGGTGCCATGTTAGGCGCTGAACACCTTCGAATTAATTCTCGTATTTCCAATTCTTCTATAACTCGCCTTAAAGATTCTTTTGCTCCCTGAGGTATTGGGTATTGTTTTATGTATGGGGTTATGTCTCCTTCTATTGTAACAGAACTTGGTATTTTTCCCATATCTAGGGAGTCCACTGCCCAGACGGTTTGAATCTCAGCCCATCAGCTTTCCCAGCCTTCTGGCACAGGAAGTGGCTGTTTAGGCTTTATCGCTTTTACCGTCTGAGTGACAAGCCCCAAAAGGATCAGATTAACATCATTTGTTTCTCCCATTACAGTGAGAGTTGTCTGATACACATATTTGGGACGTCCAGGATTATTCCCAATCGTTTGATAGTTTCTGCCCCAATTAGATTTTCTCTCCCTGCAATAGTACACTTCTCCTGAATGGTATGTACACCAAAATGGTATGTTTGCTTAGTTCCTGATATGCCCTGTATTTGTATGGAGTCCACAACTGGATATACATTAAATACATCTTTTATTATAGGAATTCCAGCCCCCATGTCCAATAGAAAAGCCCGTCCCTGACTCGGATGTTTAAGTGCGGGCGTCCCCAGACATCTATTGTCAGGGGTTGCCGGAAAATGCATTCCGAGTTGCAGGGAAGGCTGGCCTATGCTACTGAATTACTAGCAATCGGATCATTCAATCCAGACACCAAAACAGTCACTTTAGCCACCTTCATCACTGCCTTTTCTTCCTCCTTTTGAGACTCCTTGCCAATCATACATGCCTGTAGCTGCGCCCACAGCGTCTCATTCTCTCCTTTAAGGTCTACATTCTCCTGTTTCAGAGCTCCAGGAGATACCCATTCACTCTCTTTATTTACTCCTCTACCTCTGGTCATTCCACGATCTCTCCAACCCTGGCCACTGAGAGAGTATCCAGGACTCTGTTTTCCACTGTCCTAACTGTGTTCGCAGCTCATTGACAGGAGTTCCTTCCTGCTGTTTAACCGCAGTCTCCACTTTTTCAATCCATTCATTCCAAGGTACGTCTCTGCCTCCATTCTCACACCAAGCATTCATCCATTCTATCACCCCGGAAGGCAGTGCCTTCAAAACAAGTTGTTTTCTGTCATGTTAGATCACGATTCCTCCAGCTGACAGCTCGCTTACTCACCAGATCAGTGGTCGGGGTCACCAATGTCGTCAGATGTCACCAGTGTGGTGCTCTATCCTGTTCAATGTTAATAACAGTTGGCTGCGTGCATGTGTTCCCACTGCATGCTGCCACGTCTCTGCGCAGATCGCTGACATAGCAGACCCTGAAAGAAACCCCAATAACCACAGACTCCAATAAGGTATGAAGGCACCCGACCAGGTTTATTGTCAAATGAAGGATAGTAATAGTTTCCCACAGACCCTACAGGACGTACTACGAATATGTGCCCCCTGACAATGGACCATCTCAGACAGTGGCGGGATTGTCCACTGCCCCCTAGGCCAGACAAAGACAACTCTTCAGGGGTACTTTTATACACAGGTACAAACAAATTACACATCACTTCTGACGTATTGAAGTACAACCCCTCTATGTGTCCAGGTGCCGCCTATTACCTTGAACATGTTGGTACGAGCAAAACAGCTCGATCCGTCATATTATTCTTTTAACCCTGTTTTTAGGATGGGTCAGCACGTTCCTGTTATCTGCCAAAA
This sequence comes from Emys orbicularis, assembly GCF_028017835.1. Lineage (NCBI taxonomy): Eukaryota > Metazoa > Chordata > Testudines > Emydidae > Emys > Emys orbicularis. Next base: position 5,152,614 of record NC_088701.1, on the reverse strand, counting down.
TTCCCTCTGATTCAAATCAACTGCCATCAAAGAATCAGCCGTGACATGTCTGGCGACCTCCACCCTGGGATTAGTCACTGGTTGTATTTCTCCAGCCAAGAATCTCAATGTTATTCTCCTTAATAAGTAATCCCTGGCTGAATCTCCAGGCTTCATGTAATCTGCATAGGATAAAACATTCATGGGTCTTTGACCTTTATCTTTCCCTAACAGCATAATAGATCGTGGTATCAGTTGGTGTGCTTCTGGCTGTCTGTCCAAAACATTTTCACTCAATCTACTGCCTGTCTAATCTCCCAGTGGTAGCTGCTCTGATTAACCTATAAGATTCACTCATATTTAAATTCTCTGTTCCTCCTAACTCTGCCCACTGTACTAGCCATGGAGCTAAATTTTTCATATTCAATGGGCCTAATGACTTTACCATCAACTATAAATCTGATGAACTCACAGGAATTATTTGTGTCTGCTCTGACTGTATCTCCCCCCCTGCATCCTTAATGGTTGATCTCCGTTCTATCACTGCTACAGACTTTTCTGGCTTAGGTTCTCCAGGCCAGTTTCTTATTTCTTCCCTCAACTTAATATAAAGCCCCTCTCGAGGTTGGTCAAATTCCGTTTTCTCTTAACCCCCTCGCAGATCCTCTCCATACCAAATATCATTGGAATCCAAACCCAAATCTAAATCTCTTTCTTTTTGACACACATCCGCAACTTGCAGCTCCTGTGTTTTCACTTGCTTTTTCTGTCCTGCTCTAATTTTCTGGCACTAACTGTGAGAAATGCTTGTAATCTCCTCTTCCTTTCCATTGGTGAAATCTCGAATTAACTGTTTCATTCCTATCACTTGATGATCTAATTTATCTTTATCTGCTTTAATCTTTTTCCAATCCATCATTCTTTTCTACAGTTCCCTATTTTCTTTCCCTATTTGTTCTAACGGAGTTTGCATTATCTGTGCCTGCCTCACTTCCCGCTCCAAATTTTCCTGCCAAGTTTTAAAATTCTCTTGTAATGTATCTGATGAAGTGGGCTGTAGCCCACAAAAGCTTATGATAAAATAAATTTGTTAGTCTCTAAGGTGCCACAAGTACTCCTGTTCTTTTTGCGGATACAGACTAACACGGCTGCTACTCTGAAACTTGTAATGTTTGTAACTCTGCACAGATTTCCCCCTTACATAAAATTGCCTTTTACAGCTTGCCAAAAGAGCCATACTACGGCCGTTTGCTTTTTACTGGCATTCGGCTTGTATGTTTGTACATCTTTCTCAAACATGTTTTCTAAGGTATCAAATGTTACATCCGGTTCCACTGCACCTTGCATCCAAGGGCATGTCCCAAATGCAATAATCTCCTTCTCTAACAAAGAAGGGACTTTAACTTTAGTCTACTGGGGTTCCTCTTCCACCCCTTTTCTTCTCTTCTTAAAAAAGTATTTTAAACATTATTACACTGACACCATGAGGGATCTCCCATACGTTTTCCCCTCAGCAATTTCACAAATAAGGAGTCACCCTTATTAGACTTAAATAAGGACTCCCTCAACACTGTAAGACCCCGTCTCCAAATCTGGCACTCCTTAATATCTCTCCCCCCTCCGCATTCTCCACCACTTGTTAGACCCGCAATAGAGGTCTCCCTACGGGATGGGGAGCAAGCAGATACTGGACACAGTGTTGGTATATAATACTCTAAATGTTCTTTATTGATAACAAAACAAACCTTACTCCCTCCACATTCACACCCCAAACATACTATACCAGAGTCCAAAGGTCATAAGGGGATAGAGACTAGGACAGAGAATATTTTATTGCCCTTATATAAATCCATGGTACGCCCACATCTTGAATACTGAGTACAGATGTGGTCTCCTCATCTCAAAAAAGATATACTGGCATTAGAAAAGGTTCAGAGAAGGGCAACTAAAATGATTAGGAGTTTGGAATGGGTCCCATATGAGGAGAGATTAAAGAGGCTAGGACTTTTCAGCTTGGAAAAGAGGAGACTAAAGGGGGGGATATGGTAGAGGTATATAAAATCATGAGTGATGTGAAGAAAGTGAATAAGGAAAAATTATTTACTTGTTCCCATAATATAAGAACTAGGGGCCACCAAATGAAATTAATGGGCAGCAGGTTTAAAACAAATAAAAGGAAGTTCTTCTTCACACAGCGCACAGTCAACTTGTGGAACTTCTTACCTGAGGAGGTTGTGAAGGCTAGGACTATAACAGGGTTTAAAAGAGAACTGGATAAATTCATGGAGGTTAAGTCCATTAATGGCTGTTAGCCAGGATGGGTAAGGAATGGTGTCCCTAGCCTCTGTCTGTCAGAGGGTGGAGATGGATGGCAAGAGAGAGATCACTTGATCATTACCTGTTAGGTTCACTCCCTCTGGGGCACCTGGCGTTGGCCACTGTCGGTAGACAGGATACTGGGCTAGATGGACCTTTGGTCTGACCCAGTATGGCCGTTCTTATGCTCTTATGTTCAGAATGGTCCCAATTGCCAGTGTAGGTTCCTTCCATCAGGCCTTCTCACCGCACAATTCCAAAGAAACTATCTTGGGCGGGCTGCCATGATCCAAGGCCATGAGCCAAGAAATGCCATTTCCTGCAATTCTTACACAATTTTATATCAGTCCAGCTGGAATTATTTCCTTTTCTGATGATTTTCTGTATTTTTCTTGGATTGTAAGATTGTTTTTGCAAAAAGAGTTCTAAGAGTCCTTGACCTTAACTCCATGCTTCGGTATTCAGACCAGGCTTCAATGATATATATCCCGACATCTCTATGATTCTGCACTGACCTGGAGAGGAAATGGTTGGGCCATGATTCCTGACCTGGCAATTGTGAGAATGGGAAGTGTGACCACAGGCGGCCATTTCCCCGGAAAGGCATGATGAAGACTCCTATCGATATAAACTGCACCGACAGCAAGGAGTAGAACAGAGACATCTGCAGCCATGCAGCCGGACAGCTCCTACCACAAATGGGAAAGCTCAAAGCAAGTGGAACTGTCAGTGCAGGAAGTGAGCAGCGTACCTGGGAGAGGTGGTAAAGGTGAGCTGGCCCGAGGAAGGGTGGTCTTGTGATTAAGGAGCTGCCCTGGGAGTCAGGAGTCTTGGGTCTGATTCCTGGCTTTGCTAATTTGAGGTTGGCCAGTGCCAACAATCAGAATAGTTTCTCTCTCTCTCCCAATCAGTGTATTGCTTAAATACGGATATTCCCATCATCCACATAAACTCCTTTCTTATCATGGGGCAAACTCATCCCTGGGTCACTCCAGTGCCTTCAGTGTTGCTATTTCAGGGAGGAAACTGGTCCTGTGAGCCATGTCTTCCCGCTACAGCCTGAGAGGATTCTCATGTTCCCTTTAAGGCAGGGGCTTGTCAATCTGGGGGTCACACTCACCCTGCCCTCCCCATATTGCCAAAAGGAGAGGGATTCCCAACATGGAAAATGGAACACAGGGAAGACCGAGAAATACCTCAAGGTATTTACCCTGTGGTGAATCCCTCCCCTCCCTTTGTCCAGTCATCTTCTCTTGTGGGGAACCATGTTCAGTGCCGGGAGTCTCTCCCGAAAGGGAATGTTGGGGGGGTTGATCCCACTGTGACGTTATTGACATGAACTGTGACCGTATAGACCATTGTTGCAACCAAGGTCATATAGTGGCACCAAACCTTGTACAAAGGAGGTTAAGTAAGGTGTCCTTGAAAAGGTTATGATTTGCTGGTTATGATTATGCTATCTGTATGCATGTATCGTTTTTGTATTTGACGTTATAAGTATTGGCTCTATACTGTCTGTATTTCAAACTTGGACTATGCTTCTGGGTGCCATCCCAGACAGTGGGGCATCAGCACTGCCTAGCCTGCTTAATGGCCCATAAAGGACCATCAGCCATACAACTGACCCATTGAGAGAAGGCAGATACACCTTGTAACTCAGCAAGGCATGCAGGGACATGCCTATGGACAGAACTCTAAGGCTTTCAAGCCATGGCTGGGCAGCTTGTATTTGAGAAAAAGGAAGAACAAGTCACATGGCAGATGATATAAAAGGCCCTGGAAACTCCTCCAATTTCTCTTCAATCCTGCTTCTTACCTCTGGAGGAACTTTGTTTCACTGAAGCTCTGAACATAGGACTGAATGACCCATCCAAGCTGTGGATGTACTCCAGGGACTTGATTTGAGCCTCCAGTTTAATCCATCACTGCTACAAGCCTGAACCAATAACGTTGCCATTACTGTATATAATTGATTTCATTTAACCAAGTCTAGCTCCCATCTATATATATTTTTCTTTTTATGAATAAACCTTTAGATTCTAGATTCTAAAGAATTGGCAACAGCATGATTTGTGGTTAAGATCTGACCTGTATACTGACCTGGGTCTGGGGCTTGGTCCTTTGGGATTGGGAGAACCTTTTTTCTTTTGCTGGGGTATTGGTTTCGTCCCCATAATGAATGGCACTGGTGCTGATACTGGGAAACTGGAGTGTCTAAGGGAATTGCTTGTATGATCTATGGTAGCCAGTGGGGTGAGACCGAAGTCCTCTCTGTTTGGCAGGTTTGGTGCGCCTTAGAGATGGAGAACCACCAGCCTGGGGCAATGACTGCCCTGCTCTAAGCAACTTGTCCTGAAATGATACTTTCAGTTGTGTCCCACCAGAGTCAGCATTGTTACACCCACATTGAGAGATCTAACCAGCATTGCTCCCCACAGCTCTTTGCCACTCCAACTCCACCCAAGGGAAGGCCATTCAAATCCTGTATGTCCTGCTGGCGATTTGCATTGCAGTGGCCACAGCTCTCATCGTGGTGAAACTTGGGAAATGTAAGTCTCCTGTTCGTTTCTACCTCGGCCTCACATCTCACCTGCTAAGAGTGAGGCTGCTCTGACTAGTTTGGGGTGGATTTTAGCAGTGGGGCACAAAATTGGGCTGAGACTGGAGGCTCAGCTGTGACCTTAATTATGGAGCAGTTGCCATTGCTAGGTAACTTTCACTCACCTGTGAGTTAAGGTGACCGGATTTTCAAAGGGGAGGAATTTGTCTTTAGCATAACTCCCGCTAGCTTTCCAGGGGACTTGTGCTCGTAAATCTCAGAAAAATACAAACCAAAATCATTAACTAGGCCATGTTTGTGGTGACATTTTGAAGGTTGTGAAATATTCATACAAAAATGTTTTTTCAAGGGTGTTCTCGGGCCAGTGCAAAGGGCTGGCTGCGGATCCCGCTAGTGGAGAAGAAATGTTTGGGAGTGAGAACAATGAAACGGGGGCATCGCACAATGCGCTGCCACAATTACCTCTTCCACATTAGCACAAGGAGAGCTTGGGCCCGACAAATGAATTCCTTTCCTATTTAACTTTGCAACCAGCTAGCCACACACAAACCGAGACAGGCGCCTTGTGGCAGCAAGCAGATTTCTGCTCCGCACAGCAGTCAGAGCCCTGCATTGCTCTGGGAAGGCTGAGCCTTTTCACGCTCAGCTTTGCTATGCCCCTTTGAGCTGTCCAGCCACATTCCATGCCCGTGTGTAGCAGTAGCAGCTGCACCGCATAACTTGGGGCCACTGGCAGCTCAGTGTAACATAGAGCAGCCCCAACGCAGCTCTACATTGTACCGAGGACCGAGCTGGTGTCCAGAATAATGAATCCCGGTGTTGAGCAGAGTGCGCCTGTAGTGGAGGATCACAACTAGCATGAGGGAATGGACATTAGAAGTCTAGGGTAATAACAGGGAGGAAATCACGTTTTACAGCAGCAGGGATGTCCCCAAAGTTATGGGTTTCCCCTGCTGATAAATTTTACTCTGCTATCAAAAGTCTCATGTCTACAGTGTCCAAGGGTCTTGCCGAAGCCCAGCTGGATCGAGATACGATTAGAAGAGATGCCAAGAGAAATCTATCAGATCACCAGGACTATATAGGTGAGAGGATAAAGGAAATGTTTCTATTCCTTGTTAGACTTCGCGGATCTCTTTTGGTCCTTACACCTCAAGGGAGGAGAGAGTGGGGCCCATGGGCTCAGGTGCAGGGCTGGTGAAGTTGATGTAGCTCCTTGGACTACAATGGAGCTGAGCAGACATACATCAGCTGGGGATCTGACCCCAGCTCAGACAGGACTCTAGATTATTGTGGGGTGTGGGAGAAACATAGGAGGTGGAAGCAGCTCTTAAAAGTTGTTGGATAACATTGTCCTGCTCCTAGGATCACTGATTATCCAATGAAATTTTGTTTTGATGAGGTCACGTTTCTACCAGTGTCTCATTGGCTGAGAGTGTTATCCTGCTGGGGAAGCCATGGGCATGAGCGGAATTGGGCTGTACAGGGAGTAGGCACATGCCTGGGGCCCCCATAAAGACAACTCCTGCTTGGGTGAGTGGGAACTGAGACCCGTCTCCTCCAGGAAATTCCCTTGACCATCTGAAGAAAGGAAGCAGGAATATGGGCAGGGGGGGCCCCAGCCCTCCCAGAAGAGTGTGGTGGTGTGTCCCCAAACACCCAGCAAATGGCCCCTGCCAACCTACCTACAGTTGGTATTATTGCACAAGGGTAGGGCCAATAGGAGCCCTCATGCTGAGGTGTGCCTGATGCCCCTGAATTGTCTTAATGCAGTCCTGGATCTGACCTGTTTTTTCCACCACAGTTCCCCTGTGTGGGTCATTGACTGGATCTCTCTTAATAAAGACTGGTGTTAATTTGCTAATTTGCCCCTGGGACTCTAAACGCTGTAATGAGCCTGGACCCATCTGGACTGCATGGTTGTCTTTGTGTAGCATGTCCTGGACACTCAGAACTTCACAGTAACAGTGGGTTAGTACTCAAATCCTGCTACTTCAAAAGGGGGTCTAAGCAACAGCTGAGTAGAGGTTGGCTGCTGTTGTGCCTAAGGCATGGGCTGGAACTCACAAGATCTGACTTCATTTCCCAGTTTTGCCGCTGACTCCGTGTGTGACCTTGAAAGAGTCACTTCATTTCTCTGTGCTTCAATTCCACTATCTTTGAAATGGGTAACATTTCTTGTCTATTTGTATTGTAACCGTCTCTCATTCTGTGTCTATGCAGTGCCAGAGCAAGGGTCCCCAATTTGTGTTTGTACAGCACCTGGCACAAAGGGGCCCTAAGCTCTGGTGGGGCTTGTAGGTGGCACTGTAATATAAATAAGTAATAGCTATAATTGAAACCTATTTACATCCTTGCAAACGACTGCGCTTGCTCCATAAATTTCACACACTCCTGGATGAATGTGTGAAATCCAGCGCTCCTCAGGGGTGGAGCATGTGGGTGGGGCAGCATGAGGTCCTGTGTTGTTATTTAAAATGGAAACTCCCCATTCTCTTATCTTCCTTTTAGAGTTAAAGATGTCCAAAGAATTCAACGTGTTTAACAGTCGACTTCTTAATGGTAGGTTCTGCTGATGTTTGTCAAGAGGTTGGGCATAAACAGTTCCCTTGTCACAAGATGTGCAATAAAATCCTGGGGATTGCACATGGGTGGGGTCTCTCCCTTCGACACGCCCATGTACAGCAGTTCTTTTCTGCCCCCTGTTGTTTGCAGTGTCCAAGGAGCTGGCTGGGGTCAGGCTGGGGATCGAGGAGATCCAAGCTGATTACGTGAAAGACCCATCACATCTCCAGGACGCCATAGGTGAGAAACATCCTTTTCCTTCCAACGCCTGATCACTGCTACTTCCTTGTAGAGGGACCCCTGGGTCTGATCTTCCCCTGTGGAGGGGAAGCTGAAAAGGAAGGAGAGAAGGAGGATGAGAAAGGGGAAGTGTGAGGATGGAGCCGGGAGCCCTACATGGATAATCCCATTTTAGTTTGTGATCAGCTGCATCCTGCGCCCATAGGCCACCCCAGGTTTTATCCTGAGCCCCGTTCATGCTGCAGCAGAACTTTGGATCTCAGACCCTGATCCAGCAAAGGCACTTATGCATGTGTAACCCACTGGTGAGCACGTGTGACAGGTCCCCCACTGTGCTGATCTAGGAGATGATTGGGTAGCTTTGTCTCAAGCTGTAGTATTTCCTGCTTTTAGCCCTGGAGGACCCCAGTTCAATCCCCAAGTTGTTACCCACGATAGCAGCTGTCAAACAACTCTACGCTCCTGATTACTGTGTGGTGTAACACATGCTCAGAGCAGTGGTTTTCGACCTGTGGTCCGTAGACCTCTGGGGGACCACAGACTATGCCTAAGATTTCCAAAGGGGTCCTCGCCTCCATTCTAAAGTTCATGGGTCCGAAAATGAAAATAGGTTGAAAATCACCGGCTTTGTGTTTAAGTGCTTTGCTGCATTGTGGTCTCAGTACCCTGTAGATACGTGGGAGTGGTGGTGGCGGTGGTCGGGTGCTCTGGTTTGCTCAGCGCTGCTGAGAGTTCACAGGGCCTGCAGAAGGAATTTGGGAATGCTCAGCCTTTCTGGTATCAGGCCCATCCAGTGGAAACATGAGCCGGGTTCTGATCTTGGTTCTGCTGGTGTCAGTGCCGTGACTATGGATTTAGACCTACGTAGAAAAGCCCTGTGATGCAGAAGTGGAGCGTGGGCTACGTCATTGTGAGCCTACTGAGGTAAAAATTCCCTCACTGAATACAACAGTTGGCTTGAAGGAAAATCAATGAGGTGCTTAGATAATATAATAGTGGACTCCAGTATCAGAGCATAGATAGGTCGAAGGCTGTGAATGGGGACAGAGAGTGTGTTTGCGGATCGATGGACACAGAGAAATTTCCAGCTGCTGTAAAGGAAGTTCTGAGCCAGCCTAGAAATATCAACCTGTTGATTCCGGTGGCATTTTTCTACCCCCTGCCTCCCCTGACAGAGATAAAGTCGAAGGACCTGGATGAGGTGAAAAGGAACCATGACAGACTCCAGGAGGTCTTGAGCAGGGTGCAGGACGAGTTACGGAACCTCAAAGGTAAAGAGGCACCGGGCAGGGCTGTGACGCCTGTGACAGCGTTAACCTCAAATGCTCAAAGTCAGTGAAAGGCAACAGGGAATAGCATATTTGTCTGTCCTATTCCCAATAGGCCTATGGCCTGTGTAGCTCCCCCTGCACTGAAACTGACCACATCTCCCCAGCTGGGAGTCCCAAGTGGCTGTAGCGCCGGCACAGATGTCTCCTTTGCCACCCTCCTGTCTGGCCCCGATTCTCTCATTGGTTCTATGCCTTGGGCACCAGAGTTGGTGTAGAGCCAGCGAGAGACTCGGGGACCCATAAGCCATTCCCTGATACCTGCCCTCCACCCAATGGAAACAGACACAGCTGATAATCTTGGCCCTAGTTGCTAAATACATAAAGAAGCCTAACATGAGATGGATACAATGCTGTATAGCAGAAGCCACCAGATGGTGCTGTTGTACATCAGCTTGCAAGTTCTCTTTCCAAGCATGTCAGCTGTATTCAGTCTTTGAAGACATGCTATGTCGTTATTTGCAGGCTGTGATATTTTTGGAGGGGAGCTGTTGCAACTAGCAAGGGAGTTTGCTCCCTGCCTGACACACTCTAACAAGAGTCAGTTCTTGTGGCACAGTTGTGCCCAGGAAACTGGGCATCAGTGTCTGGGCTGAGATCACAGACTGGCCTGCTTTTTGTTTATGGGCACCCCGTTTTCAGGACTAGTTCACAGAGCGAAAATCAACAAGTTATACTAGGAAAATATTAACTCTGATTTATTTTTCAACGGGAAAGCGACCTACCAGGCCCTGCCATCTGCTACCACATGTCAGAGGGGTGACACTGCCATGTAACTTATAAAACCACTCCACAGAGGATGAATACAAATGTATGAATATTTGCAACAAACTATTTGGCAAACTTTTCAGGAGGGTGCGGAGAAATTTCTTCGTGAAATTTATTAATAAGTCCAAATACTGAATAAATGCTAGAATTTCTTTAACTGCTTGTGAGCACTTGGACTGCATTTTGACTCTCTAATGCAGGCTTGTCCCATAATTTGACTTCTCACAGAATTCACCTGCATGAAATGTCCACCTGGTTGGCAGCGTTTTGAGAAAAGTTGCTACTTCTTTTCAACATCAGCTAAATCCTGGCAGGACGCTAAGCAGTTCTGTACTGATCAAGGGTCTGGCCTGGTTATTGTTAACACCGAAGAGGAACAGGTAAGCCAGCCACTCAGATTCCTATTGTGTATCATGCAGAATGGAAGGAATTAAGCTCAAGGGGCCATATTCTGTGCTGTTACACCAGGGTGAATCTGGAGTTTCTCTAGATTTACCCCAGCATAACTGAGATCACAGACTGGCCCAAGTTCTCCAGGAATTTAGCAATATCTTTGGGTGTAGCTTGCTGCTCAAGGGACATTGAGGGGACTTGGATACTTACAGTCATTTGAAAAATGTTGCGTGAGCTTTGTGAACAGAAATCTCTGTGTCAGATGTGGATGGTTTGATGTGAATCAAAATTCATGTGTGTGTTGGGGGCAGTTCTAATCCCTTGTGAATTCAAATCACAGAGTTTCATGGGGACCTAGAAATAACATTTGATTGCTACTGACCTGGGCAGGATTTCAGCTGCTGACCCAGAGGTAAAATGCTTTTCACAGCAGTTCACTACTGCACTAGGAAAGGCCTTTTGATATCCTGTTGAAGACCCTATTCCAGATTCCTCATCAAGACATTGGAGAAGGAATCCTGCCCTGAGGGAGAATCCACCTTAAATTTTAAATTGAGCCCAGTGCCTGCTGGGAACAGGACTTTGGGAGACTAGTTGGTGCTGGGAGGATGCCCATGTAGTGCAGAGGTGGGCAAGGTACTGGTGTGAATCTGACTCACGAGCAGCACAGCTCATAGCATCTGTATTTCACTATCCCATCTTCAGTTGTGGATTTAAGGCTCCCCCAGTAACCAGGGTGCAGAATGGGACTTAACAGGGACTGTAAAATGCATGGAGGACACTTATGGCCATGGATTTCACAGTCCCCAGAGGCAGACCCTCAGCAGCTGTAGAAGGATTGAAAATGATCTGCAGTCCTCAGGCAACAGCAGCGTAATATTCAGCCTTATTATTATCACTTATCTGTATTGTGGTAGCACCTAGAAGTACCAATCGGGGCCCTGTTGTGCTAGGTGCTGTACATACGTCACAAAAAGACAGTCCCTGCAAGCAGGCCAGCGTTCACCTCCGATTCTAAAGGGGAAATTTTCAGGGCTAAGGGCAGAGATGATGAATTTGAAGTACAGCTGATCAGAAAATGATCTTTTCTTTTCCTGTGGAAAATTTCATTTTGGGGGGCAAACATTTATATATTGCAATTTTTTGGCTGAAAATCGAAACATTTCAATTTGGAAATGCTGCTGCAGTGCCACATGGGAGCTGTAGTTTGGATGCCTCAGGCCCCCATTCTTTAGAGGTCGGGCAACCCAGTCAGTCTACATCTCCCACGATGTACAACAGTCATTCCTCTTGAAGAGAGGAAGTGATGCATCATGGGAGTGCCTGCTGCATCATGGAAATGTAGGGTGGCAGCCCTAATGTAAAGGGTTGGGAAAACAGAGGGAGGGGTGAGAATCTACAGCGACAGACTCTGCTGGCCACAAACACAGGCCCCCTGAAACCTCCTCACCTCCTGCTTGGGATCATGATTGTCTTCTTCACCTGTTTTCCCACATAGACGTTTTTGTCAAACCGCAACACTGAGCGCAATGTGTACTGGCTGGGCCTCAGCGACTCAGCGAAGGAAGGGGAGTGGCGCTGGCTGGACGGCAGCCCCCTGTCTGTCAGGCAAGTTCCTCTTTGTTCAGTTTCTTTGGAGAGAGAACTGTCCCTTACAATCAACTGTTTCTGCTTTATCTCCTGTCCCGCTAAAGAGCCAGATGGAGCATTGATACCAAAGCAATTGATACTAGAGGGGTCTCTGGTCCCCTTTAGTGGCTAAAGCATGTAAAGAAGGTTATGAGTCTGCAACTGCCTCCATGCTAATGTCATCCAGGGTCAGCACAGAGCAGGGACTGGACCTGGGATGTTCCTGGGGAGCAGAAAGCTGCTTGACCATGGGGCATTCTGAATGTCCTGCTAAGGAACGGTGCTGGGGAGAACAGCAACATGGCCCAGGGGACAGGGCCGTGGACAAGGAGGCAGCACTCCTGGGTTCTAGTCCCAGCCCCATGAGTGTGCTCTGCTGGCCGACTGTGAGGCACGTCTCTCCCTGCTCTGTGCCTCAGTTTCCTCACCTGTAAAATGCACTGGAAACTGATGTCGTCCAAGCTGAGAACAGCTCCGGCTTGAGCAGTGACTGGGCCAGCTTCCCCCTGTTCAGTGGCTACCACCAACCTGCCATGGCTGTGAGCTCCAGGCATCACCTCAAGGAGTGAGTAGGCAGATCAGTCTATGCCCACCTTGACTCTCTCTGTTAAAACTATCAGACCAGTCAGTGCTCATTGGCGTCGGTGATGTGGAGACCTGTCCCCTAGGAGCTGGCTCATTTCACACCCCCTGCATGGATTAGGTTTTCAAATCAGAGACCTCTAATTTCACGTGGCTTCGGTTTCCTTCTCAGTTTCTGGGGGCCCGGGGAACCCAACACTGCTGCTGAAGAGTGTGGCACCCTGCACTCTGACGGGAACTGGAACGATGCCACCTGCTCCTCGACTCATTACTGGATCTGCGAACGGCAGTGCTAGCTGAGTCCCTGAATCCGCAGCAGGGAGGGGAGGTGTCACACAGCCTGCCCCACGTGGGACTGCTCCGGAGCTATCGTCTCTCTGAATCAGTGATTCTCAGACTGCCACTCGTGAGCTGCAAGAGGCTCTTTAATGTGTCCCCTTTGGCTCTTTTCAGCACATGATATTACAACACTGCGATTTAATTATTAACTGATGAATCTGGATGCTTTTACTATGTTATTAACCCATTGAGTTATCAACTTACAGTAAGCTACTAACTTATTTGCTGTGAGAATAATATGTACAGATATGAAACTAAATATTTCCCATCACACTGTTTAAATATGAATAGTACTATAGTCAATGAAACAATGAATTCACCCTACTGTGGCTCTTTTGCGTAACAGAGATGGCTAATTTGACTCCTGAGCTACTGAGGTCCGAGTATCACTGCTCTACATGCTGGGCGGCTATTGCAGCGAGTGGCGCTATGGGACAGGATCATGGAAAGCAGAGGTGGAGAAGGTGACTGGCATTGGACCGTCTAATCCATTTCCCTCCCATACAGGTGCCCAGGGCGGGGTTGTTCCCCTCAGGGCTCTAGCATTAAATGTGGCTCCCGCCCTTCCCCAAAGAGGTTGGAATTCCCCAGCCTGGTCGATCTCATTGCCAGGCTGTTCTTCCTGACACTGGGCCAGAGTCTGATCTCAGCTGCGCTGCTGTAAATGCAGAGGCTGTACTGGCTTCAGGGGACTCACCCCGAACTGACATCGATGTGAGTGAGATCAGAATCGGGGCCATTCGCCCTCAAACGTCCTTTTCTTAATTTCATCCCATTGCTCCTCGCAAGACCCCCTCAGTCAGGTCTATCTTGGAGGTCAGGGGAGGCCAGGAGGTCTGTCTGGCCTCCCCTCCATTTTCCCAGCCAGGGAGTGGGGAGTATTGACCTGGGAAGGTTGCAGGGGAGTTTTACTGGGACTGTCTGCATTGGGGATGGGAGACTTTCCTTGAGGGAAGATACCTGAGCATGTAACATGAGAACCCAGGCGGGGGGGTGTGGGGGGGGGTGAAGATCACGTGACCTCCTGGCCCGGGAAAGAAACAAAGGGAGAGGAGGGGCTGGAGAGTTTCAGTTTGGAGCTGGCTGGGAAAATCGAGGGGAGGCCAGACAGACCTCCTGACCTCCCCTGGCCCCCAAGATGGACCTGACTGAGAGGGGTCCTGTTGTCTGTACCTGCAAGACCTGTCTGGGACTGTGTTCCTGTCATCTAAATAAACCTTCTGTTTTACTGGCTGGCTGAGAGTCATGGTGAATTGCAGGAAGCCGGGGGTGCAGGGCCTTGTCTCCCGCAAACTCCGTGACAGCAGGATAAACATATTAATTAAACAACTGCTTGTTGGAGAGGTGATTTTCTAACTGGTGCCGGGACGCAGCCCAATCTGCTGTAAATCAGATTCGGCATCACTGCTTTACAGTCCATAGGGCCAAATCCATAGCTGGTATAATATAACTGGCGTTAAGGGGCCACATCTCCAGCTGATGTAAATCAGCATTGCTCCTTGGAGTCACGCAGCCATATCCCCCGCTGGTGTGTATTTACATAGTTCCATTGACTTCAAATAGCTCTATGCCAATTTCCACCAGCTGAAGATGTGGCCCAGAAAAGTGGTCATCTCTCTCTCTCTCTCTCTCTCTTTGATATCTGGGGAGTTTCTGTTCCGGGCGTTTTCTTTTTTAAATACCAGAGAGTTTGTTACAAACATTTTGCAGGCGTATGCAAATTCAAAGATCACCTCTACTGGAGCATGGCAGCCTGTGTGGGTTTCTCTTCTAGTGGACGGTACAGGAGTGGGTTTACCACATTTACCAGGGGCATGCGAGTGAAAGTGTGTGACACCGTGTGAATCAGTGTGAGAATGTATGTGCACACGCATGTGTATGTGCATCTGTGTATGTTTGTATGTTGACACCAGCTAAGGAGCTAGCCTATTTAATTTAATGAACTTATTCATGATTTACACCCATATATACAAGATCAGAATGAACCCCCCTGTGTGTGTTATTCCTGGCTATCACGTTAAGGCTAGGAGCAGCAGAACTTTGGAGTTCTGGTAGTGCTAAGTAAAGATCTCCAGAGTAGATTCTGATCTTAGTTACACTGGTATAAATCCAGAGTCACACCTTGACACTCAGTGGAGTGACACAAGATTTACACGCAGGGAAGAGTGCAGAGCCTGGCCCTTTGGCTGAACACTTCAGTGTATGTATGTTGTGGAGTTTAGGCCATGAGCCCCTGGGAGGAAGGATGGTGAAAATGGGGAAACATCTTTGCTCCATCGAGCAGGAACATGTAATATGATTCAGCAAGTCAAGGGTTAAAGGATTACTTTAGGAGCTCTATCTATAGCAGGTGAAAAGTCATTGCAAGCAACCCTTGTTTGGATGCCCTGGGCTCATGATCCCTGCAAGGCATCCCTAGGCGCTTCCAAGGTTTGGGTTACCTAGCTGCCTGTAAAGCCTGGGACACGGTCATTAGCTCAGGTTTGTCTGGACAGGTACTGGTTTCTTCCCACAAGAGTTGCAGTTGCCCTGGCTTCCACCCCCACTAGTGACCTCCATCCCACAATTCAGTGCTTTGTGTTAAGAAATTCCCACAAGCCCCTTCACCCAGGAACTACTGGACAGGTGAGTCCCAGAATGCACTGGAACAACCATGTCTGCAAGGGGTGGATGGACCTGGTGAGAAACACAAACACATATACTGTAATGATCATAATAGGACCCTCACATCAGAGCTCACAGCTAGTATGGGAAGCGTCCTTCTTACCCTAACCCATGACGCCTTCCTGTGTGGGCAGGACAGGGCCAGTTATAGGTGATGAGGATCACTGGGACTTAACAAATGTGGTACATTATTAGCAGGTGCAGATATATCCTCTTCTAGTCCCTTCTTCACAGCACTGTGGTTTGCTGCATCAATGACCATCTTATTTATAAAATAAATAAACAGATGCTTAAAAATAAAAGTGTTGCCAGTCTATACCTCCAGCCCTACAACTGCTACTGGGCTACACACTGCTCTGGCGATCTGACGGGCATTATGGAATCGGTATCCCACAATGCACTAGGGGTGAAACTGATCTCTCTGCAGAAGGCTAGCCCAAGGCTTAGGGCATAAGGAGGATGTACGTGGTGCCTCGGCCGGTGCCTCGGATGTGTATTGATGCCCACTTTCCAACAGTCCAGCTCATAGCATAGGCACACTTATCTGTGGCAGGGGCCTGCACTGGCACTGATCCCTGCTACAGGACTGAGGTATCGATTTAGTTGTAGGATAAAAGTCTAGCCACCTATGCAAAGCCAGGGAAGGACTGTGTGTTTCCTCCACAAACCACCCAGAGCCAGGGCGTGGGGACATTGGTGCAGCTAGGGCACAGGTCTTCCTATGGGGAGAAGCTGCAGTGGGGCTGGCTGCTAGTAGAGACAGGATATTGGGCTAAATGAAACACGGGTCCAATCCAGTATGGTGACTCCTATGCTCTAGAGCGTGGCTCTCAACCTTTCCAGGCTACTGTAGCCCTTTCAGGAGTCTGATTTGTCTTGCATACCCCCAAGTTTCACCTCACTTAAAAAGCACTTGCTTACAAAATCAGGCATAAAAATACAAGCGTCCCAGCACACTATTACTGAAAAATTGCTGACTTTCTCATTGTTACCATGTAATTATAAAATAAATCAATTGGAATAAAAATACTGTACTTACATTTCAGTGTATAGTATATAGAGCAGTATAAATAAGTCATTGTCTGTATGAAATTTTAGTTTGTACTGACTTTGCTAGTGCTTTCAATGCATCCTGTTGTAAAACTAGGCAACTATCCAGATGAGTTGATGTACCCCTTGGAAGACCTGTGCGTACCCCCAGAGGTACGCATACCCCTGATTGAGAACCACTGCTCTTCAAAGTGTGGGCAGTAGACCCATGCAGCTCACCACCACTCCACCAGCCACCCCACGGCCATGCACCCCGCGGCGGGGTTGTGGCATAGCTACACTCCATGGCACACAACATGGTCTCCCCTTTTACCTGGCTCCTGTGCACAGCTGAGTTCTGCTGCATTTCAGGCTATTTGCATAACCTTATTCATCCGAGCCCCAGCAGAGAGAGGAACTGAAACTAAGGGAGTAACACAACTGCCCTGAGCGAGATACTGAGCGCAAGGGAGTGCTTCAAGCAGAACTGGCTC
Organism: Emys orbicularis; assembly: GCF_028017835.1. Classification (NCBI taxonomy): domain Eukaryota; kingdom Metazoa; phylum Chordata; order Testudines; family Emydidae; genus Emys; species Emys orbicularis. Next base: position 5,135,728 of record NC_088701.1, on the reverse strand, counting down.
TGGGGTTGGGGTGGGGTGGGGTGGGGTTGGTTCAGCAGCAGCCCACCTAAGCCCCTGGTCCCCAGCAATAAGGAATGTCTCAGCAGGAGCTCTATGGGAATTGGCTGTGCCCTCCACCGTCACCAGGGAAGAGACTGGTGAGACAAACAGGTAAAGACAAAGTGGTTGGAAACAGGGCACCATCTGTAGCCAGGCTTAGAAGGGGCAGATGTATGTTGTGTTGCGGTTGTGTGACGTGTGCAGCCATGTGCATTGTGGGGTGTGTGCAAGGAGCATGTACCTACAGACATGTGTGCTTTGTGTGTGTATGTACATGTGTAAGCCCCATTTAATGTGGGTTATGTGGAGGGTGCATATGCAGTTGAATGTACTGTGCTTTGTGTGCAGGACTGTGCGCATACACATGTGCTGTTGTGTGAGCGAGTTTTCTGTCTGTGTGTGTACATGGGTGTGTAGTACATCCATCTTTCTGTGTGCAGGGCTGTGTGCGTTCTGTGTGTGTGTGCAGAGGTGTGCGCCATTTGTATGGGAAGAGGATTGTGTGTGTGTAAGTATGTGCAGAGGTATATGCTGTAAAGTGTGTGGTCATTTTGTGTGTGTGTGTGTGTGTGTGTGTGTGTGTGTGTGTGTAGCATAAAAAAGTGCAGATATGTGTGCTCTTCGTGGTGTATATTTGTTCAGAAGGGAGAGGGGTAAGATGGGATAAGGTCAGTCAACCATAAACACAATACATCTCCCACTCAAATCTAGTGGTAGCTGGGGAACCCCACTGTGGTTCTCACTTGCATCAGTTTAGATCTTTGTGGAAGAAAATGACTTGGAAAATAACAGGGGAACCATAACCGACTGTGGGCTGAATTCTGCTCTCACTCAAATGCAGGCAATGGGCTGATGGTGTTAGCAGGCCTAGTTCCTCTGGAGCTAGTAGAATTGAACTGCTTGCATCCGGGTGGAAGTTAGTGGGGCTGGATGTGACCAGATCCCAAGCTGGAGTAAATTGTCATCACTCCATTGACTTCAGCACAAGGACGCTGATTTACACCAACTGGGGATCTGGACCTTTGTCACTAAGGGCACGTCTACATCAGGAGATATTTTAATTTGAGGTTTACATTTGGGAAGAGTGCAGAACATCAACCGTTACAAAGTTAACTTCTTCCAGTGAATTGGCAAGTCATTAACTCCAGGTCATAAACTCTATTGTAGACAAGACCTGAAGGTAGAAATAATATTAAAATGTCACCAGGATCAGATATGTCATGTCCAAGACTCTAGGACAGATCCAAGAGGCCATTCAAACCCATACAGATCCTGGCTGTGCTGTAAGATTGAACTGTGTTTTAACAGTTTCTGGGAAGAGCATAACTGTAACCCCTGACCAGGCTGGATTTGTAGCAGGGATGGGATGTAGGAGGCTCAAGAGAGAGCAAAATCTCCCCAACCACGTCCGGACATACGACCTCCATGCCCAAGGCAAAATGCTTCTGAAGAGCAAATTTGTTTCCCTTTTGGAATACGCTTAGCATCAGATATTTTCTAGGGCTGTCAAGCAATTACAAAATTTAATTGCAATTAATCGCGCGATTGATCGCACTGTTGAACAATAATAGAATACCATTTATTTAAATATTTGTGGATGTTTTCTATTTTCTATTTTCAATTTTCAAATATATTGATTTCAATTACAACAAAGAATACAAAGTGTAGAGTGCTCACTTTATATTTATTTTTGATTACTGTAAAAAACAAAAAAATAGTATTTTTCAATTCACCTCATACAAGTACTGTAGTGCATTCTCTTTATCATGAAAGTTGAACTTACAAATGAGGAATTATGTACAAAAAATAACTGCATTCAAAAATAAAACAATGTAAAACTTTAGAGCCTACAAGTCTGCTCAGTCCTACATCAGTCAATCACTCAGCAAACAAGTTTGGTTACCATTTGCAGGAGATAATGCTGCCCGCTTTGTTTACAATGTCACCTGAAAGTGAGAACAGGCATTTGCATGGCACTGTTGTAGCTGGTGTTGCAAGATATTTACATGCCAGATGTGCTAAAGATTCATATGTCCCTTCATCTTCAACCACCATTCCATAGAACACATGTCCATGCTGATGATGGGTTCTGCTCGATAACGATCCAAAGCAGAGCGGACCGATGCATGTTCATTTTCATCATCTGAGTCAGATGCCACCAATAGAAGCTTGATTTTCTTTTTTGGTAATTCGGATTCTGCAGTTTCCACATCTGAGTGTTGCTCTTTTAAGACTTCTGAATGCATGCTCCACACCTCGTCTCTCTCAGCTTTTGGACAGCACTTCAGATTCTTAAATCTTGGGTCGAGTGCTATAGCTATTTTTAGAAATCTCACATTGGTACCTTCTTTGTGTTTTGTCAAATCTGCTGTGAAAGTGTGAAAATGAACATGTGCTGGGTCATCATCTGAGATGGCTATAATATGAATATATGGCACAATGCGGGTAAAACAGAACAGGAGACATACAATTCTCCTCCAAAGAGTTCAGTCACAAATCTAATTAACGCATTATTTTTTTAATGAGCATCATCAGCATGGAAGCATGTCCTCTGGAATGGTGGCCCGAAGCATCAAGGGACAGACGAATGTTTAGCATATCTGGCATGTAAATACCTTGCAATGCCGGCTACAAAAGTGCCATGTGAACACGTGTTCTCACTTTCAGGTGACATTGTAAATAAGAAGCAGGCAGAAGTATCTCCTATTAATGCAAACAAACTTGTTTGTCTTAATGATTGGTTGAACAAGAAATAGGACTGAGTGGACTTTTAGGCACTAAAGTTTTACATTGTTTTGTTTTTTAGTGCTGTTATGTAACAAAAAAAATACATATGTAAGTTACACTTTCACAATAAAGAGATTGCACTACAGTACTTGTATGAGGTGAACTGAAAGATAGTATTCTTTTGTTTATCATTTTACAGTGCAAATATTTGTAATAAAAATAATAATATAAAGTGAGAACTGTACACTTTGTATTCTGTGTTGTAATAGAAATCAATATATTTGAAAATGTAGAAAAACATCCAAAATATTTAATAAATTTCAATTGGTATTCTATTGTTTAACAGAGTGATTAATCGCGATTAATTTTTTTAATCGTGATTAATTTTTTTTAATCGCATGAGTTTACTGCGATTAATTGACAGCCCTAGTAGTTTCAGAGGGCAATTATCATGGAAACCTTCCTGCTACACAACCTTCAGTCCACCAACCTCCACGGGAGATGGCACTAGCTGAATTCCGTGCTTTGCCACCATTGGATAATTAGGGCCAGATCCCCAGTTAGTGTTATTCTAGACTTGTCTGCCCTAGAAATGTTTGTTGCTTTAACTATATACTGGTATTGCTAAAGTGGAAAACCCCAGGTAGCATGAATGCAGTTATACCAGCATAAAAGTCTTTATCCTGGCATAGCTTCTTCTGATACAGGAAGAAGAATAAGCTATATTGGTATAAGGCACCTTCCAACCAGTATAAATGCATCTACACTGAGGCTTATACCAGAATTTGGGTAAAAAAAAAATCACGCCCTCAACCGACAGTTATACTGGTCACAGGTTTCAGAGTGGTAGCCGTGTTAGTCTGTATCAGCAAAAACAACGCGGAGTACTTGTGGCACCGTAGAGAGTAACAAATTTATTTGGGCATAAGCTTTCATGTTCTAAAACCCACTTCATCAGATGCATGGAGTGGAAAATACAGTAGCAAGTATATATACCACAGTACATGAAAAGATGGGAGTTGCCTTACCAAGTGTGGGGTCAGTGGTAATGAGACAATTCAATTAACAGTAGACTACCAAAGGAGGAAAAATCACTTTTGTAGTATAATGAGGATGGCCCATTTCAAACAGTTGACAAGAAGGTGTGAGTAATAGTAGGGAGAAATTAGTATGGGGAAATTAGTTTTTGTAATGACCCATCCACTCCCAGTCTTTATTCAGGCCTAATTTGATGGTGTCCAGTTTGCAAATTAATTCCAGTTCTGCAGTTTCTCATTGGAGTCTATTTTTGAAATTTTTTTGTTGAAGAATTGCCACTTTTAAGTCTGTTATTGAGTGACCAGGGAAACTGAAGTGTTCTCCTACTGGTTTTTGAATGTTATAATTCCTGATGTCAGATTTGTGTGCATTTATTCTTTTTCACAGAGACTGTCCGGTTTGCCCAATGTACATGGCAGAGGGGCATTGCTGGCACATGATGGCATATATTATATTGGTAGATATGCAGGTGAACGATCCCCTGATGGTGGGGCTGATGTGGTTAGGTCCTATGATGGTGTCCCTTGAATAGATATGCGGACAGAGTTGGCACCGGGGTTTGTTGCAGGGTTTGGTTCCTGGGTTAGTGTTTTTGTTGTGTGGTGTGTAGTTGCTGGTGAGTATTTGCTTCAGGTTGGGGGGCTGTCTGTAAGCGAGGACTGGCCTGTCTCCCAAGATCTGTGAGAGTGAGGGATCATCCTTCAGGATAGGTTGTAGATCCTTGACGATGCGCTGGAGAGGTTTTAGTGTGGGGCGGTAGGTGACGGCTAGTGGCGTTCTGTGACTTTCTTTGTCGGGCCTGTCTTGTAGTAGGTGACTTCTGGGTACCCTTCTGGCTCTGTCAATCTGTTTCTTCATTTCACCAGGTGGGTACTGTAGTTTTAAGAATGCTTGATAGAGATCCTGTACTGGTATAACTCTTCTAGTGTAGACCAGCCCTCGGTGTTGCTCTCTTGGTGTCAATGAGCCAGACTCCAGTTGAAGAAAATCAGCTGTCGCTCCACTGAAGTAAATGCTGATTTACACCTGCTGAGAATCTGGCCCATAAATGGTAACAGACTTTTTCTTTGATGAGTTTCACCTCTTTTTTTCCCCTGTGGGTGAACGGTCTCAATTTCTGTCCTAATTATGTGTTATCCACAATGATTTGCTGAGCAACTCCTCCGCTTGTCAGACCATTTGCCATATTTTGAAATCCAAGGACACATGGCCTCACTTCCTTTCCCTGACTGGATAACTGTATCGCCATGGATCAGGTTTCTAGTAGCAAAGGTTCACGCTTACAGGTTCAAAGCTCTCTTACCAATGCTGCTTTAGTTGGATGTTGCCAAAGAGCAGCTGCAGTGAAGATGATTTGGTTTCGCCAGCTTGAGGGCAGCCTCTCAGACTGTGGTGTCAGCATCAGATCCTGCAGTGGTATCCTCTAGAGAATTCTCACTTTCTCCAAACACTTACCCTTTTCCTTCCTTGTTTGCAGGGATCTACTTATTAGCAGGGGGACCAGCACATGCAAGTCACTTCAGATCTGGTGAGTCCATATTATTTCCTCCTCATGTTCCTTGGATCAGGCTTTCTGCATCTGGGCCAGAGCAGAGTCCTGGGCCATAGCATGGTGCAAAGCGAACCTCGATGAGATGCCAGTGTAGAGATAACTCTACTCCCAGCTCTGCTGGTGATTTATATGCGACCTTGGACCTCTTCTCTCTTTGTGCCTCGGTTTCCTCCTCTGTGAAATGGGTGTAACAACTTCAAACCCACCTTCAAACAGGTGCTTTGAGATAAAGGGACTGATTCTCCTGTCCCACACGCCAGTTTTATTATTTGTATTACGATAGCACCTCAAAGCCCCACCTGCAATCAGGACCCCATTGTGCTGGGTGTTACACAGTCACATCATCAGAGACCGTCCCTGCCCTGAAGCGTTGACAGTCTAAATTTACAAGACAGGCAAATGTGACGGGACAGCGGCAGGAAGTGATTTGCTCAAGGTCACATGGTGGGTCAGAAGCAGAGCAACAAACAGCACCCAGGGCTCCTGAGTCTTAGACTAGTGTCCTAACCACTAGGCCACAGTGGCTTTTGGCTTTGCTCCGTAAACTAAACCTACTGGACCAGCCAACATCTCCTAACTTCAGCAGTTTCTACAGATTTTCTCCATTATAAGGGAGAAGAGAATGGGGCTCCAAAAGAAATGAATAATATACTCATCATCCTTCTAGTAGTGAAGAGGGCAGTTGGTGAAATCTCACTGCAGGTGTTCTGTAATTCCAAGGCTACTAAGAGCTCCATGCCCAGGATGTGGAATCTCCTATGAATGTTCTCAGATGCAAATGATTTGCTCTAATCAAAGTATATTAGCTCATTGGGCCAGATCCTCAGTTGATGTAACTTGAAGCTATGCCCTTTTATACTGTCTGAGGATTTGGCCCAGATTACTGTACTGGGATTAATTCTTCTCATCTATTTAGGCTCACCTGATAGTTTTTCCAATGAGGAGGATTATGACGATGTGTCCCTGTCCGAGACGTGCGATAACATGCAAAGGAGGCTACCAGCTTATCAAGACAATACAGATGTAGCAAGCCAGAGAAGCAAGGAAGGCAAAGGTAGAACCTACATCTTCTCCTCCTGTTCGCTCCCTGGCCTGAACCGATCCCTGGTGAAGTCAGTGGGGATTCACCAGAGATGGGTTGGGGCCCACGACTGCATGTGGAGTTACACTCCCAGCAGCGGCGTGGCCTGGAGAAGCCTGCATATTTGATCGTGGGTGAATTGACGCTTCCTCCAATGCCTGCACTTTCCTTCCTGTTTGCAGGGGTTTACGTGCTAGCCGGGAAGCCAGCATCTTCAAGTCTCCCAAGGACAGGTTAGTTGGAGTTCCTGCAGGCTCCTGTCCCTTGGACTCTACTGCCTGTGTTGCTCTGGGTAATTGGATTCATATGGACTACGGAGCAGCCATCAGATGGGAATGACTTTTGGTTGCTATAGACCTGGAATCAATCAATCTGTCTAAAGGTTTTATCCTGCCACCTATATCTGACCACCTTCCACATAAAGTTAATAGTATTAGCAGAGTCCCTAGTGGACTTCATGGAGTCTCTACCACTTCTCCCTTTTGGTTTGGATTGGGACTGATGCCCTAGAGATTAAAGTCCTCATATCCATTTTCCCTGACACCCACAGCCAACCCCATGCCTGGGGACAGATTGGAGCCAATGCCTTAGAGGTGAAAGGTCCTGTGTTCCCTTCCCCAACCTCTGTCTTCTGATCTAACCATGAGACTCCACTCACCTCTCAGAGCTGGGGAGAGAACCCAGGAGTCCAGATGCCCAGCCCTAACCACCAGGCACCACTCTCCTCTCAGAGATGAGGAAAGAATGCAGGAGTCCTGAATTCCAGGCCACACCCAGATGTGACCACTAGACCACACTGCTTCCCATTACTCATTTAAAAGAGCGAGCTATCATCATTGTTTTCAGTGCAAGCCAACATGATTCTGAAAAGTTTAAATAACCACAAAGTCTTCCTTTAACATCAAGAGCCTGGGTGAAACCCTGTCCTGGGGTAAATGATTCCGGGATCCGTCCTGCTAGGAAATGCTGAAAGTACAGGGAGATACTAACCAGTGCTGCTCTCCACAGCTGACCCCATTCCTGACGCCAATCAAGGAATAGGCTACAGACCGAAGTCCATTGTGACACTGTATGTCCTGATGGGCATTTGTTTTGCAATGTGGGCAGTTCTCCTCTCACTGGCAGTGGTGAAATGTAAGTCTCAGCACATGTTAGTATGGACACCTACGTGGGGGGGGGGGGGGGTGAGGGAGGGGCCTACTGATGTTATTCTCTTCTCTGAATTAATATATTTGTGCTAGGATAGGCATGCGACAGGGGCAGAAATGGGGAGAGAGCATCACAGATAAGCAATTAACAGAAAAAAATCCATTGCTCTCACACACACACACACACACACACACACACACACACACACACACACACACACACACTGATTTCAGTTACACTGGTGCCAAAACACCATCAACACACACTGATCTCACAGTGGTGCCAAAGCATCCACACACACTGATCTATTATCCTAGTGCCAAAGCATGCACACACATGCGCGCGCGCGCACACACACACACTGATTTCAGTGCCACTCATGCCAAAGAGCCCCCAGTATACACACTAATCTCAGTAACACTGGTGCAACAGCACTATAATTTGTGTCTCAGATCTGTTACACTAGCGTAAATCCAGAGTAACTCCAGCAAAGTCAACAAGGAGTCTGGTGGCACCTTAAAGACTAACAGATTTATTTGGGCATAAGCTTTCGTGGGTAAAAACCTCACTTCTTCAGATGCATGGAGTGAAAGTTACAGATGCAGCAAAGTCACAACGCTGTAAGCCTCATTTGATGTTGTCCTGAGCCCTGACCTGACTTGGTATTACTTTACACCCACCTTGCACTGATATAAATGACTGCACAAGGTTCAGGGCAACAGGGGCTCAAGCTCTACCCATACTAGCAACAGTACTTTACCACTGAATGTTAAATGGGCTCGTGCTATTATTGAACACGGAGAATGGGGATGGGGGAGTGCTACCAGCAACTCCAGACAAATCCCTGCTCCAGTGATTCACCCATCAGGTCCTCTCCAAGAGAAAAGTGAGTGCCATATCCTCCTTCCCCCCCCCCCCAAGTGTTCTTATAATTATTTATTATTATTACTTGTATTACAGTAGCTCCTAGAGAACCTGACCAAGATCAGGGCCCCATTGTGCTATGCACTGTACAGGAATATAGAGAAAGGCAGTCCTTGCCCTTTCAATCTAAATGGATGAGGGTACATGTACACAGTAAAAAAAACCCAGAACCTATGGCAGCGGTCTCAGACCAGGATCAGTTGACTTGGGCTTGTGGGGCTAAATATAGCAGTGCAGATGTTCGGGCTTGGGATGGAGCTGGGCTCCAGGACCCTCCCTGGTTTCAGAGGCCAGGGTCCAGACTGATCCTGAATGGCTACATTGCTAGTTTTAGCCCTGCAGCGTGAGACCCGTGAGCCTAGCCAGTTCACCTGGGCTCTGAGACTGGCTACCACAGGTCTTTTTTTTTTTTTTTTTTGCTCTGTAGACATACCCTAAGAAAGACAAAGGGTGGGAGGGACTCCTGTCAATGCAGTCAAGTCCCATACCAGCAATCCCACACTTAGGGATCAGATACTGCTCTTGGTTACAGTGGTGTAAATCCGGAGTAACTCCACTGGGTCAGATACTCAGCTGTGTAAATCAACATAGCCCCACTGACATAAAGGCATAAGCCAACCTCTCCTTATTGGGTGGTAGGAGGAAACTTCCCCTGGAGTCAGGTTATCACCAGTGCACCTTCCCCCAAAGCAGCGAGTGGAGGCTGCTGTTGGAGACAGGATACTAGACTAGATGAGATTCCTGATATGATCCAGTGTGGTCATTTCTAGCTAGCTGAGGATCTGGCCTATTTATTTTAGCATGAATGGAAAAAGCCATATTCTTTTGTTTCCTTTTTAGACGTGGAGATGTCAGAGGAGTTAAAAGTTTTAAACTATAACCACTCGGAGAGGCTAATGAACGGTAGGTTCTGGGACGCTAGCTAACACGTCGTAGGTACTTCTGGTTAAAAGTGGGAAGTGCTGGGTTTGAATTAGGGGTGGGTGGGTCAATTTGGCCACGCTAATCCTTTCAGGAATCCTTGGCCCATCTCTAGCACCACCCACTGAAGCATCTCAAAGCTTTTTGTAAATAATGAAAAAAGCGAAACAATCTGATTCTCCTTTCATTTATATCAAGAAAAGAACCATTGACTTCGATAGAGTTACTTCTGATTTACACCAGAATTACACCTTTGGACCTGATTCAGCTCTCACATCAGTCTATATTAGTGTAGCACCACTGACACCAATGGAATTAGTGCAGGTGCCCACTGGTTTAAGTGAGATCAGGATCAGACCCGCTGAGCTTAATGGAGTTACTCCTGATTTACACTGGATAGTATGAGAGGAGAATCAGATGGAGAAACTGAAGCTGCAAGAGGCGAAGGATTGGGTTACGGTCACACAAAGAGACTGGGCACGTAGAAGATCCTCAGCTGATGTAAATCAGTAAATGCCAATTGACATCAATTGAGGCTTACTGTTAGCACTTACCTGTATTGTGGTACCACCTGGTGGCCCCATCCCTACTGTGCCAGGCGCTGTGCAAACATATAAAAAAAATCACGGTCCCTGCCCCAAACAGCTTACACTCAAAGACAAGAAAAATCAGATGAAAACAACAAATGAATGGTAGGAGCACACGATCACAATGAAGGAATTAAGGATCTGGTCCGTCACGAGGAAGTCTGCCTCTCATGGAGCTGAAACTGAATTTCAATTATTACTTGCATTACACCAAAGTCAGGGGTCCATTGTGCTAGGCACTGTTACAGGCACATGGGAAAAAAACAGCCCTTGCCTGCACAATCTAAAGAGAGAGGGAAAAGAGACTTGCCCAAACTAACAGACAGAGGTGGGACTAGAACTGAGATCCCAAGCACAGCACCTCAGCTGCTAGACCATGCTGCCTACTGATTCATATGATGCTTTGCACTTTTCAGTGGTGCAGGACCTGGCTGATGCCCGAATAGAGCGAAAGAAAATCCAGCACAACATGAACAGGAGCTATAAGGAATTGTCGGATTTGACAGGTACATCAGGCATCTTTTCATCACTGGTGTTTTCTCACGGTCTGTTCATGGTACCAGTGAAAACTAGGTTGATTGTTCTCAATTTTACCCCAAGAAGCATCAAAAGGGGCTGGTGAATGAAAGTCAGCTTCTGCTCTTGTATAAATCCAGAGTAACTCAACAGAAGACTATTGAGTCACTTTGAGTTTAGGGCCGTGTGAATAAGAGCAAGATTTGGAGAAAGGAAGATTCGAAGGCAGGCAGAATCCAAATAGAAAAGGATTTCCAGGTCAAAATGGTTCATGGGAACAAATTGGAAGACAGTGAAGTGGCTGGAAAACATGTGACACGCTCCCAGAGAGCCACCTCACTAAATAAGCCAAAAGCTGCTTTCTGCATAAGCCAGAGTTTCCAATGGTAAAGCAGGGCTGTCCTGAATTCTCCCTTACAGCATCCATCTGCAATGCTTTCCCAGAGCCTATTCAATGTTCAGCCGGCTGGAAGAAGTTTGGGAAAACATGCTATTACTTTTCAAATACGACTACAGACTGGATGGGTGCGAAGCAGTTCTGTACTGATCAAAACGCTTACCTGGTTATCGTTAACAATGACAACGAACAGGTAAGCCATCCCCTCTGTTTGCTATAGTATGCCATTCACAATGGAAAGAGTGAGGCATAAAGATTCTGCGTTCAGCTCCATCCATGTCAATCCAGAGTGACTCCAGTAGATTCAGAGGTATTTCACAAGTTTGCACTGCCTCATCTTCCTCTCTGACTGATGTAACTTGACTGGCTGCAATTAAGTTACACTGACGGGAGAAGAGAATCAAGCTTGGGGTAGGAGTTTGTGACTTTCGTCACAAATGTGATTTGAGATTTGACCAGATCCTGAGATTTGTAAATCAGCACAGCTCTAATGAAGGCAATGGAGCTCTGTCAATCTAAATCAGCTGAGGATCTGGCCCTTTTGACTTCAGTAGAACTACACCAGCTGAGGATGTGGTCCTGAAAACCCATCTGTGCTTCTTTTAGAGCACTGGGGAAGAGGCTATGGTGGGAGGACGTTTGTCAGAGACATGCACCCTGCCCGACTGGGAACTCCCAAACTCATCTCCCCTAAGGCAGGGAAAAAACATTCAGAAGGCCGTGACTTTTGATTGCTAGATAGGGTGACCAGACAGCAAGTGTGAAAAATCGGGACAGGGGGTGGGGGGTAATAGAAGCCTATATAAGAAAAAGCCCCAAATATCGGGACTGTCCCTATAAAATCGGGACATCTGGTCACCCTATCGCTAGACAGCTGGCTGACTTACAAGTGAAAGGCTGTTGAGATACCATGCCGATGGATGCATTGGAATTGTACAGACTGACCGCTCCGTTTCACCTTGCCAGTCCCCAGAGCCATCAGGCTGGCCTTCTTCATATTAAATTATTTTCCACTCTAGGCTTTTTTGAAAGACTGTAATAAACAGAAAAGGACATACTGGCTGGGACTGAGCGATGCAGAGGAGGAAGGGAAGTGGCAGTGGATAGACAATAGCCCGTATTCTGTCAGGTAAGCCCCTTCTCATGCAAATCCTTTAATCAGAAAGTTAGTCCCAATACTCGGGAGTTTTGAAGCCATTGATATGTCTGTTTTGTCTCTTATCTCATGAAAGGGGACTGAGCAGGATAGGCCCAGAACAGGCACTGACCCTGGGAAGCAGAGATGCAGAACTGGGGCTGGAATCTTAGCATGGGAGGACTCTTTTACATGAATTTAGTGCCAATAAAAAGTATCCCGGAGACTGAAGTCCTTTGTTTATCTGCAGAGAAGGTACAGCCCTCCTTCTGCCCTGGCTGTTCCTTGCCAATACGCCTCTCCTCTGCCCTGGAGGGATTCCTCTGGTGTGAGAGGGGAGTTCAGTCTCCATGGCCTGTTCCATCCTTGGCCTCTCTGCCCTGATGGCCAACATATTTTTGTGAGTGAGTGAGTTTCTCACAACATCCTGCCTGTCCCAATGTTGGTACACAGGGCGGAAACCAGTCTCTTCCATACTTATGGTCTTCAGATAGCCTATTCTGCCCTCCTTGCTAAGGGTTCTTCTTCAGGTTTTTCTTGGATGTCCTTGATTCCTCACACCAGTCAGTTTCTACTTGGCAGCTTCATGTGGGAATCTATGTGTTGGCATTCAGAGTACAAGCCCCACATATGTCCAGCAATTCCTTCTGATTCTGATGGAAATGAGCTGTGAGTTGTTGATTTCTCAAATATCTTCATTGGTGATGAAGTTTTTTTTCAATCAACTCCCAGAATCTTTCGTAGGCACTAAATTTCCAAAGTTGTCTAGTTTTCTGTCTAAGGTTTTAGTAAATCTCCAGGTCTTGCAGCAGTATGTTAGCACCGAGATTACATTTCAATTGAAAATTCTCAGGTTTTGTTCTAGTACTATATCTCTTTGATTTCTATATGTTGCTGAGTTTAGTAAGTGCTGTGGATGGCTTTACTATCCTTGATGTCACTTCCTTCTTGAGGCCTCTGTTAGCTAACTTTCTTGACATTTTTGCATTCTACTGTAATGTTACTGCTTGACATCTGGGTTTCAAGGATGTTTGTTTTAGCATAATTAATTCTGAGCCCCACTTGGCGTGCTATTTTTGCCAAATTCTCTGTTTTTGTTTTTAACTTTCCGGGGATATTGCTCAGTAACACAATATAATCAGCAAAGTCTAGGTCTTCTAGGCATTTTGCCATCTACCCATGCTATATCAGTGTTTGTGTTGCTAATACACTTCTTTCTTCATTATACAGTCTATTGCAATGCCAAACAATGGTGGAGATAAAATTTAACCCTATTTCATGCGGTCCACACTGAACCAGTCTGCGGTCTGGTTGTTCACCCTTACAGAGCACTTTGCATCGTTATACATGGCTTTGATGTTGCTTATGACTTTAACTGGGATTTTGTAGGATTGAAGAATCTTCCACAATGTATGTCTGTGCAGGCAGGCAAATGCCTTTTGAAAAAAGAAGAAAAAAAATCAATACAATTGATGAAGAGTGGAGTTTGCTATAAAGGTTCTAAATGTGAATATCTGATCTACATAGGATCTTTTGGGCCTGAATCCAACTGGTTCTTTTCTAAGCTTTTCATCCACTGCCTCTTTCATTCTGTGTAGTATCACACTGCAGAAGGCTTTCCCTACAACAGAGTAATGTAACTCCCCTCCAGCTGTTACAGTCAGGAAGATCACTCTTTTGGGGTATTCTGACAATGATTCCATGATTCCACTGGTCAAAAGGAAACCCCCTTTTCCCCAAATGTCATTGAACATCTGTCAATTTTGGTAGTATCAAATACTTTCAGCATTTCTGCTATAATTTGGTCATCTCCCACCACTGTTACTTTTCAGATTTTTGACTTCAGCCTGTACTTCTGACATCTTTATTGGATTGTTGTTAATGTGAAGTTGATCAGCTTCCCGTGTTTCATCAAACGTGGCGCTGAAATGGGACTGGATCTATTGACGACTTCTTTGAAATGCTCTGCTCATCTGTTTTATCGGTTCTACTTCAGTTGTAAGCCTTTTTCTGTCTGCTTTTTATTGGCCCATGTCTGGTTTTGAAATTTTCACACATATTTTTAGTCACTTGGTAAAAAGCTCCGTGGTCTCCTAACATAGCAGCAACAACAGCAAGTTCAACTTCAGCTGCTAGGTCTTCAACATATCTTTCCTTGTGTTGCATCACACTGTTTTTTCTGCTTTCTTATACTCCTCTTTTGGCTTTTGCCAATAGTTTATTGGTCTTAACATTCAGTTCTTTCCTTGATGAGATACCACATCTCTTGGCTTATCCAATTCTTGCTCTGTCTATGTTGATAACCAACTGTGACTGCTGCAGCTTGAATCATATGGTTTCTGAGCACTGCCCATTTTTCTTCCGGTCTGTGTCTCACCTCTCTCTGCCTCTGTCAGTGCCTCAAGCCTGTTTCTTAGTTCAAGTTGGAATTTCTCACACTACGCTTTTGCTTTCAGTTTTATACTGTTGATTTTCCTTTCCCGCTTTCTGCTTAGCATTGATCATTCTCAATTTTAATTTCAGTTTAGCAATGCAAAGATTGTGGTCACCATTAACATCTGCTGCTCGATATGTCCTTACATCGTAGACGGATTACTTGGATCTTGAGCTAGTGTGGATGTGATCAATCTGACTTTTCATTTTGCCATCTGATGAAATCCAGGTTTCTGTGTGTATTCATTTGTTAGGGAACAGGGTACTTGCAAGAACCAGGTCGGTGACCAAGCACAATTCAGTGAGTCTCTCACCATTTTGGTTAATGGTTCCCAACCCATGCTTCCCCATTGCTCTTTCCATTCCTGAGTTGTCACATCCTATTTTAGCGTTAAAGTTGCCCATCACAAGGAGGAAGTCATGTATAGGTATTCAGTCAATCACACTTTGGAGACAATTGTAGAATTCATCTTTATCCTCAGCACTATGTTCCTTTGTTGGCACTGTATGATGGACATTTTTAGGAATCTGGTTTGGAATCTGGCACATATGATGTTTTGGTTAATCAGTTCTCAGCCAGTGAGTGATTTTTCAGCAGAATCTGTCAAAATGAGAGCTACTCCCCCGAGTGTTGTTGTCACTATGACCTGAGTAAATGAGATGTTTCTTCTCTGGCTTGAAACGCTTCTTATCCGCACCTATCAACCTGCTCTCACTGACGCTCAAGATTTCAAGTCTATTGTTGTCCCTCTATTTCATGACCTGCAAGATCTTTGATGTTTGAAACATTGTTCTCATATTCCAATGACCAACTCTGAAGGCCAGCATCAAACTTGTGGGGGTCCTGGCTTCCACCAGGAGCCTTCTTGCAGCATGAGGGGGCAGCAGTGTTCATTTCTACTGAAATGTTGAGATATTTTTACTAGGCTAGGCACAGTTGCTAACTTTCACGTGGTAAATAAGCACCCCGACTTTCACAATAATCAAGTCAATCCCATTTCAAAACAAGGCCAAAACAAGCCAATCCCTAAGAACTAGGGCTGTCAAGCAATCAAAACAATTAATCACTCAATTAATCACCCTGTTAAACAATAATAGAATACCATTTATTTAAATATTTTTGGATGTTTTCTACATTTTCAAATATATTGATTTCAATTAGAACACAGAATACAAAGTGTACAGTGCTCATTTTATATTTACTTTTTATTACAACCTAATACAAGTACTGTAGCGCAGTCTCTTTACAATGAAAGTTGAACTTACAAATGTAGAATTATGTACAAAAAATAACTGCATTCAAAAATAAAACCATGTAAAACTTTAGAACCTACAAGTCTCACTTTCAGGTGACATTGTAAATAAGAAGCAGTCAGCAGTATCTCTTGTAAATGTAAACAAACTTGTTTGCCTTAGCAATTGCCAGCAAGTTAAAGAAGTATGGGCTGGATGAATGGACTATAAGGTGGATAGAAAGCTGGCTAGATCGTCGGGCTCAACAGGTAGTGATCAACGGCTCCATGTCTAGTTGGCAGCCGGTTTCAAGCGGAGTGCCCCAAGGGACGGTCCTGGGGCCAGTTTTGTTCAATATCTTCATTAATGATCTGGAGGATGGCGTGGACTGCACTCTCAGCAAGTTTGCAGATGACACTAAACTGGGAGGAGTGGTAGATACGCTGGAGGGTAGGGATAGGATACAGAGGGACCTAGACAAATTAGAGGATTGGGCCAAAAGAAACCTGATGAGGTTCAACAAGGACAAGTGCAGAGTCCTGCACTTAGGATGGAAGAATCCCATGCACTGTTACAGACAAGGGACCGAATGGCTAGGAAGCAGTTCTGCAGAAAAGGACCTAGGGGTTACAGTGGACGAGAAGTTGGATATGAGTCAACAGTGTGCCCTTGTTGCCAAGAAGGCTAACGGCATTTTGGGCTGTATAAGTAGGGGCATTGCCAGCAGATCGAGGGACATGATCATTTCCCTCTATTTGACATTGGTGAGGCCTCATCTGGAGTACTGTGTCCAGTTTTGGGCCCCACACTACAAGAAGGATGTGGAAAAATTGGAAAGAGTCCAGCGGAGGGCAAGAAAAATGATTAGGGGGGTGCAGCACATGACTTATGAGGAGAGGCTGAGGGAACTGGGATTGTTTAGTCTGCAGAAGAGAAGAATGAGGGGGGATTTGATAGCTCCTTTCAAGTACCTGAAAGGGGGTTCCAAAGAGGATGAATCTAGACTGTTCTCAGTGGTACCTGATGACAGAACAAGGAGTAATGGTCTCAAGTTGCAGTGGGGGAGGTCTAGGTTGGATATTAGGAAACACTTTTTCACTAGGAGGGTGGTGAAGCACTGGAATGGGTTACCTAGGGAGGTGGTGGAATCTCCTTCCTTAGAGGTTTTTAAGGTCAGGCTTGACAAAGCCCTGGCTGGGATGATTTAGTTGGGAATTGGTCCTGCTTTGAGCAGGGGGTTGGACTAGATGACCTCCTGAGGTCCCTTCCAACCCTGATATTCTACGATTCTATGAATTGGCTGAACTAGAAGTAGGACTGAGTGGACTTGTAGGCTCTAAAATTTTACATTGTTTTGTTTTTGAGTGCAGTTAGGTAACAAAAAAAACTAGATTTGTAAGTTACACGTTCACGATAAAGAGATTGCACAACTGTACTTGTATGAGGTGAATTGAAAAATAGTATTTCTTTTGTTTATCATTTTTACAGTGCAAATATTTGTAATCAAAAATAATAATATAAAGTGAGCACTGTACACTTTGTATTCTGTATTGTAATATAAATCAATATATTTGAAAATGTAGAAAAACATCCTAAATATTTAATAAATTTCAATTGGTATTCTATTGTTTAACAGTGCAATTAATCACGATTAATTTTTTAAATTGCAGTTAATTTTTTTGAGTTAATCACTTGAGTTTACTGCGATTAATCAACTGCCCTACTAAAACCCCAACACTCTATGCGACTAGATCCCCCCAGCGTGCAGTCTGGGACTGTGGTGGGCCCACTGTGCACCCCTGACTCTCTCCCCCCCTTGTTCCTGCTTGCCCCTTGCCCCTGCTTGCCAGGAGCCGATCAAAAAAAAAGAAGAAGCAACAAGCTAAAAGCCAAAAACTAGCCAACAAGCAACTCACAAGCCAATTAAGCCAAAAACAAGACCAATTTCTGTGTTTTTTTCGTGGGTTTGGCATGTCTGACCAGCAGCCCCAGCATGTAGGAAGTGGGGTTCCATTATGGTGGTTAGTTGTTATTCTTCTCCATTGTTATATGGACTTGTCCCTCTGGTAAATGAATTGACACTAAGGGACAAATTGTGACTTAGCATAAGTGGGTGCATCTCTGTGGATTTGCACCTGCTTTCACCAGACCAGACTTTAGTCCTAGGGATTCATTTCACATAGACCACCAAAGAGCCATCAGATGGGGACATCTCCTGGTTGTTTAGTCAACTGGTCTGGACTGACCCATTAATTTAGAACTGGAACTCTCCAGTGTTCAGAGCAATCCAATCTCCCCTGCCTTGGAAGAACTCTTGCTGGAGAGTTGCCACTCTTGCCAGGGTTTGAGTTGTTCTACAGAACCTTCCCCACCTACAGCTTCTTCCCAGTAAGTAAGGGTGGCACAGTGCCCTCCCAGCGCACCTCCTTGTGGTACAGCAAGGCCCTGCAGGCACACTTCCCTCAGTTCCCTCTACAAGGATTCAGAAATAAATCACTCTCCTCCAGAATCTTTAAACAATATTCCCCTTCTCCTGGGGGTCTAATTTATTTATTATATACACATAGGTCTTCTGATTTTCAGTTGTAATGGATAAAGACTGATAAAACACCACGATACAAAAAGAAAAAAAAATCCCTGTTTATCGGAATAAACACTGGAAAATATTACTTGTATCTAAGGGCTTGTCTGCACAGAGCAGTAATTCGGATTATGGGAGTTGGGATGGGTGATTTCTAAAGCCTACTAATGTGTTGTACATTAATTGGTCCGTGTAGACCCTGCTGGTATGGACTAAAGGTTCCCAAGTGCGCTTTAACGTAGTGCTGTTTGAAACAATACTATGTTAAAGTGTGCCTCGGGAATATTACAAAGAGATGGCTTACAGTATATACACATTACTAATTACAGTACATATGAAGAGAAAGCCCTGAAAATCCCCAATGTTTGTAACTCAAATATTGCTAAAAATAACCCCCCCAAATTGAAATTAATAAACCTCACAAACTAGAAGCCTTATTAATACAGCTTCGCCCAAAATAGCTCAATGTTCGGTCCAGGGTCTTTCCAGCCCTCCTTCTTGGGATGGGGGATTTCAGTCCTGGCCTCCCTGGCCCATAGAGTCTCACCTCAGATTCAGGGGTTTTCCTAGGTCTCTTTCTTGGGGCCAAGGGGATTTCCTGTCAAGCTTCTCCCACAGCTTCCCTTATTGGGCTGTGTTTATTACCTCAGGCCCACTGTGGCTTTAAACCAGCTTCTCCTCCAGCTGGTCCTTTTTCACATTAGTCCGTTTTCTGCCTGGACTGGGAGAGCTTAGCTGACATCAACCTTCCACTTCCTGCAGTGTCTTCCTGTTTTGAGGGAGGAGGCCGAATATATCCGGACCTCTTTCCCAGAGCTGGTTCTGCTTGGTTAGGAGAGGGTGAAGCCTTGCCTCACCATCTCTACAAGACTTCTGGTCCTGGACTCTTAAAAGAATAGCACAGGTTTTCACCAATCACAGACTCTTCCCTGGGACCAATTCTCCTTTCCCCATAGCTGCCTTTGTCATTTTCCAAGAACCTGGGGTACTAAACCTTAAAAGGACGACACCACAGGATAGGGATGGGATGACCCCTAGGCCCTACTACCCCGACACTGCAGGGAAACCATTGACCCATTGATATGCCTGGCATTAATTCCCCTCTTGCTAACACCAGTGCAACTCCAGAAAGCCAGATTCCCAGCTCATGTAAACTGGCATTGCTCCATTTACATGTCCACTTACATCAGATGAGGACCAGAATGTACAGATGACGGGACTTACTGGTGTAAGAGGAGAATCAGGTCTGTAGCGTTATCAGTACCAGATTTGCCATGGCGCCACTGGCCATGGCGCTGGGCCCACGTTCCAAAGGGCCCTGGCCCGGCCCACTCTTCTCCACTCCCCGCCCACTGCTCTCTCCTGCGGGGGCAGCGGGCAGGAGCTTGGTTCCACTAGCAGCCAAGCTCCCCCCCCCCCGCCTCTTCCCCTGAGTATGGTGCGTTCCCACCCCTCCCCATGCTTCTCCTGCTCGGGGGAGGAGGCGGAGAAGCAGCGGGGGCAGGGCCTTGGGGAAGGTGGTGGAATCAGGGCATACCCCCTCAAGCCCCCTGCCGTGAGCCGCTCAGGACAGGGGGCTGGAAGCACCCCCACGGCTCCAGCCCACACCCCCAGCCCTCTGCCCTGACTCCTGCACCCCCTCACACACCCCTAGCCCCCTGCCCTGACTCCTGCACCCCTACGACCCCAGACCTGTCTCCTGCATCCCTCACAAATACCACACACACCCAGTCCTGACTCCTGCACCCCCCACACATACCCAGCCCCACCCTGAGCACCAAATGGAAGCTGCCCCAGGTAAGCGTGCCACACCCCAACCTCCTGCCCCAACTCTGAGCTCCCTCCCTCACCCTAGCTCCTGGCCAGACCCTGCACCCCAACCCCTAGCCTGCTCCTGCACCCTAAATCCCTACCAGACCCTGCACCTCCAGCCCTGTGCTCAGTGCACCCCCACCCTCAGCTCAGTGCAGAGAGAGACGAAGGGAATGGGCTAGAACCAGGGAGAAAGTAGGCACCCGCTCTATGTGGGCAGGGGTGGGGAGGATCCTGTTTAGCCCCTCCCCAGCCCTGCTGTGCTTGCAGTTTACCCCCAGCCCCTCCCTTGCTCCAGGGACCAACCCTAGCTCCCGCCCTGCTGTGCTTTTGCCCCCAGCCCCTGCCTTGCTCCAGTCAGCAGAGACTAATCCTCCCCCCATGCCCCACTGTGCTCATCTTGCCCCTCGCCCCTGCCTCACTCCAGCTGGGGACCAATCCTTCCCCCCCACCATGCCTCACTGTGCTCATCTTGCCCCTGGCCCCTGCCTCCCTCCAGCTGGGGACCAATCCTTCCCCCCCCCCACATGCCTCACTGTGCTCTTGCCCCTGGCCCCTGCCTCACTCCAGCTGGGGACCAATCCTTCCCCCCCACCATGCCTCACTGTGCTCATCTCACCCCTGGCCCCTGCCTCACTCCAGCTGGGGACCAATCCTTCCCCCCCCCCACCATGCCTCACTGTCAGGGTGGATAAAAATCAATGACTTTTTTAAAAAAATCAAAAAATTGGATTTTTTAAATTTAAATTGGCTTTTTGAGGAAAAAAAACTATCTAAAGATAGTTTTAATTAAGATACATTGTATCTCATCATGGAATAGGAATTATAAATTCTAATTCTATGGTATGAGACAAGATATTCATGCAAAGTTTTGTAAATGAGTTCTAATAGTTCATGGATTAGGGGCCCAATTTTATGGGTTCCACAGGCTTCTTACAGAGTATTTAGGTTAATCTTTCTATCTACCCAATGGGACTCAGTGCTCAGTCTAGAAGATACCATCAGAGATGCTTAGGTTTGCAGTTCTCAAACTGTGGATTTGTGTCTCCAGAGGTAACATGCTTGTTCACAGCAAAAAATGTTTTAAAATAAATAAATAATATATAGTGGTGAGAAATAACAGACCTCAACTCTATTGCCCCTCTGCAAATTTGTGTACACAGAGTCAATCCCTTACTTCTCTTTAAATGTGAAAAGTTTCAAAAAGTTCAATGAATAGAAGATTGTTGAGGGCGGAATAGATCTGGACCAGGAGAAGAAGTCTGGAGATAAACGTGAGAAGCGAGGGACATATGCTTTTTTGTTAAAATATTATGTTTGCTGTTGAAGCAAAAAATCCAGAATACTTAACGTTGCTGTTTTAGTTAAATAAACAATTTAAATGTCTGTGCAGTGATGTTCTCCTCCTAATACAGCCTGGCAGGAAAATCCTCCAACTATTAATGATTAACCTGTTGAATTGAAGATAGTTCACCTCCCAATGACTTCATAAATATCTGCTTCAATTATCTTTGGTAAATGAAATAACCAAACAATCATTCATTTTCTGATATAGCTGTAAAACTCATCTGAAAAGTTTTCAAAATAAATCACTGTTTAAAAATGTATAGTGTGTACCTTCTAAAAATGAAACCTACATCTATCTCTGAGTTGTGACGAATATGTTTTAAGGTTATAACAACAAACAAGAATGCACTTTTATGTAGAAAACCATGATTAAATCGAGTCTTCCTGACTAGTGATTTAAATCATGATTTAAATCAAATCCACCCTGCCCGCTGTGATCTTGCCCCTGGCCCCTTCATTCCCCAGGGGGGGCCCACAAATATGTTTGGCGCCGGGCTCACAAAAAGTTAATCCAGCCCTGGTTACCTTCTCAGAGTAAACTTTTGGTCTCCATTACACTGGAGTAAATCTGTAATCTCTCCATTGACGTCAGTTTGGCTTACTCTTACACTGTTACCAGAATATGACCCATTGATTTAATCTTAAAAACTCGATGAATTTGTAGATATCTGTCTCTTCAGTGGAAGAGCTGTATTTAATAAAGGGGGCTGAGATCTACAAAATCCCTCCTTAGCGACTACAGTTACTGGCACTGCCCTGAGAGGCGTGAACTTTTCCCATTTGTCTTAATGGGTTTTAACTCTGGAGCCTGAAGGTGACCTTTTAAATGTCAACACAGTTTAACTACATCAGCAGACTCTATGTGGCTTTGTTTTTCTTGGCAGCTTTTGGAACTTGGGGGAACCAGACATCCAGGGTGAGGAGGAAGACTGTGTCTACATGAGGTCTACTGGGACATGGGGCGATTCCAAGTGCTCCCAGCCCAATTACTGGATTTGTGAAAAGACATGGATCTGCTGACCCACTTTTCAAACACGCTCTCATTATGGGATTGAGCACAAGTCCTACTGCTCCTCCTGCACCTGCTCAGTGGCTGACAAGAACTCACTCCAGCTCCCCAATAGCTGAACTGAAGATGACGTTTCTCCTGTTTGTTAATAGTGCTCTCCTGCATGCTAGTTAGGGCTGTAGGTTCAGGGGTCCAAGTGGTCCCGAAAAAGTGGCAGTATTATACCTCAGCCCTGCTCACTTCCTCAAGCTTCACCCATAAAACGCAGAGCAGCTACACACTTCAGCTAAAATTATCAATAGTTGAAATGTAACTGTGTTGACATGTAAATGGCCACCATTGGGCTTCAGAATCAACACCCACTTTAAACAAATGAGGAAAGTTCATGACTCTCAGAGCTATGAGGCCCAATTCTTTACTTGCATCCGTTTTAAACCCACGTAACAACTGATTTCAATGTAGTTACCTGTGCATCAGTAGTGTCTACTTAACTCTCAGAAATTATGGCTTCTATAGACTAATTCTTATACTTCAAATCCACTCCTCAAAAATATGATAGTGTTGACAAGACCCCTTAAGGGGATGCAGTCACTTCACTCATACCATATATTTAGGCTTGGCAGAATTAGGTTGTTTTTATATATACTATTTTGAAAGATAAATAGTATCAATGTTTATTTAAGTATTTAAAAAAAAATTATCAATGTAAATTTTCACAGTTGTAGAAAATTATGGGCAGGTCAGACAATATTTATTTTATGACCGTAGATGTAGACATTCAAAAAGTTAAAACATTATCACTGTTAAAAACACAAATTGTCAATGTCACATATCAGAATATACAAAGTAGATATCCTTAAATCAAACTCTAATATATGCTCAAGCAGTATTTTCTTACTTTATCTATCTGTAAATTCTGATTATTAGCAATGAAATTTTTTTTGTCGGTTTGTTTGTGTACTGTGAAATTGACATTTACCAACATTGAGTGATAAACATCGAATCCTTCCAAGCTTACATATATTCCTCCTTCACTTTCTATCACTCAATGCAAGTTGCATCCCTTAAGCCATATCCTTTCATTCATTTGTGGAATAATAATTATGTGATTCTGTAGCTAGGGTCAAGTTGAGTTTTGCCCTTAAAAACAGGGATTCTGCTTTATTGTTATGTAGAAAGAACATAGCATATTTTCCTCAAACGTGCAGAAATTGTAACTGAGCACAGAATGGATTTTCTGAGGGTTTACAAGTAAATCTGTTGACTAGTTTGGATTATAATCAATTAAACTTGTGTCCTTTTAAGAAGTGCAGTGCACATTGCCAGACTTTTTTTTGTACTGAATGACAAAATCATCTGTTGCGACAAACTATCTGTTTAAAGATTGACCTAAGTGCTCTAAAATTGACGTTTGTTGGATTTCTTTAAATTTGGTATGCCTCAGGAGGATGCAGGGTAGGATTAGTGATGCAAATTTGGAGTCATTCGAGCCAGGGATTCCAGAGATATAAGCCTGGAAAAAATAGCTATTTTTAAAAAAAGGTTTCTAGGTGGGTCGGGTTTTTTTTACAGAGAGCTAGAGATCAAACTATTGATGGGATGCAGGTAAAAATGGTCTCAATCTGTTGAGTTTTACCCAAGGTAGTGTGTTGTATTCACTAAATCTTTGGGGGACCCAAACTGAGAACAGTATTTAAGAAAATGTACATTTTTACACTGTATGTGCACCAATACAAAAAAACAGCTGGACAGTTTCCATGCCAGTTTTTTATATGCTTTAATCCTTGACTCTTATAAGAGCTCTAAAATCTGCATAGTTAATTGGATTGCTTTGAAATCTGGTGTGCCTCATGGTGGCATACGGTAGAGTTAGGGATCCAAATTTGGGGTCATTTGGCCAAGGAGTTCCTGAGTTATAGGTCCCCTCCAAAAAAATGGCTTCCTTCTTTAGCCTTCTGCTTTTAATCTGAGAAGTATTAACAACTGGATGAATCTCAGGCTTGGTCTACACTACAGAGTTAGGTCAATGTAAGGCAGCTTACGTCGACCTAATGCTGTGAATGTCTACACTACAATTTTGCTCCTGCCAATTTAAGTCACCCACTACACTGACTTAATAACTCCATCTCCACAACAAGCATAGCACTTAGGTTGATATAAATTAAATAAATTAATAAAGATATCCTATCTCCTAGAACTGGAAGGGACCTTGAAAGGTCATCGAGTCCAGCCCCCTGCCTTCACTAGCAGGACCAAGTACTGATTTTGCCCCAGATCCCTAAGTAGCCCCCTCAAGGATTGAACTCACAACTCTGGGTTTAGCAGGCCAGTGCTCAAACCACAGTATAGACACTGCATTGCTTACATCAGACTGTTCCGGCTGAGCCCGGGGCTCATGGCTGGCAGTGCCCCACAATGCCCCACACAGACAGTTAAATCAATGCAAGCGCTCCTGGTGAGAACATTCAATGCCGACAGAAGGAATTAGTGTGGACACGCAAAACTGATTTAATGATTGTGGTGGCTGTAGGTGTAACTTAAGTGGACTTAACTTTGTAGTGTACACTTGCCCTTAGACCCCTTGATGGTGGTGAACTTAGCCTGCAATTACCATATCTAAGGATAACCCCCAACCTAAGACAAAAGGAGTTTGGAACAGAGTGGTTGGAGGTGCTACAATTTGTGACTCATAGGTGCCAGATTTATTTTGGTGGAAATATAATCAAACTATTTGGAGGGGAAAAAATCAGACCTGTGAATGCTTCTTGAGATGGGAGGGATATTAGGGAGGGGAAGGAATAGAGCTAGAGGGGTTTGGGGCTGGAGCAAGGAAGATTCTGGGGAGGTGGATAAATAACGGATGGATGGTAAATGTAGTGAAAGAGTTTGGGGGCTCAGGTGAGGGAGGCATGGCACCCCCACCTCTGCCAAACCATTCCAACCCACCGGCACCCCAACCACCATGCAGCCCCAGCTCTGCCAGTGGTCTAGTGGACCCCATCTTCCCTGCACCCTCAGCTCTGCCACCACATCCCAACCAACTTATACCCAAATCTTCCTGCACCCCAATACTATTCCACTGTAATATAGCTGCCCTTTGTTCCAGACACAGGATGTGATTCAGGTTATAGGAGAGGGCAAGTAATGGTAATAGGAGCATTTGTATACCAGGAAGTGAAGAGTTTAGGGAGATGCTTTCCCTGCTTGCAGTGAGGAGGCCTAGGCATAGTAGGGGGGAGGGGCCCGGTTGGCAGAGGAGTGCATTGAATGGGTCAGGGGCATGACTGGGGAGGTGTGCCAGAGCAGGGCTGGTGGGACACAGCTGATGTGCGTGGTAGGTAGGAGATAGGAATGGCTGGCTCAATATGCTAATTGTATGTGTAATTGCCCAAATGACTACTAACTTCTAACAACAACACATCTTTTCTTGTTCCAAAAACCAGGAAATTCAACAGCAAAAGCCTGTTAGCGCAGAGTTAAGGTTGCTTGGTAGCATGTTGTCCGCGTGCAGAACATTGTTGTGAGCAAAACTCAAACTTTGAAAACCAGGAAGTGCAGAGTTAACGTTGCCCATGCAACCTGGTTTTCCTGGTTTTCCGAAATTTGAGTTTTGCTCAACTCAGCGTTCTGCAAGGGGACGACGTATCACCAAGCAACCTTAACTCTGCGTTTATGTAGGTTTTTTGGGTAACAGAATACATATAGAAAAACAATAAGAAAGCAAAGAAAGAAGCCCCAAGCAGGGCAGGGGCTATTGCAGAGTGTCTGCAGTATCACGACGCGCAGTGAATGTGTCTTGGCCTGAGCATTATGCTCCAGCTCAGCTCAAACTATCCCGCTCAGGCCACTGTGATGGCCATTTCTACGTTGACTGTGGGCAGCCGAATATCGTGATGGCTTGGGAGAACTCCAGATATTCTATGCACAGGTTCTTGAAATCTGCCTCCTGGCTTTTGTGCTCACTTGGCCACTTCTCAATCCAAGTGTCTTTGCCAATGACATAGGAGATACTGGAAGGGACAAGGAGAAGATTTGTGCCTTTGATTCCGGGCTTCACGCACTACTCACTGATCTGCCGGCCGTCTGTTGAGTTCTTCAAGGATGGCCAGGCTTGCTCTCTTTGTAGGATCCCAAAGGCCACACCTGACTTGTACAGAATCAGAACAGATTGCATCCGGTATCATCTTTAATTCAGGGACATGGCCCATGGAGACTACAAGTCCCAGCAAGCAATGATCCACATTCAACTGGTCAGATTAGGATGGACCATTGCTCAGATATCCTGACCTGCCCCTATTCTCCTCTCACTCACTGACTGGTCAGTTCTAATCAGACACCTAAATACAACCTTGGTTTCCACATGATCAGCCAAGGCTGTCCCACTGAACTGGTGGCACCTTCCCATTCTAAGCTTATTTATATATTTCCCCCCAAAAGAAATATATTTCCACCTGTTCAAGTGAAGTTATTTATCCAAATTCAGGCCAATGCAATTCAGAAATGACTCTGGGCCAATAACCCTTGAAGCGAACTGAAAACAGTGACCTTTAACTATTGTTTGTGCTGGTTAAGGTGAAATGATTCACAAACTACAACTTCCTGCCACAGCATTCTCCCCATCAACATGCAGAGATTCAAGGCCCAGGTCAAGGGGCTACTTACTTGGCTCTCAAGGCCCACAGATTACTTCTGAGGCCCCAGATTAAATAGTCATTAAACTCCAGTTTCAGAACCTCACGACATTTTGCATAGCTGATCAACACACGTGTTTTTCCTTCTGGATTTTCATCAGTTCCTGGGGAAAAAAGAAAAAGATGCCGCACTTCAGAAGTTGGAGAGGGGGATACCGAGTGCAGGGAAAAGAGATAACAGGAATAGGAAAAAGGGGAATCCCAGATGTTCTCCTGCAGCTTCAATACAGAGTCCTAGGGCCAAATTTAATCCTAGAATAAGCAAGTGAACCTCTTATTGAAGCCAATCACTATAATTCAAACACTCAGATTAACGCGCCTCCCAGTCATGATAATCACGGAAGTGGCACCAGAGCTTACTTTGCCCCCTGTTCACTTTGCCTTTATCATGGTTGATAGAAGTCAATTTTTAGGAACATCGGATCATCCTCATCCATACCAGCTTGGGGCAACATCAGAGCTGGCAAATTACACTTGGCAGAATTCTTTTTTTTTTTTTTTTAGTTATTTTGACAGATAATATTTTTTATTTGTAAGCATTTTTCTATTTTTATCCATTTAAATGTTCACAGTTATAGGAAATTATGGGCAGGTCAGATAATGGGGGAGGTATCAGACAATAATTATTTAATTAGAGTAGATGTTGAGATTCAAAAAAAGTTAAAGCATTATAACAGTTAAAAAACAAATTGTCAGCATCACACATTATAATTTACAAAGTAGATATCCTTAAATCAAACTCTAAGAAGTTCTCATGCAACATTTTTCTTACTTTGCCTATCTGTAAATTTTGATTATTGTCGACAGAAATATTTGTTCATTGGTTTGTGTGTGTATGGTGAAATCAGTGTGACATTTACTGATAAAAATGAGGAAGTTACCTTGTGCAGGAACGATGGTTCTTCAAGATGTGTGTCCCAATGGGTGCTCTATGGTAGGTGTATGTGCACCCCTGTGCCTCTAATCGGAGATTTTTGGTAGCAGTGTCTGTTGAGCCCGCGCATGTGCCCTCCCTCCCTCGTGGTCTACCTCGAGGCTATTTAGCACTGCACGGGCGAACCCCCCTCACTTCCTTCTCTACTGCAGAGCCCTATAGAAAACTCCAAAGTAGGGAGGAAGGCGAGTTGTGGAGCACCCATAGGGACACACATCTCGAAGAACCATCGTTACTGCACAAGGTGAGTAACTTCCTCTTCTTCTTCGAGTAGTGTCCCTATGGGTGCTCCACAGTAAGTGACTCCCAAGCAGTACCCACCACTGGAGGCTGGGACTTCGGAGTGGAGTCTTTTACTACAGAGAGTACTGTGGAGTCGAAGATGGTGTCAGCAGCCAAATCTTCAGTGATCGCATAATGTTCTGCGAAAGTATGGGCAGAGGCCCAAGTCGTTGCTCTATAGATTGCTGAGATTGGGGTATCCCTACGGAATGTGATTGAGGTAGAAACTGACCTTGTGGCATGTGTAAGGACTCTGAACAGAAACAAGTTGCACCCTTAATAAGTGATTAATGCAACTAGAAACCCATTTGGATAATCTTCGAGCAGATATCACAGAGCTTTTGGATCTTTCTGTGGACGAAAGGAAGAGTTTAGGGGATTTCCTGAAGTCCTTCGTCCTGTCCAAGTAGAATGCTAATGTCCTTCTAATATCTAGCATATGCACAATTGTCTCCCAATTATCACAATCTGGTTTGGGGAAAAAACAGGAGATGGATCTGTTGATTCATACGGAAAGTGAAGAGAAAGTAGGGAGAAACTTGGGATATGGCCTTAGAGTTACTTTGTCTTTAATAAAAAAAGGCCGTGAATGGTGGGTGTGCCATCAGGGCCGCTATTTCTCCTATGTGCCTAGCTGAGGTGATGGCAATTAGAAATGCTGTCTTCATGGACAGGTGTAAGAGAGAACAAGTTGCCCTGGACTCAGAGGGAGGTCTAGTCAAAGCCCTGAGAACTAGGTTAAAGTCCCAGGGGCTGGAGCGGGTGGTGTCACATGTGGGAAGAGATTCCCAATGCCCTTAAAGAATCTACGCATTAGTGGGTGAGCAAACACGGAGTGGGAGGCTGTTTTCACGCAAGATGTACCTTAAGGGAGCTGAGTCAGAGTTTAAAATGTAGTGCAAAATCAGAGATATGAAAGATGAAGTTGGGTCTGTGTGTTTGGAATGACACAAACCTGGAGTCGTTTCCATTTTGTAGGTAAGTACGTCGAGTGGTCAACTTTTGGTTGTGTTGCAACACATCTTTCAGCTTATCAGAGCATTCTTCCTCTAAGCCTTGGAACTAAGGCCTGGTCTACACTAGGCTTTTATGTCGAATTTAGCGCCGTTACATCGAATTAACCCTGCACCCGTCCACACCACGAAGCTATTTAGTTCGACATAGAGCTCTCTTAAATTCGACTTCTGTACTCCTCCAAAACGAGAGGAGTAGCGCTGAATTCGAAATGGCCATATCGAATTAGGCTAGGTGTGGATGGAAATCGACGGTAATAGCTCCGGGAGCTATCCCACAGTGCACCACTCTGTTGATGCTCTGGACAGCAGTCCGAGCTCGGATGCTCTGATCAGCCACACAGGAAAAGCCCCGGGAAAATTTGAATTCCTTTTCCTGTCTGGGCAGTTTGAATCTCATTTTCTGTTTGGACAGCGTGGCGAGCTCAGCAGCACTGGCAACGATGCAGAGCTCTCCAGCAGAGATGGCCGTGCAATCTAATAGAAGGAGGGCCCCAGCATGGACTGATCGGGAAGTCTTGGATCTCATCGCTGTGTGGGGCGATGAGTCCGTGCTTTCAGAGCTGCGCTCCAAAAGACGGAATGCAAAGATCTATGAGAAGATCTCTAAAGCCATGGCAGAGAGAGGATACAGCCGGGATGCAACGCAGTGCCGCGTGAAAATCAAGGAGCTGAGACAAGGCTACCAAAAAACCAAAGAGGCAAACGGACGCTCCGGATCCCATCCCCACACATCCCGTTTCTACGAGGCACTGCATTCCATCCTAGGTGCGTCCGCCACCACTACCCCACCACTGACCGTGGACTCTGAGGATGGGATATTGTCCGCGGCAGGTTCCTCGTCGGACATGTTAGCGGACGGGGAAGATGAAGAAGGAGATGAGGAGGACGAGGCAGTCGACAGCGCTGGCACCGCTGATTTCCCCGACAGCCAGGATCTCTTCATCACCCTTACCGAGATCCCCTACCAACCGTCCCCATCCCTTACCCCGGAGACAGAATCAGGGGAAGGATCAAGCAGTAAGTGCTTTAAATATCTAAACATTTATTTTTACAAGAACTGAAATATTTATAATATTAACAATGGCTGTTTATTAAAGTGCTTAAACATGTAAACAATTATCTGCAAAAAAACTGGAATATTTACAATAGTAACAAAGGGTTTTTCATGATTTGTCTGCCTTAGGCTCTTCACAATTTAGTCCCAAGTATTTAAAATTTTTTTTACAATGTCCGGTAAGTCATGATTATGCTGCCCAAGACGCTCCACTCTTTAGTCCCAGTGCACCTACGCGAAAATCCGGTCAATATGGCCGGGGATGGAGGCGAAATCCTCATAGGAGAACTCCTCGTAGGTCTCATGAAGGTACATTTCCAGCCTGTTCATCAGGTTCCTGGGTAGGGCGATCTTAGTGGGCCCTCCGTGGTAGGACACGTTACCGCGCCACGACACCATCAGATACTCTGGTATCATTGCCCTGCAGAGCATAGCGGCAAACGGCCCTGGTTTCTGAAGGCTTTCTCGAAACATCCTTTCCCTCTGGGACTCCGAGATCCTCAGCAGGGTGATGTCGCTCATTACGCCCTGCTTTGAATTAGGGAGGGGAATGTTAGTATTGGGACTGCTTTACAGCCACGCGGTGGAGGGAGAGGGGCAGCATACAGGGATCTTTCCCTGGAACAGCCGCGAGGGGGTGGGACAGGGGCATAGTTCATGCTGTCCTGATTGCTGGCAGCAGAGACTGGCATTGCTTTCAATGTGAAAGGAGGCCAGTGCTACTAGTACAGTTTTAAGCAGCCAGAAGTCTACGGCTTACCATGATTGCACGCTACAGAAGTTCAGGTGTCCTGCCACGCTTCTCAGATAACTGCAAGACCACTGCAGGACCCCAGGCACTGAAGGCGATGGCCGAAAATTCGACCTTGTCCTGAGTGCGCATGTGAGAGGTGCAGTGCATGGTCTTGTTCACAGAGAAAGACTAGGTTCTTTGTACACAACTTCATTTATCTGTCTCAGGAATTCACTCCATTTTTCCCATTCACACAGACACATCTGCGACTGTCTCCCAACCCAGCCTGTCAGCACAGTCCCAGAGGCTAGCGCAGATTAGGAGGAGGAAGAAGAAGACGCGGGAGGACATGTTCTCAGAACTAATGAGCTGCTCCCGAGCCCAGGCAGCCCAGCAGACACAGTGGAGGGAGAACTTGTCCCAAATGCACCGAGCAGTCATGGAACGGGAGGAGAGGTGGCGTCAGGAGGACCAGCAGGCTACTGAAAAGCTGCTTGGACTTCTGAGGGAGCAAACGGACACGCTCCGGCGCCTTGTGGATGTTCTGCAAGACCGGAGGCAGGAGGACAGAGCCCCGCTGCAGTCTATCTCTAACCGCCCTCCCCCGCCACCAAGTCCCACACCCCCCTCACCCAAAGTACAAAGAAGGAGGGGCGGCAAGGGCCGTTAAAACTTTCAGTCAACCCCTGCAGACTGCTCTAGCACTAGAAGGCTCTCATTCCCCAAAATTTTAAAAGTCCTTTCCTACACACCTCACAGAAGCCCCCGTGCAAGTTTCAACCCCCACGTTTCATGTCTGGTTCATAATAAAATATTCGTTTCTGTTAATTACTGTTTCCATGATTTTATTTAGGAGGAGAGTCTGTCTGAACAAGGGGAAGGGGCATGGTAATTGGACAGGACAGTCACCTTTACCAGGGTACAGAGGCGGGGTCAGGTCCAGGATCAGGACACATACCCAGTGCAGTGACTAGTGACCCTGTTCAATCTGGGAGGTGGTTTTCATGTTCTGGGGGGGTGGGGGGGTTGCTCTGTGACTTTGTGGCGGGGGAGGGCAGTTACAGATCTAATGCATCACAGAGCCCCGCAGCAGGGGAGCTGTAACCCTCCTCCCCCTGCCAGACAGTCACATAGCCGACACATACACGCTGTCCCGCCCAGGAGGGCTGGCAGGCTCTGTTGAAACAACCAGTCCACCACTGCGGAACCCGTCATTCCTGGAGTTTAGAAGCATCATTTGCATCACAACACTAAACCCGCACCCCGCCACAGTCTGCGTCCCAGGTTTAAAACATTCCCGCGAAAACAGTAATAAAGACAACGGTGTTCATTAACAAAACAGAACAGATTTTATTTTTTGGGAAGGGGGTGAAGGGGGTATGTAACTGGAGAGGATAGTCAACGGTAACTGGGTAAAGAAACGGTGGCAAGTTCAGGTTCTGAGTCCACAAACTTAAAATTCACTGGTGACCCTGCTCAGTCTGGAAACTGTCTTTCAAAGCCTCCCGGATGCACAGTGCGTCCCGCTGGGCTCTTCTAATCTCCCGGCTGTCTGGCTGGGAGTAATCAGCAGCCAGGCGATTGCCTCAACCTCCCACCCCACCATAAAGGTCTCCCCCTTGCTCTCACAGAGATTGTGGAGCACACAGCAAGCTGCAATAACAATGGGGATATTGGTTTCGCTGAGATCACAGCGAGTCAGTAAGCTTCTCCATCTCCCCTTGAGACGGCCAAAAGCACACTCCACCACCATTCTGCACTTGCTGAGCCGGTAGTTGAACAGTTCTTTTTCTGTGTCCAGGGCGCCAGTATAGGGCTTCATGAGCCAGGGCATTAGCGGGTATGCTGGGTCCCCGAGGATCACTGTAGGCATCTCCACATCCCCAAGAGTTATTTTGTGGTCCGGGAAGTAAATACCTTCCTGCAGCCTTCTAAACAGACCAGAGTTCCTGAACACGCGAGCGTCATGAACCTTGCCCGGCCATCCAACGTTGATGTTAGTAAAACGTCCCTTATGGTCCACCAGTGCTTGCAGCACCATTGAAAAGTAGCCCTTTCGGTTGATGTACTGGCTGGCCTGGTGGTCCGGTCCCAGGATAGGGATGTGAGTCCCATCTATAGCCCCACCGCAGTTTGGGAATCCCATCGCGGCGAAGCCATCTATGATGGCCTGCGCGTTTCCCAGGGTCACTACCTTTGACAGCAGTACCTTCACGATTGCCTTGGCTACTTGCATGACAACAACCCCCACGGTAGACTTGCCCACGCCAAACTGGTTCGCGACTGACCGGTAGCTGTCCGGCGTTGCAAGCTTCCAGAGGGCTATGGCCACTCGCTTCTGGACAGTCAGGGCTGCTCGCATCCGGGTGTCCTTGCGCTTCAGGGCAGGGGACAGCAACTCACAAAGTTCGAGGAAAGTCCCCTTCCGCATGCGAAAGTTTCGCAGCCACTGGGATTCATCCCAGACCTGAAGCACTATGCGGTCCCACCAGTCCGTGCTTGTTTCACGGGCCCAGAATCGCCGTTCCACAGTATCCACAAGACCCATTGCCACCGTGATGTCCTCGGCACTGGGTGTCGTGGTTTCAGACAGGCGTGTGCTACTCTCGGAGTTCAGGTCCTCACCCCGGTGCCGTAGCCTCCTCGCCTGATTTCTCTCTATCTGCTTCAGTGAAAGGTCGATGATGAGCTGCGATGCGTTGACAACGGCCACAACTGCAGCGATGGTCACAGCGGGATCCATGCTCGCAGTGCTGTGGCGTCCGCGCTGTCACTGACCAGAAAAGTGCGCGAACTGATTTCCCGCCGGCGCTTTCAGGGAGGGAGGGCGGGAGTGACGGTTGGATGACGACAGTTACCCAAAACCACCCTCGACACATTTTTTTACCCAGAAGGCAATGGCGGCTCGACACAGAATTCCAATGGGCAGCGGGAACTGCGGGAACTGTGGGATAGCTGCCCACAGTGCACCGCTTCCAATGTCGACGCTTGCCCCGTTAGTGTGGACTCACAAAGTCGAATTACTGTCCTTAGTGTGGACACACACATTCGACTTTGTAATATCGATTCCACATATTCGATTTAACTAAAATCGAACTACTCTCGTAGTGTAGACATACCCTAAGAAGGAGCTAAGCCTGGAGGTGGAGGACCCGCGGGTTGGGGTGAAGGGTCAGTCCATTGTTTTGAGAGAGCGGGTGAGGAATGGGCTGAAGAGAAACAGGAGGGCCTATTGCCATCTGTGTCAGGTAAGGGAGCCAGACTTGTCATGGTCAAGAGGGGCAATCAGAATAACTCTCGCTTTGTCTCGTTGAATTTTCAACAGAATCTTGGATAGAATAGGAAACTGGGAAAAGATATACAAGTGGGCCCTGTCCCATGGGAAGATCAGGGCAACTGCCAATGAATGTTTCCCCAGGTCGGCCCTGGAGCAGTAACAAGGACCTTTCTTGTTCCGTTAAGTAGTGAAGAGATCCATAGCCAGGGTTCCCCAAAGGGCAGATATATCTTGAAGCACCTCTGAGTTCAGTACACACTCATTGTCATGACAAAATTCCAACTGAGACTGTCGTCTGCCACATTCTGTATCCTGGTAGATAGACAGCTCAGATGAGCACATTGTGATGGGTGCATAAATTCCAAAGTTTGAGTGCTGTCTTGTAAAGGGAGGGAAATCTGGCAGCCCCCTGGCGATTTATACAAACCATACAGGTCATATTAAATCCATCATGACTTTTGTGAGTTGTTTTTGATGAAAAGCAGAAAGTGTGCACAGGCATTCCTGACAGCCCTTAGCCCCAAAAGAGTGATATGGAAGGTCATTTCTGTGGAAAGCCATTTGTCCTGAACCTTGTGGCTGTGTAGGTGAGCTCCCCAGCATATTAGGGAGACATGTGTCCCAGGGTGGTGAATGTGGGTAGCGAGAGGAATGATCTTGCTTGTACTGCATCAAGGTTGGTGATGATAAAGTCCAGTCACTGTACCAGGGTTAATATGCTGCTACAGTGAAGAGAACCTTGCAGAATACCCTGTGTGGAGCAGTCTTTACTGATAATGATCCTGCCAAAATGGTAAGCAGTAGGAAGTCTCCTGTATGATGGTTGTATTGAGATACGGAAATAGGCACCTTGTAGGTTCAGGGCTAGAAATCAATCTCCTTGCTCTAGAGCTGGTCTTAACTGCTGTGAAGTAGGGCAAGGTGACTTCTGAGTGGCGTGACAGGTATATAGATGGCAGCTGATGTTGTAAGGTATCATTGCGCAGGCCCTCAACCAGCTCATCAAAAGTGCTTATAAGAGGCAGTTTGAGAGGTCAAAGACTGGGCTGCAGACTGTTCCCACTTTTGAGCCCTGGTCCTCTTACACTGTGGCTCATAACAGCACTGAGATGGTGGGTATTGAGAAGATTGTGACCTGTGGTGTGGTTGAGAGGTATATCTTCTCTTCTGTCCCACAGTGTAGATTCCTAAAGAGTGTAACGTGGTCTGAGAAGCCTTCAGAATGTGGAGAGAAAATCTGTCTTCTCCGCAAAGAGTTTGGCCCTTCAAACTGGAAGTCTGTAGCTCTTTGGGCAATCTAGAGAGGTGTAGCCAAAAAGAAACCCCACAACCCACCTCAGTACCACGGTCATGGAGACTGGGCAGGCATCTGTAACAGCTACATCTAGTGCTGTCTCTAGGACCAGTCTGGCTATTAACTGATCATCTCTGAGAATGGTCTGAATCTGTTCTTTTTGTGTCTCCAGTAATGTTCCGGAAACAAACTGGGTTTCCCATAATTAATAAAATTGTATTTGGCCATGACAGTTTGGTAATTCATGACTATAAACAGTAACATCAATGAATACATCATCTTGCCAAGCCTGATCATGTGGAGTTGACTTGGCATTAGGTTGCTAGCTTCATGCCTTAACCACATCCTCTGTGATGGAGTTGGGTTGTGGATGTTGAAAACAAAGTCTGCCTCTTTGGGTAGAGATGTAGGGATTTTGTTGTTGTTGTGGTTTTTGTTTTTTTACACTCTGTTGCTGGTTGGTGCGATGGAGGCTGGTGTCTGCCAGATGACTTTGGTAGGATCTAGAATCGCCTCATTAATTGGGAGGGCAATTCTAAATGACAAGGTGGTGTGCAGAATTTCCACCAACTTGTGATGTGTATCTCCCACCTCCTACAGGGGAATCTACAGCTTTTCTGCCACCCCCTTGTTAAGATCCAGAAAGTTCTTAAAATCTTCCCCTAGTGATGAGGGGTGGGCAGCACAGCCTCATCTGGGAGAGATGAGGAGAAGGGTGCTGGAGGGGTGGCTTCTTCTTTGGGTTCTTTTTCCTGTTCTGAAAAAGCTTCCTCCTGCCCCGGCTCAGGTGCTCTGGACAGCCAGGCTGTAGCAAACCATCTGGTGGACTCTCCCTGAGAGACACTGGGGACAGTCACGAGATGTGTGTGTACGTCGCCCAAGAATTACAATGTGGCCTTGCGGGGGAGAGGGAGGAAGGTGGGCATGGGCGGTGGGCTTACCTCAGGGGGCCCGTACCGTGATTGTAGGTTGGCTTGATGGAATTGGGGAGGACCCTTGTAGTGTGATGGTGGGCCACGATGAGGGGCCAGGGAAATGATCTCCTCCTGGCCAGTGTCAGACTCATCAGTGGGTAAGGGTGGTGCTGACTGGGGTATTGGCAGTATACAGCCCAGTGCCAAGACCGATTCTGGGTGCCGGGATGTGCTTGATATTGGGGTCCTGGTACCAAGTAATGGGGATTGCGGTTCTTCCCCAACCATCAGGTCTCCAGGGTACCAGAGCTCATGCAGTCCCATGGGTTCATTTGGTACCACGGAGAAGTGTCCGAGGTACGTTGTCAGTACCGATAGTTGGGTAGAGCACTCCCTAAATGAGAGTTTTCTTGTGTCCAGTACAGAAAGTTTGTTGGTGTCTCTATTTTAGAGATGGTACGGTAATTGTCTTTCTCTGGGTACTGAGGCCACAGGTCTCCAGAGTGTAAGCAGAGTCAGAATGAGCTCTCCCCTGACATCTGGTGGTGAGCTGTGGAAAAGGACTTCAGGGGCTGATCTCGTTTCCATGGGCACACCCACCCTGCCTAGCATGATGGGACTGCTTGCCCAAATGGTCACTTTGGCTGCTGTGGGATCCCCAGTCTCTTTGTTATCAGGGCAAGAGTAATAAAGGGTTGTTATCCTGGTTATGAGCAACAAAGAGTCCTGTGGCACCTTAAAGACTAACAGATGTATTGGAGCATAAGCTTTCGTGGATGAATACCCACTTCGTCAGATGCATGTAATGGAAATTTCCAGCGGCAGGTATAAATATGCAGGCAAGAATATTGGTACTGATATATTTATACCTGCCGCTGGAAATTTCCATTACATGCGTCTGACGAAGTGGGTATTCACCCACGAAAGCTTATGCTCCAATACATCTGTTAGTTTTTAAGATGCCACAGGACTCTTTGTTGCTTTTTACAGATCCAGACTAACACGGCTACCCCTCTCATACTATCCTGGTTATGTGAATCAAGGACACTAGAACTATACTTGACATTTTATGACGGAGGGACTTGCCCTCAACTAAGTAGCACTCGCTAGGCAAGAGCTAATTTTGACTCCACTAGGAATCTTGTTACATGCTGCAGAGCTGAAATCACTGATACCTAGGTCTAAGCATTAGATCTACTTCGGGCTAATGGTGCACCAGCACTGAGGCTCCCCTACTACAAGCTAAAATCAGTAAAGAGCTGAAGTTACTAAGAGCTGAGATCACTGAGAGCTGTGTTAAGTAGTGGGGGGGCTGAAGACAAGTTGGTGAGCAGCTAGCAGAGAGGAGTGGATAGTGGAGCAGCTGGCAGAGAGGCACAGCCGGCGGTGAAGACTGCAGCAGAACCCCACGGAGAGGCGTGGCAATCAGCTGTCAACCTGAGCAGCAGAGCATGTAAGATGCCCCCCATACCTCCCCCCATTTCCACCCAGGCTGGGAGGTAGACTCTGCAGAGGAATTTCTGAACTCGGGGGGCTGCACTGACCAAGGACAGAAACTGTGGGAGGAGTGACTTTTGGGTTGCTGGACTCAAGAACAGGGCTGGCTCTAGGATTTTTGCCGCCCAAGGCAAAAACAATTTTGGCCGCCTCCCCCCCCCCCCGTTTTTTAATTACCCCCCCCCCCGGCCCCGCCTCAACTCCGCCCCTTCCCTGCCTCCTCCCCCCAGGCTCTCAAGCCTAGGAGGGAGGGGGAGAAGCAGCGCCCGCGCCGCGGCCGCTCGGGATCTCCCCCTCCCTCCCAGGTTTGAGAGCCTGGGAGGGAGGGGGAGACTCCGAGTGGCAGCGGCGCGCGAAACGGCTGTTTTGCACGCCGCGGCCGCTCGGGATCTCCCCCTCCCTCCCAGGTTTGAGAGCCTGGGAGGGAGGGCGAGTAGCGGCGCGCGAGCGGCAGTGGAGGTGAGCTAGGGCGGCCGGGGCACATTTTTAGGGGCAGCATTCTGGCGCCGGCCATGCCGCCCCTAAAAATGTGCTGCCCCAAGCACCAGCTTGTTTTGCTGGTGCCTAGAGCCGGCCCTGCTCAAGAACCACTCTGGGGCTGCACTGACCAACGTCAGAAACTGTGGATGGGGTGACTGTTGGGTTGCTGGACTTAAGACCCTGAGGGGAAAAGGACACTGTCAAACTTACTTGGGGGTGGGTCT
This sequence comes from Emys orbicularis, assembly GCF_028017835.1. NCBI lineage: Eukaryota > Metazoa > Chordata > Testudines > Emydidae > Emys > Emys orbicularis. The sequence continues at coordinate 5,096,851 of NC_088701.1, read as the reverse complement.
TTTGCTCATGGTTTGTGTTATGATCCTGTTTGTGGTGTTTCCCCAACATAATGCCGCATTGTTTCCCTCCTTTATTAAAAGGCTTTTGCTACACTTAGACTCTGTGCTTGCGAGAGGGGAAGTATTGCCTCTTAGAGGCGCCCAGGGGGGTGGGGTGTAATTGACCCAGGTCACTGGGTGGGGGCTTGAGCCGGTTTTGCGTTATGTTATTGAAATGGAACCCCTAGATACTGAACCCGGCCCTTGTTGCTACCAACTCTGACAGGCAAAAGGGTTACAAGAGTACCACAGCACATGTGTTACCCTGGGCTCAAGTGGTACCACAGAGGAGTGTCTGTAGTATGTTGTCAGTATCGATGGCTGGGAAGGTGCAGAACACTTCCTAGATGGGAGTTTTGTTGCACCTGGTACCAAAGGGTTTCTCTTTGATGCTCTTTTAGAGATGGTACAGTAATTGTCCCCTCTTCTTAGGGGGCGGTACCATTGCCTCAGAGCCCTACTGCAGAAGCCCCTGGCTTCTCCATGGGGACGTGCTGCAGAGCAGAGCTCATAGCAGGGGGCCACTTCTGGGTGATGTGCTTCAGAGTTTCTAGTGTCGTCCTACCGCGGTGGCTGCTCTGGGGAGCCCAACTGGCTGGCCAGCTACTCAGAACCCATGTATTTGGACCGGTGCTGAGATGGCCGCACTGGGGAACCCCTTTGGCTGGCCAGTTGCTCAGAGCCCTTTTTACAAGCCTTTCCGGGGGCAGTCTGCTGTGCTTCTTCACGACTCAACCCCTTTTGAAGTGAAGGCTCCGGGGATGATCCAGGGTCAGCACCGGAGTCCCCTACAGACTGAAGTGTTTTCTCCATGGGGAGGAGTTTTAACTTCAGCTCCCAGCTCCTGTGAGGCTGTCACAGGCCCAAGGACTCCCTCCCTCAGGGGGTCCCATGGGAAGGCAGATCAGCATTGTATGTTGCTATTGTGGTTGTAAGCATTGCCAGGCATTTTGGGGGGAGGGAAGGGAAGGTCAAAGATGTGAATGTGGAATGGAAGATTTCTTTACAGGTAGCAAGAGGCCAAGAGGGGGAAAAAGGAAGAGAGCAGAGAACGGGTTAACTCAACACTGTAGTTAGCTAGCTCAGTCCGATGATAAGACGCTACACTGGCCCCAGTCCCAGGTCACGGAAATCTGCAGCGGCGTTTATCTCTCACTCAGCCACAGACAGCCATGAGAAAAGAAAAAGTACACTGAACCAGGGCTGCAGAGATGGAAAACACAGGTGAGACTACGGGGTGGGGGTGGGGGGGCGAAGGAGAGCTGTGCATCCCTGAAGCAGGTGTGTGAGAAGGTCGCAGAAAGCCAGTTTGGACTGGTACAAAGAGCACCAGGAACAGAGGGCCCTGAATGAAAACACCCCCAAAAGAACCCAGGACTTAAAAACCCTCCCAAGAGCCAAAGCAAGTTGGAGATTACAGCGGACCCAGGACAGAACTCCCATCCACCCTACCCCCTCTTCTTCTTACGTTACACCCAGGCTTGGCCAGCCATGGGTAGAGCGTGTGAGAGTATGAAAGTGGATTAGGGCTTGCGGCATTAATGCTTTCTTCCTTCCTCTGAGTGACGTGGGGAGCACCCATCACTCTCCGCTATTATTTTATTAATAAAGCTTTAAAATTTAAACCCTTGGTGTGTTTATCATCCCCTCCCAAAACGATCCTGTGGCCTCAGCTTGGTCACCTCATGCCTCAGATAGATTGGAAACTGAAATCTGTCACAAGGCCATTTTCGTTGTGGCAGGTAAAGCACTTCCGTGAGGCTCACCTAGTCACAGGGAGAGTGTCTGGCCATTACAGGAACTGACTCCTGGCAGAGAGGCACCTCTTGGAGCAGAGAGAGCCAGGCCTGACCCTGGGCAGGGGCTTGTCATCCTCTAGCAGTGAGCAATGCAGAAGAACGTCTTCTTTACTTTCTTTTTTTAACTGAAAAAAATAATTATGAGTCTACTGGATGCCTTGGGGGGGGGGGGGGAGGAGCAATGCCCCCAGACGGGACAGGAAACTGAAGTTCTTTTCCTTTCTCTCTCTTTTTTTTTAACCCAAAGGAATAAAATAAAATAAAGAAACACTAGCCTAACTATTTTTAAGGAGCACAAAGGTAGCAAAACAAACACTACTTATGCTAATGACAGATAAGGAAGGGACGACTGCTCATCCCATCTGAGGCCAAAGACAGTAGAGAAGGAACTGAGGGGGGTTCGCCCATGCAGTGCTAAATATCCTCGAGGCAGACCACGAGGGAGGGAGGGCACATGCGCGGACTCAACGGACACTACTACCTACGGTGACCAGATAGCAAATGTGAAAAATCGGGACAGGAAGTGGGAGGTAATAGGTGCCTATATAAGCAAAAGCACCAAATATCAGGACTGTCCCTATAAAATCAGGACATCGGGTCACTCTACGTGCTACCAAAAATCTCTGATTAGAGGCGCAGGGGCGCACCTACACCTACCATAGGGACACTACTCGAAGAAGAACTAATCCTTCCAAACCTGTGGATACTTCAGAGGAAAGTGGAAACATACCATAATTCAACAGGCCAATTGTGCAGTGCTGTATGGGGGGCAGTTTTGTTATGGTGAGCAGTAATGCCCTGAAGCAAGAGACTGTATGATCTTTATCGTATCAACTGGACCCTTAAGCTAACATATCTTACACTGGCCTTTATACCAATGGTCATTTAAACAGAATGCTCATAATTTTGGAATCAGGTTGATTTTTTTCAACCCAAAGAAGCTCTTACCTGCTTTAATAACTTCCAAAATTTCCATCATGTAGTTGTCATAACTGCTTGATTCTTCAGTTTTAATGAGCCTGGTTCTATACACTAAAAAAAAAAAATGACACTACTTAAAAGTTTGCAGCACTTTTCTGCAGAGAGTTCAGTGTGTGATCAAGTCACTGGGAGTCAAAGAGACTTAGAACAACAGAAGGATAAAGGGCATTGATTCCATTGCTTACATAGAATCATAGAATATCAGGGTTGGAAGGGACCTCAGGAGGTCATCTAGTCCAACCCCCTGCTCAAAGCAGGACCAATTCCCAACTAAATCATCCCAGCCAGGGCTTTGTTAAGCCGGGCCTTAAAAACCTCCAAAGAAGGAGACTCCACCACCTCCCTAGGTAACGCATTCCAGTGCTTCACCACCCTCCTAGTGAAAAAGTTTTTCCTAATATCTAACCTAGACCTCCCCCACTGCAACTTGAGACCATTGCTCCTTGTTCTGTCATCTGCAACCACTGAGAACAGCCGAGCTCCATCCTCTTTGGAACCCCCCCTCAGGTAGTTGAAAGCAGCTATCAAATCCCCCCTCATTCTTCTCTTCTGGAGACTAAACAATCCCAGTTCCCTCAGCCTCTCCTCATAAGTCATGTGTTAAGAGAATCCTCCATGTTTCCGTGTAATAGGTTAGACTTCTAGCACCCCTTTGAGGAGAGGATGGGCACTGATCCTGGCTAGAGCCCAGGGCACAGCCCTCTAGCTGTGTTGTTCAGGGCTTCTGCCCCCTTCCAGGGGTGTGGGGGGAGGGGTGTATCAAAGGAGTCCAAGCCAAAAAGTCAATATGCTTCTGCAGCCCACAAAAAGCAGAGTCTGAGGCCCTCAAGAAGCCAAAGAGTTTTTTAAAAAAGGAGAGAGAAGTACTAGCTGTTCTCCTTGCTGAGAGGAGAAGGCATGGGCAGCTGAGGCTCTCACGCTGTTTCCCTGGTCAAACCCTTCTTCCAGGGGCTCAGGGGCTCTGATTTGCAGTCCTGGTCCCTTCAGACTATTACCCTACACTGAACAGGGATCCTCCTGGTGCGGACTCAGGGTTGATAAGCCCTCACAGGTGTGCTGGGTTAGGGCTGATTGTGCTGAGTAGCTCTTTAACACTTTCCTGACCGGGGTGGGACTCTGCCCCACCACACTTGGATTAGGAGTTTCACATTGGTCCTTGATCTGACTGTGACATCAAAAAGATGCATTGGCAGCGTGTTAGGAGTTCCAGGGCTGCATCTAACTCATTTAACTAGGAGCATCACAATGGGGGGGGTCAGAGAGAGACAAAGCACCCAGACACACACACACACACTCCTGTGCTCCCAACACGTTTGGTAAATTTTTGTCCCCCCGCTGGTGTCTCAGAGGCAGCACAGCACCAAGCCAGGGGTGGGCGAGGGGTCAGCAGTGGAGGAGCTCAGTTTGCTACTATTGCTGGCTGGCAGGTCTGGTGCTGCCTCTCCGGGGCTCCCCGCATGCAGTGGTGCAAGCAGAAATCATTTCTTGCTGGTACTGCACTCTTGGGAGGGACGCGGGGGGGGGGGACGTGACTACCCCACGTGACTCTCCATGTGACTCCTCCCTACCCGCCCCCAGCCCAAGGCCCCGCATTCTGCCAAGTAAAGGGAAATCTGTTCTCACTGTGAAAGATGGTGTTTGGAGTCATATGGGCAAGTTGCATGTCCATCACCCCCACCCATATTCTAGCTAGAATGTTCACAGGAAAAGTCCATTAAGTGTAGACAGGCATTTTCCAGGGACCATTGTGAGCTAAGTGTTCCTTAATGGGCCATTCAACTTGACTTGTCCCTTCATGTGCTGGCTAAATACCTTGTGGGCGTTACCACAGGAGCAAACGTAGTAAACATAGCTAATGTTCATAACTTCAGATACCAAGATGATACATGAATAGAAATAGCATAATCATAAATACCAGCTATTTCACATACATGACTATTCCCAAAAAGCGACAAAGAGTCCTGTGGCACCTTATAGACTAACAGACGTATTGGAGCATAAGCTTTCGTGGGTGAATACTTACTTTGTCAGATGCATCTGAAGAGGTGAGTATTCACCCACGAAAGCTTATGCTCCAATACGTCTGTTAGTCTATAAGGTGCCTCAGGACTCTGTCGCTTTTTACAGATCCAGACTAACACGGCTACCCCTCTGATACTATTCCCAAAAGAGATTCTGAAAAATCACACAACGTACCTGAGAGCCTATGTGCCAGCACCATGCTCCACTGGAGTTTTGTTATCTGTTATGTAACAACAGAGATGGAGCCAGTGACATGACTCAGTTAGCCTAAAGGGCAAGGTTAATTTTTAGCTGTTCAGGTGTGACTGAGCCTTTAGTTAAGTGAGGGTATACTGGCACACATTCCTTCTGTCACGGAGTGTGGGGGAGTCAGGGCCCTGCACCCCCCACTTCCTGCGATTCCCCGGGACTCTCAGCCAGCCAGTAAAACAGAAGGTTTATTAGATGACAGGAACACAGTCCAACACAGAGCTTGTAGGTACAGACAACAGGACCCCCTCAGTCAGGTCCATCTTGGGGGGCAGGGAGCTTAGACCCCAGCCCTGGGGCTCCCTCTATTTCCCCAGCCAGCTCCAAACTGAAACTCTCCCCAGCAGACTCACCCAGCCTCCCCCTGGCTCCTCCTCCAGCCTTTGTCCAGATTCCCGGGCAAAAGGTGTCATCTGGCCCCAACCCCCCTCCTGGATTCAGGTTACATGCTCAGGTATCGTCCCTCAAGTGAAGTCACACCCCGGTATCCCATCACCAATGCAGACAGTCCCAGCAAAACTCCCTCCGCAACACTGCCCAGTCAATCCGCTCCACTCCCTACTCCATCACAGCTTCAGTGTTCCTTTGCCGTTAACTTTTTAATGTTCATAAACCTGGTATGTGCTGAGATGGTTTAAAGCATAACAAAGGGTTATAGGTTTGCACATCTGTGAACCTTTGCCTCTTTGAGATTTTATTATTATTTATTTATTTATTTGCTGGTCATATGTGGGAGGGTATCCTCTCCACCCTCTACTCATGAGGTTATGTATGTGTCTTGTAGCACTCTTCTGAACATCAGTTGGAAGGAATTTTTTTTTTCCAGTAAGTGTGGACTGATTCTTTTCGCCTGGTCGAAATGGGCCCTGGCAGCTGCGGTCGGCACTGGCAGGCTAAGACAGGTTCCCTACCTACTCTGGCTCCACGCGGCTCCTGGAAGCGGCCGCCAGCCCCAAAACCAGCATCAGATACTCAGGAAATTCAGAATTAAAGTTACATATATTGGTGTCATATAATTATGATTAAGACAATATAGTGTTTGTGGTTCCAGTTTAGATTAAACTGATTTTTAAAGAGAATTTTCCCCCTTATGGCATCACTACAAGGGCAGAGCTAACGTTTTCTTGTGTACTCGAACAATGCATTTCCATATCTCAATGCATTTGGATTTTTTTTTTTTAAGTTTAACCTTAAGTCTGACTGTCCTGCTTAATTTTGGGATATTTATAACTTTTCTGTAATGTATTGTACTGATATGTACTCTCAACCTTTAACTCCATCTTAATGTAGTTATCATTGGGGAATACTTCCAGGCATAAATGATACTAATGTAGTAACACTGACTTCAATGGGACTACTTAGCAGAGTAAGCACTGTCCTTGACAGTAAGTGTTTGAAGGACTGGGCCATTACACTGTAGCCCACATTGTTGTATCTCTCTCTGCATCCCTTTATCATGCTCATTGTTCACTTCTGAATTCCCTCCCAACATGGCCACGTCTTTCCGTTACTTTACCTTTTGACGCTGCCACGAGCACCTTCTCATCATCCAGTTTCCCCAACAGGGCTAAAGCATAGGATGTTATAGCCACAGTGTAGAGTCTTGCCAGAGAGCTGTACCTTGTGGAGAAGTATTCCCCAGCTTTGCTGATGCTACCCTGAAAACTCTAGGACGTTCAAAGAAAGACAAGGCAGAAATCATCATACCCCTGGATTAGGCTGAGATCCTATTTATTCATTTCATTAATCACATAACTTTATTTTAGTTTGTCTTAGTTTGATTGTGTGAACTCTGTTCTGTTGAAATATACGAGACAGATGAGTCTGGAGGCTGAAGTTCTCTATTTATCTACAGAATAGATACACTGGCAGGACAACTTTCCTCAACTCAGCCCCCACTCCCCACCACCCTCTGCTGCCACTATGCCTCTCTTTGACCTGGATGGAACCCCCTGTAAAGGTTAGAGTGGTGAGTGCAGTTTCCCTGGCTCATGCAGTCCTTGGTCTCTCTGCCTGACAACAAGGAGGGGCAATTGTAGGAGGTGTATTGTATGATACTCTTGCTGGATGGAGACCTTGTTTCACTTAGACCACCAAAAACCATGAAATGGTAATATTTTTCAGTCATTATATGTCTGAGCTTGATTAGAATAAGGTATCTAGAGATGAAAGACATCATGTTCCGTTAACAACTCCTTGAGCTATCCAGTTTGCCCTACCTACAGTTGCCATTTGCTGCTTCTGGGTGGGAAACTGAAACAATTCCAGTCCCACAGCTGTATTTACATTCCTCACATTTCTTGCAAGAAATTTTGCCATAAAACACCCCCACACTAAATAAAAAAACCCTCTTTTATGATGTATGAATATGGCTTTATAGTTTTAAAGGTTACAAATGCTAGTTCTTGACTTCCCTCTTCTGGCAAGGTCTTCAGAGGGCATAGAACATGGCATCACAGTGAAGTTTGAAACCTGAGTTCCTCTGTGGGGGGAGGAGAAGAAAATCTGGCCTCTCTCCTAACTCTTCCAGCACTGGATTCCTTGCACCACATGCTTATATACCACATACTTGAACAGAACAGGTAATCATCAAGTGATCCATCCTCTGTTGCCCATTCCCAGCTTCTGACAAACAGAGGCTAGGGACACTTCAGAGGATGGCTTTGCATTCCTGCCCATCCTGGCTAATAGCCATCGATGGACCTACCCTCCATGAATTTATTTAGTTCTTTTTTGAACCCTGTTATAGTCTTGGCCTTCACAACATCTCCTGGCAATGAGTTCCACAGGTTGACTGTGTGTTGTGCGAAGAAATACTTCCTTTTGTTTGTTTTAAACCTGCTGCCTATTAATTTCATTTGGTGGCCCCTAGTTCTTGTGTTATGAGAAGGAGTAAAAAACACTTCCTTATTTACTTTCTCCACATCAGTCATGATTTTACAGACCTCTATCATATCCCCCTTTAGTCTCTTTTTTCCAAGCTGAAAAGACCCAATCTTATTAATCACTCTTTATATGGAAGCTGTTTCATCCCCCTAAACATTCTTGTTGCCCTTTTCTGTACCTTTTCCAATTCCAATATGTCTTGTTTCAGATGGGGTGACCAGATCTGCACACAGTATTCAAAATGTGGGTGTACCATGGATTTATATAGAGACAATATGATATTTTCTGTCTTATTACCTATCCCTTTCCTAACAATTCCCAACATTCCGTGAGCTCAATGCAGGAATCACTGGGTGAAGTTCTATGGCCTGTTTTATTCGGGTCACACTAGATGATCATAATGGGTCCTTTTGGTTTTAAAAATCTATAAAGTGTTTGCTGTGAGGATTCATGGGATTTGAATCCAGGTCTGTAGGGCTCCAGGCAGGAGGCGCTTCCATGCCACCTTGGCATAACCATGGTTACCGCACCTGGGAGACCAATCATGGCAGGAAGTGCTACCCATGGTACAAATGACTGGCAGGGACCGGTGATTGGTCCTGACCTATTATTTAAGTCTGGAGAGAACACTGGGAAGTCATCTGTGCAAAAAAACAGTTGCCTACCTTCTCGTAACTGTTGTTCTTCGAGATGTCCGACACCTCGGTGACCTCCTCCATCTGGATGCCCAGATTCTGAGCCACCCACCTCAGGAGTTCCAGGTGGGGGGACCCGAGGAGGTTCCTGCCACCGCCTCGTCTGGTGAAGATGACGAGGCCCAAGCCAGCGAGGGTACCTCCCGCCCATCCGACTCATCAAAATGGTGCGACTCCACCCCCAACTTGGTGCCAGCTGCGGTACCTTCTGTGACACTGGCTGCAGTTCCAGTGCCGGACGTGGTGCCAGTGGTGATGGCTGTGTCAGCAGCAATGCCAGTGTCGGTTGTGGTGGCGGTGCCGGATGTGGTGCTGGATATGGTACCAGAGGTAGTGCAAGCAGCGGTAGCCATGGCCAATGCCCGTGAGGGGTCCCTAGTGCTGGACACAGCCCTTCCCTTAGATGCAACCGAGAAGGAGAGCCCGGAGACAGACCACTGGGACTGATGGTATGCCCACAGGGTCCAAAATGGCCACTGGCCCTGCCATTGCACTGGCCACAGCACCGGGGGGAAAGTCTGCACCATAGTCGCAGTCTGGGAGTGCCGCCGACCCCGATGCCGGCTCCTTCGGAACACATAGGGGTCCACCTCAGACTTGGATTCTGAGCATGGTGACCAAGATGGCGCCATGCCCGTCGGTGCCGGGGATCAGTGCTAGAGAGATGGAGAGCAGTGCCGCATCATCGCTGGCTTCCCCCTGGATTGCACCAGTGGTCTCTGTGGTGCCGGAGGCTTCGGGGCTAGTGCCCTCTCACGCTGCTCAGGAAAGTGTGAACCCATCAGGGCTATGAGATCCCTGGCCACCTCAAAGGTCTCTGGTAAGTCCTCCACCTGGCCCTCCTCCAGTGGCGGTGGACTCGATGGGCCCTGCTGCTGGCCTGGAGTCGACAGTGATAGCTCTTGTGTAGGCAGGGATGGGTGGCCCAGCACAGGACACACTCCCTTAGGCAGCTCACGCTCTGCTGCTCAAGAGGGGGAGCGCCCCCCGTCTGTCTTCCTGTGCATCTTTCTTGGCACAGGAGACTGTGATCAGTGCCACGATTGCTCCTGCAAATTGCTCTACAGTACCGGGGAGTGCCAGTGCCAAGGGTCTCTGACCCCAGAGTCCTTCCTCAGTGCCATGTCCCAGATCGAAGCTGGTGCACTGCACACAAATGCTGTGGAGCCCGATGCCGTGTCCATGGGGCTTGACTCCGACAGCGGGCACAGAGCTGCTTCCATTAGCAGCAGCTTCAACCTGTGGTCCCTTTCCTTCTTGGGGCGGGGGCGGGGGCCACCTTTCAGGAAAGATGTGGACAAACTGGAGAAAGTCCAGAGAAGATCAACAAAAAATGATTAAAGGTCTAGAAAACATGACCTATGAGGGAAGATTGAAAAAAATTGGATTTGTTTAGTCGGGAGAAGAGAAGATGGAGAGGGGACATGATAATAGTTTTCAAGTACATAAAAGATTGTTACAAGGAGGTGGGAGAAAAATTGTTCTTCTTAACCTCTGAGGCTAGGACAAGAAGCAATGGGCTTAAATTGCAGCAAGGGCAGTTTAGGTTGGACATTAGGAAAAACTTCTTAACTGTCAGAGTGGTTAAGCAGTGGAATAAATTGGCTAGGGAGGCTGTAGAATCTCCATCATTGGGGATTTTTAAGACCAGGTTGGACAAACACCTGTCAGGAAGGTCTAGATAATACTTAGTCCTGCCTGAGTGCAGGGGACTGGACCTGACCTCTGGAGGTCCCTTCCAGTTCTATGATTCTCTTTGTGGCTCGAAAGCTTGTCTCTCTCACCAACAGAAGTTGGTCCAAGAAAAGATATTACCTCACCCACCTTGTCTCCCTAATGACATAAGAGCATTTGTTTGATAGATTTTTTTATTTTATACACTCTGATAATAGCCAGGAATTGTGAACATTCAAAGATGGCAGTGGGGAATCTGACTATATACTAGAGCTGATCAGATATGGGATTTCCATCCCACAGGAAACCCCAAGATTTTGAAATCTGTTTTAATTCTAAATTGGAACAAAAAGTCCAAATTTCACATTTCTCATGGAATGTGAATTCTGAAAAATTTTATCTGAAATAATTGAAATGTTTTGATAATGTCAAAGCATGATAATATAAAATAGTATTTAAAAATAACAAATATATTACATTTAAATTATAATCTAATATAAAATATAATATAATAAATCCAAATGAAAGAAAATTAAACCATAAAGTTGTAACAAAACAGTTTACCTATTTGAAACAAAATGTTTTGACATTATTGAAACGAGAAAGTTAAAAAAAAAATCATTGAGATTTTCTCTCAAAAATGTTGCCAAAATCAACACTTCCCATAAACATTTAGATTTTGGTGAAACTGCATTTTCCAGTGGAAAACTGTTCTGTCCAATTTTTTTCAAGCTAGCTTCACTAAATAGTCATAAGGCTTGTATTTTATTTGCAGCTGAAATAGTTCCTCAGTTCATCCTAACGTTTTAATTTCTGTCATACCAAGAAGAATGCTGAACTACTGAGTGATAGGGCAGAAAGGATATCCAGTTACTGGTATACTAGAGGCTAATAATATTGACCAACAAGATGCAAATATGTTTTCTTCCTTCCATAGCTAATTCTATTTAAGGGTAAACGGTGCATCAAAGACCAATGTTCAATGATCCCCCATTACAATACCAAAAAAGGGTTAATGAAGAAAGCAGGTATCAGCAGGTTTCCAGTACAATGTTTGTTTACCTAGCAATGGCCAAAATAATTGGATCGATTAGTCTGGACAGTTTCTGAAGAGTGTAAATTGCAAAATACTGCATCAATGTATAGTGGCGGTGCAGGTCATGACTCTGGGGTTATCACTGATTAAAAGCTTTATTTTGACACTACCATTTTACCTGGCATGAAACAGGGCATTTTGGAGGTGCCTTGGCATGTCTTTTCAGATTATGAAATGTCTTTTCTTTAAAAAAAAAAAAAAAAAAGTCCTATGACATTTTTTCCATAAATGATGTAAGAGAGTGTTAAGAGTATACAGTTAAGTGTTCAAAAGTCAGGAAAAATTAAAAATGAAGGTTACTCCTTCATTTGCATTACTACATCTTTGATTACATGACTATAGAGATGGTCAAATAACAAAAATGATTTGGAAATACATGTGGCTGGTTCACTGCTATGTATGAGGCAGCATTTCCCCACTTTTGAAAGTAGACCCCTACCTCCCATTTCTAGATATTGAAATCATTCATACCCCTTTTGCCATGTGCTGTTAAAAGCTTCCCCCAAATGGGAGGTCATTTAGAGTAGCTTTTATAGATATTTGTGATGTGAGCCTAACCGCTCTTTTCTTCCACTGCTCTGAGAAGCCGTGAAATAGTTAACAATATCGCCGTTGAAAGTATGGTACCTGGAGTTAGCATGTGTTGAAATGAATGGAGCAGTTCCTCCCCTCAGAACTACTGGCAGATACTGCTGCATCAGCTACACTTAAGGCAATTCTCCCCTCTCAGGGCTATTGTTCCAGGCTGTCTGCAGATGCAGCCAGAAGTCTCTGCAGTCATTAAACTAGGGTCACGTTTTCAAGCTTTTCTTCACAAACATGAGCGCTAGAAACTTACCTGTTTTTAAAATGAAAACTGAGATAATGAAGAACAATTGAGAGGACATCTGCCTGCCAGCTACTCCATTGTGCCTCCCCCGCCATGCTTTTGGAAATGGAGGTGTAAGATCATGGTTTGTAGCAGACTGAAGACTTGAGGTTCAGGGTGCAACATCTTCTCTCCCCCATTACCCACCCTCCCCCAGCTTTGGGAATCCCTCCAGGGATGGTGAGCTCCTTCCCCACCCAGCATTGTTCACCTCCTCCCAGGACTGTCAGTTTCCCACCCAGCATTGTTCACCTCCTCCCAGGACTGCCAGTTTCCCACCCAGCATTGTTCACCTCCTCCCAGGACTGCCAGTTTCCCACCCAGCATGTCTCACCTCCTCCCAGGACTGCCAGTTTCCCACCCAGCATGTCTCACCTCACCCAGCACTGCAGGCTTCTTACTGCTCAGCCCCACGCAGGACAGTGTCTCCCCCACCACCCGTAGTGCTCCTGTCCAGACTGTATCCCACCCCCCAATGCGCTTCCCCTCAGCACTGCCTGACCCCTCAGCACTGCCCCCCCATTTGGGACCATGTGTCCCCTCAGCACTGCTCCCCCCTCAACTCAGAACCGCCTGACCTCTCAGCATTGTCCCCCACATCCCGACTCAGGGCCGCCTGACCCCTCAGCACTGCTCCCTTCCCCACTTAGGACCTTGTGTCCCCTCAGCACTGCTCTCCCCCAACTCAGGACCACCTGACACCACATCACTGCTCCCCCCCCCCCCCCAGCACTCGGGACTGCGTGCCCCCTCAGCACTGCTCCCCCCCCTTGAGACCGCATGACCCCTCAGCATAGCTCCCCCCCTAATCGGGACCATGTGCCCCCTCAGTACTGCTTCCCTCCCCTCAGGACTGTGTGCCCCTCAGCATGGCTCCCCCCTCATTCGGGACTGTGAGACCCCCCTCAGGATGGCTTCCCCACCACCACACTCAGAACCGTATGCTTCCCCTCTAGCTCCGTTCCTACACCCCCCTTAGCACTGTTTCTGCCCCCTCAGGCCTGTGGCCCTGCCCTCCTTCCCCCCCAGCACTGCTTCCAGGAACATGGACTCCCCCCAACACATCACAGTGGCACCAGAGCCACTATACCCGCTCAGCTCAGCATGGTGCTTCAAGCTGTCCCTCTACTCAACGCCCCATAGGCTGAGACCATTTGTTTGTCTCCTGCTCTCTGCTAATCAGGGTCTCCGCACAGCTTGCCAAGGTGGATTCACTTCAAAGTTCCATGCCTGGGGGGGGGGGGGGGGGGGGGGGGGCGGGAGGGGAGCTGTAAAGATGCCCTGGAAAGAGGCAGGGTTTATAGCTCCTGCCGCTACACAACTTCCCTTCAGCTTCCTCTTTGTCCATGTGGGACATGCCCACCTGGCCCCCACTTCATTTTAAAAGAGATGGGCCCTGGGAGCCAGTACCTCCGGGCTTCCAATTCCCCCAGGGTGAGGATGCAAGGCCCACGTCCCCCATCACCTCAGCAACATGCCTTCCCATACCCGACACCCCGTAGGCTGCAACCCCTGCCCATCTCCGTCCCACTCTTTTCCAGTCATAATCCTTCCTATGATTAGTGGCCAGGGCTCAATAAAGTGAAGGAGTGGGGAAAGCACCTCATTCTTATAAATCCCATTGGCTAATCTTCCTGCCGTTCCACGTACCAGTCAATCAAGGTTTATCAAGAAGCTAATTTGTCCTTGACTCAAAAATCCAGATTCATCTTGCAGTTCCTCCCACCTCCCCACCTGGTGCCCCAGCTGGCACTCAGGCCCCATGCAGCTTCACACACTGTATCTCGATCAAACTTCCCCTCCCCTCCCCAGCTAGAGGTGCAGTGACAGGCCAAATAGATCCCAAGGCCAGAAGCGTCCATTGTCATCATCTAGTCTGACCTCCTGAATAACACAGGCAGGAGAATTGCCCTGAATTGATTTCTGTTGGCACTAGGGCAGATCTTTCAGAAAAACATGCTGTCTTAATTTAAAAATTGTCAGTGATGAAGAATCCACTAGAACCCTCGGTAAATTGTTTCAATGGTTAATTACTCTCACCATTAAAAATCTATGCCTTATTTCCAGTCTGAATTTGTCTAGCCTCAGCTTTCAGCCATTGGATTGTTTTATACCTTTTTACTAGAATAAAGAGCCCACTTATTAAATATTTGATCTTTATGTAGGTACTTTATAGACTGTGATTGAGTCACCCTTGAATTGTCTCTTTGTTACGCTAAATAGATTGAGCTCTTTCAGTTTATCAGTATAAGGCATGTTTTCTAAGCCTTTAATCATTCTTATGGCTCTTCTCTGAACCCTCTCCCATTTATCAACATCCTTCTTAACGTGTGGGAACCAGAACTGGACATAGGATTCCAGCAGCAGTCACATCAGTGCCAAATTCACAGGTAAAATAACCTCTCTGTTCCTACATGAGGTTCTCCTGTTTGTGCATCCCAGGATCACATTAGCTCTTTTGGCCACAGCATCACACAGAGTTCATTTTTGGCTGATTATCCCCATGACCTCCAAATGTCACAGCTTCCCAAGATAGAGTCTCCCATGCTGTAAGTATGGCCTATGTTCTTTGCTCCCAGATGAATACATTTAGCCATATTAAAATGCATATTGTTTTCTTGCACCCAGTTTACCAAGCCATCCAGATCACTCTGTGTCAACAACATCTCCACTTTGTTATTTGCCATTCCCCAAACTTTTGTGGCAGCTACAAGCTTTTCAAGTGATGACTTTATGCTTTCTTACAGGTTATTGATACAAATGTTAATAGCGTCAGGCCATGAACTGATCCCTGCAGGCCCCCACTGGAAATGGGTGACAATTCCCTATTTACAGTTATATTTTCAGACTGGTCAGTTAGCCAGATTTTAATCTATTTAATGTGTGCCATGTTCATTTTATATCATTCTACGTTTTTTTAAATTAAAATCTCATGTGGCAACAAGTCAAATGCCTCATAGACATCTAAGTACATTACATCAGCACTATTACCTTGTAATCTCACAAAAAAAAGATACCAAGTTAGTTTGACAGGATCTATTTTCCATCCATCCATATTGATTTTTATTAATTACATTGCCCTCTTAATTCATTATTAATTGAATCCCATATAAGCAACTCCATTATCTTGCCCCAGACTGATGGCAAGCTGATAGGCCTATAATTACCCAGGTTATCCCGTTTACCCTTTTTAAAAATTGGCACAACTTTAGCTTTTTTCCAGTCTTCTGGAAGTTCCCCAATGTCCAAGATTTTTTGAAAAAAATCAACATTAACAGTCCAGTGAGCTCCTCGGCCAGCTCTTTTAAAACTCTTGTATGCAAGTTATCTAGACCTGCTTATTTAGAAATGCCTAATTTTAGTAGCTTCTGTTTAAACATCCTCCTTGGGCACTAGTGGAATGCCTCCAGAAGTGGTTCCTCAAACTAGGGCCGCCGCTTGTTCAGGGAAAGCCCCTGGTGGACCGGGCCGGTTTGTTTACCTGCTGTGTCCGCAGGTTCGGCCGATCGCAACTCCCAGTGGCTGCGGTTCACTGCTCCAGGCCAATGGGGCTGCGGGAAGCAGCGCGGGCCGAGGGACGTACTGACCACCGCTTCCCTGAACAAGGGGTAGCCCTAGTTTGAGAACCACTGGCCTACAGTGTGTGTGAGTGGATTGGTTCTGTAGTGGCAGGGGAGCCATAGGCTCCCCGTTAGACTCCCCTATGCACAAGGCTCAGTAGAAATCTCTGATGACCTATATGAGGGACATGATCCTGCACTCCCCCTCCTCCATGACACCCCAGAACTACACCCATGGTACACCCATCCCACAATAACCCCCACTCTCTCTTACCACACCCCCACAAGACAGCCATCTCCAGCAACACCCCATTGCTACAACTGCCTCCCATGGTACTCACTGCCACAATACCCCCCTCCCCACCACACAAACCTCATGACCCCCCCATACCTCCACTCCCCACCCTACAAGCCTCATGGTGCCTGTGACCAGAGTGCCGGGGGGGTGGGGGGAGGGCACACTGAGATTGCTCTGTCAGGGCAAACTGCAAAGAATGGGGCAGATGATCCCCCAAACTGGTGGTTATTTCTAATACTTAGATTCACCAAGCCAGCAATAAAACAGCTTCTACAATACCTTACTGGTTACCCAGAAGCCAATACACTGTTCCCTTAAAGCAACCCAGCCTTGGGCTCCCACCCAGACAGCCAAGTCAAATATGATGAGGATTCCTGAAAATCTTGTTCATCATATAAAAAGTCCTACCAATCCCAAAGAATTGGACACATTACCCCCCAGGTCAATGAATATCTCAGATCTTACCCAAATACACGCTTACAGCCAATTCTTATTAACTATACTAAGATTTATTGAAAAATAAAAGAGAGATTATTGGTTAAAAGATCATTATACATACAAGTATAAATTGAGTTCTTAGGTCAGTTCACAGTAGAGATAGTGAGCTTCAGAGCTGCAAAAAGTTCTTTCAGAATTAGTTCCATAAATTATAGTCCAATGTCCAATACCCGCGTGACCCAGTCTGGAGCTGGGGACCTCAGTCTTGCAACTCAAACCTCCCTTGATGAAGCTTAAGCAGATCTGAGATAATAGGATCAGGGCTCAAGAGTCCTTTTTATAGTTCTCTAGCAGCCTCTTGATAGCAGGTGAAAAATAGGGGAAGCATTGTGGCTTTAGAAGTTACCTCCTATTTCCTAAGCATCACTGGTAATTAGCTACATGGATTAGCATAAGGCAACTGTCCATCTCCCGCCACTTACAGGGAGTTTATTATATACTTCAAACAGGAATGAAGACAATGATATTACCACATTCACAGTTCATCTAAATGTTAATATTCCCTTTTGGTCTTTGAATCAATAGAGCATAGTGACAGACAGGAAACATCTAATCCTCCACAGCTTTCCTCTACTGCAACCCACCCCTGCTCCCACTACAATTCCCACATAGCACCCCCTTAATACTCCCATGGAATTTCCCTCACACTCTACACCATTCCCCCTGAATTGTATTAATTTACATGGACTATATAGGCCAAAGCTGTAAACGTAACCCAGTCACTGTCCAACATGAAACAGTTTTAAACCAGGTTTGATATGCAGAGACTTCAGCCTGCTTAGTACCAATGGCAAACACACCATTAAAAATCCTTCTTAACATTTTATTAGAGATACAGGAAAAAGGAAAAACATTTAAAGCGTCTGAAATGAAAAGTATTCAATAAAGTTTGCATTTGAACAGTATTCCCTTGTTCCCTTTCCTTGGAGAGAGTTCTTAAGTCCTTGTTTGACAGTCTCTTAGCTGGTATCAAAGATGGTTCTTTTGGGAGAAAAGAGAAGAAGGCCCAGCCTGCATTAACGCTACAAGTCAATGTAAGTTACGCTACTTAAGCTATGTCAGTTACATCACTGAAGTCGACTTAATGTGGTGTCTTCACCACGCTGTGTCGAAGGGAAAGCATCTCCCATTGACATGGCTTCCACCTCTCATTGAGGTGGATTAATTAAGTTGATGGTAGAGCTCTCTCACTTTGACTTATCGCATCTTCACCAGACCCGCTAAATCAATGCCACTGCATCAATCGCAACAGTGCCGATTTAGTGCATAGTGTAGACAAGGCCTTCGTTGAGATGGGCTGGAGCTGTTGTTTAAGTCCAATCCTGTTTCCTAAAGAGACAAACACACACAAAAAGGGAGAGAAAAGAACAGCGAAGATGGAAAATGCCGCTTCTGTCTCTGGGGTTGGCTCTCACTCACAATGTCACTGCTGGAAAAACAGGCACAGCGCATGGTCTGATCAGCCACTCCAAGACCTGGCAAACTTGTAGTGCCATCAGGCTGTTTAGGGCATTGCATTTAGCTGCCTCTTTCTGGTCACAGGTTTACAGCATGTTGCAAAATATACAAGCTTGGCCAGCTAAACCAGACACCTTTCAGCCAGAAGGCAAAAGAAGAGAGAGAGATACAAGAAAGAGAAGAAATAAGGCCAAGGAAAAGGAAACACGGAGGGGTGGAAGTGAGAGTTTCACATCTCAGCTGGTGTCAGGGATTCAGCTGGTGGAAGTGGCGACATCGTCCAGGTCCCTCTCTCTGACCCGGTCTGGTCAGGAATCTCAGGATTAGGACGAAGAAGGCCTGGGGTCCCAGATGACAGTGTGGGCAACAGCAACGATAGTGAGGCTAGCTTCAGGAGCCAATTTTTTCTCCCCAAACTCTTTCTTTAAGGGCCTCAAAAGGGGACGATGGGTGGAACAGCCCATCCCCTCATTCCTTTGGCCACCATGTAGGCTTAATTTCCAACACACCAGTTTTAGTTCATTAATTTCCTGTCTCACACTCTGTTAAGATCATTCTTGGTAAACAAGGCACCTGGAGTTACAATAGGAGGTCGTTTTGTTTGGACCAATTCAGTCTGTCACCCTTTCTCAACTCTGTTGTCACAGGATATTGTGAGACTTTATGAACTTTCCCTCTCTTTTCACGCTGAACGCACAATAAAAGTACATTTGTAGGCCCAATTTTCACCACACCACCCCCTCCTACAACATCACATATTTCCCCCTCCCCATGGAACCCTACCCACACAAACAGTTCCTCCACAGTATCCCGCATCTGCTACACCCCTTTATACCCCTGTGACGGGCTGGGTCACAGAGACTCCCTTGGGACTGCCACCTGATGTGCTGAGACTACCTCTGAGCCCATTTTCCCTGGAAGCTTGGGACTTCAGTACCCTGTCTTGTTGAGCCAGACATGCTAGCCTGCTACAAACACAGACCCAGGTCTGAACCATGTCCCCCACAAGCTGCAGACTTAACTGAAAACAGCTTAAGAAGTGCTCCTGTCTCTAGCACCCAGACACCCAGTTCCCAATTGGATCCAAACCTCAAATAAATCCATTTTACTCTGTATAAAGCTTATACAGGGTAAACTCATAAATTGTTCGCCCTCTATAACACTGATAGAGAGATATGCACAGCTGTTTTCTCCCCAAGGAATTAATCACTAACTCTGGGTCAATTAATAGGCAAGCCTGGATTTTGACTCTCTAACGCAGGCTTGTTTCTGTATTTTGCATCCTCGCAGAGTTCGTCTGCACAAATGTCCATCCAGCTGGCAGTAATTTGAGAAAAGACATGGCCTCATTACAACACTGGCTAAATCCTAGGCAGATGCTGAGCAGTTCCATATTGATCGAGGGTCTTGCCTGGCTATTAATGCTGAACAGGAACAGGTACGCCAACCTCACAGTTTTCGACTGCAAATCAAGCACAATAGAAAGAAAGAAGCACAAGAAACCAGATTCTGCTTGCAGCTATCTTGGTGTGAATCCGGAGTAACTCCACTGACTAATTCTGGATTTGTATCAGTCGAAACTAAGATGAGAAGCTGGCCCAAGTTCTCCCAGGCTGGGAAATGCCAAGCCTTAGGGTTTGGGGGAAGGACAGCAAAATGAAATCTTTTTCCACCTTTTATTAACTGGATAGATTTGCCAATTCTTTGGCGCTCTGCTCCCAATCCCACTCCCACTGAAGTCAATGGGAAAACTCCAGTTGACTTCAACTGGAGCAGAATCAGGCCCTCATTCAAGACTTCAGAGTGGAGACTGCAACCACTTGGATGAAGTCAAAGTGCTAAAATAGTTAAACATGTGAAACACAGCCTTCCCCTACCCCATACAAGGATAAGCCATAGAGTAGCAGCTATCAGAGGATATTGGAGATAAGCAGCTTCCTCTTCTTTGTAAAAAAGGGGACTTCTGGTGCTGGGAATGGAGCTGGGCTTTATTTTCCCCCACATGCAGTAGTAGTCTCCACTTTTTCAGGAGGACTTTTCCCATGCCTGGAAAGAAAGCAAAGATGTGATGACACGGTCAAGGCAACCTGAGTGTTTAATGTTGAAAAGGGGGACTCTCTCTCAAAGGCAGTAGACAAAGTTCCTGGATTCTTTCCCTCTGGGGTGAAGGAACCAGGAGAAATTCCTTGCAGTGCTGTCTCCTCACTGGGGCCAGTCCATCTGCACTAATGAAGATTCAGTCCCAGTCTTGCTCAGAAAACAATCCTGATCTTATGTCCAAATAAATGTGTTAGTCTCTAAGGTGCCACAAGTACACCTCATAGTTTTTGCGGATACAGACTAACACGGCTACCACTCTGAAACCAATCCTGATCCAGTAATTTAGGTTACGATGTTTCGAAAGCCAGTGTCTGCCCACCCCATGCTGAGAGATCCACAGAGCTCAAAAGAGAACCCAAGGAAGGAAATATGGAGGGAGGTTGCTATTTAAAATGATTTCTCTGCTGGTCAGAACAGTAACCATGGGCATATGGGATTCCCCCAGGTCTGGATGTGAGAAATACCCAGTAGCTAACACTCCCAATGCTGTTCTCAGCTGGACTACAACAAGGCACCAGTCACTTGGTGGACAAAGCAAGCTATATACTATAATGACAGGCCCACTAGAAAAGCATCATTGGAAAAAGTAGAAAGATATTTATTAGTAGATAGATCTAGATATTTAAGGGGAGACAGTCTTGCCTAGTGAATAGGGCACTGGCCTGGGACTCGATACCTGGGCTTGTTCAATTCCCCTCTCTGCAACCGGTTTGGTGGGTGACCACCGATGAGTCGCGCCTCCATGTGCCTCAGTTTCCCTTATGTAAAATGGGAATAATTACACTGACCAGCTTTGAGATCTACAGATAAAAAGCACTATAAGAGAGCTGGGAATTATTGTTATAATTATTCTGATTTATACAAAATAAAAGAGCACCTATTCTATTCTCAAGGTGCCTTAAACAATCACTAACAACAATCCAGTAGTATAAACCCAGCAGCCTAAAGATAACCAGACAGAAGGAAAACTAAAAATAACCCAGTTTTTCCACAGAACCAGCTTTGATCCCTCAGTCCCGCCAACCCTCTCTCATATACAGCCAATAGATACAGAAGACACAGCAGGCATCTGTTTATTATCACTAGAGTAGATGGAGATAGATATAGAGTAAGTAGATATTATTGGGTTGGCCTATAACAATTTTGGCTATTCGATACAGTAGATAACTACATAGCAGTGAGGCTGCTAAAACTAGACCCTGTTTGATGGATGTGTCCCCAAGGCCGGTATTGGAGAAGAGATCAGCACCACTTACAGTTCCAGTGGTCATGGGGATAGCTGACATAGATAGCCCGGAAGTCTGAGACTTGGTTCTGTTTTTTTCAGTCCTTCTGATCCATCTCTTGTACTCCTCTCTCACCTAGAAAAATAGGGAACACGCTCATTGGCTCACGTAACCAATGCCCCATGAGAAGCTCGGACAGTTTTACACCACTCGGTCCTAAACCTGAAGAGAGCAAAAGAACTGAAATTTTTGTGACCATCTTCCCTGCTGCAAATTCTAACACGTAAAGTGAAGGGGGATGAGTGGCCCTCCATCCCCTAGTTGCAATGAGCCACATTCTGACTTCAGTCACACCCAGGCAACATCACTGACTTCATCAGGTTGCAAAGTCTGAATCGAAATTTAGCCTAGGAAATGCAAGTTGATACAGCTCCCACCAAACTACATGTTAATGGACTTGCTGCAGGATTAACCTGGGGAAATTCTATGACCTTCGTTACACAGGTTAGGCCATGTCTACACCACCACTTATGGTCAACAACATTTATGTCACTCAGGGGTGTGGAAAAACACAGGCCTGAGTGACATAATTTCACTGGTATAAATGGCAGTGTGCACAACACTCTGTCGGCGGGAGAGCTTCTCTCACCAACATAACTAAAAGAAGCTCACAAGAAGTGGAAGCTTGGACAAATGACCAGGGAGGAGTATATAAATATTGCTCAGGCATGCAGGAGTGAAATCAGGAAAGACAAATCACAACTGGAGTTGCAGCTAGCAAGGGATGTTAAGAGTAACAAGAAGGGTTTCTACAGGTATGTTAGCAACAAGAAGAAGGTCAGGGAAAGTGTGGGCCCCTTACTGAATGGGGGAGGCAACCTAGTGACAGAGGATGTGGAAAAAGCTAATGTACTCAGTGCATTTTTTGCCTCTGTCTTCACGAACAAGGTCAGTTCCCAGACTACTGCACTGGGCAGCACAGCATGGGGAGGAGGTGACCAGCCCTCTGTGGAGAAAGAAGTGGTTCAGGACTATTTTGAAAAACTGGACGAGCAAAAGTCCATGGGGACGGATGCACTGCGTCCAAGGGTGCTCAAGGAGTTGGCGGATGTGATTGCAGAGCCATTGGCCACTATCTTTGAAAACTCAGAGATCGGGGGTGGTCCCAGATGACTGGAAAAAGGCTAATATAGTACCCATCTTTAAAAAAGGGAAGGAGGAGGATCTGGGGAACTACTGGCCAGTCAGCCTCACCTCAGACCCTGGAAAAATCACGGAGCAGGTCCTCAAGGAATCAATTTTGAAGCACTTGGAGGAGAAGAAAGTGATCAGGAACAGTCATCATGGATTCACCAAGGGCAAGTCAAGCCTGACTAACCTAATTGCCTTCTATGATGAGATAACTGGATCTGTGGATGAGGGGAAAGCAGTGGACACATTTTCCTTGACTTTAGCAAGTTTGCAGATGACATTAAATTGGGAGGAGTGGTAGATATACTGGAGGGTAGGGATAGGATACAGAGGGACCTAGACAAATTAGAGGATTGGGCCAAAAGAAATCTGATGAGATTCAACAAGAACAAGTGCAGAGTCCTGCACTTAGGACGGAAGAATCCCATGCACTGCTACAGACTAGGGACCGACCGGTTAGGCAGCAGTTCTGCAGAAAAGGACCTAGGGGTTACAGTGGACGAGAAGCTGGATATGAGTCAACAGTTTGCCCTTGTTGCCAAGAAGGCTAACAGCATTTTGGGTTGAGTAAGTAGGCGCATTGCCAGCAGATCGAGGGATGTGATCATTCCACTCTATTTGGCATTGGTGAGGCCTCATCTGGAGTACTGTGTCCAGTTTTGGGCCCCACACTACAAGAAGGATGTGGAAAAATTGGAAAGAGTCCAGCGGAGGGCCACAAAAGTGATTAGGGGGCTGGAGCACATGAGATTATTTAGTCGGCAGAAGAGAAGAATGAGGGGGGATTTGATAGCTGCTTTCAACTACCTGAAGGGGGATTCCAAAGAGGATGGATCTAGACTGTTCTCAGTGGTACCAGATGACAGAACAAGGAGTAATGGTCTCAAGTTGCAGTGGGGAAGGTTTAGGTTGGATAAGAGGAAAAAACTTTTTCACTAGGAGGCTGGTGAAGCACTGGAATGGGTTACCTAGGGAGGTGGTGGAATCTCCTTCCTTAGAGGTTTTTAAGGTCAGGCTTGACAAAGGCCTGGCTGGGATGATTTAGTTGGGGACTGGTCCTGCTTTGAGCAGGGGGTTGGACTAGATGACCTCCCGAGGTCCCTTTCAACCCTAATATTCTATGATTCTATGATCTTATGAACTACTGCCGCTTGTTGGGGGTGATTTAATTCCGTCGACAGGAGAGCTCTCTCCCATCCGCATATAGGGGCTACAGGAGAGATCTTATAGCAGCGCAACTGCATAGGTACAGCTGTGCCACTCTAAGGTCTCTAGTGTAGATGTAACCCTTGCCTGCTTGGTGTGGTGCTCTGCCCCCTCTAGTGGCAGCTAGTTCAGCTAGAGATTAATGAATCTGCTACAGCCTTAACTAAGAGCATGTGGCTTTTAGCCCATGTAGTAGAGGCTCATGCATTTAGCTCCCGAGGTCCCAGGTTCGATCGCACCCACCAGGGGCTGTTTGTGTTATATAGACATGGTCCCTCCTGGCCTTAAAAAAATCTGGGACTCTATGAAAACAGCACAATATAAGCTGCAGGAGAAAAGAGATTGGAGGAGAAAGGCTGAATCTGAAAATAGAGGAAGGAGCAACAGGCACGGAAGACTTGAAAAGAGTGAAACCAAGACAAATGTGAACAAAGAAGCTCTGCTGGCTGGACATTAATGGAGCTGAACAGGTAACAGGACATTGGCTTTACCTGCTGATTGAGGAGACAGTGCACCAGGAAGATGAAGGCTCCCTGCAGGCTGTTGACGATGGTGAATAAATATGCAAGGACCGTGCCTGCTGGGCCGACTTGGAGGAGACCAAGGCTCCATGTGCAGCCCAGAATGAAGAGCTGGGCGATGGCTTTAAATGTCAGTAACCTGGAGTAAAGCAGATGGAGAGAGTCCATTACAACCCTATGCAGAGAGACCAAGTCAGTGGGCTCTGAGCAGGATGGCTTACGCCCTCCAAGTAGCAACTATGCAAAATTCCCCTAGGAACCACTGGTGGGTAATGCTTCCAGATAGAGATTCTGCTAACAGGCCCTATGCCAACCAGCTTAGAATGGCTTCTACCATCCCCTTCACTCCCTATGGGCTTGCTCCGAAGCGCAGAGACAGACTGCCATTGACTTCACTGAGTTTGGATCAGGCCGTAGTTTGCCACCCCTTCTGCATCTTGTTCATTTCCTGATTTTGCTGCAAGCAGGCTCTGGACATCAGTACCATACATCTGGGGGCAGTTGTCATTTCAATGAGCTGGGCCAGTGAAGGATTTACCTGTTCTCTAATTCCAGGTAGGTATTTCTCCCCCCTTTTTATTCCTGGTACTTCAGGTGAAGTATCAGAGCATCTTACAACCTTGAAGATATTTACCTTCAGAACCACTCTGTGAGGTAGGACGGTGCCCTTATCCCCATTTTCCAGATGGAGAACCAAGGCATAGCGAGATTAAGTAACTTGCCCAACATCACATAGGAAGGCTGTGTCGGATCAGGGAGTTGAACCCAGGTCGCTCACATCCCAGACTAGCACCCTAAGCACTGAATCATCCTTTCTCTCCCGTTCTGATTGATTTGGAAACCGCTATAATAAAGCCCTTCAAGGAGAACACTACATTCGCTAGAAACCATGGCTTGCCATTAAAGATTTGGTTCATTAGTCCTTATACCGCACTCATGATATGGAATAGGTCGCTAAATGATTGAAGGGATTGTTGTGTGCCCATTGCTGTAGCATGTCAGAGTACAATGCAGACTGACGGAACCAGATACTAAAGTCAGCTGACAGCAAAAGCGGCCTTTTGCCACACCAGGCAGATTCAGCCTTTTTGTAACTTCCTTGGTTTCAGCAGAGTTACAGATTTTACCTAAGATTAATTCACGTATAGGTATTTGTATAGCACCCAGCATTGTAACATCTGACTTAAACCTATGTTCTGTTCCTAGCTCTGTCACTGGCCTGTGGTGTAACACTGACCACGTCAATTTTCCTCTGTTTCCCCTCACATCCGTTTTGTAGCGCAGGCAGTGAGTATATAACCGTGCAGTAATAATAGTTACATAGTAAGAATAAAGGGCAAAGGGCTAGGGAATGAGTAGCAAAACCACAAAATACCTGTTGACCGACACCTATAAAATAGCTTAAGCAGTTAGCATAAGTGCAAGGCCTTACAGCCTAAGTAGAAGTAGGTGCTCAATACGTTAGCATAAGTCAGTAAACTAACAGTTATCATAAGTCACAAAATGACAAAAGGCTTTTTGTTTCTTGTTTTGTAATAATCACGTGTGTTGCAAACTGTTGATGGGTAACTGCAAAAAGACAAAAACCAGCTTAAAGTATTTTTAAAGGAGGACATCAGCAAATGCCTAACCGCAGGTAACCACAGTAATCCAATTAACGTATGTTAATGAGTTTAGCCAAGTTAATATACTAACCTATAGAATAAGAACACCCCAACAATATTAAGGTAAAAAACCTTAAAATATGGTTTGAAAAAAAAGCTATTCATATATATGCATAAAAAATACAAAGGCCTATCGGGGCGGCTCTATGTTTTTTGCCGCCCCAAGCACAGCAGTCAGGCAGCCTTTGGCGGCACGCCTGTGGGTGGTCCGCTGGTAACGCGGATTCGGCGGCATGCCTACGCGAGGTCCGCCGGTCCCGCGCCTTCGGCGTACCCACCGCCGAATTGCCGCTGAAGCCGCGGGACCGGCGGACCTCCCGCAGGCATGCCGCCAAAGGCTGCCTGACTGCCGCCCTCAGAGTGACCGGCAGGCCGCCCCCCATGGCTTGCCGCCCCAGGCACGCGCTTGGGGCGCTGGTGCCTGGAGCCGACCTTGAGGCCTATAAAACATCTAGTCTCAGGAACAGCTGTTAAAATTCTTCATCGGCATGCGAAAGACAAACCAAAATCTGTCTCAATCCTTAAGGCTAGGTCTACACTGCAGCGGGGGTCCGACCTAAGATACGCAACTTCAGCTACGTGAATACCGTAGCTGAAGTTGCGTATTTTAGGTCGGCTTACCTAGCGGTGAGGACGCGGGAAAGTCGACCGCTGCCGCGCTGCCGCCGACTCCGCTGCCGCCTCCTGCCGAGGTGGATTTCCGGAGTCGACGGCAGAGCGATCAGGGATCGATTTTACCGTGTCTTCACTAGACGCGGTAAGTCGATCCCCGAAAAACCGATTGCTACCCGCCGGATCGGCGGGTAGTGAAGACAAAGCCTTAGGCTCTCCCCCAAAATTAAGTAGTATAGACAAGTAATGGGGCTGGTCGCTCTCACACTGTTATACTATCTCACTGATTTAAATTGCTTTACTTAAACTAGTCATTGTGATGATAAAACGTTGACAGTTACAGAAGGTCTTCGCTAAGTGCAAGTGTTTTTATTGCTGTGCCCACCCTCCTCAAATTAGGTCTTTTCTCACCATTGTCAGTTACAAATCCCAGCGACCATGGCCACATGTCCAGCTCTTCCAGAAAACACAGATTTAGCAATTAAGTACTGTGACAGGGTCAGGCCGGATGGATACAGGAGAGTGTTCGAAGGCAGATATATTAGTCCCAGATTAAGTAGATCCCTTTTCCCTGGGTAAGGAAACAGGGGCAGTTCCAGAACAAGCAGGAACTTGTTGGAACCAATTAAGGCAGGCAGGCTAATTAGGACACCTGGAGCCAATTAAGAAGAAACTGCTAGAATCAATTAGGACAGGCTGGCTAATCAGGACACCTGAGTTAAAAAGGACCTCACTTCAGTTTGTAGCATGCATGCGAGGAGCTGGGAGCAAGAGGCACTAGGCGCTGAGAGTGAGAGGGCATATTGCTGGAGGATTGAGGAGTACAAGCATTATCAGACACCAGGAAAAAGGTCCTGTGGTGAGGATAAAGAAGGTGTTGGGAGGAGGCCATGGGGAAGTAGCCCACGGAGTTGTGGCTGTCGTGCCGCTGTACCAGGAGGCAGGGCCGGCTTTAGCAAGCGCGGGGCCCGATTCCTGGGGGCGGGGCTTGCAGCAAGCCCCGCCCCCAGGAATTGAGCCGCGCTCTGGCCGGGGTTGCCGGGCTTGGGTCCGACCCGGAGCTGTGCCGGGCCGGACCCGAGCCGCGGGGGCCGGGCTGGAGCCGACCCGAGCCGCGGGGGCCGGGCCGGAGCCGCGCCGTGGGGGCCGGGCTGGAGCTGCGCCGCGGGGACCAGGCCGGGCTGGAGCCGGGCCGCGCCGCGGGGGCCGCGCTGGGCCGGAGCCGCGCCGGACCCGAGCCACGCCGCGGGGGCCGGGCCGGACCCGAGCCACGCCGCGCCGCGCCGCGGGGGCCGGACCTGAGCCACGCCGGGCCAGAGCCGCTGGGGCCTGCGGGAACGGGCCGCGCCTCCCCGGAGCCCTTCTCGCGCCCCCACCACGCCAGCTTACCTGGTGCTGCCTGCCCGCCCCTGCTCCTTTTCAGACTTCCCGCAAATCTCTGATTCGCGGGAAGCAGGGGAGGGGGCGGAGCGTTGAGGGGAGGAGGGGGAAGTGAGCTGAGGGCGGGGTGGAGAGCTGCAGCGCGGGGCCCTCGCAGCGCGAGGCCCAATTCAGCCGAATCGGCTGAATCGGCTTAAAGCCGGCCCTGCCAGGAGGCACTCTAGACAGCTGCAGTCCACAGGGCCCTCGGCTGGAACCCGGAGTAGAGGGTGGGCCTGGGTTCCCCCCAAACCTCCCAACTCCTGATCAGACAGAGGAGGAAATGACCTGGACTGTGGCTTCTACCAGAAGGGAAGGTCTCTGGGCTGTTTCCCAACCCACAGGGTGAATCTGTGAGGCAAGCAAATCCGCCAATAAGCGCAGGACCCACCAAGGTAGAGGAGGAACTTTGTCACAATACCAAGAAATCACTGTGCAGTTTTCTTCATGCTGTGTCAGTTGTGCATAGCAAAAGGCATCAAACTAGTGTCCTTCCTGGAGGAGAGAATCCTACACTGAATGAGGAAAATGGGACTGGATGATCTAACACATCTTCTCCATTCCTGATATCTATAACTTTCTGCTTGACTGAAAGGGCTAAGAGTTCTTACACTAGCCAAAAGAGAAGATGCAGGAGCATCTAACAGAAAACTCTGTACAAGGCAGTCTTGATTATCCATACTTCAGTTATGCAGAACAAGGATTCCCCCAGTTTGTTAATTACATTGAAAATTCCCTTGATTTTAGAGGAAGGATGATGTAGTGGTTAGTGCCCTAATCTAGTACTTGGGAGACCCAGGTTCAGTTCTATGCTCTGCCACAGATTTTGTGTGTGACCTTGGGCAAGTCATTTAGCCTCTATGTGCCTCAATTCCCCATCTGTATAATGGGGATAAGAGCCCTGTCCCGCCTCACAGGGGTGTTGGGAGAATCAATGCATTAAAGATCGTGAAGCGCTCTGAGATCTGTGGGTGAAAAGTGCTACATAAAAGCCAGCATACAAAATAGGGGCCCAATCCCATGAGGTGCTCAGCACCTCCTAAAAGGTGCTGCGTACCCTCATCTCTGACCTAAGTCAATAGGCACTGAAGATTCTCAGCTGCTTGCAGGACCAGGTATTCAGTGTTCTGTTCTCCATGACTTTCTGATACCAAGTCTGTATCACGCTGGTATTTCCTCAGTTTAATTGAGCCAAGAGCACCTGTAGCAACCCCCCCTGCAGAAGACTAACTGGACCTCTCGGGCAGGTTTAGTGCTTTCCTACCTTGTGTTTTTGAGGGTGGAGACATCTGTATTGAGGGAGGAGATTTTGTCTCTCAGGAGCCAGAGGGTTGTGATAAAAAATGCTAAATTCATCTGTGGAAACAACACAACTCGAGTGGATCAGACCCCAGGTCCATCTAGTCCAGTATTCTGCCTCTGACCGTGGCCAGTACCAAGTGCTTCAGAGGCATGGATAATCTGCCCCCTATATTAGTTCTCCTTGCTCTTTGGTAGCTACAGCTTGATTTAAATCCTGAAGCCTGGGGTTTAATATCCCTTCCAGAACTTTTGTTAGCCCTGATTAGAACAACTCTGGATATTATTCTTGCTACCCATATAAATGCCCAATCTCTTTTTGAATCTTGCTAAAATTCTTCATGTATTCTCAGTGTCTAGCACAATGGTACTTTGACCCCCAGATGGGAGCCCCCAGCTGCGATTGTTATCTGAATCCTTCCTGCACCACAAGACATCACTTAGGGCACAGATAAGGCTCCACCATCCCTCTCTCTTCTGAGCTGCTCTGTCTGTCCTCTGTGTTACGTTCCATAAACTTTCCCTCTCTACGTATTGTTGGATCATGGAAGGATTCTTTCAGCTGCCCTCTTGTCCATGTTCCTCCGGCTGCCCAGTTTCACACTTCCCATAGCCGAAAGCTCTGGTTTCATTTGTAACACCTAGCCCAGATATTTCCGTCTTCTCTTCTGGATAACTTTGGAGCTAAGGAGGTGCTGAACTCTGACAAATCCCAGCATTTGGTATAAATTCGTTCCACTCCATTGGAAACAAATTGTGTGTGATTTATTAATTATTTATGAATTTACTGTAATACAAATAAAGAAGGTGACATTGTTACCTTGTCACTTTCCAGAGAGTAAATCCACGGTAGCTAGGCCACAACTCACTCCTTAAGCAAACGTCCCAATGTCTGACTCATCTCACTATCAAAGTCCTTTCCCTGCGGCATACACATAATTCATCCTTTCCCATTATCCGTTGAAGAGAGGAGAAGAAAAGGAATATACCCACCACAATAATAAGGCAGACCGGTCCAAGGAAACTCCAGACAAAGCCTCCCTCTATTGTGAGCCAGCAGCTAAAAGGCAAGAAGAAAAAAGGGTAACAAATTATCCCTGGCATTAAAATGAAGTGAATTCTCTCCTTTTGGTTGTCAGAGTTGATATCTGGGTGGGGTGGGAGATGCAGGGTGAACGCTGTCTGCTTCCCTTTATGACAGTCTCATGGATGTAGATTGCAGAAATTAGTCTTTTAAGAATATAACAATGGCCATACTGGGTCAGACCAAAGGTCCATCTAGCCCAGTATCCTGTCTTCCGACAGTGACAAATGCCAGGTGTCCCAGAGGGAATGAACAGAACAGGGAATCAACAATTGATCCATCCTCTATGGCCCATTGCCAACTTCTGGCAAACATGGGCAGGGATGGTGTCCCTAGCCTCTCCTGGCTAATAGCCATCAATGGACCTATCCTCCATGAATTTATCTAGTTCTTTTTTGAACCCTGTTATAGTCTTGGCCTTCACAACATCCTCTGGAAAGGAGTTCCACAGGTTGACTGTGCGTTGTGTGAAACATGTGAAGAAACGGGGATTGTAGAATATATTGTTTCTCTGTAATTCAGCCAATGAGTTGAGTGGGCAATGAGATATCTGTTCTCCCTCTGGGATGGGCTCTGCACGTACTGTTCGGAAGTTCCGTAGCCTTTGTGATTCACCGCTGCAGAAATAGCCACCACCAGGGCTGGGAATCCGTAGCCGAACGGGTACATGAATCTCTTCTTGAACCGGCCGGCGCTGGTGTAATTCACGACCTTCAGGTTCCTGACGGTGAGGAAGAGGTGCAGCCCTTCTAGGAACATCCAGGTGAAACAGGCCAAGAAGAGGTAGTGTAGGAGGCCAGCAATGACAGCACACGCCACCTGGAGGAGACAAAGAGCTCAGGGACTCTGAACATCTAGCTCTCCGAGATAGGGGAAGCGTTAGTTATTTGATGTGTCCCCTCCAAACTGGGGAGAAAATGGCATCCATGAAATATTTAACAAACCCGTAGCCCATCTAGGACTATACACTGCATACTGTGGCCATTCAACTTCAACACAGCACAAGGGGTAGAACTCAAATCCTCCTGGTCCAAAAGCACTAGCTCCTACCTCATAAACTAAAAGAGAATCTCCATTAGTGGTTAACAATATAGGGCTTCTGACACATAGTGAGACAGGCTGCTCTGAGTTCAGTTCCCAACCCTGCCACCTACTTCACATGTGACCTTGGGCAAGTCAGTTCATCTCCCTGTGCCTCAGATCCCCATCTGTAAAATGGGGATAATGGAATTCTGTCCCCCACCCATTGTCTCATCTGCTTAGACCATAAGCTCTTCAGAGTAGCAAATGTCTCTTCCTCTATGTGCAGTGCCCAGCACAATGGAGCTCTGATTTCAGTTGGGTCTCGTTGGCTACTATAATACAAATAAACGACTATAATAGTTGAGGCAGTTCTGACCCCATCCAATAGAGGGCAGCGCTGTTTCACTCACACCAGATACTAGGTCACAATATTATTATTTTTTCTGGCAAGAACTCAGGGCGAGGAGTAAACCAAGGAAACACACAGACTGAAACATATGCACTGTCCTCACTCTCTGAGCCAGCTCATATTGACAGCTATATGTATTCCACATGTGGGCAAAGGGCATTTTTTAACCTTGGGAAAGCTGCATCGGCGCAAATGCACATTTTCAGCTGTTTGTGGTTGTGAAGTTGCTACCCTAAGTTGCTCAGTCCAGGGTCCCTCCTATGGCTGGGGAGCTGAGGCCAAGGGTTTCAAGCGGAGTGCCCCAAGAGTCGGTCCTGGGGCCGGTTTTGTTCAATATCTTCATTAATGATCTGGAGGATGGCGTGGACTGCACTCTCAGCAAGTTTGCCGATGACACTAAACTAGGAGGCGTGGTAGATACACTAGAGGGTAGGTATCGGATACAGAGGGACCTAAACAAATTAGAGGATTGGGCCAAAAGAAACCTGATGAGGTTCAACAAGGACAAGTGCAGAGTCCTGCACTTAGGACGGAAGAATCCCATTCACTGTTACAGACTAGGGACCGAATGGCTAGGAAGCAGTTCTGCAGAAAAGGACCTAGGGGTTACAGTGGACGAGAAGCTGGATATGAGTCAACAGTGTGCCCTTGTTGCCAAGAAGGCTAACGGCCTTTTGGGCTGTATAAGTAGGGACATTGCCAGCAGATTGAGGGACGTGATCGTTCCCCTCTATTCGACATTGGTGAGGCCTCATCTGGAGTACTGTGTCCAGTTTTGGGCCCCACACTACAAGAAGGATGTGGAAAAATTGCCAGCGGAGGGCAACAAAAATGATTAGGGGGCTGGAGCACATGACTTATGAGGAGAGGCTGAGGGAACTGGGATTGTTTAGTCTGCAGAAGAGAAGAATGAGGGGGGATTTGATAGCTGCTTTCAACTACGTGAAAGGGGGATTCCAAAGAGGATGGATCTAGACTGTTCTCAGTGGTCCAGATGACAGAACAAGGAGTAATGGTCTTAAGTTGCAGTGGGGGAGGTTTAGGTTGGATATTAGGAAAAACTTTTTCACTAGGAGAGTGGTGAAGCACTGGAATGGGTTACCTAGGGAGGTGGTGGAATCTCCTTCCTTAGAGGTTTTTAAGGTCAGACTTGACAAAGCTCTGGCTGGGATGATTTAGTTGGGGATTGGTCCTGCTTTGAGCAGGGGGTTGGACTAGATGACCTCCTGAGGTCCCTTTCAACCCTAATATTCTATGATTCTATGATAATTAAACTCTGGAGCCTGATTCTGATTTTACTGACGCTGGTGTAAATCTGGTGTACCTCCATTGAGGCCAGTGGTGTCAAAGCAGTGTGAGCAAGTTCAGAATCCGGACCACTGAATTTATTCTGGGCATTGTGATACCAGGCATGCGAAGGGGCCCAAGGGCAAAACCAACCCATCTTGATTATTAGTGCATCACACAGGTCGTAGCTTGCAGTCTGAATGCATTGCATGCATGTTCCTCGTATTCCTCCATCCATCCCTCCCCCCACAAGCTCTCTGTGCCGTCCTCCCATTCTCCTCTTCCTCAAGGACTCCCTGCAAGTCCCCACATGCCTGGACTCATGCCAGGAGAGATGACAGTGGTGGGGTGGGGGTTGGCGGGAACATACCATTGTCCTGCATTCATCATCCCTTGGTAGGGTCTCTGTGTGGTCCCCCATGCTTCCTCTTCCCCCCCATACCAGGGCTGTGTCCCTCCCCCCTCCCAATGTCTTCTCTCCACATGCCATTGTCCCTTATTCGCTGTCCCCCCCATCCTCCCCTGGTAGGTCTCTGTGTGGGCCCCCCACTTGCTTCCTCTTCCCCCCATGTCAAGGGCTCCATATGTGCCCCATTCCCCCTCATTATTTCATTACAGGAGCACTTAGGGGTCCCAAACAAGTTCAAGGACCCGTCGTGCTCAGCGCTGTACAAACACCCAGTAAAAGTGTGTCTACACTGCAGCTGGGAGCATGCGTCCCCAGGCAGCAGCCCAGGCTAGCCACCCAAGTACAATCCCGTCCGACCCTCTGGATACTTACTCAGGCAGCTGGCCCAAGCTGCTGGGGCCGCACTGCTATTTTGAGTGCGTTAGCTCAAGTGGAGCTAGCATGTGTCTGTCTGTCCACTCTGGGAGCCGCCCCCCGCCCCAGCTGCAGTGGAGACCTAGCTTTGAAGAACTTACGATCTAAATAGACAGGATAGATAAGGGGGGTGGATTTTGGATGATTTCTCTACCTTATTGGTGACACTGTCCACTGCGGTGAGGAAGAGCAGGTCGGCCAGGAAGAGGCAGAGACAGAGCTGCAGGTGGAGGGAGGTGCTGACGTTGCGGATGGAGCGGCACAGGAGGAAGGTGAGGATGGCGAGGAAGAGGCACAGCAGGGAGAGGGTCAGTCCCACGTAGGTGATGATGGTCAGTGCGTAACTCTCCTGCAAAAGGAAAAATTAAAGGAAGTCTAAAGTTTGGAAATCACGCTGGAGAAACAGGGGCTTTGAAATAACCGAATAATTTCCCAGGGCAATCAGATCTCTAGCTCCGTTGTTGGAGAACATGGAGGACCCATCTCCTTCCTGCCCCTTTAAATAAAAATAAAATAAATAAATAAATAAATGGAGATATCCTATCTCCTAGAACTGGAAGGGGCCTTGAAAGGTCATCGAGTCCAACCCCCTGCCTTCACTAGCAGGACCAAGTACTGATTTTGCCGCAGCTCCCTAAGTGGCCCCCTCAAGGATTAAACTCACAACCCTGGGTTTAGCAGGCCAATGCTCAAACCACTGAGCTATCCCTCCCCCCTTTCCTTTGGTAACTCAGAGGAGCAACACGTGTGTTGAGTTTGCAGCCCCGAGATGATCTCTGGATCTCGTAATGACTGTAAACTAATTGGAACAAATACCCGGCTGACTCATGCCCCGTGCCACCTGTCTGACATCTAACATGCTGACCAAGTGCACCTGATCATGACTTTCCTACTGGCTGGCTCCAGCCATTCTAACTATATTTACAGCCAAAGGCATTACTCCTTTTGCGTAAGTGGTGGACGCCTGCGTTTTGGGTGTCGAAGGGCTCAGGTTTGTTCGTGCAAACAGCCGCAGCGTCTGTGCGAATGCAACCCTAGTTTGTTACACATGGACCATGAGCTTAAGCGGACGGCTGAATACCTTGATAGCATGTGAAGCCATCAGGATGGCAAAGCTGGACAGGTGATTACAGGTGCAGGTGGTGTGAGTGCTGTTCGCATGGAGAAGAGTGCAGCCCTCAGTAGACCAGGTGCCAGTGAGGTTCCAGAAAACACAGATAATCTTGTCTTCCATTTCCTTTCTCTGGAAACAGACATTGCAACACCAGTGTCAGCCTCCTCCTTTATGGAGCCAAGGGCTAGTTTAGCCCAAACTAAACCAAAGAGGAGCCAGAGCTTGACAGACAGAGCACTGGGTTGGGACTCAGGGGACTGGGATTGTATTCCTAGCTCTGCCATTGACCTGATGTGCAATCTCTTGAGAAGTCTCTGTGCCTCTGTTTCCCCTCCTACCCTTTGTCTCTCTTCTTTGGGATGGGGCCCATGTGTTTGTGCAGTGCTTGGTACAATCAGACTCTGATCTCAGTGTGCCTTTACGTGCACTATAATAATGGATATCGGTTTCACACCAATATAAGTCCATTGATCTGGATTGGGATAAATGAGAACAGAGTCAACCATCCAAGCTGACGCCCCACTGGTAATTGCGGTTTAGAAGTTCACCTGGGAATTTCAATGCTTTTTGAAGGCTTTAGGGTGGGTATTGCTGGACCCTTAGCATTCAGCCATTTTCAATTTTAAGTTGAATTGCCTCCTCATTTAAACTTGATGTGGTGGAGAAGGAAGAGCCAGTGGAAAGATTCAAATTGTAGGGCATCTGTGGTACTGATGGGCAAGGAAGATCATTTTAGAAGGACTGAAGGGGGGCATTATGGGTACTGGAGGTCCCAGAGAGGAGGCTGCAGTAGAAAGGTGGAAGGTGACCAGAACCATGGTGAGGGCAGAGAGGAAAAGCCAGATTTTTGGGGAAGATGCAGCATCAAGATTTGGACTCATCTTGGGGGTAGAGAGGGAGGCAGAAGGAGTTGAAGATGACCTTCGTTAGTGAGGCCAACTGGAAGAGGACGGCAGTGTTGACAACAGAAGCACAGAGAGAGGACAGTTGGGAAAAGCTCCTGGCCAAGAGGGGTCCCTCTTCCATTTCAAGCAGGGACATGATTGCCAATCACCTGTTTATGCTCCAGGGTGAAGTAGAAAGGTTTGGAGAGGGGTCCGGGTTTCCCAATGGTCCCACTCACTACCTTGGAATTCAGCGTAATGCTAACCAGGTTGTCATCCCCTGTCAGGTTTTGCTGGTCGATAAAGTTATTGTTCAGGATGGACTCGAGAGTGGCATACGATATGAAGGCAACGACTCCGGAGCCTGCAGGAGCAAAGATGCAAGAGGTGACACCAGAACAGCCTGTGTCCTGTGTCACACCGCAATGAGCTGGAAGAGCTCTTGGCTGGGGGGCGCAGCCGAACCAGCGATGAGAAGGACACAGGTACGGAGAGATGGAACGGCTTCCCCACGTTCGTGCAGAGTGTCAGTGGCAAAATTGGGACTAGACCCCAGGACTCCTTACTCCCTGCACTGGCCAACAAATAACACTTCCTCCTAGGGGCCCATCGGCCAACCAGGACTCAGCAGGGCATGTTGCACTCCAGCTCTGCTGCCGCTAATCCCGGAAAATCCACCCCCGCCCTGCTCTGTCCAAACCCTCCAGCCCTGACGTGCCCTCTGCACAAGGGAAGCCACAAGGGCAGCGCTTAATTTGTGCCAGGGCCAGAGCCCCAATACCTCTAGGCTTGGCAGCTTAGCCCGGCACCTCTGGGTTTCCTGCATCCGTTATGAAAGTAAAAATGTTGCTCGAGTCCTGGCACCTAATTACTTGAGTCCCGACCCCGCTTTCATTACAGATTAAGCACTGCACAGAGGGTCGGTGTAAAGCAACCCAAGACCCCCTGGGGAGTCTGTCAGGGCTGCTTTAAGGTCCCTCTGCAGCACTGGAAGATCTGGCCTCAGAGCTGGAGCTGTGGAATGGGTTTGAGAGGTTGGATTCCTTCCGTTGCCTGTCCAGACAACTCCCGGATGGTACCTGCTTCGCTGGCGCCAACCACTGTCATACAGTCAATGCTCATCAACTCGTTTTCAGCGTTCAGTTCGATCATCTTCCCTGCCCGACTGCAGTTATCCGTAACCCGCAGGGCTGTGATGGCTGGGGGCGGAAGGACAAGTTCTTCACTGCGCGGCTTTGAAAACTACCTTCCATTTAGCACAGAGCCTGATTCTCCTCCCACTCCCGTGGCGACAGGGAGCAAGGCTGCGGTAAAACCAGCAGAGCCGAGAGAAGAATTAGGAGCCCGGATTGTCTTTATGTCCTTTGTGCCTTGCACCTAACACAATGGGGCCCTGCTCCATCATGACTGCGGCTCATAGGCACTGCCACAATCCCGCTACTAGCCGAGATCAGAGCCCCGTTGTGCTGGGCACCAGAGGTAAATGCAGCAATAAACCACTCCTGCCCCAAACTGCAGAAAGGGGTCATGTCCCCATTTACATGGAAAACATGAGCACCAAGAGAGTAAGCAGGCAGGAATGGCACTCAACTCTCTTACGCTTTAGCCCAGCACCCTAGCCCCGAGGTCACCCTTCATCACCGAGAGCAGCTAGGGTGGCGCTCAGAGCTGTGCGGAGGTTTTTCCTTTTTCTTACTCATCGTCTCGGCTGTGATAGTCTGTGGCTCGTTCTCAGAACCGTTCCAAGCAGCTTCCAAGGCAGCCAGTTCTGCACGCTGCACAAAGGCTGTGGTTGCCCATGCGACCTCCTCCTTGTTCCAAGTAGACTGCTGGGCAGCGGCATTGAAAAGCGAATCGAGAGAAGTGAAGACTTCCTGGGGTTTAAACAGAAGACACCCTGGGTAAATCAGGGGCTGTCAAACAGTGGTCCACTGGTTAACAGAGAGATGGTCCCATGGATCCACCACTTATCCTCCCCATTCACCATCATGGAACATCCCAGGACAGCTACAACTGCTTACACGGATGGGTGATTTTCGGCAGGCTTTTAGGGTTCCCTACCCCTCCACGTGCTTCTTATAGTCTAGCCCTCCACTCCACATGGTTCCCTTACTCCCCAGTTACCAGATCCCATCAAGATACTGCCTCGTTCCCTTTGCCCCAAGACATTCATCACCCACTCTTGGCTGGCAGCTGAAATTAAACTCGCTGTTGGCGCCAGTCTACTCTTCTAGAGTAGAGGCAACTAAGCCTTGTTTTCAGCTGCTTTTAAAGACTCCCCCCCAGGTTCATCTTTGGAAGGAAGTATCTGGAGATTGGTTGCAGCAGCTGGGGACGAAGAGGAGGGACTTTGCCTTGGAGGGCATGGACTGGCAAATACAGGTACACAGCCTCTGACCTTCGGCGGTACTGACTGGTTTCCATTGCCACATGCAGATTCCAGGGTCTTTGAGGTCTGATTCAGGATGGTGCAAAATCTATTGCTTTTCTGGTTTCCCTGTAGGGGAATCTTGGAAACAGAAGTTAATGCTATAACATACCTATCCATGTCCATCCACCTGTTCTTTCCCTCTTAACCCACTGTATCTTTCAATCCATCCTCTCTATCTAGCTCTGGCTATTTCTCTATCCACCCATCTTCTCCATTTCCACCCTTCTCTAGGTACCAGCTCTAGTCCATCCATCCTCCCACTCCATCTCTGTTCATCCATAATACCCAACCCAGAAGCAGCACACATGCTGTCTGAATGCACTACACAAACTTTACACACACACACACCCCTCAAATCCATTCTCTCCCTTTTTCCCTCTTGCCCTGCACACGAAGATGACCCAATTGAGAATCACTCGACACATACGTGCTGCATCATGTTGCCGCACTGGCTTTTGAAATCATCTCCTTGCAGAATCCTGGGCTGGCAGCGGAAGAGATTTTCTAGGGAAGGAAGGAGGGAGCCAACATTGGGGCCTCTCTTATAAAGATCATATCTCTTTGTGATGGGATCAAAACATCATTATGCTTCTGGGCAGAGAAATGAGACCCGGCAAAGTCCAGTCGACAGCAGAGCTGATGCTAAAGCTAAAGGGATTGGTTTAAGGATCCCAAAAGTCATGGTGTGAGTGGCCTGGCAAGGGCAAGATTTCCTGCTGAGACACTCCTCCACGCCTAGGGAGTCATGCAGAACTGACGGAACCAAGCCTGGCCAGGCGCTGGGTGGGGACTCAGAAGAGCTGGAATCTTGGCTCCCATTCCAGGCTCTGGAAGGGAGTGTCCACTAGTGGGCACAGACTCATCTGTATGCTCATACCCAAGCTTGACCTCCTTCAGCCTTATCCCCACACACTCACAACTTGTCCGTGTCCCAGAGCAGTTTCTTCCAATCCCTGGCTCTTGTCCCACTCCCAATCAGAACACCTCACGTGTCTCATTCCAGTCCCAGTCTCCTTTCCCAGCCAGTCCCAGTCTACCCCTGCACCAAATCCTCCCCTCCCAGTCCTGATCTCCTTTCCCAGCCAGTCCCAGTTCCCCTGCATCCCAGTTCCTCATTCCATTTGTCTCTCTCCTCCCCTCTTAGTTTTCAGCTGTGCCCACGCCCAGCCGCCAACATTCCCCAGGCCCACTGAGTCCCAGTCCCAGTGTCCCTCCAAGGTACTTAATCCAATCTCACTGTTGTTCCCCCAGACCAGCTCCTTGACCCAGTCTCTTTATCTGGCCAGTCCCATCTTCCCCCTGTTGCCTGGAGAGATCTGTCTCCCCACCCTACTTCCACACACACATTTCCAGGCCAAGTTCCATCCGACCACTGCCACCTGCTTGGTTACCCTCTATTGTTAGCATGCTAGCTCGATGGAAGTGTAGACGTACCCTTAATCACTGCAGCATGCTCACCAGTCAGTAGAGTACACTGCTCCATAACTTTTCTGGCAAGTGCAAGAGCTGGTCCAATGGCATTAGAGCAACCTACATTACACTCAACACATTACAGAGTTCCCTCTCACTTAGTTGGGCTCCAGAGCCGATACTCACCGATGCATTTCACTGTTGGATCAGTGAAGTGTTCCTCCCCAGAACTAGATGCAAACCCGTGATTGCAGGTGCAGTGGTAGGCCCCAGAAACATTTTCACAGGTTGCAAAAGCAGGACAAGTAGACGAATTCTGACACCTGTCAACTGTGAAAGGAAGAAGGAACCATGTCATTGAAAGAGAGCAATCGATAACACTTTGCACATTTTCTTTGACTTCTTCAATGTGGTTCACTTTCATTCGTTAACCTTGTTAACAATGCAGCGAGGGAGAAAATGTGGACCTAACAGAGCAGGTGGGCGAGGTGGGAGGACCAAGGCAGCTGGCCTCTCTTCTCGAGACATCAGGGAAAGGATCAAGAAAAGGCCTCCATCCCTCTCCTGTGAATCCAGGGAAACAGGAGGACATGGGAAGGGTAGCTGTGACACCCTGTAGCCCATATTCACCACTTCTATATGGCTATGATCTATTTTGTACAAACTATGCCCTATGAGGTAGCATTTTGAAACTCATAATGTGATGAATATTATTATCTTCTGAAATGTGTGTAACAAACACTGCATGTGAAATTATGAGATTGTGCTGTATGATTATTACTGAAATATGTTGTAATTCCTCGGTAGTCTTCATAAGCCAGTTCCTCAGAGACAAGAACACACTGGTATGCCAGCAACATGCTAAAGAGTCATCCCCTGATTAATGGGAGATTCACCAACTGGGGAGATCTCAACAGGAAATGTACAAATCAGCTGAAAGACAGTTTGGCGCTCACATACTGCCTACTCACAGGACCCAGCAACGGTATTTCCAGCACACAAGAATTGGGGTATAAGAAGGGGGACAAACATGCCTGTACCCACCTCTCCTGTCTACCTTATCTCCCTCTGCTTATTACATCAGTGAATCTTTGAAAAACACTGAACTAAGGGGAGTGGTTCAAGAATGAAAGGAAATCCTGCCTGTGAACTGAGAACTGCCTGCAGCGTCTGGTGTGGTGAGAAGGATGTTGGCTTCAAATCTTATTAAGCTTGGTAATGTTTTGGAATTAGCTCGAGGTTTTATCTTTTTATTTCTTTTGTAACCAATTCTGACTTTTGTACCTTTCATCTCTCATTAATAAACGTGTTTTATTGTTTTATCTAAACCAGTGTGTTTGGGAAACCTCTACTTGAGATAACAAAGGCTGGGGCATAAACATTACCCATTGTTGGAATGTCGGACTATCTATGATCTTATAATGCAAGGATTTATTGACCAGTATAAGACGCACATTTCTGGGGAGCCAAGGCTGGGAGTGGGGAAATGTAGGTGTCGCAGTGTATCTATCCATGGATGGCTGGGACAGCATTCATGTAAACATCTAAAGCATATAAAGCAGCGTAAAAGGAAAACCAGGTTAGGAGGTTAAGGGGACACAGCAGTTCAGGTTGCACCCTGGGGAATTTCACAGTAAGACCGAAGGATGGGAGTTGGAGGTAGGGAAGTATGCCCTGTGAGGTATCATTGGGAAACTCATAATCTGATGAATATTATTATCTTCTGAAATGTGTATAACAAACACTGCATGTGAAATTATGAGATTTTGCTGTAGGATTATTACCGAAATATGTTGTAATTCCTCGGTAGCCCTCATAAGCAAGTTCCTCAGAGACAGGAACACACTAGCATGCCAGCAACATGCTAAAGAGTCATCCCCTGGTTAACCAGAGACTCACCAGCTGAGAAGTTCTAAACAGGAAATGTACAAATCAGCTGAAAGACAGTTTGGTGCTCACATACTGCCTCCCCACAGGACCCAGCAAGGGTATTTCCAGCACACAAGGATTGGGGTGTAAGAAGGGGGACAAAAATGCCTGTACCCACCTCTCCTGTCTACCTTATCTCTCTCTGCTTTTAACATCAATGAATCCTTGAAAAACACTGAACTAAGGGGAGTCGTTGAATGAATGAAAGAAATCCAGCCTGTGAACTGAGAACTGCCTGAAGCATCTGGTGTGGTGAGAAGGATGTTGCCTTCAAATCTTATTTAGCTCGGTAATGTTTAGGAATTAGCTTGAGCTTTTATCTTTTTATTTCTTTTGTAACCAATTCTACCTTTTGTGCCTTACCACTAAAAATCTCTCACTCTCTGATTAATAAACGTGTTTTATTGTTTTATCTAAACCAGTGCTCTGGAGCTGATACTCACCGACACATTTCACTATTGGATCAGTGAAGTGTTGCTCCCCAGAAGTAGATGCAAACCCATGATTGCAGGTGCAGTGGTAGCCCCCAGATACATTTTCACAGGTTGCAAAAGCAGGACAAGTAGACGAAGCCTGACATCTGTCGACTGTGAAAGCAAGAAGGAACCATGTCATTGAAAGAGAGCAGCGGATAACCCTTTGCACCTTTTGTTTGACTTCTTCAATGTGGTTCACATTCATTCATTAACTTTGTTAATCATGCAGGAAGGGAGAAAGTGTGGGCCTAACAGAGCAAGTAGCTGAGGTGGGGGAACAAAGGCAGCTGGCCACTCTTCTCGAAACATCAGGCAAAGGATCAAGAAAAGGCCTCCATCCCTCTCCGCTGAATTCAGGAAAACAGGAGGACATGGGAAGGGTAGCTGTGACACCCTGTAGCCCATATTCACCACTTTGATATGCCTATGATCTCTTTTGTACAAAGTATGCCCTATGAGGTATCATTTGGAAACTCGTAATCTGATGAATATTATTATCTTCTGAAATGTGTTTAACAAACACTACATGTGAAATTATGAGATTTTTGCAGTATGATTATTACTGAAATATTTTGTGATTCCTGTGTAGTAATCATAAGCCAGTTCCTCAGAGACAAGAACACACTGGCATGCCAGCCACGTGTTAAACAATCATCCCCTGGTTAACCAGAGACTCGCCAACTGAGAAGTTCTAAAAAGGAAATGTACAAATCAGCTGAAAGACAGTTTGGTGCTCACATACTGCCTCCCCACAGGACCCAGCAAGGGTATTTCCAGCACCCAAGGATTGGGGTGTAAGAAGGGAGACAAAAATGCCTGTACCCACCTCTCCTGTCTACCTTATCTCTCTCTGCTTTTAACATCAATGAATCCTTGAAAAACAGTGAATTAAGGGGAGTGGTCCCAGAATAAAAGGAAATCCAGCCTATAAACTGACAACTGCCTGGTGTGGTGAGAAGGATGTTGGCTTCAAATCCTATTAAGCTTGGTAATGTTTTGGAATTAGCTTGAGGTTTTATCTTTTTATTTCTTTAGTAACCAATTCTGACTTTTGTACCTTTCATCTCTCATTAATAAATGTGTTTTATTGTTTTATCTAAACCAGTGTGTTTGGGACACCTCTACTTGAGATAACAAAGGCTGGGGCATAAACATTACCCAATGTTGGAATGTCGGACTATCTATGATCTTATAATGTCAAGGCTCTACTGAGCAGTATCAGATGCACATTTCTGGGGAGCCAAGGCTGGGGGTGGGGAAATGTAGGTGTCGCAGTGTATCTATCCATGGATGGCTGGGACAGCATTCATGTAAACATCTGGGAGTGATTTTGCAGGCTGGTATCTGTGCATGAGCAGGCCAGGAGTGGCTGGTCTGACAGAAAAGGAGCATAAAAGGAACCCCAGGTTGGGAGGTTAAAGGGACACAGAAGTTCAGTTTACACCCTGGGGAATTTCACAGTAAGATTGAAGGATGGGAGTTGGGGGTCAGGAGGTTCTGATCCTGTGGACAGGCTACAGTGAGTTTTAGTCCAGAAACAGACTAATCCCCGGCTAGGGTCGCCATTTTGTCTTAAAATCCACCACCAGCAGGAGCAAGAAATAATTTTGAAGGGTTCTAGTTACGTTGCTGTCGGTAAAGATCTTGACTCCAGAGCTCAATGCATGGCCATCGTTGCAAGCATAAAGTAACTCCAAAGGTCATGGTGTGACTGGTCTGGAAAGGTCAAGATTTCCTGCTGAGACACTCATCCACGCCTAGGGAGTCATGCAGAACTGACGGAACCAAGCCTGGCCAGGCGCTGGGTGGGGACTCAGAAGAGCTGGAATCTTGGCTCCCATTCCAGGCTCTGGAAGGGAGTGTCCACTAGTGGGCACAGACTCGTCTGCGTCCTCATACCCAAACTTGGCTCCT
This sequence comes from Emys orbicularis, assembly GCF_028017835.1. Taxonomy (NCBI): domain Eukaryota; kingdom Metazoa; phylum Chordata; order Testudines; family Emydidae; genus Emys; species Emys orbicularis. The sequence continues at coordinate 5,052,706 of NC_088701.1, read as the reverse complement.
TCAGCCTTATCCCCCCCACACAGAACTTGTCTCTGTCCCAGTGCAGTTTCTTCCCATCCCTGGCTCTTGTCCCCTTCCCAATCAGAACGCCTCAGGTGTCTCATTCCAGGACCAGTCTCTTTTCCCAGCCAGTGCCAGTTCCCCTGCATCCCGGCTCCTCATTCCATTTGTCTCTCTCCTCCCCTCTTAGTTTCCAGCTGTGCCCACTGCCACCCTGCCCCCCAAAAATCCCCAGTCCCACTGAGTCCCAGTCCCAATGTCCCTCCCCAGATACTTAGTCCAATCTCACTGCTGTTCCCCCAGGCTGTCCCCTTGATCCAGTCTCTTTATCCGGCCAGTCCCATCTTCTCACTGCATCCTGTTGCCTGGACAGATCTGTCTCCCAGCCTACTTCAACACACACTGGTTTCCAGTCCCAGTTACATCCCACCACTCGCACCTGCTTGGCTAATCTCTATTGTTAGCATGCTAGCTCGATGGAAGTGTAGCCATACCCTTAATCACTGCAGCATGCTCACCGGTCAGTAGAGTGCACTGATACATAAATTTCTGGCAAGTGCAAGAGCTGGTCCCAATGGCATTACAACAACCTCCATTACTCTCGCCCCATTACAGAGTTCCCACTCACTTAGCTGGGCTCCGGAGCTGATACTCACCAACGCACTTCACTGTTGGATCAGTGAAGTTTTGCTCCCCAGAACTAGATGCAAACCCACGTTTGCAGGTGCAGTGGTAGCCCCCAGGAATATTTTCACATTTTGCAAAAGCAGGACAAGTAGACGAATCCTGACATCTGTCGACTGTGAAAGCAAGAAGGAACCATGTCATTGAAAGAGAGCAACGGATAACCCTTTGCACCTTTTGTTTGACTTCTTCAATGTGGTTCACATTCATTTATTAACCTTGTTAATCATGCAGGAAGGGAGAAAGTGTGGGCCTAACAGAGCAGGTGGCTGAGATGGGGGAACCAAGGCAGCTGGCCACTCTTCTCGAAACATCAGGGAAAGGATCAAGAAAAGGCCTCCATCCCTCTCCCCTGAAGCCAGGGAAACAGGAGGACATGGGAAGGGTAGCTGTGACACCCCGTAGCCCATATTCACCACTTCTATATGGCTATGATCCCTTTTGTACAAACTATGCCCTGTGAGGTATCATTTGGAAACTCATAATCTGATTAATATTTTTATCCTGTTGAAATGTGTGTAACAAACACTGCATGTGAAATTATGAGATTGTGCTGTAGGATTATTACTGAAATATGTTGTAATTCCTCGGTAGTCCTCATAAGCCAGTTCCTCAGAGACAAGAACACACTGGCTTGCCAGCAACATGCTAAAGAGACATCCCCTGGTTAATGAGAGATTCACCAACGGGGAAGTTCTCAACAGGAAATGTACAAATCAGCTGAAAGACAGTTTGGTGCTCACATTCTGCCTCCCCACAGGACCCAGCAAGGGTATTTCCAGCACACAAGCATTGGGTTGTAAAAAGGGGGACAAAAATGCCTGTACCCACCTCTCCTGTCTACCTTATCTCTCTCTCTTTATAATATCAGTGAATCCTTGAAAAACACTGAACTAAGGGGAGTGGTCCCAGAATGAAAGGAAATCCAGCCTGTGAACTGAGAACTGACTGCAGCATCTGGTGTGGTGAGAGGGATGTTGGCTTCAAATCTTATTTAGCTTGGTAATGTTTAGAAATTAGCTCGAGGTTTTATCTTTTTATTTTTTTTCATCCAATTCTAACTTTTGTACCTTACATCTCTCATTAATAAATGTGTTTTATTCTTTTATCTAAACCAGTGTGTTTGGGAAACCCCTACTTGAGATAACAAAGCCTGGTGCATAAACATTACCCTTTGTTGGAATGTCGGACTATCTATGATCTTATAATACCAGTGGTCTACTGAGCAGTATAAGACGCACATTTCTGGGGAGCCAAGGCTGGGGGTGGGGAAATGTAGGTGTCGCAGTGTATCTATCCATGGATGGCTGGGACAGCATTCATGTAAACATCTGGGTGTGATTTTGCAGGCTGGTATCTGTGCATGAGCAGGCCAGGAGTGGCTGGTCTGACAGTAAAGCAGTGTAAAAGGAAACCTAGGTTGGGGGGTTAAGAGGACACAGCAGTTCAGGTTGTACCGTGGGGAATTTCACAGTAGGAGTGAAGGATGGGAGTTGGAGGTAGGGAGGTTTCGATCCAGTGGACAGGCTTCAGTGAGTTTTAGTCCAGAAACAGACTAATCCCCCGCTAGGGTCACCATTTTGTCTTAAAATCCATGTCCACCACCACCAGCAGCAAGAAATAATTTTGAAGGGTTCTAGTTACGTTGCTGTCAGTAAAGATCTTGACTCCTGAGTTCAATGCATGGCCATCGCTGCAAGCATAAAAGTAACTCCAAAGGCCATGGTGTGAGTGGCCTGGCAAGGGCAAGATTTCCTGCTGAGACACTCATCCATGCCTAGGGAGTCATGCAGAACTGACGGAACCAAACCTGGCCAGATGGTGGGTGGGGACTCAGAAGAGCTGGAATCTTGGCTCCCATTCCAGATTCTGGAGGGGAGTGTCCACTAATGGGCACTGACTCTTCTGCATCCTCATACCCAAACTTGGCTCTTTCAGCCTTATCTCCACACACTCACAACTTGTCCCTGCCCCAGTGCTGTCTCTTCCCATCCCTGGCTCTTGTCCCACTCCCAATCGGAACGCCGCAGGTGTCTCATCCCAGTCCTCGTCTCCTTTCCCAGCCAGTCCCAGTTCCCCTGCATCTCGGCTCCTCATTCCATTTGTCTCTCTCCTCCCCTCTTAGTTTCTAGCTGTGCCCACTGCCAGCCCCCCAACATTTTCCAGTTCCACTGAGTCCCAGTTCCAGTGTCCCTCCCCAGATACTTAGTCCAATCGCATTGTTGTTCCCCCAGACCAGCTCCTTGACCCAGTCTCTTTATCTGGCCAGTCCCATCTTCCCCCTGCACCCTGTTGCCTGGACAGATCTGTCTCCCCACCCTACTTCCACACACTGGTTTCCAGGCCCAGTTCCATCCCACCACTCACACCTGCTTGGCACTTCCCTCTATTGTTAGCATGCTAGCTCGATGGAAGTGTAGACGTGCCCTTAATCACTGCAGCATGCTCACCAGTCAGTAGAGTACACTGATCCATAACTTTACTGGCAAGTGCAAGAGCTGGTCCCAATGGCATTACAGCAACACCCATTGCTCTCGCCCCATTACAGAGCTCCCGCTCACTTAGCTGGGCTCCGGAGCCAATACTCACCGATGCATTTCACTGTTGGATCAGTGAAGTGTTCCTCCCCAGAACTAGATGCAAACCCGTGATTGCAGGTGCAGTGGTAGCCTCCGGGGACGTTTTTACAGGTTGCAGAAGCAGGACAAGTAGACAAATTCCGACACCTGTCAGCTGTGAAAGAAAGAAGGAACCATGTCATTGAAAGAGAGCAGCGGATAACCCTTTGCACCTTTTGTTTGACTTCTTCAGTATGGTTTAGGTTAATTCATTAACCTAGTTAATCATGCAGCGAGGGAGAAAGTGTGGGCCTAACAAAGCAGGTGGCTGAGGTGGGAGGACCAAGGCAGCTGGGCACTTGTGAGTTTTCACGATATATGATTTTATAAAAATATGCTAATGAGTGAATATAATGTAACTGGAATATGCTTCATGCAAAAGGTCTCTTGTAAGGTATCATTACAAAGCTTATAATCTACTGAGTGTGATCATCCTATTTGTATGAATGTATCACTCTTGTATCTGAAGCTAGAAATATGAAATATAACTCTGAGGCCTATTGTAATTATGCAAAGTGTGGGCCATTAATGGTGGTTTGGAATCTTGATGGCTCCCATCAACCAGGACAATTGACTGTGGATGGCTCTGTTTGCAGGCAGCCTTCCTGTGAGTCAGGCTGGGAGGAATGAAGGCTTGGGGTCTTACAGCGACATGTGATCATGTCACCTGAACTGGACTCCATCTTTAACCTAGTGCTTTTCCATTGGGAAGTGGGGGGTGGGAACCCAGAGGGACAAAGGATTCCCGCCTTATGCAAAAGATATATAAGTGGGTGGAACAGAACAAAAGGGGCAGCCATCATGAAGAATCCCCTAGCTACCACCTGAGCTGGAACAAGAGCTGTACCAGGGGAAAGAATTGTGCCCAGGCCTGGAAGGTGTCCAGCCTGAGGAAAAAACTTATTGAAGCATCTCTAAGGGTGAGATTATCTGTATTCAGTTTGATTAGACATCAATTTGCGCATTTTATTTTATTTTGCTTGATGACTTACTTTGTTCTGTCTGTTACTACTTGGAAACATTTGAATCCTAATTTCTGTATTTAATAAAATCACATTTTACTTATTAATTAACTCAGAGTATGTGTTAATACCTGGGGGGGCAAACAGCTGTGCATATCTCTCTATCAGTGTTATAGAGGGCGAACAGTCTATGAGTTTACCCTGTATGAGCTTTATACAGGGTAAAACGGATTTATTTGGTTTATACCCCATTGGGAGTTGAGCATCTGAGGCCAGGTCTACACTACCGCGGTAGTTCGACAGCTGGCAATCGAAGTTCCGGGTTCGATTTATCGCGTCTGGTCTGGACGCGATAAATCGATCCCGGAAGTGCTCGCCGTCGACTGCGGTACTCCAGCTCGGCGAGAGGAGTACCGCGGAGTCGACGGGGAGCCTGCCTGCCGTGTGTGGACCGCGTCTGAACCGCGGTAAGTTCGAACTAAGGTATGTCGACTTCAGCTACGTTATTCACGTAGCTGAAGTTGCGTACCTTAGTTCAAATTTGGGGGTTAGTGTAGACCAGGCCTAAGTGTTAAAGACAGGAACACTTCTGTAAGCTGCTTTCAGGTAAGCCTACAGCTGTTAGGGGACGTGATTCAGACCTGGGTCTGGGTTTGAGCAGGCTCGAGAGTCTGGCTCAAACCAAGCAGGGCACTGAAGTCCTAAGCTGACAGGGTAGGAAAGCAGGAGCAGAAGTAGTCTGAGCACATCAGGTGTCAGCTTCCAAGGGGGGTTCTGTGATTCAACCCGTGACACCACTGTTCTTGAGACATCAGGGAAAGGATCAAGAAAAGCCCTCCATCCCTCTCCCCTGAAGCCAGGAAAACAGGAGGACGTAGGAAGGGTAGCTGTGACACCCTGTACCCCATATTCACCACTTTTATATGCCTATGATCTATTTTGTACAAAGTATTCCCTGTGAGGTATCATTTGGAAACTCATAATCTGATGACTATTATTATCCTCTTGAAATGTGTGTAATGAACACTGCATGTGAAATTATGAGATTTTGCTGTAGGATTATTACTGAAATATGTTGTAATTCCTGCGTAGTCCTCATAAACAATTTCCTCAGAGACAAGAACACACTGGCATGCCAGCCACGTGTTAAACAATCATCCCCTGTTTAATGGGAGATTCACCAACTGGGGAGTTCTCAACAGGAAATGTACAAATCAGCTGAAAGACAGTTTGGTGCTCACATACTGCCTACCCACAGGACCCAGCAAGGGTATTTCCAGCACACAAGGATTGGGGTGTAAGAAGGGGGACAAAAATGCCTTTACCCATCTCACCAGTCTCTCTCTTCTTATAACATCAATGAATCCTTGAAAAACACTGAACTAAGGGGAGTGGTCCCAGAATGAAAGGAAATCCAGCCTGTGAACTGAGAACTGACTGCAGCATCTGGTGTGGTGAGAGGGATGTTGGCTTCAAATCTTATTTAGCTTGGTAATGTTTAGGAATTAGCTTGAAGTTTTATCTTTTTATTTCTTTTGTAACTAATTCTAACTTTTGTACCTTACATCTGTCATTAATAAATGTGTTTTATTGTTTTATCTAAACCAGTGAGTTTAAGAAACCTCTACTTGAGATAACAAAGGCTGGCTGGGGACTCAGAATCGCTGGAATCTTCGCTCCCATTCCAGACTCTGGAGGGGAGTGTCCACTAGTGGGCACAGACTCTTCTGCGTCCTCATACCCAAACTTGGCTCCTTCAGCCTTATCCTCCCCACACAGAACTTGTCTCTGTCCCAGTGCAGTTTCTTCCCATTCCTGGCTCTTGTCCCCTTCCCAATCAGAACGCCTCAGGTGTCTCATTCCAGTCCTGGTCTCCTTTCCCAGCCAGTTCCAGTCTCCCACTGCACCAAATCCTCCCCTCCCAGTCCTGGTCTCTTTTCCCAGCCAGTCCCAGTTCCCCTGCATCCCAGCTCCTCATTCCACTTGTCTCTCTCTTCCCCTCTTAATTTCCCACTGTGCCCACTGCCTCCCTGCCCCCCAACATTCCCCAGTCCCACTGAGTCCCAGTGTCCCTCCCAGATAGTCCAATCTCTCTGTTGTTCCCCCAGTCCTGCTCCTTAACCCAGTCTCTTTATCCGGCCAGTCCTATCTTCCCCCTGCATCCTGTTGCCTGGACAGATCCGTCTCCCTGCCCTACTTTCACACATTAGTTTCCAGGCCCAGTTCCATCCTACCTCTTGCACCTGCTTGGCTACACTCTATTGTTAGCATGCTAGCTTGATGGAAGTGCAGACGTACCCTTAATCGCTGCAGCATGCTCACCAGTCAGTGGAGTACACTGATACATAACTTTTCTGGCAAGTGCAAGAGCTGGTCCCAATGGCATTACAGCAACCACCATTACTCTCGCCCCATTACAGAGTTCCCGCTCACTTAGCTGGGCTCCAGAGCTAATACTCACGGATGCACTTCACTGTTGGATCAGTGAAGTTTTGCTCCCCAGAACTAGATGCAAACCCACGTTTGCAGGTGCAGTGGTAGCCCCCAGGAACATTTTTACATTTTGCAAGCGCAGGACAAGTAGTCGAATCCTGACATCTGTCGACTGTGAAAGCAAGAAGGAACTATGTCATTGAAACAGAGCAATGGATAACCCTTTGCACCTTTTGTTTGACTTCTTCTATGTGGTTCACTTTCATTTATTAACCTTGTTAACAATGCAGCAAGGGAGAAAGCGTGGACCTACCAGAGCAGGTGGCTGAGATGGGGGAACCAAGGCAGCTGGCCACTCTTCTCAAGACATCAGGGAAAGGATCAAGGAAAGGCCTCCATCCCTCTCCCCTGAAGCCAGGGAAACAGGAGGACGTGGGAAGGGTAGCTGTGACACCCTGTAGCCCAGAGTCACCACTTTTATATGCCTATGGTCTATTTTGTGCAAAGTATTCCCTGTGAGGTATCGTTTGGAAACTCATAATCTGATAAATATTATTACTTTTTGAAATGTGTGTAACAAACACTGCATGTGAAATTATGAGATTTTGCTGTAGGATTATTACTAAAATATTTTGTAACTACTGGGTAGTACTCATAAGCCAGTTCCTCAGACACAAGAACACACTGGCATGCCAGCAACAGGCTAAAGAGTCATCCCCTGATTAATCGGAGATTCACCAACTGGGGAGATCTCAACAGGAAATGTACAAATCAGCTGAAAGACAGTTTGGTGCTCACATACTGCCTCCCCACAGGACCCAGCAAGGGTATTTCCAGCACCCAAGGATTGGGATGTAAAGAGGGGGACAATAATGCCTGTAATCCCCTCCCTTGTCTACCTTATCTCTCTCTGCTTATAACATCAATGAATCCTTGAAAAACACTGAACTAAGGAGAGTGGTCCCAGAATGAAAGGAAATCCAGCCTCTGTACTGAGATCTGCCTGCAGCATCTGGTGTGGTGTGAAGCATGTTGGCTTCAAATCTTATTTAGCTTGGTCAAGTTTAGAAATTAGCTTGAGGTTTTATCTATTTATTTCATTTGTAACCAATTCTGACTTTTGAGCCTTACCATTTAAAATCTCTTTCTCTCTCTCTCTCTCTCATTAATAAACATGTTTTATTGTTTTATTTAAACCATTTTATTTCATCGAAATGTTTGGGAGATAACTTGTTGAGATAACAAAGGCTGGTGCATAAATATTACCCTTTGTTGGACAGTCGGACTCTCTATGAGCTTATACTGTCCAGGGTCTACTGAGCAGTATAAGACACACATTTCTGGGGATCCAAGTGTGACAGCACCCCCGCATAAGGCTTTATGGAAATATGCTTATGAATATATATGACATAACTGGAATATGTTCTATGCTACATATGTCATGTAACATATCTGTGTAAAGCTTATGATCTACTGAATCTATTAATCGTATTGGTATGCAGGTATCATTTTTATATTTGAAGTTATGAATATTGGCCATGTACTGGCTTGATTTCTAAATAACCTTAGTAGAGCATTTGGTCAGTTCCTGGAGAAAGAAATTTGTAAAGTTAAGTGCCCTATGAAGAAGCACTTAAGGAACAATGCATCTTGGAATGCTCCAGTCCACATAAGAAGTCTTCCTGGAGACATTCAAGATACCATGAATCTCTGATTCGCGGGAAGTCTGAAAAGGAGCAGGGGCGGGCCGGCAGCAGCACAAGGTAAGCTGGGGTGGTGGGGGCGCAAGAAGGGCTCCGGGGAGGCGCCGCCCGTTCCCGCCCAGCACGCAGGCCCGGGTCGGGTCCGGCCCGGCCCCCTCAGCGCGGCCCGGCTCGGGTCGGGCCCGGCCCGGCCCAGCCCCCGCGGCGTGGCTCGGGTCGGCTCCGGCCCAGCCCGGCCCGGTCCCCGCGGCCCTGCTCCAGCTCGGCCCGGCCCCCGTGGCGCGGCCCTGCTCTGGCTCGGCCCGGCCCCCGCGGCGCGGCTCCCGCGGCCCGGCCCGGCCCCGGCGCGGCTCCCGCGGCGCGGCTCGGGTCCGGCCCGGCCCCGGCGCGGCTCCCGCGGCGCGGCTCCGGCGCGGCCCGGCTCCGGCCCGGCCCCCGCGGTGCGGCTCCGGGTCGGACCCAAGCCCGGCAACCCCGGCCGGAGCGCGGCTCAATTCCTGGGGGCGGGGCTTGCAGCAAGCTCCGCCCCCAGGAATCGGGCCCCGCTCTTGCTAAAGCCGGCCCTGTACTACCTTGCATGTTTTATTTTATTTTACTTGGTAATTCACTTTGTTCTGTCAGTTACTACTTGGAACCACTTAAATCCTACTTTCTATATTTAATAAAATTACTTTTTACTTATTAATTAACCAAGAGTATGTATTAATATCTGGGGGGGGGCGGGGCAAACAGCTATCCATATCTCTCTATCAGGGCTGGTCCACAGTAACCCCCCAGTTCGAACTAAGATACGCAACTTCAGCTACGTTGAAGTCGAAGTACCTTAGTTCGAACTACAAGGTACTTACCGCAGGTCCACACGCGGCAGGCAGGCTCCCCCGTCGACTCCGCGCACTCCTCTCGTGGAGCAGGAGTACCGGCGTCGACGGCGAGCACTTCCGGGATCGATTTATCGCGTCTAGACAAGACGCGATAAATCGATCCCAGAAGATCGATTGCTTACCGCCGAACCTGGAGGTAAGTATAGACGTACCCTCGGTGTTCTAGAGGGTGAAAAAATTATGAGTTTACCCTGTATAAGCTTTATACAGGGTAAAATGGATTTATTTGGGTTTGGACGCTACTGGGAGCTGGGCATCTGAGTGTTAAAGACAAGAACTCTTCTGTAAGCTGCTTTCAGTTAAGTCTGCAGCTTTGGGGCAAGTAATTCAGACCCTGGGTCTGTGTTGGAGCAGACTGGCGTGTCTGGCTCAGCAAGCCAGGGTCCTGGGGTCCCGAGCTGGCAGGGAAAGCAGGGGCAGAGGTAGTCTTGGCACATCAGGTGGCAGCTCCCGGGGGGTTTCTGTGATCTAACCCGTCACACCAAGCTGGAAGAACGCACCAGGGTTCGGATCTGGAGTATTTTATCCATGTTTCTAGGCATCAACTTACCATCGCTGGTGAAACATTGAGTCCCCTTGAAGCAGACGAGCCAGCAAAAGCCTGAAAGAGGAGAAACAGCCAAGGATGCTCTTACTGCTCTGGGTTTTAGTGCTGTTACCCTGTAGGAGGCTGTGTGGCCTAGTGGATAGAGCAGTAGGCTGGGAGATCAAGGTGTTATTCCTGGCTCAGTAACTGACCTGCCAGTTGACCTTGGACAAGTCCTTACCCCTCTCAGTTTCCCCTGGGTCCTTCTTTTCTATTTAAACTGTAAGGTGAGCATTGTGTCCATACAGCGCCTAGCACAGAAAGGCCCTGATACCGGTGGAGACCCCCAAGCACATCTGGAATGTAGTCTATAGATAATAAAAGCAATTTTGGGGGCTTTTCAGAGGGCCAAACCCTCCTCTTTGGGAGGATGGGGACCTGTAAAACAATAGGGTTGGAAGGATTCAATTTTTATTGTTAGATGTTGGTAATCATCAATTTTGCCATACACAGGGAAACCCATGAAAAAATATTTCCACCAATAACAATTGAAATTGACCGATAGGAAAAATGAGAAAATTGCTGCTTCAGAACCTATTACGGTTTGATTTAAAGATATTTACTTTATATATTGTGACTTGATATTGACAATATGTATTTTAACAATTACAAGGTCTACTGTCATTAAACAAATATTGTCTGACTTCCCCCGTGGCCTGACCCCTCCATAGTTTCCCACAACCAAGAAAATTTTAATTGGGAAAAAAAAATCAAGTTGTGCTCAGCCTACAAACCCGTGTGGCTCCATTGACTTTAGCAGAGCTAGAGCGACTGATGAGCTGGCCTCAGTCGTTAAAACCCAAAGGGAGTTTTGTCTGCGTAAACACTGAGTGAGGACATTCAAGGTTTGTCTCGTTCCCACACCTACACTGTAAGAGAGTGACTCACTTCTCCTATTACCCAACGTCCCCACTGCACATTTATCAGATCATCTCAGAACACAGTTTGAAAGCCACTTCCTTGTAACCTGCTGCCGCAGTACTGCTGTGAATCAACTGACCCTCTGCTACCTTCATTGACAGCTGAGCCTCAGAAACGTGCTTTGGATGCCACCATCAGAAACCCAGCTGCTCAGCAAAAACCCCTCTGGAGCTGGGAACGCAGGAGGAATTCTCGGAAGTTTACTTCTGTTCTCTGCACTGTAGCATCTCCAGAGAATGGCTACTTGATGCTTCCTCTCCCACACTCAGCTGGAACTAAGAAATGCCGAGGCACATGGTGATGATTTAAAAATAAAGGGACCAAACCTTTTGGGATCAAAAATATCTTCAGCTTATTTTACCCCCAACGGATTCAGCAGTTTACAATAGAACAACAGGTCATGCCAGGCACAGTAGAAGCAGAGGAGCTCACAACCCTTGGCAGTGGGCTTTTCCCAACTCGCACCGCTTTGTGTTTGGGATCCAGCACTTTGCAGCCCATTACATGAGGTACTTTCCCTTGTGGATCCGAGATGGCTGGACGTTAGAGGAAGGAGGATCTGGAACAGTTTTCCAATAGGACTAGTGGTGGGAAATAACCCAACTAGTCTGAAGATGGAATTCACCCCATTCATATAATTCTGTTCTATGATGGGACTGTGTACAACAGCAGGTGCCTGGACTCAATGACCCAGATGGTCCCATGTCCTAAGGAAGTTTTACTGACTAAATGCTCCATTTGTTATATGGCTTCTCTGAGTTGCATCATGAGTTACACAGCGGTTCTCAAACTTGCCAGACAACTGCACCCTTTCAGGCCTCTGATTTGTCTTGCATACCCCCAAGTTCACCTCGCTTAAAAACGACTTGCTAACAAAATCAGACATAAAAATACAAAAGTGTCATAGCACGCTGTTACTGAAAAATTGCTGACTTTCTCATTGTTATGATATCATTATAAAATAAATCAATTGGAATATAAATACTGTACTTACATTAGTGAATAGTACATAGAGCAGTATAAACAAGTCATTGTCCGTAGGAAATTTTAGTTTGTACTGACTTCGCTAGTGCTTTGTATGTTGCCTGTTGTAAAACTAGGCAAATATCTAAATGAGTTGATGTACCCCTGGGAAACCTGTGTGTACCCACAGGGACAAGACTCTCCAAGCATGCACACAGCTCAGCCTGTTTGTGTTCCTCTTATCCTGTCCTCCCGCCCCACCGCTTCTCTTTACCCTCCTTCTCTCTAGCTAAGGCCCCGATCCTGCGATGATCACCATATGAGGAGATCCCTACGCCCGTTAAAGTCAAACGGACTCCGTAGGGGGCTCCTTACAGAATCGGGGCCAAAAAGAGCATAATCCCTTTGGGGCGGGAATTGTCTTTTGCTATTTAGCTTTACAGCACCTAGTACAATGGGGCTCTGATCTGCCAGGAGCAGCTGTAAGAACATCAGTAACGTATTGATTCACAAGCCATAACGAAGAATTCATAATCGACACGGAACAATAAATAGCAAAGGATTCAGTATGATAGGTAGCACATGGACTCGCTTATTAGCCAATAATGACAAATAATAAATGTACACCAGTCCTAGCCACCAGCATATTCACAGATTTAGAGGCCAGAAGAGATCACTGATCATCTAGTCTTACCTCCTGCATAACACGGGCCAGAGAGCTTCCCTGAATTAATTCCTGCTTCAACTCCAACAGCTGGGGCTGAGCTAAAACCCAGTTTAGAAAAACATCCAGTGATGGAGAATCCACTACAATCCTTGGCAAGTTGTTCCAATGGTTAAAGACCCTGACTGTTAAAAAAAAAACCTGGACATTTGTCTTCAACTTCCAGCCATTGGGTTTTCTTAAGCCTTTGTCAGCTAGATTGAAGAGCCCTCTATTATCAACTTGCTGTTCCCCAGGAAGGTGTTTCTAGACTGTGATCAGGTCACCCCTTAACCTGCTCTTTGATAAGCTACTGGGGTCTCTCACTGTACGGGACGTTTTCCAGTCCTCTAACCTTTCTCACAGCTCTTCTCTGAACCGTTTCCTTTTATCGACATCCTCCTTGAACTGTGGGCACCAGGACTGGACACAGGATTCCAGCTGCTGTTGCACAAGGACCAAATACAGAGGTAAAATAACCTTTCTGCTCCTACTCCATATCCCCCTGTTTATACAAGAAGGATCACGTCAGCCCTGGTTGACTTATAGGATTCCCCTGGGAGCTCGTGTTCAGCTCATTATCCACCATGACTTCAAGTCTTCTTCAGAGTCACTGCTTCCCAGGAGAGAGTCCCCCACCTGTAAATACATCCTAGACTTAACATTTGGCCATACTGAGGCACAGAGTGTTTGACTGAATCTAGCTCACCTAACGATCCAGCTCGCTCTGTATCAGTAATCTGTCCTCTTCATTATTTACTGCTCCCCCACTCTGTGGGTCTTCTACAAACTGCTGAACATGAGCTCCCAGTGTGACACTGTGGCTGAAAGAGCTAATGCAATTCAGGGATGCATGAACAGGGGAATCTCGAGTAGGAGCAGAGAGGTTATTTTACCTGGGTACTTGTGGTGAACTGCTCCTAGAATTCTGTGTCCAGTCCCGGTGCCCACAGTTCGAGAAGGGTGGTGATAAATGGGAGAGGGGTCAAAAAAAGCCAGGAGAATTAGAGGATTGGGGCACATATGTAGGTGAAATATTCAAAGAGCTCGATCTATTTAGCTTAACGAAGAGAAAGTTAAGGGTGACTTGATTACCGTTTATAAACATCTGCACAAATATTTAATATTGGGCTTTTTAATCTAGCAGAGAAAGGTGTAACACAATCCAATGGCCGGAAGTTGAAACTAAACAAATTCAGCCTGGAAAGAAGACGTACATTTTGACAGTGAGGGTAATTAACCATTAGAACAATTTACCAAGGGTCATGGTCGATTTCCCATCCCTGACGATTTTAAAATCAAGATTGGATGTGTTTCTAAAAGATCTGCTCTAGAAATTATTTTGGGGGTAGTTCTCTGGTCTATGTAGCCAGGAGGTCAGACTAGATGCTCACACTAGTCCTGTCTGGTCTTGGAATTGGTGGTTAATTAACTTTATCAGTGATGATTTTATGTTTTCTTCCAGGTCACTGATCAAATGAGTGTTCATTTCAAGAGGCACAGATCTCGGCTGAATGCCCATCAGTGAAGGGCCCTACACAGATCCCAACACAATTATTACGGCAGCAGCCGGTCATGGACCCTTGTGCTAGGAGCTGTACAAACAGAGAACAAAGAGAGGTTTCCTGCCCCAGGGAGCTTAAGCTAAGGTTTGTTTTTTTGGCCAACCCCCCAAGAAATTAATCCAATTCCTTTCAAACTTACCCAGAAGGTGGGAGATGAGCTGCTTCATGGTGGCCACTGCCTTCTGCAACAAGGCAACAAAACCGTACCTACTTTATCCTCTTGTGATCTTTCTCAGAGGAAGTTTGCTGAATGACAATTTTTACTGGGGCTTTTTATCACAGTGCCTTATCTCAGCTGTGTCTCTCTTCGGACAGATATACCTCCCCTGCCCACGATGGCCTCTAAGCATCTAGCTAACGTTTCTTATGAGGGTAAACCTACCTCCAGTGGTGCTGGAACTAGGGGTGCTGCCATGCCCCACAGGTTGAAGCACTAATAACAAACACCAAATTCCAGGTTTCCATCAGCAGCACCCCACTCCCACTATAAAAATTGTTCCAGCTCCCTTGACTATCTCCCTGCAATCTACAGGAAAGAAAGTAGCAGGGGAAACTGTGCTCCTTGCCTTTCGGGAACTGAAACTGGCTAATAATAATAGTGGCATGTGACTGCTTTAAATAACCTCATGGATGGTTCCTGGGAACCACATGTGACATTCTACAGCTTGGGGGAGCATCCTGTAACCCCCATAGTCCTCATTTTTATATAATCGTGATCTTATATATAAAGCAGGCCTTGTGAGATATGAGGGTAAAGGTTATGGTCTGCTGAAAGTCATTTCTCTATCCATATATGTATAGCATTACTGCACATGAAGTTATGAGAATTGTGTTGTATGGTTGTCACTAAAACATGCTGTAAGTTAAAAAATCAGCCAGATATTAGCTCCCCAGAGTCAACAGCAAGGAAAGTAACCAACACCCAGGCGGGGTGTCAAACAGCCCATCAACAGCCAAAGTTGGTGTTGGTCCTGCTTTGATCTGGGGGTTTGACTAGATGACCTCCTGAGGTCTCTTCCAACCCTAATCTTCTATGATTCTATGAACAGCCATTGTCCAGCAAGGGAGCTACAATGCAATGACTCACCTGCATGAGGCCACACCAGGGGAACTGCTCAACCTTGCCTGGAGACTCAGCAATAGGGTTACCATACGTCCGGATTTTCCCAGACATGTATGGCTTTTTGGTCCTCAAATCCCCGTCTGGGGGGAATTGCCAAAAAGGCAAACATGTCTGGGAAAATGCCGGCATCCCTGCCCCAGTCCCCTGCTTACCTGAGCGGCTCCGGCAGGCTGCGAGCTGCAGGCAGATTCCCCGCTGCGGCGGTGCTGGCTGCTGCTCCCCCAGACACCTCAGCTCTGTGCAGCTGAAGAGCCGAGCTGCCCGAGCGCTACCGGCTTCACGGTTTGCCGGGCAGCCCCCAGACCTCCAGATCCTGTGCGCCCGGCCGGGTGCTTCCTCTCCCGGGCTCCGGCTGCGCTTGGGAAGCGCCCGGCCGGGGGCGCAGGGTCTGGAGGCCTGGGGGCTGCCCGGCAAACCGTGAAGCCGGTAGCGCTCGGGCAGCTGTTTCGCGTGGCTCGGAGGGAGGAGGGGGAATGCGGGGCGCTCAGGGGAGGGGGCGGAGTTGGGGCGGGGGAAGGGGCGGAGTTAGGGCGGGGACTTTGTGGAAGGGGCGGGGAAGGGGCGGGGCCAGGGCCCCGTGGAGTGTCCTCTTTTTTAAAACCTTAAATATGGCAACCCTACTCAGCAATGCACCCTAGACATGTCTGGACTTGTGCTCCCCAAGCACATGGGACGGAGGGTATAAAACGGAACCCAGTGGCCACGTGCTGGGCCTTTCTCCTTCATCCACCTATCTGTGTACTGTGAACTGCAATATCCAGTGGGGTGAGAAAAACTGCTTAATCTAGATGTTGCCTAGTCTAATAGAGTTAAGAGTTCAGACTGTGGGCTTATATTTTGTTTTGGTAACTAACTCTGACCTTTTTGCCTATCATTTTTGCCTTTCCTGCTGGAGTAGGAAGTTGTTCTGGGGCTCGGGGCTGACTGTACAGCTTATAGAAAGGGAAACACAGACTGTGCCCCATCTCGATTTCATGCCACCCCTTTAGGCCACTCTAGCAGCATAAAGTGGGCAGAAATGGCCACCCTTTGTAAACGTCCCATGGGCAGGGGGCCTCGCTAGCTGGCATAGAGGCCCCGCATCCCCCTGCTCCCAGAGTAGAGGGCAAATCAGGGGCATGACCAGAGTCCTCTGCACTACATCTCTTCCCTGCTCCCCAGGAGGCTATAGGTTGCAGAGTAACTTAGAATAGACTTGAGGCTGCTCTAACTTACACCAAGGGCTGGGCAGAGCCCTGAATAGCCCCAGAATAGAGGGAACACAACATTTCTTCTAACTTAACTGCTGCAGGGTCTCTCCCTACAAGGCCTCCTCTGCTAAGGAATGACTCTCACTTCTGGATATGTCTGAAGTAGAGGTCATGGGGCCCAACTGGGCCAGCCGGACAGGGCTCTAGCACCTGACTGACAGCGTTCCTGGCACTGCCCTAGGCACTGTGGTCGCAGCACTACGCCTCAGAGGACCTGAGGTAACGCATCACAGCGGATCTCGTGCTCTGCTGCTAGGGGACAGCTGTGGAGACCATGAACCCTGGCGGGGAGAACAATGGGGAGTTGTGTGGGGGAAGAGAAGAGGTCACACACTATGAATCCCCATCCACCCAGCACTGTGAGGGTTAACACAGCATGCAGCACCAATCTCTCTGCTTTATCCCTGCAGCTTTCTGCTGCCTTATCTCCCTGCCAGAGCTCAGTTCCCCTCCTTGGTTTCTTGCAGCAGCCTCTTCTTATCGCCCTGGTACAGGATGGTGACACTTCTTGTGAAAGAAACTTCCCCTTTGAAACCACAAGCCGGGGTGCCAAGAGCTGCCCTGCAGGCCCACGGCCCAGAACCAAGAAACACCCGGGGGCCTCTCGTGGGGGCTAAGGGTGTACGTACATTGCAACCAGGAGGTGTGACCGCTGCACTTCTAGACATGTCTGAGCCGACGGTCGAGTCGTACTGGAACGCTCCGGCACTTCCCTGGCATCTTGTGATACTTCCAGTACTTGCATTCCAGCGCAGCTCGAGCGCTGCATCACCCCCTGATCTGAGCTAGCTTGGCATCATGGGGCCAGGAATGAAAGTTTGCATGTGAGTGAGCAGAAGGAGCCAGGCCAGGCAGTGGGGGGCCAGGCAAGGCTGGGAACAGAGTGAGGGGGGAAGATACCCAGAGGCTGGGATTGGGAAGGGAGTGGGAGCCAAGCTCTGGGGGTAAAGCCAGGCATGGGACTTCAGGGAGTGGGGGGGGAGGAGGAACCGGGCTGGGGGTTGCTGGGGGGAGCAGGGCTGGGAAGGGAAAGGAGCAGGTGGGGTTTCTTTGTCTGGCTCAGTAAGGAAGCAGGGAACGCGCTAGGGCTTCCTGGGGAGCAGACTGGTGGCCCTGGGGGGGAGCAGCTGTTCTGAGCATCCCCACACTGTACCTGCCCCTCTCCCGCCCACATGCCATGTCCCACTCCCTGCAATCTCTCTCCTAGTCGCCTCTTCACGCCGCCTCCCTCTTCTCTGAAGTTTAAGCCCAGACCCACAGGATCCCCTTTGGACAATCACCTTTTCCTCTCCTCCCTTCCCCAGCAGGGATCAGCAGCAGACGTGGGCTGGGAGGAGGGAGAGGCACACACACAACCAGGCGGAGCAGGAGGGAAAGTTAAAGGAAAATAAAAGCAGGGGGCGTTTGCTTTTCCTGCCCATTTACAATATTCCAGTGTCTACAGGAGGAAACTGACCCTAAACCAATGGGAGGAGGGGGACGTACCTGGAGCAGAAAAGCGGCAATCAGGGCTGCAGAACAGAAGGGAGCGAGCGACCTCTTAGCTGGGGAGGAAGATGGACTCACACTTGACAAGGCCGGAGTAGCTGGAAACTTTTATTTAGGGGACAGGGACGTGATTTTTTTTTCTTGTGGATCCAAGTATCTCCAGGGCTGTCTCTCAAGCTGGCAGCATTTTGAACCAGGGAGAGTTCTAAACAGTGCAGAGTTGAGTGGGATTTGAATGGTCCTTTCAAGAACGCAGCACCTTCTTCCTCCCCTGTGGGAAAGACCTTTGAAAACAGCCTTAAATCATCCAAAACAAGAGCCACTGTTCACATGAGACTGGGCTGCTTATGGCTCCAGCCCCACTCTTGAAGCACTGTTGAAACTGCGTGCTGAGTTATACCCAGTACAATCCCCACTGAGCCCTGTGTGGCAACCAGGTGTATAAATCGGGGCAGAAAAAAGCCTGGTGCCTGACTATAATTCCTTTTCTTATTAAACTGCACCTCCCAAGCACCTCTTTACTTGTCAGGATTAGAGGGAAATGCTCTACTTTAGGGAGAATGAAAGGCCATTTGGGAGTTGATGGCCCAAAGCAGTGTCAGGCAAGGGCCTGGATGGGGGCTGGACTCAGCCATTGGTATCAGCTATTTCTTTTTTGTCATTCAAATGGATTTGGGGTCATGGTGACATCCCAGCCATCATGGAAAACGCTTCCCTGTGGCCTTTTGACCTGCACCCAGAGGTATCTCACTGCCAAGTCCAGAGCCCGGCCACGGGCCAGCAATCCCCGACCGGCTGGAGCGCCGGGGGGAGGGCGGCGAGCCCGGCCGGGGCCCTCCGCTCTCCCTGACCGGCCGGAGCGCCGGGGGGAGGGCGGTGAGCCCGCTGCGGCTCCGCTCTCCCCGGCGGCCGGAGCGCCGCGGGGAGGGCGGCGAGCCCAGTCGCGGCCCCGCTCTCGGGCCGGAGCGCCCCGCCGCGCCACCCCCCTCCAGGCGCCGCCCCAAGCACATGCTTGGTGGGCTGGTGCCTGGAGCCGGCCCTGGCCAAGTCCCTATCCTAGGAGGGAAGGGGAGGGGAGTGGGACGGCTGCAGGGTGATCTCCCACCTCCATGCATCCAGTGGCCTGTGCTCCCCCCTGCCATGCTGCACCCTCCACATTTATTTATTGATAAAATTTGTGGAATTTTGCAGAATTTTAAAATATTGTGCACAGAATTTAATTTTCTGGTGCTCTCTAAAGCATCGTTAGCCCTCCCTCCTCTCCGCTGGCCGGGGGGGTCTGCCGAGTCCATCAGGGGACGAAGGGCCCTGGGCGGTACCTGGCGATTGAGGAAGATGAAGATGACTGTGGCGGCTGGGCCAACTTGAAGGAGACCGAAAATCCACGTGCAGCCCAGAATGAAGACTTGGGCGATGCCTTCAAATGTCAGTAGCCTGGAGAAAGGAAGAGGGAGAGATCCTATGATGACAGCCCTCTGGAGGGCGGCTGAGTCAGGGGGATCCGAGCCGAAATGGCGAATGCCTCCAGATAGCCACGCTCCATCTACAAGCGTGAGAGCAGCTGACCCAGAGACTTCGAAAGGGAGACACACAAGCTGCTACAGCCTGCGCTAAAGACCCAAACCTCGCTAAGAGCGGCTGGGACGGATTCAGATCCTGTGTGGATCAGGCAACAGGAGCCCTATGACACCCCCAGCTGAACCAGCGATGAGAAGGACACAGGTACGGAGAGATGGAACGGCTTCCCCGCGTTCACACACCGTGTCAGTGGCAAAATTGGGACTAGACCCCAGGACTCCTTAGTCCCTGCACTGGCCAACGAATAACACTTCCTCTAGGGGTCCATCAGCCAGCCAGGACTCAGCAGAGCATGTTGCACTCCAGCTCCGCTGCCGCTAATCCCGGAAAATCCACCCCCGTCCTGCTCTGTCCGAACCCTCCAGCCCTGACGTGCCCTCTGCACAAGGGAAGCCACAAGGGCAGCACTTAATTTGTGCCAGGGCTGAGTCCCTGCACCTCCGGGCCCGGCCGTTCAGAGCCCCGGCACCTCCGGGCTTGCTGCGTCCGTTATGAAAGTAAAAACGTTGCTTGAGTCCTGGCACCTAATTGCTTGAGTCCCGACCCCACTTTCATTACAGATTAAGCACTGCACAGAGGGTCGGTGTAAAGCAACCCAAGACCCCCTGGGGAGTCTGTCAGGGCTGCTTTAAGGTTTCTCTGCAGCCCTGGAAGATCTGGCCTCAGCGCTGGAGCTGTGGAATGGGTTTGAGAGGTTGGATTCCTTCCGTTGCCTGTCCAGCCAACTCCCGGATGGTACCTGGTTCCCTGGCGCCAACCACTGTCGTGCAGTCAATGCTCATCGACTCTCTTTGAGCATTCAGTCTGATCATCTTCTCTACCCACCTAGTTATCTGTTATCCAACCCAGTTATCCGTAACCAGCAGAACCGAGAGAAGAATTAGGAGCCCGGATTGTCTTTATGTCCTTTGTGCTTGCACCTAACACAATGGGGCCCTGCTCCATCATGACTGCGGCTCATAGGCACTACCACAATCCTGCTACTAGCCGAGATCAGAGCCCCGTTGTGCTGGGCACCATAGGCAAATGCAGCAAGAGACCGCTCCTGCCCCAAACAGCAGGAAGGGTTCATATCCCCATTTTACAGACAGGGAAACATAAGCACCAAGCGATTTGCCAAGGTCACTCAGAGAACCTGTGGCAGAGGCAGGAACGGCACCCGGCTCTCTTATGCTTTAACCCAGTGCCTTAGCCCCGAGGCCACCCTTCCTCTCAGAGAGCAGCTAGGGTGGCAATCAGAGCTGTGCGGAGGTTTTTCCTTTTTCTTACTCATCGTCTGGGCTGTGACAGTCTGGGGCTTGTTCCCAGGGCTTTTCAGAGCAGCTGCCAAGGCCACCGATTCTACACGCTGCAGAATAGAGACCCCTCAGGCCTGTGGCCCTGCCCCCCCCCCCCCCGGCACTGCTTCCCCTCCACACATCACAGGGGCACCACCTGCTCTCTGCCAATCAGGGTTTCCCCACAGCTTGCCAAGGTGGATTCACTTCAAAGTTCCATGCCTGGGGGGGAGGGGTGTAGAGCTGTAAAGGGTAGCTCATGCCTGTCACTGCCATTGACCATCCGCCTGCCACTCCACCACCACCCTACACTGCATAGGTGACTCTGGCTGTCAATCACGTCTTTTCAGTGAGTCTATTGGATGCCCTGGAAGGAGGCAGGGTTTATAGCTCCTGCCACTACACAACTTCTGTCAAGGTTCCCTCCCCACTCTGAACTCTGGGGTACAGATATGGGGACATGCATGAAAGACCCCCTAAACTAACTTCTACCAGATTAAGTTAAAAACTTCCCCAAGGCACAAATCCTTTCCTTGTCCTTGGACGGTATTGCTGCCACCACCAAGTGATTTAGACAAAAATTCAGTAAAAGGGTCACTTGGAGTCCCTATTCCCCCAAGCTCCTTCATCCCCTTTTCTGGGGAGGCTTGAGAATAATATACTAACCAATTGGTTACAATGTGAACACAAACCAAACCCCCTGGTTTTTAGGACACTGAAAATCAACCAGATTCTTAAAAGAAGAATTTTATTTATAAAAAAGTAAGAGAATCACACCTGCAAAATCAGGATGGAAGGTAACTTTACAGGGTAAATAAAAAGAGTTAAAACACAGAGGATCTCCCTCTGACTCTGCTTCCCAGTTACAAATAACAGGAATAAAACTCCCTCTTAGCATAGGGAAAATTCACAAGCTAAAACAAAAACTAATCTAACGCATTTCCTTGCCGTTACTTACAAATTTTGTAAACTTAGATGGATCATTTCAGGTATGTTTTCAGGAGATGTTTTACCTGCCTGGTCTCTCTCTCCATCCAGAAAGGGAACAAACAAAGAGCACAACCAAAACCTACTCCCCCAGCTTTGAAAGTATCTCCTTTCCTTATTGGTCCTTTTGGTCAGGTGCCAACCAGGTTATTTGAGCTTCTTAACCCCTTACAGGTAAAGTGATTCTGTACCTCTGGCCAGGAGGGATTTTATGTTACTGCATACATAAAAGTTGTTACCCTTCCCTTTATATTTATGACAAGTTCCCTTCGGCTTCCTCTTTGTTTGTGTGGGGCTCACCCACTTCATTTTTAAAAAGATGGGCCCGGGGAGCCAGTCGCTCCCGGGCTTCCAATTCCCCCAGGGTGAAGATGCAAGGCCCACCTTCCACAGCACATCAGCAACACACCTTCCCCTACTCAACACCCCATAGGCTGTGACCCCTGCCCATCTCCGTCTCACTATCTTCCAGTCATGATCCTTCCTATAATTAGTGGGCAGGGCTCAATAGAGTGAAGGAGGAGGGGAAGGCACTTCATTCTTACCAATCCCATTGGCTAACCCTCCTGACACTCCACCTCCTTGCTCCACCTACCAGTCAATCAAGAAGCTAATTTTTCCTTGGCTCAAAAGGCAGGATTTATCTCACAGCTCCTCCCACCTCGTGCCCCAGCTGGCGCTCAGGCCCCATGCAGCTTCACACACTGTATCTCCATCAAACTTCCCTCCCCTCCCTCCAGCTAGAGGTGCAGTGACAGGCCCAATGGATTCCAAGGCCAGAAGGGTCCATTGTCATCGTCTAGTCTGACCTCCTGGATAACACAGGCCAGAGAATTGCCCTGAATTGATTTCTGTTGGCACTAGGTCAGATCTTTCAGAAAAACATCCTGTCTTAATTTAAAAATGGTCAGTGATGGAGAATCCACCAGAACCCTTGGTAAATTGTTTCAATGATTAATTACTCTCACCATTAAAAATGTATGCCTTATTTCCAGTCTGAATTGGTCTAGCCTCAGCTTTCAGCCATTGGATTGTGTTATACTTTTTTTTGCTAGACTAAAGAGCCCACTTATTAAATATTTGTTCTCTATTTAGGTACTTTATAGACTGCGATTGAGTCACCCTTTAATCCTCTCTTTGTTAAGCTAAAGAGATTGACCTCTTTGAGTTTATCATATTAAAATGCATATTGTTTTCTTGCACCTAGTTTACCAAGTTTCAGAGTAGCAGCCGTGTTAGTCTGTATCCGCAAAAAGAACAGGAGTATTTGTGGCACCTTAGAGACTAACAAATTTATTAGAGCATAAGCTTTCGTGGGCTACAACCCAAACTTCATCCTGTTTAACTCAGACCATTTCTCCAATTTGTCCAGATCATTTTGAATTATGACCCTGTCCTCCAAAGCAGTTGCAATCCCTCCCAGTTTGGTATCATCCGCAAACTTAAGCGTACTTTCTATGCCAACTATTAAGTCGTTGATGAGGATATTGAACAGAGCCGGTCCCAAAACAGACCCCTGCGGAACCCCACTTGTTATACCTTTCCAGCAGGATTGGGAACCATTAATAACAACTCTCTGAGTATGGTTATCCAGCCAGTTATGCACCCACCTTATAGTAGCCCCATCTAAGTTGTATTTGCCTAGTTTATTTATAAGAATATCACGCAAGACCGTATAAAATGCCTTACTAAAGTCTAGCTATACCACATCCACCGCTTCTCCCTTATCTACAAGACTCGTTATCCTATCAAAGAAAGCTATCAGATTGGTCTGTCATGATTTGTTCTTTACAAATCCATGCTGGCTATTCCCTATCACCTTACCACCTTCCAAGTGTTTGCAGATGATTTCCTTAATTACTTGCTCTATTATCTTCCCTGGTACAGAAGTTAAACTAACTGGTCTGTAGTTTCCTGGGTTGTTTTTATTTCCCTTTTTATAGATGGGCACTATATTTGCCCTTTTCCAGTCTTCTGGAATCTCTCCCGTCTCCCATGATTTTCCAAAGATAATAGCTAGAGGCTCAGATACCTCCTCTATTAGCTCCTTGAGTATTCTAGGAGGCATTTCATCAGGCCCTGGTGACTTGCAGGCATCTAACTTTTCTAAGTGATTTTTAACTTGTTCTTTTTTTATTTTATCTGCTAAACCTACCCCCTTCCCATTAGCATTCACTATGTTAGGCATTCCTTCAGACTTCTCGGTGAAGACCGAAACAAAGAAGTCATTAAGCATCTCTGCCATTTCCAAGTTTCCTGTTACTGTTTCTCCCTCTTCACTAAGCAGTGGGCCTACCCTGTCTTTGGTCTTCCTCTTGCTTCTAATGTATTGATAAAAAGTCTTCTTGTTCCCCTTTATTCCCGTAGCTATTTTGAGCTCATTTTGTGCCTTTGCCTTTCTAATCTTGCCCCTGCATTCCTGTGTTGTTTGCCTATATTCATCCTTTGTAATCTGTCCTAGTTTCCATTTTTTATATGACTCCTTTTTATTTTTTAGATCATGCAAGATCTCGTGGTTAAGCCAAGGTGGTCTTTTGCCACATTTTCTATCTTTCCTAACCAGCGGAATAGCTTGCTTTTGGGCCCTTAATAGTGTCCCTTTGAAAAACTGCCAACTCTCCTCAGTTGTTTTTCCCCTCAGTCTTGATTCCCATGGGACCTTACCTATCAGCTCTCTGAGCTTACCAAAATCCGCCTTCCTGAAATCCATTGTCTCTATTTTGCTGTTCTCCCTTCTACCCTTCCTTAGAATTGCAAACTCTATGATTTCATGATCACTTTCACCCAAGCTGCCTTCTACTTTCCAATTCTCAACGAGTTCCTCCCTATTTGTTAAAATCAAGTCTAGAACAGCTTCCCCCCAGTAGCTTTTTCAACCTTCTGAAATAAAAAGTTGTCTGCAATGCAGTCCAAGAATTTGTTGGATAGTCTGTGCCCCGCTGTGTTATTTTCCCAACATATATCTGGATAGTTGAAGTCCCCCATCACCACTAAATCTTGGGCTTTGGATGATTTTGTTAGCTGTTTAAAAAAAGCCTCATCCACCTGGTTAGGTGGCCTGTAGTAGACTCCTAGCATGACATCACCCTTGTTTTTTACCCCTTTTAGCCTAACCCAGAGACTCTCAACACTTCCATCTCCTATGTCCATCTCTACCTCAGTCCAAGTGTGTACATTTTTAATATATAAGGCAACACCTCCTCCCTTTTTCCCCTGTCTATCCTTCCTGAGCAAGCTGTATCCATCCACACCAACATTCCAATCATGTGTATTATCCCACCAAGTTTCGGTGATGCCAACAATGTCATAGTTGTATTTATTTATTAGCACTTCCAGTTCTTCCTGCTTATTACCCATACTTCTCGCATTTGTATATAGGCATCTAAGATACTGGTCTGATCTTTCCTCCCAGTTTTGTCCTGACCCTCCTTTCTCTCTGCCAATATAGCCCACACTCCCTCTCGTTTCCGACCCATCTCCCAGGTCTCCATGTTCCCCACTTACCTGCGGGCTTTGCTCACCTGTCCCCGTCGAACCTAGTTTAAAGCCCTCCTCACTAGGTTAGCCAGTCTGTGTCCAAATAGGGTCTTTCCCCTCCTCAAAAGGTGAACGCCATCTCTGCCTAGCAGTCCTTCCTCAAATAGCATCCCGTGGTCTAGGAAGCCAAAGCCCTCCTGGCGACACCATCTTTGCAGCCAGGCATTCACCTCAATGATGCATCTGTCTCTGCCTGGGCCCCTACCTTTGACAGGAAGAATTGAAGAGAATACCACCTGCACTGCAAACTCCTTCACCCGTACTCCCAGAGCCCTGTAGTCACTCTTGATCCGCTCAGTGTCACACCGCGCAGTATCATTTGTGCCCACATGGATGAGAAGCATGGGGTAGTAGTCAGAGGGCTGGATAATCCTCGACAATGCCTCCGTAATGTCTCGGATACGGGCTCCCGGCAGGCAGCATACCTCCCGAGATGAAATGTCAGGGCGACAGATGGGCGCCTCCATCCCCCTCAGAAAAGAGTCTCCGACCACCACTACCCTACGTTTCCTATTCGCAGTGGTGGCAGCAGACCTCCCAGCCTTAGGGGTACGAGGCTTCTCCTCCTTTACTGTAGGGGGTGATTCCTTCTTTCCTGTATCAAGAAGAGCATAACGGTTACCTATTACCACGGCGGGAGGGTTCGGAGCAGGGGTGGAGCACTGCCTGCTGCCAGAAGTAACCAGCTGCCAGAAGTAACCAGCTGCCAGTGTCCACCCTGAGCCATCTCCTCCTCCACCAGTGGTGTATCAGTCCTGTGTACTGGGACAGCTACCTCAGCTGTCTCCACATGGACACTGTCCAGGAATTGTTCGTGGATTCGGATGCTCCTCAACCTAGCCACCTCCTCCTGTAGCTCTCCCACCTGCTGCCTGAGAGATTCCACCAGTAGGCACCTTTCACATTGGATGGTCCCCCCAGCCTGGATATCAGTAAGTGGAAATTGCAAGTTACAGTCTCTGCAAAACCACACCAGGATCTGGGTAGAAGCATCCATGCTCAGGCGCTCTGTCTGGCTACAGGCGCAGGTGGAGGAGACAGAAGCAGTGCTGGCACAGGTGTTGCGGGTCTTCCTAACCATCGTAAGCCTCCCTCTGTCAAACTCCCGTCTGCAGCCCCCTGTCCGCTGAAAGGGTTGTTTAAGCAAGAAGTTTTAGGCTTTAAGGGGAATAAAGGGAAAACAGATAGAACCGGCAAGGGACCCTCGCCCCTTCCCACTCCCCTTCCAAACTCCCTTGCGAAACTCCCTGTTAGCAGCCCCTGTTCGCTAACGCTCAGTTAAGATCATTCTTGGTAAACAAGGCACAATCCTGGAGTTACAATAGGAGGTCTTTTTGTTTGGACTAATTCAGTCTGTCACCCTGTTTTAAACTTTGTTGTCACAGGATATTGTGAGACTTTATGACCTTTCCCTCACTTTTCACACTGAGCTGACAATAAGGGTACATTTGTAGGCCCAATTATCCCCCCACACCCCACACCACCCCTACAACACAACATATTCCCCCCCCCATGGAACTTTACCCACACAAACAGTTCCTCCATAGTATCCTTCACCTGCAACACCCCTTTATACCCCTCTGATGGGTTGGGTCAGAGAGACCACCTTAGGACTGCCACCTGATGTGCTAATACTACCTCTGAGCCCATTTTTCCTGACAGTTTGGGACTTCAGTACCCTGTCTTGTTGAGCTAGACATGCTAGCCTGCTGCAAACATAGACCCAGGTCTGAACCATGTACCCCACAAGCTGTAGATTTAACTGAAAACAGGTGTTTCTAGCACCCAGAAACATAGTTCCCAATGGGATCCAAACCCCAAATAAATCTGTTTTACTCTGTATAAAGCTTATACAGGGTAAACTCATAAATTGTTTCCCCTCTATAACATTGATAGAGAGATATGCACAGCTGTTTGCTCCCTGGGGAATTAATTACTAACTCTGGGTCAATTAATAAGCAAAAAGTGATTTTATTAAGTATAAAAAGTAGGATTTAAGTGGTTCCAAGTAATAACAGACAGAACAAAGTAAATTACCAAGCAAAATAAAACAAAAACACACAAATCTAAGCCTAATACAATAGGAAACAAAATGCAGGTAAATCTCACCCTCAGAGATGTTCCAATAAGCTTCTTTAATAGACTAGACTCCTTCCTAGTCTGGGTCCAGCAATCACTCACACCCTTGTAGTTACTTTCCTTTGTTTCAGTTTCTTTCAGGCATCTCTTTGGGGTGGAGAGGCTATCTTTTGAGCCAGCTGAAGACAAAATGGAGGAGTTTCCAGGGCCTTTTATATTCTTTCTCTTGCGGGCGGAAACCCCTTTGTTCTCCTGTGCAAAATCACAGCAACAAAATGGAGTCTGTAGCCACCTGGGCAAGTCACATGACTACGAATGATTCAGCTTTTTGCAGGCCGACGCCATTGTTTACATGTTAGTTTGACCATTCCAAGGAAAGCTCAGAGATGGATTGGCATCTCCTGAAGTCCATTGCTAGTTAAATACTCCCAATTACTTGAATGACCCCTTCGCACTATGTTAACCAAATCTGCCTTATTTGCTTCCTACAGCAAACACTTTAAATACAAGCATAGAGCCAATGCTCATAACTTCAGATATAAAAATGATACATGCATACAAATAGGATGAATATATTTCGTAGCTCATAACCTTAGCAGAGATATGTTACATGGCATATCTAGTATAAAACATATTCCAGTTATGTCATATTGAGACACATAAGCATATTTTTATAAAGCATTATGGGGTGTAAGTCACAGCCCTTCAATATTCCCCACAGCAACCACCTCATTTCACCTCTGACTCCTCCTGCACTTTTCCAAAGCTTAACAAGTAATACAAATATAATTTTTCACAAACAGAAACAGAGGCAAAATGTAAAGAGCAAATGACTGGCTGTACATTCTCCACTCAGCTCTAATAAGATCGGATGTTTATAAGGAGCTGTCACATGCAGGGAGCACGGGTGAGCTTTTACACTGAAATGGAGATGGATTTTGACTCTCTAACGCAGGTTTGTTTCTGTATTTTGCATCCTCGCAGAGTTCATCTGCACAAGTCTCCATCCAGCTGGCAGTAATTTGAGAAAAGGCATGGCCTCGTTACAACACTGGCTAAATCCTAGGCAGATGCTGAGCAGTTCCATATTGGTTGAGGGTCTCGCCTCGCTATTAATGCTGCACAGGTACAGGTACGCCAACCTCACAGTTTTCGATTGCACATCAAGCACAATAGAAAGAAAGAAGGAGAAGGGACAGATTCTGTTTGCAGCTATCCTGGTGTGAATCTGGAGTAACTCCATTTACTTCAGTAATTCTGGATTTCTGTCAGTCGAAACTGAGATGAGAAGCTGGCCCAAGTTCTCCCAGGCTGGGAAATGCCAAGCCTTAGGGTTTGGGGGAAGGACAGCAAAATGAAATCATTTTTCCACCTTTTATTAACAGGATAGATTTGCCAATTCTTTGGTGCTCTGCTCCCAATCCCACTCCCACTGAAGTCAATGGGAAAACTCCAGTTGACTTCAACTGGAGCAGAATCAGGCCCTCATTCAAGACTTTGGTGTGGAGACTGCAACCACTTGGGTGAAGTCAAAGGTAGTAAAATAATTAAACACGTGAAACACAGCCTTCCCCTACCCCATACAAGGATAAGCCATAGAGTAGCAGCTATCAGAGGATATTGGAGATAAGCTTCCTCTTCTTTGTAAAAAAGGGGACTTCTGGTGCTGGGAATGAAGCTGGGCTTTATTTTCCCCCACATGCAGTAGTAGTCTCCACTTTTTCAGGAGGACTTTTCCCATTCCTGGAAAGAAAGCAAAAATGTGATGTCATGGCCAAGGCCACCTGAGTGTTTAATGTTGAAAAGGGGGACTCTCTCTGGAAGGCAGTAGACAAAGTTCCTGGATTCTTTCCCTCTGGGGTGAAGGAACCACTAGAAATTCCTTGCAATGTTGTCTCCACACTGGGGGGCAGACCATCTGCACTTGTCATGAATCGGGGGAAGGGTAGCAACCTTTATGTATGCAGTGGCATAAAATCCCTCCTTGGCAGTTGTACTGGATTGCCTTACCTGTAAGGGATTAAGCAGTTCAAATAACCTAGTTGGCACCTGACCAGAAGGACCAATGAGGAAACAAAATACTTTCATATCTGGGGGGGGGGGGATTTGTTCTTTTGTCCTCTTTTGTTGTTCCCTCTCCAGACAAAGGGAGAAGCCAAGCAGGTACAACATCTCCTGAAAATATTCCTGAATAATCCATCTACAACCACAGAAACTGTGAGTAGGGCAAGGAAATGCGTTAGGTTATCTTTTGTTGTGGCTTGTATGAATTTTCCTATGCTACAGAGGGAGTTTTATTCCTGTTTTTGTAACTATGAATCTGAGCCCAGAGGTGACTCCTCAGTGTTTTAAATCTTTTTATTACCCAGTAAAGTTACCTCCTATCCTGATTTTGCAGGTGTGATTCTTTTACTTTTTTTCTTTTAAATAAAGTTCTTCTTTTAAGAACCTGATTGATTTCAGTGTCCTGAAGACAAAGGGTCTGGTCTGTGCTCACATTGCTAAGGCAACTGGTTGATTCTTTATTCTCAAGCCTCCCCAGGAAAGGGGGTGAAGAGGCTTGGGGGGGATATTTTGGGGGGATAGGGATTCCAAGTGTCCCTTCCCTGAATATTTTGTGTAAATCATTTGGTGGTGGCAGCAATACCATCCAAGGACAAGGAAAGGAATTTGTGCCTTGGGGAAGTTTTAACCTAAGCTGGTAGAATATAAGCTTAGGGAGTCTTTCATGTGGGTCCCCACATCTGTACCCCAGAGATCAGAGTGGGGGTAACTCTGACAGCACAAATGAAGCTTCAGTCCACGTCTTGCTCAGAAAACAATCCTGTTCCAGTAATTTAGGTCACAATGTTTCAAAAGCCAGTGTCTGCCCACCCCACGCTGACAGATCCACAGAACTCACAAGAGAACCCAGGGAAGGAAATGTGGAGGGAGGTTGCTATTAAAAATGATTTCTCTGCTGGTCAGAACTGGAACCGTGGGCACATAAGATTCCCCCAGGTCTGGATGTAACAAACACCCAGGAGCTAATACTCCCAATGCTGTTCTCAGCTGGACTACAACAGTGTGCCCTTGTTGCCAAGAAGGCTAACAGCATTTTGAGCTGTATAAGTAGGAGCATTGCCAGCAGATCAAGGGACGTGATCATTCCCTTCTATTCAGCATTGGTGAGGCCTCATCTGGAGTACTGTGTCCAGTTTTGGGCCCGACACTACAAGAAGGATGTGGAAAAATTGGAAAGAGTCCAGCGGAGGGCATCAAAAATGTTTAGGGGGCTGGAGCACATGACTTATAAAGAACTGGGATTATTTAGTCTGCAGAAGAGAAGAATGAGGGGGGATTTGATAGCTGCTTTCAACTACCTGAAAGGGGGTTCCAAAGAGGATGGGTCTAGACTGTTCTCAGTGGTAGCAGATGACAGAACAAGGAGTAATGGTCTCGAGTTGCAGTGGGGGAGGTTTAGGTTGGATATTAGAAAAAACTTTTTCACTAGGTGGGTGTTGAAGCACTGGAATGGGTGACCTAGGGAGGTGGTGGAATCTCCTTCCTTAGAGGTTTTTAAGGTCAGGCTTGACAAAGCCCTGGCTGGGATGATTTCGTTGGGGATTGGTCCTGCTTGAGCAGGGGGTTGGACTAGATCAGGGGTCTCAAACTCAAATGACCACGAGGGCCACATGAGGGCTAGTTCATTGGCCCGAGGGCCACATCACTGGCACCCCCTCCTCACTGCCCCCGGCCCTGCCCCCACTCCACCCCTTCCATTAGGCCCCACCTCTTCCCACCCCTTCCCTGCCCCCATTCCAACTCCTTCCCTGAAGTCCCCACCCCAACTCCGCCCACTCCCTGCCCCCAGAGGGTTCATGAGGGGTGTGGCGGGGGCTCAGGGAAGGGAGTTGAGGTGCAGCAGGGGGTTGGGGTGCAGTCAGGGGGCTCAGGGTGCAGAAGGGGTGTGGGATGCAGCAGGGGGCTCAGGGCAGGGGATTGGGGTGTGGGGTGCAGCAGGGGGCTCAGGGCAGGGGATTGGGGTGTGGGGTGCAGCAGGGGGCTCAGGGCAGGGAGTTGGGGTGTGGGGTGCAGCAGGAGGCTCAGGGCAGGGGGTTGGGGTGCAGCAGGGGGCTCAGGGCAGGGGGTTAGGGGGTGGGGTGCAGGAGGGCTTCGGGCTCCGGGGTTGCATCGGCGCACATCGGGACCAGGGCAGGCTGCCGGCCCCGGCCCTGGCCCCGGCCCCACTCCGCTCTGCTCCAGGAAGTAACTGGAACCATGTCCCTGTGGCCCCTGGGGGAGGGAGACGCAGGGCTCTGCACGCTGCTTGCCACGCCTCCAGGTACCTCCCCCGAAGCTCCCATTGGCTGTGGTTCCCCGTTCCCGGCCATTGGGAGCTGTGGGGGGGCAGTGCCTGGAAGCCAGGGCAACACACGGACGGAGCCCTCTGCTTCTCCCCCCTCCCCGGCTGCGGGGACGTGATGCCAGCCGCTTCAGGGAGCAGCGCGGGGCTCGAGGGGGGCAATCCTGCAACTGTAGTTTGCCCACCCCTGGCCTGGAGGTAGGCCAGGCGGGTGGGCGTGCGCGGGCCGCTTGGCGGGCCGCAAGAAATAGCCCCACAGGCCACGTGTTTGAGACCCCTGGTAGATGATCTCCTGAGGTCCCTTCCAACCCTGATATTCTATGATTCTATTGTAAGGTGCCAGTCACTTGGGGGACAAAGCAAGCTATATACTATAATGATAGGCCCACTAGAAAAGCATCATTGGAAAAAGTAGAAAGATATTTATTAGTAGATAGATCTAGATATTTAAGGGGAGACAGTGTTGCCTCGTGAATAGGGCACTGGCCTGGGACTCGAGACCTGGGCTTGTTCAATTCCCCTCTCTGCAACCGGTTTGGTGGGTGACCACCAACGAGTCGCGCCTCCATGTGCCTCAGTTTCCCTTATGTAAAATGGGAATAATTACACTGACCAGCTTTGAGATCTACAAATAAAAAGCGCTGTAAAAGAGCTAGGAATTATTGTTATAATTATTCTAATTTATACAAAATAAAAGAGCACCTATTCTATTCTCAAGATGCCTTAATCACTAACCACAATCCAGTAGTATAAATCCAGCAGCCTAAAGATAACCAGACAGAAGGAAAATTAAAAATAACCCAGTTTTTCCACAGAACCAGCTTTGATCCCTCAGTCCCGCCAACCTTCTCTCATATACAGCCAATAGATACAGAAGACACAGCAGGCATCTGTTTATTATCACTAGAGTAGATGGAGATAGATATAGAGTAAGTAGATATTATTGGGTTGGCCTATAACAATTTTGGCCATTCGATACAGTAGATAACTACATAGCAGTGAGGCTGCTAAAACTAGACCCTGTTTGATGGATGTGTCCCCAAGGCCGGCATTGGAGAAGAGATCAGCACCACTTACAGTTCCGGTGGTCGTGGGGACAGCTGACATAGATAGCCCGGAAGTCTGAGACTTGGTTCTGGTTTTTTCAATCCTTCTGATCCATCTCTTGTACTCCTCTCTCACCTAGAAAAATATGGAACATGCTCATTGGCTCATGTAACCAATGCCCCATGAGAAGCTCGGACAGTTTTACACCACTCGGTCCTAAATCTGAACAGAGCAAAAGAACTGAAATTCTTGTGACCATATTCCCCACTGTGAATTCCAACACGTAAAGGGAAGCGGGAGGAGCGGCCCTCCATCCCTTAGTTGCAATGAGCTATATTCTGACTCCAGTCACACCCAGGCAACATCACTGACTTCATCAGGTTGCAAAGTCTGAACAGAAATTTAGCCTAGGAAATGCAAGTTGATGAGCTCCCACCAAACGACATGTTAATGGGCTTGCTGCAGGATTAACCTGGGGAAATTCTATGACCTTCGTTACACAGGTTAGGCCATGGGTCTCAAACTCAAATGACCACGAGGGCCACATGAGGACTAGTGCATTGACCCAAGGCCGCATCACTGACACCCCTCCTCGCTGCCTCTGGCCCCGCCCCAACTCCACCCCTTCCATTAGGACCCGCCCCTGCCCCACCTCTGCCCACCCCTTCCCTGCCCCATTCCAACCCCTTCCCCAAAGTCCCCACACCAACGCTGCCCCCAGGGGGTGCAGAAAGGGTACAGGGTGTGGCGGGGGCTCAGGGCAGGGAGTTGAGGTGCAGGAGGTGTGCAGGGTGCGGCAGGGGGCTCAGGGCAGGGAGTTGATGTGTGGGGTGCAAGAGGGTGAGGGGTGTGGCAGGGGGTCGGGTGCAGGGTGCAGCATGTGGCTCAGGGCAGGGAGTTGGGGTTCAGGAGGGGTGTGGGATGTGGCAGGGGGCTCAGGGCAGGGGGTTGGGGTGCAGGAGGGGTGTGGGATGTGGCAGGGGGCTCAGGGCAGAGAGTTGGGGTGCAGGAGGGGTTCAGGGTGCGAGCTCCAGCCCGGCGCTGCTTACCTAGAGCGGCTCCGGGGTGGCAGCGGCATGCACCGGGGCCAGGGCAGGCTCCCTGCCTGCCTGCCCTGACCCCCGGCCCCGCGCCACTCCGTTCCAGGAAGCAGCTGGAACCGTGTCCCTGCAGCCCCTGGGGGAGGGTAGGGGCTCAGGGTTCCCTGCGTGTGCTGCTCTTGCCGCTCCTCCAGGTACCTCCCCCGAAGCTCCCATTGGCCGTGGTTCCCTGTTCCTGGCCAATGGGAGCTGCGGGGGGCGGTGCCTGGAAGGAGGCAATGCAGGAGCCCTTTGCCTCCTTCCCCCTCCACCCCGGCCCAAAGGGGTGTGCTGCCAGCCGCTTCAGAGAGTGGCACGGGGCTCGCAGTGCCACAGGGGGCAATCCCGCAGGTAGGCGGGCGGGGGGGGGGGGCGCGGGGACCTTGGCGGGCCACACGCAAGAGCCCCACGGGCTGCATGCGGCCCGCAGCCCGCGTGTTTGAGACCCCTGGGTTAGGCCATGTCTACACTATCACTTATGGTCAGCAACATTTATGTCACTCAGGGGTGTAGAAAAAACACACGCCTGAATGACATAATTTCACTGGTATAAGCGGCAGTGTGCACAACACTCTGTCGGTGGGAGAGCTTCTCTCACCAACATAACTAAAAGAAGCTTACAAGAAGTGGAAGCTTGGACAAATGACCAGGGAGGAGTATATAAATATTGCTCAGGCATGCAGGAGTGAAATCAGGAAAGACAAATCACAACTGGAGTTGCAGCTAGCAAGGGATGTTAAGAGTAACAAGAAGGATTTCTACAGGTATGTTAGCAACAAGAAGAAGGTCAGGGAAAGTGTGGGCCCCTTACTGAATGGGGGAGGCAACCTAGTGATAGAGGATGTGGAAAAAGCTAATGTACTCAATACTTTTTTTGCCTCTGTCTTCACGAACAAGGTCAGTTCCCAGACTACTGCACTGGGCAGCACAGCATGGGGAGGAGGTGACCAGCCTTCTGTGGAGAAAAATGTGGTTCAGGCCTATTTAGAAAAGCTGGACAAGCACAAGTCCATGGGGCCGGAGGCACTACATCCGAGGGTGCTAAAGGAGTTGGCGGATATGATTGCAGAGCCATTGGCCACTATCTTTGAAAACTCATAGAGATCGGGGGTGGTCCCGGATGACTGGAAAAAGGCTAATGTAGTACCCATCTTTAAAAAAGGGAAGGAGGAGGATCCGGGGAACTAAAGGCCAGTCAGCCTCACCTCAGTCCCTGGAAAAATCATGGAGCAGGTCCTCAAGGAATCAATTTTGAAGCACTTCGAGGAGAAGAAAGTGATTAGGAACAGTCAGCATGGATTCACCAAGGGCAAGTCATGCCTGACTAACCTAATTGCCTTCTATGATGAGATAACTGGATCTGTGGATGAGGGGAAAGCAGTGGACGTGTTTTCCTTGACTTTAGCAAGTTTGCAGATGACATTAAACTGGGAGGAGTGGTAGATACGCTGGAGGGTAGGGATAGGATACAGAGGGACCTAGACAAATTAGAGGATTGGGCCAAAAGAAATCTGATGAGGTTCAACAAGAACAAGTGCAGAGTCCTGCACTTAGGACGGAAGAATCCCATGCACCGCTACAGACTAGGGACCAAGCAGCTAGGCAGCAGTTCTGCAGAAAAGGACCTAAGGGTTACAGTGGACGAGAAGCTGGATATGAGTCAACGGTTTGCTCTTGTTTCCAAGAAGGCTAACAGCATTTTGCGCTGTGTAAGTAGGCGCATTGCCAGCAGATCGAGGGACGTGATCATTCACCTCTATTCGGCATTGGTGAGGCCTCATCTGGAGTACTGTGTCCAGTTTTGGGCCCCACACTACAAGAAGGATGTGGAAAAATTGGAAAGAGTCCAGCGGAGGGCAACAAAAATGATTAGGGGGCTGGAGCACATGATTTATGAGGAGAGGCTGAGGGAACTGGGATTATTTAGTCTGCAGAAGAGAAGAATGAGGGGGGATTTGATAGCTGCTTTCAACTACCTGAAAGGCGGTTCCAAAGAGGATGGATCTAGACTGTTCTCAGTGGTACCAGATGACAGAACAAGGAGTAATGGTCTCAAGTTGCTGTGGGGAAGGTTTAGGTTGGATATTTGGAAAAACACTATTTCACTAGGAGGGTGGTGAAGCACTGGAATTGGTTACCTAGGGAGGTGGTGGAATCTCCTTCCTTAGAAGTTTTTAAGGTCAGGCTTGACAAAGGCCTGGCTGGGATGATTTAGTTGGGGGTTGGTCCTGCTTTGAGCAGGGGGTTGGACTAGATACCTCCTGAGGTCCCTTCCAACCCTGTTATTTTATGATTCTATGATCCTATGAACCACTGCCGCTTGTTGGGGGTGGTTTAATTCCGTCGACAGGAGAGCTCTCTCCCATCGGCATATAGGGGCTACAGGAGAGATCTTATAGCAGCGCAACTGCATAGGTACAGCTGTGCCACTCTAAGGTCTCTAGTGTAGATGTAACCCTTGCCTGCTTGGTGTGGTGCTCTGCCCCCTCTAGTGGCAGCTAGTTCAGCTAGAGATTAATGAGTCTGCTACAGCCTTAACTAAGAGCATGTGGCTTTTAGCCCATGTAGTAGAGGCTCATGCATTTAGCTTCTGAGGTCCCAGGTTCGATCGCACCCACCAGGGGCTGTTTGTGTTATATAGACATGGTCCCTCCTGGCCTTAAAAAAATCTGGGACTCTATGAAAACAGCACAATATAAGCTGCAGGAGAAAAGAGATTGGAGGAGAAAGGCTGAATCTGAAAATAGAGGAAGGAGCAACAGGCACGGAAGACTTGAAAAGAGTGAAACCAAGACAAATGTGAACAAAGAAGCTCTGCTGGCTGGACATTAATGGAGCTGAACAGGTAACAGGACATTGGCTTTACCTGCTGATTGAGGAGACAGTGCACCAGGAAGATGAAGGCTCCCTGCAGGCTGTTGACGATGGTGAATAAATATGCAAGGACCGTGCCTGCTGGGCCGACTTGGAGGAGACCAAGGCTCCATGTGCAGCCCAGAATGAAGAGCTGGGCGATGGCTTTAAATGTCAGTAACCTGGAGTAAAGCAGATGGAGAGAGCCCATTACAACCCTATGCAGAGAGACCAAGTCAGTGGGCTCTGAGCAGGATGGCTTACGCCCTCCAAGTAGCAACTATGCAAAATTCCCCTAGGGACCACTGGTGGGTAATGCATCTAGATAGAGATTCTGCTAACAGGCCCTATGCCAACCAGCTTAGA
The DNA here is from genome assembly GCF_028017835.1 of Emys orbicularis. Taxonomy (NCBI): domain Eukaryota; kingdom Metazoa; phylum Chordata; order Testudines; family Emydidae; genus Emys; species Emys orbicularis. The sequence goes on along the minus strand of NC_088701.1, from coordinate 5,015,678 downwards.
ATGGCTTCTACCATCCCCTTCACTCTCTATGGACCTGCTCCAAAGCGCAGAGAGAGACTGCCATTGACTTCACTGAGTTTGGATCTGGCCCTAGTTTGCCACCCCTTCTGCATCTTGTTCATTTCCTGATTTTGCTGCAAGCAGGCTCTAGACATCAGTACCATACATCTGGGGGCAGTTGTCATTTCAATGAGCTGGACCAGTGAAGGATTTACCTGTTCTCTAATTCCAGGTAGGTATTTCTCCCCCCCTTTTATTCCTGGTACTTCAGGTGAAGTATCAGAGCATCTTACAACCTTGAAGATATTTACCTTCAGAACCACTCTGTGAGGTAGGACGGTGCCCTTATCCCCATTTTCCAGATGGAGAACCAAGGCATAGCGAGATTAAGAATCTTGCCCAACATCACATAGGAAGGCTGTGTTGGATCAGGGAGTTGAACCCAGGTCTCCCACATCCCAGACTAGCACCCTAAGCACTGAATCATCCTTTCTCTCCCGTTCTGATTGATTTGGAAACCGCTATAATAAAGCCCTTCAAGGAGAACACTACATTCGCTAGAAACCATGGCTTGCCATCAAAGATTTGGTCCATCAGTCCTTATACCGCACTCATGATATGGAATAGGTCGCTAAATGATTGAAGGGATTGTTGTGTGCCCATTGCTGTAGCATGTCAGAGTACAATGCAGACTGACGGAACCAGATACTAAAGTCAGCTGACAGCAAAAGTGGCCTTTTGCCATACCAGGCAGATTCAGCCTTTTTGTAACTTCCTTGGTTTCAGCAGAGTTACAGATTTTACCTAAGATTAATTCACGTATAGATATTTGTATAGCACCCAGCATTGTAACATCTGACTTAAACCTATGTTCTGTTCCTAGCTCTGTCACTGGCCTGTGGTGTAACACTGACCACGTCAATTTTCCTCTGTTTCCCCTCACATCCGTTTTGTAGCACAGGCAGTGAGTATATAACCGTGCAGTAATAATAGTTACATAGTAAGAATAAAGGGCTAGGGAATGAGTAGCAAAAACACAAAATACCTGTTGACCAACACCTATAAAATAGCTTTAGCAGTTAGCATAAGTGCAAAGCCTTACAGCCTAAGTAGAAGTAGGTGCTCAATACGTTAGCATAAGTCAGTAAACTAACAGTTATCATAAGTCACAAAATGGCAAAAGGCTTTTTGTTTCTTCTTTTGTAATAATCACGTGTGTTGCAAACTGTTGATGGGTAACTGCAAAAAGACAAAAACCAGTTTTTAAAGTATTTTTAAAGGAGGACATCAGCAAATGCCTAACCACAGGTAACCACAGTAATCCAATTAACGTATGTTAATGACCTTAACCAAGTTAATATACTTACCTATAGAATAAGAACACCCCAACAATCTAAAGGTAAATACATTAAAATCTGGTTTAAAAAAAAAGTTCTGTGTACATATGCATAAAAAATACTAAGGCCTATAAAACATCTAGTCTCTGGAACAGCCGTTAAAATTCTTCATCAGCATCTCAAAAACCAAAATCTGTCTCAATCCTTAATCTCCCCCAAAATAAAGTAGTATATACAGGTAATGGGGCTGGTCGCTCTCACGCTGTTATACTATCTCACTAGTTTAAATTGCTTTACTTAAACTAGTCATTGTGATAATAAAACGTTGACAGTTACAGAATGTCTTCGCTAAGTGCAAGTGTTTTTATTGCTGTGCCCACTCTCCTCAAATTAGGTCTCTTCTCACCATTGTCAGTTACAAATCCCAGCGACCATGGCCACATGTCCAGCTCTTCCAGAAAACACGGCTTTAGCAATTAGATACCAAGAAATCACTGTGCAGTTTTCCTCATGCTGTCTCAGCTGTGCATAGCAAAAGGCATCAAACTAGGCTGAACAAAACACTAGAAAAAGCATCCTTCCTGGAGGAGAGAATCCCGCACTGAATGAGGAAAATGGGACTGGATGATCTAACACATCTTCTCCATTCCTGATATCTATAACTTTCTGCTTGACTGAAAGGACTAAGAGTTCTTACACTAGCCAAAAGAGAAGATGCAGGAGGATCTAACAGAAAACTCTGTACAAGGCAGTCTTGATTATCCATACTTCAGTTATGCAGAACAAGGATTCCCCCAGTTTGTTAATTACATTGAAAATTCCCTTGATTTTAGAGGAAGGATGATGTAGTGGTTAGTGCCCTAATCTAGTACTTGGGAGACCCAGGTTCAATTCTATGCTCTGCCACAGATTTTGTGTGTGACCTTGGGCAAGTCATTTAGCCTCTATGTGCCTCAATTCCCCATCTGTATAATGGGGATAAGAGCCCTGTCCCGCCTCACAGGGGTGTTGGAGGATCAATGCATTAAAGATCGTGAAGCGCTCTGAGATCTGTGGGTGAAAAGTGCTCCATAAAAGCCAGCATACAAAATAGGGGCCCAATCCCATGAGGTGCTCAGCACCTCCTAAAAGGTGCTGCGTACCCTCATCTCTGACCTAAGTCAATAGGCACTGAAGATTCTCAGCTGCTTGCAGGACCAGGTATTCAGTGTTCTGTTCTCCATGACTTTCTGATACCAAGTCTGTATCACGCTGGTATTTCCTCAGTTTAATTGAGCCAAGAGCACCGGTAGCAACCCCCCCTGCAGAAGACTAACTGGACCTCTCAGGCAGGTTTAGTGCTTTCCTACCTTGTGTTTTTGAGGGTGGAGACATCTGTATTGAGGGAGGAGATTTTGTCTCTCAGGAGCCAGAGGGTTGTGATAAAAAATGCTAAATTCATCTGTGGAAACAACACAACAACTCGAGTGGATCAGACCCCAGGTCCATCTAGTCCAGTATTCTGCCTCTGACCGTGGCCAGTACCAAGTGCTTCAGAGGCATGGATAATCTGCCCCCTATATTAGTTCTCCTTGCTCTTTGGTAGCTACAGCTTGATTTAAATCCTGAAGCCTGGGGTTTAATATCCCTTCCAGAACTTTTGTTAGCCCTGATTAGAACAACTCTGGATATTATTCTTGCTACCCATATAAATGCCCAATCTCTTTTTGAATCTTGTTAAAATTCTTCATGTATTCACAGGGCCTAGCACAATGGTACTTTGACCCCCAGATGGGAGCCCCCAGCTGCGATTGTTATCTGAATCCTTCCTGCACCACAAGACATCACTTAGGGCACAGATAAGGCTCCACCATCCCTCTCTCTTCTGAGCTGCTCTGTCTGTCCTCTGTGTTACGTTCCATAAACTTTCCCTCTCTACGTATTGTTGGATCATGGAAGGATTCTTTCAGCTGCCCTCTTCTCCATGTTCCTCCGGCTGCCCAGTTTCACACTTCCCATAGCCGAAGCTCTGGTTTCATTTGTAACACCCAGCCCAGATATTTCCGTCTTCTCTTCTGGATAACTTTGGAGCTAAGGAGGTGCTGAACTCTGACAAATCCCAGCATTTGGTATAAATTCGTTCCACTCCATTGGAAACAAATTGTGTGTGATTTATTAATTATTTATGAATTTACTGTAATACAAATAAAGAAGGTGACATTGTTACCTTGTCACTTTCCAGAGAGTAAATCCACGGTAGCTAGGCCACAACTCACTCCTTAAGCAAACGTTCCAATGTCTGACTCATCTCACTATCAAAGTCCTTTCCCTGCGGCATACACATAATTCATCCTAAATATACCCACCACAATAATAAGGCAGACCGGTCCAAGGAAACTCCAGACAAAGCCTCCCTCTATTGTGAGCCAGCAGCTAAAAGGCAAGAAGAAAAAAGGGTAACAAATTATCCCTGGCATTAAAATGAAGTGAATTCTCTCCTTTTGGTTGTCAGAGTTGATATCTGGGTGGGGTGGGAGATGCAGGGTGAACGCTGCCTGCTTCCCTTTATGACAGTCTCATGGATGTAGATTGCAGAAACTAGTCTTATAAGAACATAACAATGGCCATACTGGGTCAGACCAAAAGTCCATCTAGCCCAGTATCCTGTCTTCCGACAGTGGGCAATGCCAGGTGCCCCAGAGGGAATGAACAGAACAGGGAATCATCAAGTGATCCATCCTCTGTGGCCCATTACCAGCTTCTGGCAAACAGACGCTAGGGACACCATCCCTGCCCATCCTGGCTAATAGCCATCGATGGACCTATCCTCCATGAATTTATCTAGTTCTTTTTTTAACCCTGTTATAGTCGTGACCTTCACAACATCCTCTGGCAAGGACTTCCACAGGTTGACTGTGCGTTGTGTGAAACATATGAAGCAATGGGGATTGTAGAATATATTGTCTCTCTGTAATTCAGCCAATAAGTTGAGTGGGCAATGAGATATCTGTTCTCCCTCTGGGATGGGTTCTGCACGTACTGTTCGGAAGTTCCGTAGCCTTTGTGATTCACCGCTGCAGAAATAGCCACCACCAGGCCTGGGAATCCGTAGCCGAACGGGTACATGAATCTCTTCTTGAACTGGCCGGCGCTGGTGTAATTCACGACCTTCAGGTTCCTGACGGTGAGGAAGAGGTGCAGCCCTTCTAGGAACATCCAGGTGAAACAGGCCAGGAAGAGGAAGTGTAGGAGGCCAGCAATGACAGCACACGCCACCTGGAGGAGACAAAGAGCTCAGGGACACTGAACATCTAGCTCTCTGAGATAGGGGAAACGTTAGTTATTTGATGTGTCCCCTCCAAACTGGGGAGAAAATGGCATCCATGAAATATTTAACAAACCCCTAGGACATCTGGGACTACACACTGCATACTGTGGCCATTCAACTTCATCACAGCACGAGGGGTAGAACTCAGATCCTCCTGGTCCAAAAGCACTAGCTCCTACCTCATAAACTAAAAGAGAATCTCCATTAGTGGTTAACAATATAGGGCTTATGACACGTATTGAGACAGGCTGCTCTGAGTTCAGTTCCCAACCCTGCCACCGACTTCACATGTGACCTTGGGCAAGTCAATTCATCTCCCTGTGCCTCAGATCCCCATCTGTAAAATGGGGATAATGGAATTCTGTCCCCCACCCATTGTCTCATCTGCTTAGACCATAAGCTCTTCAGGGTAGCAAATGTCTCTTCCTCTATGTGCAGTGACCAGCACAATGGAGCTCTGATTTCAGTTGGGTCTCATTGGCTACTATAATGCAAATAAACGACTATAATAGTTGAGGCAGTTCTGACCCCATCCAATAGAGGGCACCGCTGTTTCACTCACACCAGATACTAGGTCAGAATATTTTTTTTTTTCTGGCAAGAACTCAGGGTGAGGAGTAAACCAAGGAAACACACAGACTGAAACATATGCATTGTCCTCACTCTCTGAGCCAGCTCATATTCACAGCTATATGTATTCCACATGTGGGCAAAGGGCATTTTTTAATCTTGGGAAAGATGCATCGGCCCAAATGTGCATCTTCAGCTGTTTGTGGTTGTGAAGTTGCTACCCTAAGTTGCTCAGTCCAGGGTCCCTCCTATGGCTGGGGAGCTGAGGCCAAGGGACAATTAAACTCTGGTGTCCGATACTGATTTTACTGATGCTGGTGTAAATCTGGGGTACCTCCATTGAGGCCAGTGGTGTCAAAGCAGTGTGAGCAAGTTCAGAATCCGGACCACTGAATTTATTCTGGTCATCGTGATACCAGGCATGTGAAGGGGCCCAAGGGCAAAACCAACCCACCTTGATTATTAGTGCATCACACAGGTCGCGGCTTGCAGTGTGTATGCATTGCATGCATGTTCCTTGTATTCCTCCATCTCTCCCTCCACAAGCTGTCTGTGCCATCATCCCATTCTCTTCTTCAAGGACCCCCTGCAAGTCCCCACATGCCTGGACTCATGCCAGGGGCTTTGATCCCACCAACCCCCACCCCACCACTGTCATCTCTCCACATACCATTGTCCCTTATTCACTGTCCTCCCCTACATCATCCCTTGGTAGGGTCTCTGTGAGGTCCCCCTATGATTCCTCTTCCCCCCATGCCAGGGGCTGTGTCCCACCCCCCTCCCACAGTCTTCTCTCCACATGCCATCGTCCCTTATTCGCTGTCCCCCCCATCCTCCCCTGGTAGGTCTCTGTGTGGGCCCCCCACTTGCTTCCTCTTCCCCCCATGTCAAGGGCTCCATATGTGCCCCATTCCCCCTCATTATTTCACTACAGGATCACTTAGGGGCCCCAAACAAGTTCAAGGACCCGTCGTGCTCAGCGCTGTACAAACACCCAGTAAAAGCGTGTCTACACTGCAGCTGGGAGCATGCGTCCCCAGGCAGCAGCCCAGGCTAGCCACCCAAGTACAATCCCGTCCGACCCTCTGGATACTTACTCAGGCAGCTGGCCCAAGCTGCTGGGGCCGCACTGCTATTTTGAGTGCGTTAGCTCAAGTGGAGCTAGCATGTGTCTGTCTGTCCACTCTGGGAGCCGCCCCCGCCCCAGCTGCAGTGGAGACCTAGCTTTGAAGAACTTACGATCTAAATAGACAGGATAGATAAGGGGGGGGGGGATTTTGGATGATTTCTCTACCTTATTGGTGACACTGTCCACCGCGGTGAGGAAGAGCAGGTCGGCCAGGAAGAGGCAGAGACAGAGCTGCAGGTGGAGGGAGGTGCTGACGTTGCGGATGGAGCGGCACAGGAGGAAGGTGAGGATGGCGAGGAAGAGGCACAGCAGGGAGAGGGTCAGTCCCACGTAGGTGATGATGGTCAGTGGGTAACTCTCCTGCAAAAGGAAAAATTAAAGGAAGTGTAAAGTTTGGAAATCACGCTGGAGAAACAGGGGCTTTGAAATAACTGAATAATTTCCCAGGGCAATCAGATCTCTAGCTCCGTTGTTGGAGAACATGGAGGACCCATCTCCTCCCTGCCCCTTTAAATAAAAATAAAATAAATAAATTAATGGAGATATCCTATCTCCTAGACCTGGAAGGGGCCTTGAAAGGTCATCGAGTCCAACCCCCTGCCTTCACTAGCAGGACCAAGTATTGATTTTGCCACAAGTTCCTAAGTGGCCCCCTCAAGGATTAAACTCACAACCCTGGGTTTAGCAGGCCAATGCTGAAACCACTGAGCTATCCCTCCCCCCTTTCACTCGGTAACTCAGAGGAGCAAAACGTGTGTTGAGTTTGCAGCCCCGAGATGATCTCTGGATCTCGTAATGACTGTAAACTAATTGGAACAAATACCCGGCTGACTCATGCCTCGTGCCACCTGTCTGACATCTAACATGCTGACCAAGTGCACCTGATCATGACTTTTCTACTGGCTGGCTCCAGCCATTTTAACTATATTTACAGCCAAAGGCATTACTCCTTTCGTGTAAGTGGTGGACGCCTGCGTTTTGGGTGTCGAAGGGCTCAGGTTTGTTCTTGCAAACAGCCGCAGCGTCTGTGCGAATGCAACCCTAGTTTGTTACACATGGACCATGAGCTTAAGCGGACGGCTGAAATACCTTGATAGCATGTGAAGCCATCAGGATGGCAAAGCTGGACAGGTGATTACAGGTGCAGGTGGTGTGAGTGCTGTTCGCATGGAGAAGAGTGCAGCCCTCAGTAGACCAGGTGCCAGTGAGCTTCCAGAAAACACAGATAATCTTGTCTTCCATTTCCTTTCTCTGGAAACAGACATTGCAGCACCAGCGTCAGCCTCCTCCTTTATGGAGCCAAGGGCTAGTTTAGCCCAAACTAAACCAAAGAGGAGCCAGAGCTTGACAGACAGAGCACTGGGTTGGGACTCAGGGGACTGGGATTGTATTCCTAGCTCTGCCATTGACCTGATGTGCAATCTCTTGAGAAGTCTCTGTGCCTCTGTTTACCCTCCTACCCTTTGTCTCTCTTCTTTGGGACAGGGCCCATGTGTTTGTGCAGTGCCTGGTACAATCAGACTCTTATCTCAGTGTGCCTTTACGTGCACTATAATAATGGATATTGGTTTCACACCAGTATAAGTCCATTGATCTGGACTGGGGTAAACGAGAGCAGAGTCAGGCATCCAAGCCAATGCCCCACTGGTACAAGGTATTGAGGTTTACAAGTTCACCTGGGAATTTCAATGCTTTTTGAAGGCTTTAGGGTGGGTATTGGGGGACCCTTAGCATTCAGCCATTTTCAATTTTAAGTTGAATTGCCTCCTCATTTAAACTTGATGTGGTGGAGAAGGAAGAGCCAGTGGAAAGATTCAAATTGTAGGGCATCTGTGGTACTGATGGGCAAGGAAGATCATTTTAGAAGGACTGAAGGGGGGCATTATGGGTACTGGAGGTCCCAGAGAGGAGGCTGCAGTAGAAAGGTGGAAGGTGACCAGAACCATGGCGAGGGCAGAGAGGAAAAGCCAGATTTTTGGGGAAGATGCAGCATCAAGATTTGAACTCATCTTGGGGGTAGGGGAGGAACCAGAAGGAGTTGAAGATGACCCTCGTTAGTGAGGCCAACTGAAAGAGGATGGCAGTGTTGACAACAGAAGCACAGAGAGAGGACAGTTGAGAAAAGCTCCTGGCCAAGAGGGGGACCCCTTCCATTTCAAGCAGGGACATGATTGCCAATCACCTGTTTATGCTCCAGGGTGACGTAGAAAGGTTTGGAGAGGGGTCCGGGTTTCCCAATGGTCCCACTCACTACCTTGGAATTCAGCGTAATGCTAACCAGGTTGTCATCCCCTGTCAGGTTTTTCTGGTCAATAAAGTTATTGTTCAGGATGGACTCGAGAGTGGCATACGATATGAAGGCAACGACTCCGGAGCCTGCAGGAGCAAAGATGCAAGAGGTGACACCAGAACAGCCTGTGTCCTGTGTCACACCGCAATGAGCTGGAAGAGCTCTTGGCTGGGGGGCGCAGCCGAACCAGCGATGAGAAGGACACAGGTACGGAGAGATGGAACGGCTTCCCCACGTTCGTGCAGAGTGTCAGTGGCAAAATTGGGACTAGACCCCAGGACTCCTTACTCCTTGCACTGGCCAATAAATAACACTTCCTCCTAGGGGCCCATCGGCCAACCAGGACTCAGCAGAGCATGTTGCACTCCAGCTCTGCTGCCGTTAATCCCGGAAAATCCACCCCCGTCCTGCTCTGTCCAAATCCTCCAGCCCTGACGTGCCCTCTGCACAAGGGAAGCCACAAGGGCAGCACTTAATTTGTGCCAGGGCCAGAGCCCCAATACCTCTAGGCTTGGCAGTTCATAGCCCCGGCACCTCCAGGTTTCCTGCATCCGTTATGAAAGTAAAAATGTTGCTCGAGTCCTGGCACCTAATTACTTGAGTCCCGACCCCACTTTCATTACAGATTAAGCACTGCACAGAGGGTTGGTGTAAAGCAACCCAAGACCCCCTGGGGAGTGTGTCAGGGCTGCTTTAAGGTCCCTCTGCAGCACTGGAAGATCTGGCCTCAGCGCTGGAGCTGTGGAATGGGTTTGAGAGGTTGGATTCCTTCCGTTGCCTGTCCAGCCAACTCCCGGATGGTACCTGCTTCGCTGGCGCCAACCACTGTCGTGCAGTCAATGCTCATCAACTCGTTGTCAGCGTTCAGTTCGATCATCTTCCCTGCCCGACTGCAGTTATCCGTAACCCGCAGGGCTGCGATGGCTGGGGGTGGAAGGACAAGTTCTTCACTGTGTGGCTTTGAAAACTACCCTCCATTTAGCACAGAGCCTGATTCTCCTCCCACTCCCGTGGCGACAGGGAGCAAGGCTGCGGTAAAACCAGCAGAGCCAAGAGAAGAATTAGGAGCCCAGATTGTCTTTATGTCCTTTCTGCCTTGCACCTAACACAATGGGGCCCTGCTCCATCATGACTGCGGCTCATAGGCACTACCACAATCCTGCTACTAGCCGAGATCAGAGCCCCGTTGTGCTGGGCACCAGAGGCAAATGTAGCAAGAGACCGCTCCTGCCCCAAACAGCAGGAAGGATTTTTCCTTTTTCTTACTCATCGTGTCTCCCGTGATAGTCTGCGTCTCGTTCCCGGGGCTTGTCAGAGCAGCTACCAAAGCGGCTGATTCTACGCTCTGCAGAAACATTTTGGCTACCAATGCAACGTCCTTCTTGCTCCCATTAGTCTGCTGGGCAGTGGCATTGAAAAGCAAATCGATAGAGGTGGAGACTTCCTGGGGTTTAAACAGAAGACACTCTGGGTACAGCGGGGGCTGTCAAACAGTGGTCCACTGGTTAACAGAGAGATGGTCCCATGGATCCACCATTTATCCTCCCCATTCACCATCACGGAACATCCCAGGGCAGCTACAACTGCTTACATGGATGGGTGATGTTAGGCAGGCTTTTAGGGTCCCCTCCCCATCCACATGCTTCTTATAGTCTGGCCCTCTGCTCCACATGGCTCCCATGCCACCCAGGTACTAGCTCCCATCAAGATACTGCCTCATTATCTTTCTCCAAGACATTCATCACCCACTCTTGGCTGGCAGCTGAAATTCCACTCGCTGTTGGCTCCAGTCTACTCTTCTAGAGTAGAGGCAACTAAACCTTGTTTTCAGCTGCTTTTAAAGACTCCCCCCCAGGTTCATCTTTGGAAGGAAGTATCTGGAAACCGGTTGCAGCAGCTGGGGACGAAGAGGAGGGACTTTGCCTTGGAGGGCAGGGACTGGCAAATACAGGCACACAGCCTCTGACCTTCAGCGGTACTGACTGGTTTCCATTGCCACATGCAGATTCCAGGCTCTTTGAGGTCTGATTCAAGAAGGTGCACAATGGGTTGCTTTGCTGGTTTCCCTGTAGGGGAATCATGGAAAAAGGAGTTAATGCTGTAACATATCTATCTACCCACTCATGGGTGGAAGATGGGTGTCCATGTCCATCCACCTGTTCTGTCCCTCTTAGCCCACGTATCTTTCTATCCATCCTCTCTATCTACCTCTGGCTATTTCTCCATCCACCCATCTTCTCCACCTCTACCCTTCTCTAGGTACCAGCTCTAGTCCATTCATCCTCCCTCTCCATCTTTGTCCATCCATACTACCCAACCCAGAAGCAGCACGCACACTGTCTGAGTGAACTACACAAACTCTACACACACAACCCCCACATCCATTCTCTCCCTTTTCCCCTCTTGCCCTGCACACAAAGATGACCCAATTCAGAATCATTCGACACATACGTGCTGGGTGCTGTTGCCGCACAGGCTTTTGAAATCATCTCCGTGCAGAATCCTGGGCTGGCAGCTGAGGAGATTTTCTAGGGAAGGAAGGAGGGAGCCAACATTGGGGCCTCTCTTATAAGGATCAAAACTCTTTATGACGGGATCAAAGCATCATTACGCTTCCGGGCACAGAAATGAAACCCAGCAAAGTCCAGTCGACAGAAGAGCTGATGCTAAAACTAAAGGGATTGGTTTATGGGGCCCAAGAAGGTGGCACCACTCCAGATGCAACTTTCCCCATAACAACAATATGAAGAAATTCCATGGGCGCAGTTGGCTACTTCCTACAAACATACACAAACATGCAAGGTCTAGCTACACACGCACTGGTTTGTGGGCAGCTTCTGAACCACAGACAGCAACGAGCGCTACTAGAAGGCTCACAGACCGCTGTGAGCCTTTGGGGCCATCAGGACCTGATTATATTCCCTGGGTTTCCCAAGGCGGCTTGTAGTGACTGGTACCTGTGCAGTTCAAGGTGTGGGAGTCACCAGGTTTCCAAGAGGTCCCACTGGCAGAAGAATAACCTGGAGAACATTGGCAGGTGAAACTCCCTCGGGTGTTGTTGCATTTGTTGTGAGGGCCACAGACTGGTGGGTCCTGAGAACATTCATTAACATCTAAACAGAAGAAAATGGAAACAATTATTCATTAATGTCTATACCAGAAAACACAGAATCTATCATTGTGCAGTCGCCATGGGGAAGCATGGATATGCCATGTTATGTTTGCGATGCTACGGTAATTACAGTTACACTCTTTGATAGTCCCTTGACTCTGCCCTGGAGAGACCTTGGAGCAGAGGTGGGCAAACTACGGCCCGCAGGCCATATCCAGCAGGCGGGACCCTCCTGCCCGGCCCCTGAGCTCCTGGCCCGGGAGGCTAGCCCCCGGCCCCTCCCCTGCTGTTCCCCCTCCCCTGCAGCCTCAGCTCACAGTGCCGCCGGCACAATGCTCTGGGAGGCGGGGCTGCGAGCTCCTGGGGCAGCACAGCCGCAGAGCCTCGGCCTCACCCGGTGCTCCAGGCAGCGCGGTAAGGGGGCAGGGAGCAGGCGGGGTTGGATAGAGGGAAGAGGAGTAGAGGGCAGAGGAGTTTGGGGTGGTGGTTGGGGTGCGGGGGTGTGGATAGGGATCGGGGCAGTCAGGAGGGAGAGGAGGGGTTGAATGGGGCAGCAGGGGGGAGTCAGGGGCAGGGGTTCTGGGGGTGGTCAGGGGACAGGGAGAAGGGCTGGTTGGATGGGGCAGGGGTCCTGGGGTGGGAGTGTCAGAAATGAGAGGAGAGGTTTGATGGCACGATGGGGGGCAGTCAGGGGCAGGGGTTCTGGGAGCTGTCAGGGGACAGGGAGCAGAGGGGGTGGATGGGGCAGGGGTCCTGGAGGTCTGTCAGGGGACAGGGAGTGGTGGATGGGACAGGAATGCTGTGGGGGGCATCAGGGGGTGAGAAGCAGGGGGGTCAGATAGGGGGTGGGGGCCAGGCCACGCCTGGCTGTTTGGGGAGGCACAGCCTCCCCTAACCAGCCCTCCACACAATTTTGGAAACCTGGTGCGGCCCTCAAGCCAAAAAGTTTGCCTGCCCCTGCCTTAAAGTAAAGGACAATAAAGGCCTCGTTATCTTTATAAACCATATGCTCTAATTCAACCAGGTTTTTGAGCTTAAGGTAGGAATGGCTGGGTGGAATTCTCTAGCCTGTGATATACAGGAGGTCAGATTATATATTATCACAATAGCCTCATATATCTGAATATGCAGAACAACTGTGTTAACACCCCAGGAGTTCTTGTGAGTCCTTCGGATGGAATCCACTGCCAATACAACAGCAATAGAATTATTGCTCATCACACCAGAAAGTCCATTTCAGTTTTCATGCTGGTCTTTTGAAGGTGCATTGCAAAGGAGCAAACATCTTCAAAAGATGAGCATGGCAACTTAAATTCATAACTCTGCTAGTCACTAAAAATCATGGTCTCAGGCCAGCTCTACAATACAGACCTATATTGGTAAAATACATTCCTCAGGCTCGATGAAAGCGTAGCCGTACCCTTAATCACTGCAGCATGCTCACTAGTCAGTGGAGTACACTGATACATAACTTTTCTGGCAAGTGCAAGAGCTGGTCCCAATGGCATTACAGCAACCACCATTACTCTCGCCCCATTACAGAGCTTCCGCTCGTTTAGCAGTGCTCTGGAGCTGATACTCACCGACACATTTCACTTTTGGATCAGTGAAGTTTTGCTCCCCAGAAGTAGATGCAAACCCACGTTTGCAGGTGCAGTGGTAGCCCCAAAGAACGTTTTTACAGGTTGCAAAAACAGGACAAGTAGACGAATTCTGACACCTGTCAACTGTGAAAGGAAGAAGGAACCATGTCATTTAAAGAGAGCAATGGATAACCCTTTGCAACTTGTGTTTGACTTCTTCAGTGTGGTTCACATTCATTCATTAACCTTGTTAGTCATGCAGCAAGGGAGAAAGAGTGGACCTAACAGAGCAGGTGGTTGAGGTGGGAGGATGAAGGCAGCTGGCCTCTCTTCTCAAGACATCAGGCAAAGGATCAAGAAAAGGCCTCCATCCCTCTCCCCTGAAGCTACTCCATGTTCACCACTTTTATATGGCTATGATCTATTTTGTACGAAGTATGCCTTGTGTGGTATCGTTTGGAAACTCATAATCTGCTGAATATTATTATCCTGTTGAAATGTATGTAATAATAGTACATGTGAAATTATGAGATTTTCCTGTCTGATTGTTACTGAAATGTGTTGTAATTCTCGGTAGTACCCATAAACCACTTCCTCAGAGACAAAGACACACTGGCATGCCAGCAACATGCTAAAGAGAAATCCCCTGGATAATCAGAGATTCACCAACTGTGGAGTCGTAAGCAGGAAATTTACACATCAGCTGAAAGACAGTCTGGCGCTCACATACTGCCTACCCACATGACCCAACAAGGGTTTTTCCAATACACAAGGATTGGGGGGTAAGAAGCGGGACAAAAATGTCTGTATCCCCGCTCCTGTCTACCTTATATCTCTCTGCTTATAACATCAATGAATCCTTGAAAAACACTGAACTAAGGGGAGTGGTCCCAGAATGGAAGGAAATCCAGCCTGTGAACTGAGAACTGCCTGTAGCATCTGGAGTGGTGAGAAGGATGTTGGCTTCAAATCTTATTTAGCTTGGTAACGTTTAGGAATTAGCTTGAGGTTTTATATTTGTATTTCATTTGTAACCATCTCTGACTTTTGTGCCTTACCACTTAAAATCTCTCTCTCTCTCTCTCTCTCTCTCTCTCTCCCTCTTTAATAAATACGTTTTATTGTTTTATCTACACCAGTGTGTTTGGGAAACCTCTACTTGAGATAACAAAGGCTGGTGCATAAATATTAAGCTTTATTGGAATGTTGGACTATCAATGAGTTTATACTGTCCAGGGGTCTACTGAGCAGTATAAGACACACATTTCTGGGGAGCCAAGGCTGGGAATGGGGATATATGGCTGTTTCCCTGTATCTATTCATGGATGGCTGAGACAGCATTCATGTAAACATCTGGGAGTGATTTTGCAGGCTGGTATCTGTGCATGAGCAGGCCAGGAGTGGCTGGTCTGACAGTAAAGTAGCCTAAAAGGAACCCAAGGCTAGAGAGTTAAGGGGACACAGCAGTTCAGGTTGCACCCTGGGGAATGTCACAGTAAGATTGAAGGATGGGATTTGGGGGAAGGGAGGTTCTGATCCTGTGGACAGGTTACAGTGAGTTTTAGTCCAGAAAGAGACTAATCCCCCGATAGGGTCACCATTTTGTCTTAAAATCCATGTCTACCAGCAGCAGCAGCAAGAAATAATTTTGAAGGGTTCTGGTTACGTTGCTGTCAGTAAAGATCTTGACTCCAAAGCTCAATGCATGGCCGTCGTTGCAAGCATAAAAGTAACTCCAAAGGTCATGGTGTGAGTGGCCTGGCAAAGGCAAGATTTCCTGCTGAGACACTCATCCACGCCTAGGGAGTCATGCAGAAATAAGGGAACCAAGCCTGGCCAGGCGCTGGGTGGGGACTCAGAAGAGCTGGAATCTTGGCTCCCATTCCAGGCCCTGGAGAGGAGTGTCCACTAGTGGGCACAAACTCTTCTGTATTCTCAGACCCAAGCTTGGCTCCTTCATCTTCATCCTCGTCCCAAATTTGTCCCTGTCCCAGTGCTGTCTCTTCCCATCTCTGGTTCTTGTCCTTGTCCTAATCGGAATGCCTCAGGTGTCTCATCCCAGTCCTGGTGTCCTTTCTCAGCCAGTTCCCCTGCACCCAATCCTCCCCTCGCAGTCCCGGTCTCCTTTCCCAGCCAGTCCCAGTTCCCCTGCATCTCGGCTCCTCATTCCATTTGATTCTCTCCTCCCCTCTTCATTTCCAGCTGTGCCCACTGCCAGCCCCCCAACATTCCCCAGTCCCACAGAGTCCCAGTTGCAGTGTCCCTCCCCAGATACTTAGTCCAATCTCACTGTTGTTCCCCCAGACCAGCTTCCCCCTGCACCCTGTTGCCTGGACAGATCTGTCTCCCCGCCCTACTTCCACACACTGGTTGCCAGTCCCAGTTCCATCCCACCACTCGCACCTGCTTGGTTACCCTCTATTGTTAGCATGCTAGCTCGATGTAAGTGTAGACGTACCCTTAATCCCTGTAGCATGCTCGCTAGTCAGTAGAGTACACTGATCCATAACTTTCTGGCAAATGCAAGAGCTGGTCCCAATGGCATTAGAGCAACCTACATTACAGTCGCTCAATTACAGAGCTCCCGATCACTTAGCTGGGCTCCGGAGCCGACACTTACCAACGCACTTCACTGTTGGATCAGTGAAGTGTTCCTCCAAAGAACTAGATATAAACCCAGGTTTGCAGGTGCAGTGGTAGCCCGTGGTGATGTTTTCACAGGTTGCAAAAGAAGGACAAGTAGTCGAATACTGACACATGTCAGCTGTGAAAGGAAGAAGGAACCATTCATTTAAAGAGAGCAACAGATAACCTTTTGCACCTTTTGTTTGACTTCCTCAGTGTGGTTCATGTTCATTCATTAACCTAGTTAATCATGCAGCGAGGGAGAAAGTGTGGACCTAACAGAGCAGGTGGCTGAGTTGGGAAGACCCAGGCAGCTGGCTACTCTTCTCAACACATCAGGCAAAGGATCAAGAAAAGGCCTCCATCCCTCTCCCCTGAAGCTAGGGAAAACAGGAGGACATAGGAAGGGTAGCTGTGACACCCTCTACCCCATGTTCACCACTTTTATACAGCTATGATCTATTTTGTACAAAGTATGCCTCGTGTGGTATCATTTGGAAACTCATAATCTGATTAATGTTATTATCCTGTTGAAATGTGTGTAACAAACACTACATGTGAAATTATGAGATTTTGCTGTATGATTATTACTAAAATATGTTGTAATTCCTGGGTAGTACTCATAAGCAAGTTCCTCAGAGACAAGGACAGACTCGCATGCCAGAAACATGCTAAAGAGAAATCTCCTGGTTAATCGGAGATTCACCAACTGGGGAGTTCTCAACAGGAAATGTACAAATCAGCTGAAAGACAGTTTAGTGCTCAAATACTGCCTACCCACAGGACCCAGCAAGTGTATTTCCAGCACACAAGGATTGGGGTGTAAAGAGGGGGACAAAAATGCATGTAACCACCTCTCCTGTCTACCTTATCTCTCTCTGCTTATAACATCAATGAATCCTTGAAAAACACTGAACTAAGGGGAGTGGTCCTAGAATGAAAGGAAATCCAGCCTGTGAACTGAGAACTGCCTGGTGTGGTGAGAGGGATGTTGGCTTCAAATCTTATTTAGCTTGCTCGGGTTTAGAAGTTAGCTTGAAATTTTATCTTTTTATTTCTTTTGTAACCAGTTCTGACTTTGGTGCCTTACCACTTAAAATCATTCTCTCTCTCTCTCTCTCTCTCTCTCTCTCTCTCATTAATACTGTTTTATTGTTTTATTTAAACCATTTTGTTTCATTGAAGTGTTTGGGAAACCTCTACTTGAGATAACAAAGGCTGGTGCATAAACATTACCCTTTGTTGGAAAGTCAGACTATCTATGAGCTTATACTGTCCAAGAGTCTACTGAGGAGTATAAGACGCACATTTCTGGGGAGCCAAGGCTGGAAGGATACACCCGGGTTCGGATCTGGAGTATTTTGTCCCTGTTTCTTGGCATCAACTTACCATCACTGGTGAAACATTGAGTCCCCTTGAAGCAGACGAGCCAGCAAAAGCCTGAAAGAGGAGAAACAACCAAGGATGCTCTTACTGCACTGGGTTTTAGTGCTGTTACCCTGTAGGAGGCTGTGTGGCCTAGTGGATAGAGCAGTAGGCTGGGAGATCAGGGTGTTAATCCTGGCTCAGTCACTGACCTGCCACTTGACCTTGGACAAGTCCTTACCCCTGTCGGTTTTCCCTTGGTCCATCTTTTCTATTTAGACTGTAAGTTCAAGTCGAGCACTGTGTCCCTACAGTGCCTAGCACAGAAATGCCTTGATACCAGTGGAAACCCCCAAGCATGTCTTGAATATAGTCTATAGATAATAAAAACAATTTTGGGGGATTTTCAGTGGGCCAAACCGTCCTCATGGGGAGGATGGGGACCTGTAAAACAATAGGGTTGGAAGGATTCAATTTTTATTGGTAGATGTTGGTAAACGTCAATTTCGCCATACACACCGAAACCCATGAAAAAACATTTCCATCAATAACTATTGAAATTGACTGATAGGAAAAATACGAAAAATACTGCTTGAGAACTTATTACGGTTTGATTTAATGATCTTTACTTTATATATTGTGACTTGATATTGACAATTTCTGTTTTAACAATTACAGAGCTTTAACTTTGTGAATCTCAAGGTTTACTGTCTTTAAACAAATATTGGCTGACTTCCCCCATGGCCTGACCCCTCCATAGTTTCCCACAAACCAAGAAAATTTTAATTGAAATTAAAAAAAAAAAAATCAAGTTGTGCTTAGCCTACAAACCAGTGTGGCTCCATTGACTTTAGCAGAGCTAGAGCGACTGATGAGCTGGCCTCAGTCGTTAAACCCAAAGGGAGTTTTGTCTGTGTAAACACTGAGTGAGGACACTCAGGTTTGTCTCGTTCCCACACCTACACTGTAAGAGAGTGACTCACTTCTCCTATTACCCAATGTCCCCACTGCACATTTATCAGATCATCTCAGAACATGGTTTCAAAGCCATTTCTTTGTAATCTGCTGCCGCAGTACTGCTGTGAATCAACTGACCCTCTGCTACCTTCATTGACAGCTCAGCCTCAGAAACGTGCTTTGGATGCCACCATCAGAAGCCGAACTACTCAGCAAAAACCCCTCTGGAGCTGGGAACGCAGGAGGAAATCTCAGAAGTTTACTTCTGTTCTCTGCACTGCAGCAGCCCTGGAGAATGGCTACTTGATGCTTCCTCTCCCACACTCAGCTGGAACTAAGAAATGCCGAGGCACATGGTGATGATTTAAAAACAAAGGGACCAAACCTTTTGGGATCAAAAATATTTTCAGCTTATTTTACCCCCTACGGATTCAGCAGTTTACAATAGAACAACAGGTCATGCCAGGCACAGTAGAAGCAGAGGAGCTCACAACCCTTGGCAGTGGGCTTTTCCCAACTCTCACCGCTTTGTGTTTGGGATCCAGCACTTTGCAGCCCATTACACGAGGTACTTTCCCTTGTGGATCCGAGATGGCTGGACATTAGAGGAAGGAGGATCTGGGACAGTTCTCCAATAGGACTAGTGGTGGGAAATAACCCGACTAGTCTGAAGATGGAATTCACCCCATTCATATAATTCTGTTAATCAGGCCTGCACAACTCGTAAAAAGGCGAGGGCCATATTACTCCAAAGAAAATAGCTGAGGGCCGAACCCCCCCGGCCCTGCTGAAACACCGCCCCCACAGCGCCACCCACCCCCGCCGAAACACCCCCCCCAGCACCCGTGTAAGCAAGCAGGACGCACCCCCGGCAGCGCCTCCTGCTGGTCTTCTTGGGAATTAGCTCATACAGCCATTGGAGCGCCCTCTGCAGGCCGGTGTCCCACTGCCGCTGGCCCCGTGTCCCTCCCAGACCCCGGTGCCCTTTGATCTGGAGTGTTGCCCCCTGGCAATACCCCCACACTCTGGCTCTAGGTCTCCCCTCTCGCCCGCTTGCCTCCTCAGCCACCCCTCCCCCGCCGCCGGCTCACCTGCCCCCCCCCCCCGCTCGCCTCTTCAGCTGCCCGTGTAACAACAGAAAAACCTCCCTCTCCCAATTGCCCCCCCACCACTGTCCCCCCACCCACTCGCCTCCTCAGCCACCCCTCCCCTGCCGTCGGCTCACCTGCGCCCCCGCTCGCCTCCTCAGCCACCCCTCCCCCGCCGTCGGCTCACCTGCGCCCCCGCTCGCCTCCTCAGCCACCCCTCCCCCGCCGTCGGCTCACCTGCGCCCCCCGCTCGCCTCCTCAGCCACCCCTCCCCCGCCATCGGCTCACCTGCGCCCCCGCTCGTCTCCTCAGCCACCCCTCCCCCGCCGCCGGCTCACCTGCCCCCCCAGCTCGCGTCCTCAGCCCCCTCCTCTGGCTCAACCCCCCGCTCACCTCCTCAGCCCCCCCTACACCGCCGCCGGCTCACCTGCCCCCTCGCCCGCCTCCTCAGCCCCCCCTCCGGCTCACCTGCCCCCCCAGCTCGCGTCCTCAGCCCCCCTCCTCCCGCTCACCCCCCCCCCGCTCACCTCCTCAGCCCCCCCTCCCCTGCCGCCGGCTCACCCGCCCCCTCCTCGCCTCCTCAGCCCCCCCCTCCAGCTCACCTGCCCCCCCAGCTCGCGTCCTCAGCCCCCTCCTCCCGCTCACCCCCCCCGCTCACCTCCTCAGCCCCCCCTCCCCTGCCGCCAGCTCACCCACCCCCCCCTCGCCTCCTCAGCCCCCCCTCCAGCTCACCTGCCCCCTGCTCGCCTCCTCAGCTCAACCTCCGGCTCACATGCCCCCCGCTCGCATCCTCAGGCCCCCCCTCCCCCGCTGCCGGCTCACCTGCCCCTCCGCTTGCCTCCTCAGCACCCCCCCCCCCGGCCCCCGGCTCACCTGCCTCCCGCTCGCCTCCTCACCCCTCCTCCCCCACCGCCAGCTCACTTGCCTGGCCTTTTATCTTCTGCCGCTGCCCCCACCTCCTGCCATTGGCTCACCCTCACTCTCCAGAGTCCAGCCTGACATTGGCCCCTTCACCACCCTGCCCACCCGCCGGCCAGCCAACCGGCCGGCCAGCCAGTCAGCCGGCCGTTGGCTTGCCTACTCACCCCCCGGCGGGCCGCACAGGGAGCCCACCTACTCACCCCCCCGCGGGCCGCACAGTGAGTCCACGTGGGCCGCCTGTGGCCCGCGGGCCGTATGTTGTGCAGGCCTGTGTTATATGATGGGACTGTGTACAACAGCAGGTGCCTGGACTCAATGACCGAGATGGTCCCATGTCCTAAGGAAGTTTTACTGACTAAATCCACCATTTGTTATATGGCTTCTCTGAGTTGCATCATGAGTTACACAGCGGTTCTCAAACTTGCCAGACTACTGCACCCTTTCAGGAATCTGATTTGTCTTGCATACCCCCAAGTTCACCACGCTTAAAAACTACTTGCTAACAAAATCAGACATAAAAATACAAAAGTGTCATAGCACGCTGTTACTGAAAAATTTCTGACTTTCTCATTGTTATGATATCATTATAAAATAAATCATTTGGAATATAAAGACTGTACTTACATTAGTGAATAGTACATAGAGCAGTATAAACAAGTCATTGTCTGTATGAAATTTTAGTTTGTACTGACTTCGCTGGTGCTTTTTATCTCGCCTGTTGTAAAACTAGGCAAATATCTAAATGAGTTGATGTACCCCCTGGAAAACCTGTGCGTACCCCCAGGGACAAGACTCTCCAAGCACGCAGTCAACTCAGCCTGCTTGTGTCCCTCTTATTCTGTCCTCCCACTCCACCTCTGCTCTTTACCCTCCTTCTCTCTAGCTAAGGCCCTGATCCTGTGATGATCACCATATGAGGAGATCCCTACGCCCGTTAAAGTCAATCAGACTCCATAGGGGGCTCCTTGCAGAATCGGGGCCAAAAAGAGCATAATCCCTTTGGGGCGGGAATTGTCTTTTGCTATTTAGCTTTACAGCACCTAGTACAATGGGGCTCTGATCTGCCAGGAGCAGCTGTAAGAACATCAGTAACGTATTGATTCACAAGCCATAACAATGAATTCATAATCGACAAGGAACAATAAATCGCAAAGGATTCAGTGTGATCGGTAGCACATGGACTTACTTATTAGCTAGTAATGACTAATAATAAATCTACACCAGTCCTAGCCACCAGCGTATTCATAGATTTAGAGGCCAGAAGAGATCACTGATCATCTAGTCCAGGGATCAGCAACCTTTCAAAGTGGTGTGCCAAGTCTTCATTTATTCACTCTAATTTAAGGTTTTGCATGCCGGTAATACATTTTAATGTTTTTAGAAGGTCTCTTTCTATAAGTCTATAATATATAACTAAACTATTTTGTATGTAAAGTAAATAAGGTTTTTAAAATGTTTAAGAAGCTTCATTTAAAATTAAATTAAAATGCAGAGCCCCCGGACCGGTAGCCAGGACCCCGGCAGTGTGAGTGCCACTGAAAATCAGCTCGTGTGCCGCATTCGACACCCGTGCCATAGATTGCCTACCCCTGATCTAGTCTTACCTCCTGCATAACATGGGCCACAGAGCTTCCCTGAATTAATTCCTGCTTCAACTCCAACAGCTGTGGCTGAGCTAGAACCCAGTTTAGAAAAACATCCAGCGATGAAGAATCCACCACAACCCTTGGAAAGTTGTTACAATGGTTAAAGACCCTGACTGTTAAAAAAAAATGGACATTGTCCAGTCTGAAGTTGTTTAGGTTCAACTTCCAGCCATTGGGTCTTAAGCCTTTGTCAGCTAGATTGAAGAGCCCTCTATTATCAACTTGCTGTTCCCCGGGAAGGTGTTTCTAGACTGTGATCAGGTCACCCCTTAACCTGCTCTTTGATAAGCTACTGGGGTCTCTCACTGTACGGGACATTTTCCAGTCCTCTAACCATTTTCATAGTTCTTCTCTGAACCGTTTCCTTTTATCGACATCCTCCTTGAACTGTGGGCACCAGGACTGGACACAGGATTCCAGCTGCTGTTGCACAAGGACCAAATACAGAGGTAAAATAACCTCTCTGCTCCTACTCCATATCCCCCTGTTTATACATCGAAGGATCACGTTAGCCCCGGTTGACTATAGGATTCCCCTGGGAGCTCGTGTTCAGCTCATTATCCACCATGACTTCAAGTATTCTTCAGAGTCACTGCTTCCCAGGAGAGAGTCCCCCACCTGTAAATACATCCTAGACTTAACATTTGGCCATACTGAGGCACCGACTGTTTGATTGCATCTAGCTCACCTAAGGATGCAGCTCGCTCTGTATCAGTAACCTGTCCTCTTTATTATTTACTGCTCCCCCACTCTGTGGGTCTTCTACAAACCGCTGAACATGAGCTCCCAGTGTGACACTGTGGCCGAAAGAGCTAATGCAATCCAGGGATGCATGAACAGGGGAATCTCGAGTAGGAGCAGAGAGGTTATTTTACCTGGGTACCTGGCATTGGTGAACCGCTGCTGGAATTCTGTCTCCAGTCCCGGTGCCCACAGTTCGAGAAGGGTGGTGATAAATGGGAGAGGGGTCAAAAAAAGCCAGGAGAATTAGAGGATTGGGGCACATGTGTAGGTGAAATATTCAAAGAGCTCGAGCTATTTAGCTTAAGGAAGAGAAAGTTAAGGGTGACTTGATTACTGTTTATAAACATCTACACAAATATTTAATATTGGGCTTTATAATCTAGCAGAGAAAGGTGTAACACAATCCAATGGCCGGAAGTTGAAACTAGACAAATTCAGACTGGAAAGAAGGCGTACATTTTTGACAGCGAGGGTAATTAACCATTAGAACAGTGGTTCCCAAACTTGTTCCGCCGCTTGTGCAAGGTAAGCCCCTGGCCCACGCCGCTTCCAGCATCTCCCATTGGCCTGGAGCAGTGAACCGCAGCCACTGGGAGCCGCGATCGGTTGAACCTGCGGACGCGGCAGGTAAACAAACCAGCCCGGCCCGCCTGGGGCTTTCCCTGCACAAGCGGCGGAACAAGTTTGGGAGCCACTGCATTAGAACAATTTACCAAGGTTCATGGTCGAATTCCCATCCCTGACAATTTTAAAATCAAGATTGGATGTGTTTCTAAAAGATCGGCCCTAGGAATTATTTTGGGGGTAGTTCTCTGGTCTATGTAGACAGGACGTCAGACTAGATGCTCACACTAGTCCTGTCTGGCCTTAGAATCTGTGGTTTTTTAACTTTATCGGTGATGATTTTATGTGTTCTTCCAGGTCATTGATCAAACGAGTGTTCATTTCAAGAGTCACAGATCTGGGCTGAATGCCCATCAGTGAAGGGCCCTACACAGATCCCAACACAATTATTACGGCAGCAGACGGTCATGGACCCTTGTGCTAGGCGCTGTTCAAACAGAGAACAAAGAGAGGTTTCCTGCCCCAGAGAGCTTAAGCTAAGGTTCTTTTTTGCCAAGCCCCCGTTGGAAGAAAATAACCCAATTCCTTTCAAACTTACCCAGAAGGTGGGAGATGAGCTGCTTCATGGTGGCCACTGCCTTCTGCAACAAGACAAGAATACCGCATCTACTTGGTCCTCTTGTGATTTTTCTCAGGGGAAGTTTGCTGAGTGACACAGTTTTTACTGGGGCTTTTTATCACAGTTCCTTATCTCAACTGTGTCTCTCTTGGGACAGATACACCTCCCCTGCCCACGATGGCCTCTAAGCATCTAGCTAATGTTTGTTATGAGGGTAAACCTACCTCCAGTGGTGCTGGATCTAGGGGTGCTGCCATGCCCCTCAGGTTGAAGTAGTAATAACAAACACCAGATACATGTTTCATAATGACTCATCCACTCCATTGGCCAAACCGGACAACTTCTACGCAAAAGAATAAATGGACACAAATCAGACGTCAAGAATTATAACATTCAAAAACCAGTCGGAGAACACTTCAATCTCAATTACAGACCAAAAAGTCACAATTATTCAACAAAAAAACCTTCAAAAACAGACTCCAACAAGAAACTGGAGAACTAGGATTAATTTGCAAACTGGACACCATTAAATTGGGCTTGAATAAAGACTGGGAGTGGATGAGTCATTACACAAACTAAAAACTATTTCCCCATGTTAATTTTCCCCCTACTGTTACTCACACCTTCTTGTCAACTATTTGAAATGGGCCACCCTGATTATCACTACAAAAGGTTACATTCTCTTGCTGATAATAGCCCACCTTAATCAATTAGTCTCATTAGAGTTGGTATGGCAACACCCATTTTTTCATGTTCTCTCTCTATATATATATATCTTCCTACTGTATTTTCCACTGCATGCATCTGATGAAGTGGGCTTTAGCCCATGAAAACTTATGCTCAAATAAATTTGTTAGTCTCTAAGGTGCCACAAGTACTCCTCGTTCTTTTTACCAAATACATGGTTTCCATCAGCAGCACCCCACCTCCCACTATAAAAATTGTTCCAGCTCCCTTGCCTACCTCCCAGCAATCTACAGGAAGGAAAGTAAAAGGGGAAACTGCGCTCCTTGCCTTTCGGGAACTGAAACTGGCTAATAATAATAGTGGGATTTGAAGGCTTTAAATAACCTCATGGATGGTTCCTGGGAACCATATGTGACATTCTATAGCTTGGGGGAACGTCCTGTAACCCCCATAGTCCTCATTTTTATATAATAATGATCTTACATATAAAGCAGGCCTGCACAACACGTAAAGCGGTGAGGGCCATATTACTCCAAAGAAAATAGCTGAGGGCAGAAACCCCCTGGCCCCGCTGAAACACCCCCCCCAGTGCAGCCCAGCCCCACTGAAACACCACCACCCCCAGCACCCGTGTAAGCAAGCAGGACGCACCCTGGCGGCGCCTCCTGCTGGTCTTCTCGGGAATTCGCTCATCCAGCCATTGGAGCGCCCTCTGCAGGCCGGTGTCCCGCTGCCCCTGTGTCCCTCCCAGACCCCGGTGCCCTTTGATCTGGAGTGCTGCCCCCTGGCAATACCCCCACACTCTGGCTCTAGGTCTCCCCTCTCGCCCACTCGCCTCCTCAGCCCCCCTCCCCTGCCGCCGGCTCACCTGCCCCCCCCGCTCGCCTCCTCAGCCCCCCCTCCAGCTCACCTGTCCCCTGCTCACGTCCTCAGCCCCCCCTCCGGCTCACCTGCCCCCCTGCTCGCCTCCTCAGCCCCCCCTCCCCTGCCGCCGGCTCACCTGTGCCCCCGCTTGCCTCCTCAGCCCCCCACTCCAGCTCAACTGCCTCCCGCTCGCCGTCTCAGCCCCCTCTCTGGCTCACCTGCCCCCCGCTCGCCTCCTCAGCCCCCCCTCCGGCTCACCTGCCCCCCCGCTCGCCTCCTCATCCCCACGCGGGGGCCGTATGTTGTGCAGGCCAGAAAGCATGCCTTGTAAGGTATTAGGGGAAAGGTTACAATCTGCTGAAAGTATCAGAGGGGTAGCCGTGTTAGTCTGGATCTGTAAAAAGCAACAGAGAGTCCTGTGGCACCTTTAAGACTAACAGATGTGTTGGAGCATAAGCTTTCGTGGGTGAATGCCCACTTCGTCGGATGCATGTAATGGAAATTTCCAGGGGCAGGTATAAATATGCTGGGAAGAATCAGTCTGGAGATAACGAGGTTAGTCCAATCAGGGAGGGTGAGGTCCTCTGCTAGTAGTTGAAGTGTGAACACCAAGGGAGGAGAAACTGCTTCTGTAGTTGGATAGCCATTCACAGTCTTTGTTTAATCCTGAGCTGATGGTGTCAAATTTGCAAATGAACTGAAGCTCAGCAGTTTCTCTTTGGAGTCTGGTCCTGACGTTTTTTTGCTGTAAGATGGTTACCTTTACATCTGCTATTGTGTGGCCAGGGAGGTTGAAGTGTTCTCCTACAGGTTTTTGTATATTGCCATTCCTGATATCTGACTTGTGTCCATTTATCCTTTTCCGTAGTGACTGTCCAGTTTGGCCAATGTAGATAGCAGAGGGGCATTGCTGGCACATGATGGCATATATAACATTGGTGGACGTGCAGGTGAATGAACCGGTGATGTTGTAGCTGAAAGTCATTTCTCTATCCATATATGTATATTATTAATGCATATGAAGTTATGAGAATTGTGTGTATGGCTGTCACTAAAACATGCTGTAAGTTGGGGAATCAGCCAGATATTCGCTGCCCAGAGTCAACAGCAAGGAAAGTAACCAACACCCGGGCGGGGTGTCAAACAGCCCATCAACAGCCATTGTCCAGCAAGGGAGCTACAATGCAATGACTCACCTGCATGAGGCCACACCAGGGGAACTGCTCAACCCTGCCTGGAGACTCAGCAATGCCCCCCAGACATGCCTGGACTTGTGCTCCCCAAGCACATGGGACGGAGGGTATAAAACGGAACCCAGTGGCCACGTGCTGGGCCTTTCTCCTTCACCCACCTATGCTGCAAGCAACAAGGACACTCTGAAGACTCCAACTGAGGGGACTGGCCTATGAACTGCAATATCCAGCGGGGTGAGAAAAACTGCTTAATCTAGATGTTGCCCAGTCTAATAGGGTCAAGAGTTCAGACTGTGGGCTTATATTTTCTTTTGTTTTGGTAACTAACTCTGACCTTTTTGCCTATCACTTTCGCCTTTCCTGCTGGAGTAGGAAGTTGTTCTGGGGCTTGGGGCTGACTGTACAGCTTATAGAAAAGGAAACACAGACTCTGTGCCCCGTCTCGATTTCATGCCAGCCCTTTTAGGTTGTAAAGTTGGCAGAAATGGCCACCGTTTGTAAACATCCCATGGGCAGGGGGCCTCGCTAGCTGGAGTACGGGTCCTGCATCCCCCTGCTCCCGGAGTGGAGGGCAAATCAGGGGCATGACCAGAGTACATTGCACTACAGCTCTTCCCTGCTCCCCAGGAGGCTATAGGTTGCAGAGTAAGTTAGAACAGCCTCAATGCTGCTCTAACTTACACGGAGGGCTGGGCAGAGTTCTGAATGGCCCCAGAATAGAGGGAACACAATATTTCTTCTGACTTAGCTGCTGTAGGGTCTCTCCCTACAAGCCCTCCTCTGCTATGGAATGGCTCTCACTTCTGGATATGTCTGAAGTAGAGGTCATGGGGCACAACAGGGCCAGCCGGACAGGGCTCTAGCACCTGACTGCCAGCGTTCCTGGCACTGACCTAGGCACTGTGTTTGCAACACTATCCCTCAGAGGACCTGAGGTAACGCATCACAGCGGATCTTGTGCTCTGCTGCTAGGGGACAGCCGTGGAGACCAAGAACCCTGCCGGGGAGAACAATGGGGAGTTGTGGGGGGGGAGAGAAGAGGCCACATACTATGAATCCCCATCCACCCAGCACTGCAAGGGTTAACACAGCATTCAGCACCAATCTCTCTGCTTTATCTCTGCAGCTCTCTGCTGCCTTATCTCCCTGCCAGACCTCAGTTCCCCTCCTTGGTTTCTTGCAGCAGCCTCTTCTTATCGCCCTGGTACAGGATGGTGACACTTCTTGTGAAAGAAACTTCCCCGTTGAAGCCACAAGCCAGGGTGCCAAGAGCTACCCGGCAGGCCCATGCATGAGAACCAAGAAACACCCGGAGGCTAAGGGTATATCTACATTGCAAGCAGAAGGTGTGACCGCTGCACTTCTAAACATGTCTGAGCCGACGGATCGAGTCGCGCCCGAACCCTCCGGCACATCGTTCCGGCACTTCCGTGGCATCTTGCGATACTTTCAGTACTTGCATTCCAGCGCATCACTCCCTGATCTGAGCTAGGTTTATCTAGCTAGATCATGGCTAGCTCAAGTATTAATAGCAGTGAAGTCCCAGCAGCATGGGCAGTGGCTGCTCAAACATGTACCCTCAGTCCTGGGCAAGCAGCAGGCGGCCACCTGCTCCTCGAGCTAGCTAGACAAAGCTCGCTGCTGTATGTCTGCCCGTGCTGCAGTCCCACATCCCCTCGCCCATTGGACTGTAATGTACCAGGACCACTGCTGGGTCCCTAAGCTAGAGGGAAAGGACCCAGGCAGAACTAATAATACTTCACACTTATACAGTTCTGTGACAATGCGGTTCTGGCGGAACCCAACTGAGAGTGCCAACTCAGGACAAATTGCTCAAACGGGGCAGTTACAGCCCAAGGCTGGGGTTTTTCCACCTCTAAGGCAAACCAAACCAGCCAGACTAAGAGGACTTCGGTCTCACCCCACTGGCTAACCGCAAGTCTCACAAGCAATCTCCTTAGACACTCCAGTTTCCCAGTATCACCACCAGTACCACTCGTTATGGGGACAAATGGTTATGAAAACCAAGACCCCAGTAAAAGAAAAAGGTTCTCCTGATCCCAAAGGACCATGCCCCAGACCCAGGTCAATATACAAATCAGATCTTACCCACAAATCACGCTGTTGCCAATCCTTTAGAATCTAAAATCTAAAGGTTTATTCATAAAAGGAAAAAGATAGAGATGAGAGTTAGAATTGGTTAAATGGAATCAGTTACATACAATAATGGCAAAGTTCTTGGTTCAGGCTTGCAGCAGCGATAGAATAAACTGCAGGTTCAAATCAAGTCTCTGGAATACATCCCCCGCTGGGATGGGTCCTCAGTCCTTTGTTCAAAGCTTCAGCTTGTAGCAAAGTTCCTCCAGAGGTATGAAGCAGGATTGAAGACAAGATGGAGATGAGGCATCAGCCTTATATAGTCTTTTCCAGGTGTAAGAACACCTCTTTGTTCTTACTGTGGAAAATTACAGCAAAATGGAGCCTGGAGTCACATGGGCCAGTCCCTGCATACTTTGCTGAGTCTCAAGGCATATTTGCCTTCTCTCAATGGGTCCATTGTATAGCTGATGGTCCTTAATGGGCCATCAAGCAGGCTAGGCAGAGCTAACACCAGCTTGTCTGGGATGTCACCCAGCAGCATAGCATAAGTTTGAAATACAGACAGTATAGAGCCAATATTCATAACTTCAACTACAAAATTGATACACACATATAGACAGCCTAATCATAACCAGTAAACCATAACCTTGTCTTAGACACCCCATTTGACCCCCTTCATACAAGATTTGCGTGCCACTACAGGACCTTGGTTGCAACAATGATCTATATGGTCCCAGATTATATCAATAACGTCACAAGTTCTTTTCATCAGTAGATCTCAAAGCGCTTAGAGGGCCCCCTGCTGCCCAGTTCAACAGCTTGCTAGTAGCAGGCACCATAATCCACCCCAGGCCGGAGAAGGTATAACTGGGTTCCTGGAGGACAGGGCCATCGCTGGCTGTTAGCCAAGACAGCTCAGCCTCCGACAGCCAGAAGCTGGGACTGGATGACAGGGGATGGATCACTGACTAATTGCCCTGTTCTGTTCATTCCCTAGCAGAGCAGAGCAGAGACAGGACTCTACGCGGATGCCTATAAAGGGGGGTCCTGTATTGAGGCTGCTGGATACAGACCCACTGGTTCCCTCAGGCACTCTAGCTCCCAGACTGTACTTCCTGATGTCACCACTAGGTGTCTCTCCAAATCCTGGTTTGTATTAAGCAGTCATGGAGCAGAGTGCAGGCTACACTGAATTCATAGGACAGCACTACTGGGCATGCTCGACAGCGCCCCCTTGCTGTCAGGGAGCACTAGGAACTGCATTTAAACTGAGCATTGTAGGGATTCGGGACGTGGTGGCTTGTACCCCATTTCCAGCTGCTAGAGGAAGAAACAATTTAGACTGTATATTTTAGGGTGTAGAAACAAAACCACACGAGAAGGCATTTTAAAAGAGACCACAAAGTCATGCATTCAAAATCAAACTCATTTTACAGTATCGAAATGCCACAGACATGCAAAACCTACTCAGATTTCAGAGGTCTGCAGGACTGGAAAGAAAAAAACAATAAA
This sequence comes from Emys orbicularis, assembly GCF_028017835.1. NCBI lineage: Eukaryota > Metazoa > Chordata > Testudines > Emydidae > Emys > Emys orbicularis. The sequence continues at coordinate 4,985,465 of NC_088701.1, read as the reverse complement.
TAATGAGAAAGGGAATCTCAGAAAAGCAGCAGCGGACCAGGGCTGGATTAAGCTATAGGTGCTACTGGCCCATGCTTAGGGAGTGTAACGTTTTCTAACCACTAGACCCCACGGCCAGGGATAGAAGAACCCAGGAGTCCTGACTGCCAGCACCCCCAGCTCTAATCCTCACACCCCAATCCCCTTCCCGGCCCGCTGATTTAACCCCGGGATCACACTCCAGCTGGGAGGTTGGTTTCGAAGTTGGGATCCTACAAGCACTTTAACGAAGGTGGATTCAAGTTCTGCGATAACCTCTTCCTTTTCATGTGGCGCGATGGCGTCTCCTGCCTCCTGGCCAGAACGTCAGCCCTGCAAGGAATGAGAGACACCGACATGTCTAGTGCAGTCACTGGAGCTTCCCTCAGTGCCCCTAGGTCCCCGAGGGCTGGTCTGCACTCAGCTTTTGTACTAATTTAACTACATCAGTCCAAACACCACGTCTGCCCTTCACTGGGGAGTCCTGACTCCCAGCCCCCTTTGCTCTAACCACTAGACCCACCCCACTTCCAGAGCCCAGAATAAAACCCAGGAGTCCTGACTCCCAGTCCAGGGCTGTAACCCTGCCCAGATCTAGCCTGAATTCTGGATGCATCTGGTGATGGTTCAGCGAAGATGGCAGGGTCATTGGCTCTCTTACCGTTTTGCTGCTTGTGGTGAAAGTAGACACAGAGATGTCAAAAACATAGGACTTGGGTTTACAGGTGAACCATCTCTTTTACTCCTCCCACACCTGGAGATGCAGAGACAGTCAGTGGTGCCGCACCGCTATCAAAGATCTCTTCTCTTTATGCCTTATCTCCATTTCTAATGTGCCCAGCACCTCAGCATCTGGGCGTTATGCAAATGAATAAGAGCCGCATCTCATCCTGACTGATAAAAGGGACCTGAGCCCCTCATGCAGTCATTGGGGCTCATTCGCTGTTATCCATGCGGAGACTTATAGCTATTTATGCTCCTCCTCCTCCATGCCTTGGTACAAGTTAGAGCAGCCTCAGGGCTGCTCTAACACTGCTTCCTGTGGCCTCAGAGAACACCCATAGTGCAGTGTACTCTAGCCTTCCACCCAATCCACCCCCTGCATTGGAGGCAGAGCCTTTATAGGAGATAAGCATGCAAGGGATTCTCAGGAGGCGTTTTCCCTCGACTTTAACAGCCCTTTGGGTGCCAGACTGATTATTTTAGGGAAGTTCTCCAGGGAACTGAGAGGCGAAGTGACTTGCCCAAGGAGTCGACAGCACAGCATGGAATTGTGGCCAGGTGCTAAGCTAGTGCTTTAGCCTCTCTAAACAAGGGGCTGCTCCATTGCTCTGTTACTGTGGGAACCCTGGGGGGAAAGCTGGGGGTAACTTGCCCAGCATGCTCAGTAAAGCGGCGTTAACCCACCCTGCTCTCTGCTGGCAGGGGGTCCGCTGAGTCCATCAGGGGACGAAGGGCCCTGGGCGGTACCTGACAATTGAGGCCACTCCATGGCTGAGGGACACAAACAATGGATCAAAATTGGCTGTTACCACTCAAGAAAGATCTTGGAGTCATTGTGGATAGTTCTCTGAAAACATCCACTCAATGTGCAGGGGCAGTCAAAAAAGCAAAGAGAATGTTGGGAATCATTGAGAAAGGGATGATAATAAGAGAGAAAATATCATATTGCCTCTGTATAAATCTATGGTGCGCCCACATCTTGAATACTGCATGCAGATGTGGTCGCCCCATTTCAAAAAATATATATTGGAATTGGAAAAGGTTCAGAAAACGGCAACAAAAATGATTAGGGGGATGGAACGGCTGCCATATGAGGATAGATTAATAAAACTGGGACTTTTCAGCTCGGAAAAGAGACGATTAAGTGGGGATATGATAGAGGTCTATAAAATCATGACTGATGTGGAGAAAGTAAATAAGGAAGTGTTTTTTACTCTTTCTCATAACACAAGAACTAGGGGGTCACCAAGTGAAATTAATAGGCAGCAGGTTAAAAACAAACAAAAGGAAGTACTTTTTCACACAACGCACAGTCAATCTGTGGAACTCCTTGATAGAGGATGTTGTGAAGGCCAAGACTATAGCAGAGATCAAAAAAGAACTAGATAAATTCATGGAGGATAGGTCTATCAAGGGCTATTAGCCAGGATGGGCAGGGATGGTGTCTCTAACCTCTATTTGCCAGAAGCTGGGAATGGGAGACAGGAATGGATCACTTGATGATTACCCTCTGAGGCACCTGCCACTGACCACTGTCGGAAGAGAGGATACTGGGTTAGATGGACCTTTGATCTGATCCAGTGTGGCGGTTCTTATGTTTTTATGTTCTTATGTCACTAATCCTGATTTGCCTCAGGTTCCGGGGAAGGGATATGACGGGCAGCTGGGGGGTCTCGACATGAGCAGAAGCAGAAATTGTCACCGTCCAGAGCAAGTGTCTTGCTGTCTGGTATGATTATTCGGCCAGATCCCCAGCTAGTGCAAATCAGCATTGCTCCACTGAAATCAACCGAGCAATACTGATTTACACCCGGTGAGGATCTGGCCCCATGATCTGAAGTCCCAACGTGATGCCACAAACTGGCTTTCACAGGAATGATCTGGTGGGTCTTATCATCCCATTCCCCGACTGGGCCAAAATCCTCCTTGGCATATAGTCCTTCGAGGTCAGTAGCATTACACCAGGGGATGTATTGGGCCCACAGTGCTTAGCAATAGACAAGGGAAGCCAGGCAGAGCTCCAGACATCACCGTGCTGAGGTAGGCAGCAGGGTCAAGCCGCAATGGATACGTACCCCGATGATGACACACACCGGCCCCAGGAAACTCCAGATGAACCCCTTCTCCATGCTGAGCCAGCAGCTACAAGAACAAAAGGTTAACGTGACATTCACTGAACATCAGCAGCCTGGTGCAGGGATTATCATTGATATTAGTGCTACCCGAAGAGGCTTCCACCGAGACTGGGGTCCGATTGGGCACAGCTACAGAGTGAGGGACAGGCCCTGCCCCTACCAGCACAATCTAAATGATAAGACAGATGTGGGGGAAGGGAAACTGAGGCAGAGAAGGGGGAAGTGACACATTTCGGTGGAGTTCTCTGGCCTGAGTTATTCAGGAGGCCGGACCACATGATCACAGTGGTCTGGCCATAGAATCTATTAATTTTATTCAAGGTCTCTCATAGACATAGAGATATAGGTAACATAAAATCCCTCCTGGGACGGTTTACTAATTTGCTTTACCTGTAAGGGGTTAAGAAGCTCAAATAACCTGGTTGGCACCTGACCAAAAGGACCAATAAGGAAAGAAGATACTTTCAATCTGTGGGGGAGGTTTTGTTTGTGCTCTTTTTGTTGTTCCCTCTCCGGACGGAGAGGGAGACCAGGCAGGTAAAACATCTCCTAAAAACATACCTGAAACGATTCATCTTATATCAAAAAAAATGTAAGTAAGGCAAGGAAATGTGTTAGATTCTCTTTTGTTTCATCTTGTGAATTTTCTCTAGTCTAAGAAGTAGTTTTATTCCCATTTTTTAGAACTGTGAAGCTAAGTCCAGAGGGGGATCCTCTGTGTTTTAAATCTTTTTATTTACCCTGTAAAGTTACCGTCCATCTTGATTGTGCAGGTGTGATTTTTTTCCTTTTTTTTTTTATAAATAAAATTCTTCTTCTAAGAACCTAGTTGATTTTCAGTGACCTAAAAACCAAAGGATTTGGTCTGTGCTCACATTGTAACCAACTGGTTGGTATATTATTCTCAAGCCTTCCCAGAAAAGGGGGTGAAGGGGCTTGGGGGGATATTTGGGGGGAACAGGGACTCCAAGTGACCCTTTCCTGACTATTTGTGTAAATCACTTGGTGGTGGCAGCAATACCGTCCAAGGACAAGGAAAGGAATTTGTGCCTTGGGGAAGTTTTTAACCTAAGCTGGTAGAATATAAGCTATGGGGGTCTTTCATGTGGGTCCCCACATCTCTACCCCAGAGTTCAGAGTGGGGAGGGAGCCCTGACAAGGTCATGCACAGAGGTCAGTAGCAGAGCCAGAGTTAGAACCCAGGAGTCCTGTGCCCCAGTTGACCAGATGCTAGAAACTGATTAATTCATTCATGAAGGACAGCAGCACAGCTGTTGAGACAGATGCCCACTGGTCCAGAGCATCTTTCACTGGGGAGCGCTGGGACACACACACACACACACACACACACACACACACACACACACACACACACACACACACACACACACACAGTGCTGGGGTAAGACAGGACCTACTCTCTTCATTCCTCTTTTTTGCACTCACACAGTGAATTTGGCCTGCAAGTCTAACCACAGTACATCAAATTTCCTTAATACTGAAAATGCCTCAGATTAGATCAGTGAGGCCCCTGCTGCTCACCGTCTACTTCTAGTGACTTATAAGGCCCCATCACCATAACATCTAACAATCTTTAATAGATTTTGCATCCCATTCCCAGGTGCAGCAGGGCAGTACCATTATCCCATTTCACACATGGGGAAACTGAGGCACAGAGCAGCTAATTGGCTTGCCCAGCACCAAGCCAGTAGTAGAGCTGGGACTTGAACCTGCATCTCCCCTGTGATATGCTAATGCCCTAACCACTGCGGCCTCCTGCCTTTCCTCCAGCAGCACGAGGAGGCCCTTCATTTCACCCCAGCGCTTCACTGTGGAAGGGCGCGGCAATCGATTGCTACTTGCTCGGCCACGGTTGCAAAGGGCCAGTTCCCCAGCTCAGGCGCTCACTTTTCCTGCCTGCCGTAGCCCTCCGGCATAACCGCCGCCGAGACGGCCACCACCAGGGCGGGGAAGCCGTAGCCGAAGAGGCTCAGGTGCCCCATCTTGGGGCTGTGAGTGCTGAAATAGTTGACGACCCCGAGGTTGCGGACGGTGAGGAAGAGCACCACGGCCTCCAGGAACATCCAGGCGAAGCAGGCCGCGAAGTGGTAGTGCAGGATGCCAGCAATGACGGCACACGCCATCTGTGGAGGGGAAAACGCCCACGTGAGCTCAGAGATCCCAGGCTCTGCTTCTGCGTGGTTCCTCGGGCCAGGCCGGCACTTAGGGCGACCCCTCGTGGCAACACTATGCAGAACAGGCCTGGAGCTGGAGAGACAGAGAGAACCACAGGGTCTGTGTCCAGCAGCCCGGCTAAACAACGTTTGAGCATCGCCTCCACCCTACCACCAGGGGCACTGTAGCCACCACTATCTTCTGTCACACAAATCCCAGCTCAGGGGGGCATTTCAAAGAGCCCACTTGAGGTCTGGGGACTTCAGCCTGCATAACAATGACTTCTTGAGGTCCCTTCTAGTCCTCTAGTTCTTTCATTTAACTGTCTCTAATGAGTATCTCTAGGCTTGGTTCACCTGCATCAAACACACCCCTGGGAATTACCAGTGTAAGAAGGAGTTTGCCCTAGGATCTCATCTCTGCTGTAAAGGCCACCACTAGCTGCATACCCAATATACGCTCACTCATCAAAGTAGGTCAGTATCATTACCCCCATTTTGCAGATAGGAAAACTGAGACACAACTAACTGAAGTCTCCAGATCACAGGCCCTGGTTCTAATGGGGGACTTCAATCACCCTGACATCTGCTGGGAGAGCAATACAGCGGTGCACAAACAATCCAGGAAGTTTTTGGAGCGTGTTGGGGACAACTTCCTGGTACAAGTGCTGAAGGAACCGACTAGGGGCCATGCTTCTCTTCACCTGCTGCTTACAAAGAGGGAAGAATTGTTAGGGGAAGTAGAAGTGGGTAGCAACCTAGGCAGCAGTGACCATGAGATGGTTGAGTTCTGGATCCTGAAAATTGAAGAAAGGAGAGTAGCAAAATACGGACCCTGGATTTCAGAAAAGCAGACTTAGACTCCCTCAGGGAACTGATGGGCAGGATCCCCTGGGAGGCTAATATGAGGGGGCAAGGAGTCCAGGAGAGCTGGCTGTATTTTAAAGAAGCCTTGCTGAGGGTGCAGGAACAAACCATCCTGAAGTGCAAAAAGAATAGCAAGTATGGCAGGGGACCAGCTTGGCTTAACAGTGAAATCATCAGTGAGCTTAAACACAAAAAGGAAGCTTACAAGAAGTAGAAATTTGGACAGATGACTAGGGAGGAGTATAAAAATATTGCTAGAGCAGGCAGGGGTGTAATCAGGAAGGCCAAGGCACAATTGGAGTTGCAGCTAGCAAGGGACTTTAGCAAAGCTTTTGATAGTCTCCCACAGTATTCTTGCCAGCAAGTTAAAGAAGTATGGGCTGGATGAATGGACTATAAGGTGGATAGAAAGCTGGCTAGATCATCGGGCTCAACGGGTAGTGATCAATGGCTCCATGTCTAGCTGGCAGACGGTTTCAAGCTAGTCCTGTGGCCGGTTTTCTTCAATATCTTCATTAATGATCTGGAGGATGGCGTGGACTGCACTTTCAGCAAGTTTGCAGATGACACTAAACTGGGAGGAGTGGTAGATACGCTGGAGGGTAGGGATAGGATACAGAGGGACCTAGACAAATTAGAGGATTGGGCCAAAAGAAACCTAATGAGGTTCAACAAGGACAAGTGCAGAGTTCTGCACTTAGGATGGAAGAATCCTATGCACTGCTATAGACTAGGGACCAATGGCTAGGCAGCAGTTCTACAGAAAAGGACCTAGGGGTTACAGTGGATGAGAAGCTGGATATGAGTCAACAGTGTGCTCTTGTTGCCAAGAAGGCTAACAGCATTTTGGGCTGTATAAGTGGGGCATTGCCAGCAGATCGAGGGACGTGATCATTCCCCTCTATTCGACATTGGTGAGGCCTCATCTGGAGTACTGTGTCCAGTTTTGGGCCCCACACTACAAGAAGGATGTGGAAAAATTGGAAAGAGTCCAGCGGAGGGCAACAAAAATGATTAGGGGGCTGGAGCACATGACTTATGAGGAGAGGCTGAGGGAACTGGGATTATTTAGTCTACAGAAGAGAAGAATGAGGGGGGATTTGATAGCTGCTTTCAACTACCAAAGAGGATGTATCTAGACTGTACCAGACGACAGAACAAGGAGCAATGGTCTCAAGTTGCAGTGCGGGAGGTTTAGGTTGGATATTAGTGTGACGGGTTGGATCACAGAAACCCCCTTGGGAGCTGCCACCCAATGTGCAAAGACTACCCCTGCTTCTGTTTTCCCTGCCAGCTCAGGACTCCAGCACCCTGTCTTGCTGAGCCAGACACTCCAGTCTGCTCTAACAAAGACTCAGGGTCTGAATCACTAGTCCCAAAGCTGCAAGTTTACCCGAAAACCAGCTCACAGGAGTGTGCTTGTCTTTAGCACTCAGATGCCCAACTCCCAATGGGGTCTAAACCCCGATAAATCCGTTTTACCCTGCATAAAGTTTATGCAGGGCAAACTCATAAATTGTTCGCCCTCTATAACACTGATAGAGAGATATGCACAGTTGTTTGCTCCCCCAGGTATTAATACATACTCTGAGTAAATTACTAAATAAAAAGTGATTTTATTAAATACAGACAGTAGGATTTAAGTGGTTCAAAGTAGTAACAGACAGAACAAAGTAAGTCACAAGCAAAATAAAATAAAATGCGCAAATCTATGCCTAATCAAACTAAATACAGATAATCTCACCCTCAGAGATGCTTCAGTAAGTTTTTCTCAGACTGGACACCTTCCAGGCCTGGGCACAATTCTTTCCCCTGGTACAGCTTTTGTTCCAGCTTAGGTGTTATCTAGGGGATTCTCCATGATGGCTCCTCTCCCCCTCTGTTCTCTTCCACCCCTTTATATATCTTTTGCATAAGGCGGGAACCCTTTGTCCCTTTGGGTTTTCACCCTCTCCCCCCACTGGAAAAGCACCAGGTTAAAGATGGATTCCAGTTCAGGTGACATGATCACATGTCACTGCAAGACTTCATTACTCACTTGCCAGCACACACATATACAGGGAGACTCACAGGTAAACAGCCATCTGCAGACAATGGGAGTCATCAAGATTCCAAACCATCATTAATGGCCCACACTTTACATAATTACAATAGGCCCTCAGAGTTACATTTTATATTTCTAGTTTTAGATACAAGAGTGGTACATTTCTACAAATAGGATGATCACACTCAGTAGATTATGAGCTTTGTAATGATACCTTACAAGAGACCTTTTGCACAAAGCATATCCCATTTGCATTATAGTCACTTATTATCAAATTTTTTATAAAACTATCCCAGTTACATTATATTCACTTATTATCATGTTTTTATAAAACCATGTAGACTGCACAACGTCACAATTAGGAAAAATCTTTTTCACTAGGAGAGTGGTGAAGCACTGGAATGGGTTCCCTAGGGAGGTGGTGGAATCTCCTTCCTTAGAGGTTTTTAAGGTCAGGCTTGACAAAGCCCTGGCTGGGATGATTTAGTTGGGAATTGGTCCTGCTTTGAGCAGGGGGTTGGACTAGATGACCTCCTGAGGTCCCTTCCAACCCTGATATTCTATGATTCTATGAAGGGCTCAGGTTTGTTCTTGCAAACTGCCGCAGCATCTGTGTGAATGCAACCCCAGCTTGTTACATGTGGACCATGAGTTTAAGCGGACGGCTGAAATACCTTGATAGCATGTGAAGCCATCAGGATGGCAAAGCTGGACAGGTGATTACAGGTGCAGGTGGTGTGAGTGCTGTTCGCATGGAGAAGTTTGCAGCCTTCAGTAGACCAGGTGCCAGTGAGGTTCCAGAAAACACAGACAATCTTGTCTTCCATTTCCTTTCTCTGGAAACAGACATTGCAGCACCAGCGTCAGCCTCGTCCTTTAAAGAGCCAAGGGCTAGTTTAGCCCAAGCTAAACCAAACAAGAGCCAGAGCTTGACAGACAGGGCCCTGGGTTCCGACTCAGGGGATGGGAGTTGTATTCCTAGCGCTGCCATTGACTGATGTACAATCTTTTGAGAAGTCGCCATGCCTCTGTTTCCCCTCCCACCCTTTATCTCTCTTCTTTGGGACTGCTAACCATGAGTATAAGTCAGCCAAACACCGCAAATGACAGAAGACATGCGATGACGGAACTGCCCACTCCTTCAGTGACAAGGAGGCCTTCACAGTTAATACCTTCATCATAATCATCAACAAACTGAAGAGCTCATTAGAATATCAGATCGAGGCATTTGAACTCTGTGTATAAGCCAGTCCATAGGTTTATCCAGCACGTCACCCTCCTTCACCAGCAGGTTATGAAGTTCCCCTATTAAACCATTTATAAACTAGCTTTTCGCATAGGATTCTCTCATGGCTTGGCACTGGGCATACACTCCTATCTCCATCAACAGTTCCAGATTGAGCAAGTTCACAGCAAGTTCTGCGGCACTCAAGCCATCTCCCAGCCAGGGGGCGCAGGGAAAGAACTATCAAATAGTCTCTGCAAGGCACACACATAACTATGCAGGAGATCCCCTTCCTGCCACCTCATGGCTTGCCATTCCTCCCGGTATTTCAAAAGGGCCAGGTCCCCACCAAAGCAGTCGTATAACTGTTTGGGTAACTGTGTACAGAACCCACCATACACACTGGGAAGCTGCTGCCAAAATGCAAAGGAAAAAACACTGCTAGACACTGTGCTGCTTTCTCATCAGTCTGCTCTTTCATGGAGAGCCACAGCTGAAAGTCTGCCAAGGGCTCTCAGATTCCAGGCTCATCTGCAGGCAAAAGGGTTTTTGCCATCTTAAAGAGTCACCCCCTGGTTCATCGGAGATTCACCAACTAGGGAGCGGCAAACAGGAAATTTACAAATCATCTCACAGACAGTTTGGCGCTCACATACTGCCTACCACCATGAGCCAGCAAGGGTATTTCCAGAACACAAGGGTGGGAGAATAAAAAGGGGGACAAAAATGCCTGTACCCACCTCTCCTCTCCACCTTATCTCTCTCTGCTCATAACATCAATGAATACTTGAAAAACACTAAACTAAGAGGAGTGGTCCCAGAATGGAAGGAAATCCAGCCTGTGAACTGAGAACTGCTGCAGCATCTGATGTGGTGAGAAGGATGTTGGCTTCAAATCTCATTTGGCTTGGCAACGTTTAGGAATTAGCTTGAGGGTTGATCTTTTCATTTCTTTTGTGACCAATTCTTACTTTTGTGCCTTACCACTTAAAATCTCTCTCTCTCTCATTAATAAACATGTTTTATTGTTTTATCGAAACCAGTATGTTTCGGAAACCTCTACTTCAGATAACAAAGGCTAGTGCATAAACATTACCGTTTGTTGGAATGTCGGATTATCTATGAGCTTATACTGTCCAGGGTCTACTGAGCAGTATAAGTCACACATTTCTGGGGAGCCAAGGCTGGGAGTGGGGATATATGGGTGTCACCATGTATTTATTCATGGATGGCTAAGACAGTATTCATGTAAACATCTGGGAGTGATTTTGCAGGCTGGTATCTGTGCACGAGCAGGCCAGGAGTGGCTGGTCTGACAGTAAAACAGCATAAAAGGAACCCCAGGTTGGGGGGTTAAGGGGACACACCAGTTCAGGATGAACCCTGGGGAATTTCACAGTAAGATTGAAGGGTGGGAGTTGGGGGTAGGGAAATTCTGATCCTGTGGACAGGCTACAGTGAGTTTTAGTCCAGAAACAGACTAATCCCCTGCTAGGGTCGCCATTTTGTCTTAAAATCCATGTCCACCACCAGCAGCAGCAAGAAATAATTTTGAAGGGTTCTGGTTACATTGCTGTCAGTAAAGATCTTGACTCCAGAGCTCAGTGCATGGCCATCGTTGCAAGCATAAAAGTAACTCCAAAGGTCATGGTGTGAGTGGCCTGGCAAGGGCAAGATTTCCTGCTGGGACACTCCTCCACGCCTAGGGAGTCATGCAGAACTGACGGAACCAAGCCTGGCCAGGCGCTGGGTGGGGACTCAGAAGAGCTGGAATCTTGGCTCCCATTCCAGGCTCTGGAGGGGAGTGTCCACTAGTGGGCACAGACTCGTCTGCCTGCTCATACCCAAACTTGGCTCCCTCAGCCTTATCCCCCCCCCACACACACACACACCACTTGTCCCTGTCCCAGTGCTGTCTCTTCCCATCCCTGGCTCTTGTCCCCATCCCAATCTGAACATCTCAGGTGTCTCATCCCAGTCCTAGTCTCCTTTCCCAGCCAGGACCAGTTCCCTGGCATCTTGGCTCCTCATTCCATTTGTCTCTCTCCTCCGTTCTTAGTTTCCAGCTGTGCCCACTGCCAGCCCCCCAACATTCCCCACTCTCACTGAGTCCCAGTTTCAGTGCCCCGCCCCAGATACTTAGTCCAATCTCATTGTTGTTCCCCTAGCCTAGCTCCTTGACCCAGTCCCATTTTCCCCCTACACCCTGTTGCCTGGACAGATCTGTCTCCCCACACTACTTCCACACACTGGTTTCCAGGCCCAGTTCCATCCCACCACTCGCACCTGCTTGGTTACCCTCTATTGTTAGCATGCTAGCTCGATGGAAGTGTAGACGTACCCTTAGTCACTGCAACATGCTCACCAGTCAGTAGAGTACATTGATGTGCCGTTCCCCTCTGGTGTTGTCTGGATCGGTGATCTGCTAGGCCACTCCAATCCTTGACTCTGGGAGCCAGCCTTACCCTGCTCTGCTGTGAGAACCCCCACTCCTGGGCTGTTCACTCACAGCCTCTGGCATGTCAGCTGCTCCCAGCTACTTGCAAACGAGTGACACTAGCCAATATCTCCAGTCCCAGACACAACCCTAGGAACCTCCCTCTTGCAGTGTCCAGTTATGCCCGCTGAATGCTGCCAGCTTGTATGAGTTCATCAATTTAACAAAGAAATTGATATGTACCAGGCTTGTTATCCCAAGGGGAGTCTGACACGCTTCAAACCAACTGCACTGCTTCAGGTAGAACAAACAAACAGATTTATTAGTTATAAAGATAGATTTTAAGTGATTATAAGTCAAAGCACAACAAGCCGGATTTGGTCAAATGAAATAAAAGCAAAACGCATTCTAAGCTGATCTTAACACTTTCAATGTCCTTAAAACGGAGATGCTTCTCACTGCAGGCTGGCTGGTTCCTTTTCAGTCAGGCTTGCTCCTTTGATCAGTGTTTCAGTCACTGGGTGGTGGTGGTGGTGTCTGTAGATGTAGGTGGAAGAGAGAGAGCCTAGCAAAACGTCTCTCCCTTTTATCATGTCCTTTCTTTCCTCTTGGCTTTGTTCCCCTCCCCCTTCAGAGTCAGGTGAGCATTACGTCATCTCAGTCCCAAACTGACCAAATGAAGGGGGGGGTGACTCCCTTGAGGGACTAACAGATTCTTTTCTTGCTGCCTAAGCCAGTGTCCCTTGTTCCTGTGAGGCTGGGCGGAGTTTGTCCCATCCATGCCCTGATGAGGTGTGAATTGCCCCTCTGTTCCTGGAGAGTTTTTACATCGATTTGCTTTAAGCCAAGGATACATTTTCAGGCTCATAACTATATGCATGAAATTATAACCTATAACCTTACTATAACATCACTATAACGATTACTATAACATCACTATAACAACCATGCTCAGTACATTATGAGCCTTCCAAAGACACCCAACATGACAAACTTTGCATTGGATACCACACAATCATTTTATAAAGATGAACGTGGGGCTGTAGGGTGTTCCCCAGAGGTACAAAGCGTCACAAATGATACATAACTTCTCTGGCAAGTGCAAGAGCTGGTCCCAATGGCATTAGAGCAACCTACATTACTCTCGCCCCATTACAGAGTTCTCACTCACTTAGCTGGGCTCCGGAGCTCATACTCACTGACGCACTTCACTGTTGGATCAGTGAAGTGTTGCTCCCCAGAACTAGATGCAAACCCGCGTTTGCAGGTGCAGTGGTAGCCCCCAGGGACGTTTTCACATTTTGCAAAAGTAGGACAAGTAGACGAATTCTGACACCAGTCAACTGTGAAAGGAAGAAGAAACCATGTCATTGAAAGAGAGCAATGGATAACCCTTTGCACCTTTTGCTTGACTTCTTCAGTGTGGTTCACATTCATTCATTAACCTTGTGAATAATGCAGCAAAGGAGAAAGAGTGGACCTAGCAGAGCAGGTGGCTGGGGTGGGAGGACCAAGACAGCTGGCTGACTCTTCTGAAGACATCAGGTAAAGGATAAAGAAAAGGCCTCCATCCCTCTCCCCTGATGCCAGGAAAAACAGGAGAATGTTTGAAGAGAAGGTGTGACACCCTCTACCCCATGTTCACCACTTTTATATGCTTATGATCTATTTTGTACAAAGTATGCCCTGTGAGGTATCATTTGGAAACTCATAATCTGATGAATATTATTATCCTGTTGAAATGTGTGTAACAAACACTACATGTGAAATTATGACCTTTTGCTGTATGATTATAACTAAAAGATGTTGTAATTCTTGGGTGCTACTCATAAGCCAGCTCCTTAGAGACAGACACACTGGAATGCCAGCAACATGCTAAAGAGTCATACACTAGTTAATCGGAGATTCTCCAACTGGGGAGTTCTAAACAGGAACTTTACAAATCAGCTGAAAGACAGTCTGGCACTCACATACTGCCTACCCACATGACCCAGCAAGGGTATTTTAATCAGAAAAGAATTCAGGTGTAAGGAGGGGGACAAAAATACCTGTACCCACCTCTCCTGTCTACATTATCTCTCCCTGTTTATAACATCAATGAATCCTTGAGAAACACTGAACTAAGGAACAGGAGTACTTGTGGCACCTTAGAGACTAACACATTTATTAGAGCATAAGCTTTCGTGGGCTACAACCCACTTCTTTGGATGCATATAGAATGGAACATATATGGAGGAGATATATATACACACACATACAGAGAGCATGAACAGGTGGGAGTTGTCTTACCAACTCTGAGAGGCCAATTAAGTAAGAGAAAAAAAAAACTTTTGAAGTGATAATCAAGATAGCCCAGTACAGACAGTTTGATAAGAAGTGTGAGAATATTTACAAGGGGAGTGGTCCCAGAATGAAAGGAAATCCAGCCTCTGAACTGCAGAATCTGGTGTGGTGAGAAGGATGTTGGATTCAAATCTTATTTAGTTTGGTAACGTTTAGAAATTAGCTTGAGGTTTTATCTTTTTATTTCTTTTGTAACCAATTCTCACTTTTGTGCCTTAACACTTAAAATCTATCTCTCTCTCTCTGTCTCATTAATAAACATGTTTTATCTAAACCAATGTGCTTGGGAAACCTTTACTTGAGATAACAAGGGCTGGTGCATGAACATTACCCTTTGTTGGAATGTCAGACTATCAATGAGCTTATACTATCTAGGGGTCTACTGAGCAATATAAGATGCACATTTCTGGGGAGCCAAGGCTGCGAATGGAGATATATGGCTGTTTTCCTGTATCTATCCATGGATGACTAGGACAGCATTCATGGAAACATCTGGGAGTGATTTTGCAGTTATTTTGCAGGCTGAAATCTGTGCATCAGTACAGTAGAGTACACTGATTCATAACTTTTCTGGCAAGTGCAAGAGCTGGTCCCAAAGGCATTAGAGCAACCTACATTACACTCGCCCCATTACAGAGCTCCCATTCACTTAGCTGGGCTCCAGAGCCAATACTTACCAATGCACTTCACTGTTGGATCAGTGAAGTGTTGCTCCCCAGAAGTAGATGCAAACCCGTGATTGCAGGTGCAGTGGTAGCCCCCAGGAACGTTTTCACATTTTGCAAAACTAGGACAAGTAGACGAATTCTGACACCTGTCAACTGTGAAAGGAAGAAGGAACAATGTGGTTTAAAGAGAGCAATGGATAACCCTTTTCACCTTCTGTTTGACTTCTTCTATGTGGTTCACATTCATTCATTAACCTTGTTAACAATGCAGTGAGGGAGAAAGTGTGGACCTGGTAGAGCAGGTGGCTGAGGTGGGAGGACCAAGGCATCTGGCCACTCTTCTCGAGACATCAGGCAAAGGATCAAGAAAAGGCCTCCATCCCTCTCCCCTGAAGCCAGGGAAACAGGAGAAGGTTGGAAGGGTAGCTGTGACACCCTGTAGCCTATATTCACAACTCTTATATGGCTATGACCAATTTCCACAAAGTATTCCCTGTGAGATATCATTTGGAAACTCAATCTGCTGAATATCATTATCCTGTTGAAATGTGTGTAACAAACTCTGCATGTGAAGTTATGAGATTTTGCTGTATGATTATTACTAATATATTTTGTAACTACTGTGTAGTACTCATAAACCAGTTCCTCAGAGACAGGGACACACTGGCATGCCAGCAGCATGCTAAAAGAGTCATCTCCTGGTTAACTGGAGATTCACCAACTGGGGAGTTCTCAACAGGAAATGTACAAACCAGCTGAAAGACAGTTTGGCGCTCACATACTGCCTATCCACATGACCCAACAAGGATTGGGGTGTAAGAAGGGGGACAAAAATACCTGTACCCAGCTCTCCTGTCTACATTTTCTCTCCCTGTTTATAACATCAATGAATCCTTGAGAAACACTGAACTAAGGGGAGTGGTCCCAGAATGAAAGGAAATCCAGTCTCTGAACTGCAGCATCTGGTGTGGTGAGAAGGATGTTGGATTCAAATCTTATTTAGTTTGGTAACGTTTAGGAATTAGCTTGAGGTTTTATCTTTTTATTTCTTTTGTAACCAATTATCACTTTTGTGCCTTACCACTGTGACAAAGTTCCTCCTCTATCTTGGTGGGTCCTGCGCTTATTGGCAGATTTTCTTGCCTCAGAGATTCACCATGTGGGTTGGGGAACAGCACAGAGACCTTCCCCTCTGGAAGAATCCACAGTCCAGGTCAATTGGGAGGTTTGGGGGGAACCCAGGCCCGCCCTCTCCTCCGGGTTCCAGCCCAGGGCCCTGTGGACTGCAGCTGTCTATAGTGCCTCCTGTAACAGCTGCATGACAGCTACAACTCCCTGGGCTACTTCCCCATGGCCTCCTCCAAACACCTTCCTTATTCTCACCACAGGACCTTCCTCCTGGTGTCTGATAACGCTTGTGCTCCTCAGTCCTCCAGCAGCACACCCTCTCACTCTCAGCTCCTTGCGCCTCTTGCTCCCAGCTCCTCACACTCACACCACAAACTGAAGTGAGCTCCTTTTAAAACCCAGGTGCCCTGATTAGCCTGCCTTAATTGATTCTAGCAGCTTCTTCTTAATTGGCTCCAGGTGTCCTAATTAGCCTGCCTGCCTTAACTGGTTCTAGCAGGTTCCTGATTACTCTAGTGCAGCCCCTGCTCTGGTCACTCAGGGAACAGAAAACTACTCATCCAGTGACCAGTATATTTGCTCTCTACCAGACTCCTGTACCCCACTGGTCTGGGTCTGTCACACCACTTAAAATCTCTCTCTCTCTCTCTCATTAATAAACATGTTTTGTTGTTTTATCTAAACCAATGTTCTTGGGAAACCTCTACTTGAGATAACAAAGGCTGGTGCATAAACATTACCCTTTGTTGGAATGTCAGACTATCAATGAGCTTATACTGTCCAGGGGTCTACTGAGTAGTATAAGATGCACATTTCTGGGGAGCCAAGGCTGGGAATGGGGATATATGGCTGTTTCCCTGTATCTATCCATGGATGACTAGGACAGCATTCATGGAAACATCTGGGAGTGATTTTGCAGGCTGGTATCTGTGCATGAGCAGGCTAGGAGTGGCTGGTCTGACAGTAAAGTAGCGTCAAAGGAACCTGAGGCTAGAGAGTTAAGGGGACACAGCAGTTCAGGTTGCACCCTGGGGAATTTCACAGTAGGAATGAAGGATGGGAGTTGGCGGTAGGGAGGTGCAATGTCCTAGCTACACACACACTGGTTTGTGGGCAGCTTCTGAACCATGGACCACAGCAAGCGCCACTAGAGGGCTTACAGACCACTGTTAACCTTTGGGGACATTACGGCCTGATTATATTCCAAATGTTTCTCAAGGCGGCTAGTAGTGACTGGTACCTGTGCAGTTCAAGATGTGGGAGTCGCCAGGTTTCCAAGAGGTCCTACCACTCGCACCTGCTTGGTTACCCTCTATTGTTAGCATGCTAGCTCAACGGAAGTGTAGACATACCCTTAATCACTGCAGCATGCTCACCAGTCAGTGGAGTGCACTGATCCATAACTTTTCTGGCAAGTGCAAGAGCTGGTCCCAATAGCATTACAGCAACACCCATAGCTCTCGCCCCATTACAGAGTTCCCGCTCACTTAGCTGGGCTCCGGAGCTGATACTCACCGACACACTTCACTGTTGGATCAGTGAAGTGTTCCTCCCCAGAACTAGATGTAAACCCGCGTTTGCAGGTGCAGTTGTAGCCCCCAGGGACATTTTCACAGATTGCAAAAGCAGGACAAGTAGACGAATTCTGACACCTGTCAACTGTGAAAGGAAGAAGGAACCATGTCATTGAAAGAGAGCAACAGATAACCCTTTGAGCCTTTTGTTTGACTTCTTCAGTGTGGTTCACATTCATTCATTAACCTTCTTAATCATGCAGCGTGGGAAAAAGCATGAACCTAACAGAGCAGGTGGCTGAGGTGGGAGGACCAAGGCAGCTGGCCACTCCTCTCGAGACATCAGACAAAGGATCAAGAAAAGGCCTCCATCCCTCTCCCCTGAATCCAGGAGAAACAGGAGGACATGGGAAGGGTAGGTGTGACACCCTGTGTAGCCTGACCCAAAGTTGAGTATATACAATTGTAACTTGAGGATTAAGAAGTTTTTGTCCCCAGATCAGGCCCAGTTAGATTATTGTAAAATTATTATATAATTTGGGAACCCTGATGCGCACAGGTGCAACACTCACACTATGGGAACTTTTATATATATATATACAAATAAATGATTTATTAATAATTTAGCAAAGTTATACACACACTGAAACTCAACAAGGCAGATACAGATAATACAGAAAGTACATTTGGACGGTCACACTCACACCCTGGAGTGTTAACCATTATCTTTCTCATCACCATTACTGTCCTCATCTTCCCCAGTGGCCATCATTCTGGCCCCTCCCATGGTCTACATCTCTATACTTGCTGCCCCTGGGATGTTACTTTTATACTAGGTTACACTGACGTTACCATGTCCAATGCATACAGGTCTGTCGCATCTTACGTGCATTTAACATGCGCGATTTCAGCTTTACGCGGTCGGCAAAAACAAAAAAAAACAAAACAAAACAAAAAAAAAGAGAAAAATAACAATTTTAATACTGTACCTGTAGTGCGGGCGATTCCGCCCGCCATTGAACTCAATGTAATTTTGACTATATGCGGTTTTCGCTTTACGCGCTGACCGCGGAACGTAACCCCAGCGTAAGATGAGACAGACCTGTATTTAATAGAGGTTCTTATTTGTATTTCCTCCCCTTAAGGTGTTTGTTTTCTATAGGTTAGTATATGTGTGATGTTACCCTATTAACATACATGTCAATTTGTTGCCATGGCGCCTTTGCGGTCGGACGTTTTGTCCAGAACCTTCCGGATGCTGGTGTCAGCTATGTTTTGTGGGTGGCTGATTTCGGTATGCTGGACAAAATTCCCCCTCTTGCATGCTACTTTCAGTTCCCTATAACTGATGGGTTACTTAAATTTATCTCTGCCAAAGGTTATAGGCCTCAAGCCTCACACTATTTACTAAAGCCAAATCTTACAGGATAAAAGCCTGTAGGTTCCTTGCATTATTACTAAATATAATAAAGCAGAATAACAAAGCAATGAATATAAAGAGGTAAGCTGCCCACTGGGCTACAGGCCCCCCCTTGATAGGGTGAATTGCTAATGAACCCTATCACATAAATTAGGGCCTGACTGTATGTTTAAAGCCTGTGCCTTACATACACTAGATGACTGATGGAAGCACCACCTGCCCAATCAAGATGTGGGTATAAGTGCCTGTGGGGTGTACCAAAATGTAATGTGACCTTTCACTCCAGTTGACCATAAAAATATTTTGTTATTTGGTCATTACCATACTCCCGATACATGTCACCCTATATATACTTGGTTAACCAGATAGGTTACCAATGATGAAGATGATGACAGATCCCGTTGGTACCTTCCTTCTGGCCACACCGTGGTGTGTTCACCTCAAACATTACTTTTACGCTGATGTACTGATCCCCTTGTTAGAGCACCAGGCCATCAGTGGGATTTCCCATGTTGGGAGGTATACTACCAGAGGAGGTACATCGCTGTGATAGTTGTAGACATTATCTTCAAAGTGACCTACTGAGTGGAGCTGCCAAATACATCCCCATCTGGATTGGACCCAGTTAAGGAGGTACCATAATGTAATCTTAGTTAAATAAGAGTCTTAATTAGGGTGTAGTGTCACAGATCCCATATCTGAGCTGCCCTCAGTAGAGAGCAGGGGCATTCCTCAATAAGGATTAGAGCAAGTGGCTCTTATTCATAGATTCATAGATTCTAGGACTGGAAGGGACCTCGAGAGGTCATCGAGTCCAGTCCCCTGCCCGCATGGCAGGACCAAATACTGTCTAGACCATCCCTGATAGACATTTATCTAACCTACTCTTAAATATCTCCAGAGATGGAGATTCCACAACCTCCCTAGGCAGTTTATTCCAGTGTTTAACCACCCTGACAGTTAGGAACTTCTTCCTGTTTTATATTTAAAAAACAACTTTAATGCCACTATTTTGCAACTATATATATAGAGAGAGAGAGATTAAATGTGGGGCTTTTTCAACCCATAATTGTGCTATATGTGTATACTGTATGCAGAAATTGATATATGACATATGGGTTTCATTATGCCTTTGATATAAGTGTAGCCACCTCCCACCCTGGAGTTATTGATGAGAGGATGGGTCTTTTTCCAGGTTACTACAGGTGACATGGTTACATATGTTAGCTGAGGGTTACACCTCTATTTGGTATACCCTTTTACCATATCAGTTTTCATACATATTGTGTTTTAATACATATATATGCATTGATGTTATTAGTTCAAGCAATAAACTTAATACTGTTTACGTTTTGAGTATTAATTTTCCCCAAGTTCGATATACTGGGGATGAGATCATATGGCTTCAAGGAAGGCACCAATGTACCAAAGAGTGTCCTTGCACCAGAGCAACAAAGAGTGTCCTTATATTGAGCTGCTACCATTGACTCCAGACCACAGTTACTCCAGCATTAAGAGTTTATCATTTGGAGGTTTACAACAACGTCTATTTTTGTTTTGCTTCCTTCACATTGTACAAACACTGGAGCTTGTGAGTCTGCCTCTCTGAACAAACTATTGGGACATCAAGACTGCTGCAGAGGAGGAACAATTATTAATTTGGTTTAGGTATATAGCCTTGGTTTGCCTATATAAGTGTGATGATTAGGTCAGGAGCCTGCTTTTCTTGAACCTTTAGATCCTAGATTAAAACAGAAATGGGTGGGAAAAAAAGAATTAAAGCAGGTGCTAATATTTTTCAGGAAATATGAAGGCAAACCTGTAATTAGATTAATTCCACATTTTACATTGATGAATTAGGACCTATAATGATAAGCACGATTTATCTTGTGGGTAGCAAAGTTTGCTACATGTTGAAGAAGCTTCAACACTTCCTTAAAATAATGATTCCTGCATAAAGGAGAAAGATTATATGTTACCGGCTTCCTTTCCTGTATTCGCTAAATCTGGAGTTGCAACTAACTTAATACCTATTTATGGAATAATAATGCACAACTGATTAGTTAAATTAAGAAAGTATGTCGAATACAAACATGCAAGTAACAAGTACTGAATGCTTGAACTTGTCCTAAAGGCATTACCTTGCTTGCTCCCACCACTTACAGGTTAGGAGTAGTAAAGGTTTTCTTTACCTTGTACATGCACATTAGACATATTAGACATAACCTTTTTTATCTAAAAGGAATCTCATTCACTCTCCCACTCTGCAACATCCAACTGCTTATTTCCTAAGATGAAAGTATCTGGCCTACTCAACTCCTCCTTTAGCACTGTCGCCAGAGGACTTGATACCAGTCAGCTCCGTGTTCTTGGGGAACCAGGGCACAATATCCAGCCTGTCTGACTCATGAAAGACACTCCCTCCAGCCTCTGCTTGAACCAAAACCGATCCGAGAAAAGACTTGCAGAGAGCAGTGAAGGGTGGTGGGATACACACCTAGACCCCTCCTGACAAGGGTGACAGGGTTAAGGCAACTCCCCTGGCCTCATCTGCATTAAAGATGGGCCAGGGAGGCATCTCCATCAGCATAGAGAACGGAGAACAGAGATTCCAAGGCAAGAACTGCACTGAACTCTGGGACCAGAAAAGCAGGGAAGTACTGCATCATGGGGGATCTCTGCTCCAGATGTTAATGAAGCTACGCCTGCACACACCCAGCTCAGTAGTGATCAGACCAATTCTAGTAATAAATCTTTGATTGATATCCAAATACTGAAGCAGCCTAATTGCATTGTGAGCTCCCTGTAAGGAACACCGCCCATAGCTAGGAGCGATCAGCCCCTATTGTCTAACCTAGAGAAAACCCTTGAGTCATCAGTTTACCCATAAACAAATCTAGTGTCTCCCTTGAACCACGGTTGTTTCCCTGCAAGAAACCCCTACCCATGCTCAAGTGTGTTCTGATGCCTGGATCCAAACTCTGCATCAGTCCCACTGGGATTTCATCTTCTCCTGACTGATTGTGCTGGGGGCTCTGCCTGTCTCCAGCACTCAGGACCCTGAGCGACCACCATCACCTGGGAACCCCGACCAGTTCAAGGTTCATGGAAGTGGTGAGATCCCAGCTCTCTCTCTCTCTCTTTTATTTTCTACCTCGGGTATGACTTTCTAACCCCGACTTGTTTGATCAGGTCTAGTTTTCTATATATGACTTTTGTAACCTTTAATAATGTAACTGTTACGTTTGTTTAGGCTCTCCTTGTGTAATTATCACTATTAGTCAATAAATAACTTTTATGGTTAAGCTGGTTGCTTCCCTCCCTCTCTCTCTCTGAATTTTACTCTTTTGTGATTTTAGTTTCTCCATTTACTCTGCAGCAACACTCCTCTTACCGAAGCTAAAGATCCCTGTAGCGGCCAAAAATCCGGGGGGGGTTGCTCATCCAGTGGGTTACGACCAGAACAATTGTAACGTGAACGTGGGGATAGGGACGTGCTGAACCTGAGACATACGACGGTGGCAGCTTGGAAGTGCTGCTTGACCCAGACTCCTGAGTCCAGGGGCATATAAGGGGTCAGCTTGAAAGTGCTGATTGACCTGGTCCACAATGTTAGTGTGTGTGTGTGTGTGTTCATCTGGTTCTGGGGCTGGCGGAACCCAGCCCTGGGGAACCGAGGTCCTGCAGGGTAGCTCCATTGGGAGGGGATTTGCAGAAGGGAGAAGTAGAGCTCCAGATGAAAATACAAGTGACACAAGCAGCACATTGATAGAATTACAGAACCCACCCCCCCAGAAGAGTAACCCTAATAAAAGAGTGTACCCCAAAGTAATGGGCAAATCTGGTAACAGACTTCCCATATACGGTTAGATGTTTAGGGGTTTCTCATTTTAATTATTTTGCTAAACTTGAGTTAAAAGCAGTTTGCTTTGCCTACTTCCCTTTTTTCTCCCAAGCACAGAGTACAAAAGCACTTCCCTTTTTAGCGACATGTTAGCTGCTGGTCAAAGCCTCAATGATTTTTGCTGCTGAGGATTTCTTTGACATTACAAGTTAAAGGCACAAAAACTGTTGGCTTGGTGGATTACATGATATGGGATAAAGGCATGGTTACAAGGTCTTTATGACCTGTGGGGGAACAAATCTTTTGGTACCTTCTGATAAGGGTTTTCCCTGGTTCCTTTAATACCTCTTAATCAACCATTTTTACATTATTATTTAATTTCATCTTCTGGGATTTTAGTCTTCTGGGATTTTAACACCCTGCTTAGGTGGAAGTTGGACTTATACTTACAGCTGTGCTCAGACAGTCCTGTTGCTTTGTATTTGTTTATTTATTTCATTTGAGTTATTACTCACCAACAAGTGTTAGTTGGTACATTACTTTAGACGTGTGATCATATAATGTATTAGACATATGACATATTAGATGTATGATTATACGCTACCAGTCAGGGGGATTGAAAATAGCCTGGCTATGGTGATGTTGCATTCGTACGGAAGTTCTTCCATGATCTTCTATGTTTGTATGTTATGTCTTTGGTCGACCACAGAATTCTCAGCTGATTACTTTACTTTCTTCAACTCCTACTTAAATGAGCTCAAGTAAATTAGCCTAACTAATTTTACTCTACATCTACACAAAAACCCTAACACTACACACACTGGCTAGGTCAACACTACAGCGGGGGTCCGACCTAAGATACACAACTTCAGCTACGTGAATACCGTAGCTGAAGTTGCCTATTTTAGGTCGGCTTACCTGGCGGTGAGGACGCGGGAAAGTCGACCGCTGCCGCGCTGCCGCCAACTCCGCTGCCGCCTCTTGCCGAGGTGGATTTCCGGAGTCGACGGCAGAGCCATCAGGGATCGATTTTACCGCGTCTTCACTAGACGCGGTAAGTCGATCCCCGATAGACCGATTGCTACCCGCCGGATCGGCGGGTAGTGAAGACAAAGCCACATATATATATATAGGAACATACCTCCTTCAATAATTTACCCCTTAACCGGTTCAACAATTACTTAAACAAGTCCCAAGAAAAACAGAGGGGAGGGGGGTTCTGCTCCCTCTCTCTTCCCTCGATGGCCAATGTACGATTAACTCATTGAGAGGTCATTACCTAGTCGGGAAGGGGGAAGCTGGTCAGAGACAGATCTAGGCACAGAACAGGAGAGTTGAGGTGACTGACCTCGCCACCTCAAAGTGTGGGTCACCGTGCACTGTGCTACTGCTATTTTAACAATTATTGATTACCCCAGAAGCCTCTCTTAACACGTGTATAGAAGACTCTTGCAAGAGTCTAACCCCAGTGACTGGTCAATAATACCCAATAAGGAGTGCAACCAGGCTGATGTCCCGCATCACCCCACTTGCATCCTGCCCCTGGCATGCCTGATGGTCAAAAACTCGGGTCCAGTGCACCTTTCTTTGCTGTTTGTTTGTGTTCCTACTCTCCCTTCCTTCCTAAGAAAGCGGACATAATAGACTAAAGGCAAAGAATCAGAAAAGAGGAACAACAGCTGAGGGGGAAAAGAGGAAGTCCCCTGCTCAGTTACAGTGAGTGTTTCTGACAGGCACCAACCTCTGACTGAGAGGTTGCCTGGATTTTAATTTAGTTTCTAATTTAGATTTTTCAAAGGTGAGTTACCTATCTCGGGTAGGGAGGCTACCCCTATGCGCCCCTCCGGGTCCCGTCTGGGGTGCCATCTGTAGCCTGATCCAAACGTGAGTATATACAATTGTAACTTGAGGGTTAACAGGTTTTTGTTCCCCGATCAGGCCCAGTTAGATTATTGTAAAAATTATTATATAATTTGGGAATCCCAATGTGCACAGGTGCAACACTCACACTATAGGACCTTTTTATATATAAATATTCAAATAAATGATTAATTAATAATTTAGCAAAGTTATACACACACTGAAACTCAACAAGGCAGATACAGATAATACAGAAAGTACATTTGGACGGTCATACTCACACCCTGGAGTGTTAACCATTATCTTTGTCATCACCGTTACCGTCTTCATCTTCCCCAGTGGCCATCATTCTGGCCCCTCCCGAGGTCTGCATCTCTGCAATTGCTGCCCCTGGGATGTTACTTTTATAATAGGTTACGCTGACGTTACCATGTCCGACGCATATTTAATAGAGGTTCTTATTTGTATTTCCTCCCCTTAAGGTGTTTGTTTTCTATAGGTTAGTATATGTGTGATGTTACCCTATTAACATACATGTCAATTTGTTGCCATGGCGCCTTTGCGGTTGGACGTTTTGTCCAGAACCTTCCGGATGCTGGTGTCAGCTATGTTTTGTGGGTGGCTGATTTCGGTATTCTGGACAAAATTCCCCCTCTTGCATGCTACTTTCAGTTCCCTATAACTTATGAGTTACTTAAATTTATCTCTGCCAAAGGTTATAGGCCTCAAGCCTCACACTATTTACTAAAGCCAAATCTTACAGGATAAAAGCCTGTAGGTTCCTTGCATTACTACTAAATATAATAAAGCAGAATAACAAAGCAATGAATATAACACAGGTAAGCTGCCCCACTGGGCTACACCTGTACCCCATGTTCACCACTTTTATACGGCTATGATCTATTTTGTACAAAGTATTCCCTGTGAGGTATCATTTGGAAACTCATAATCTGATTAATATTATTATCCTGTTGAAATGTGTGTAACAAACACTGCATGTGAAATTATGAGATTTTGCTGTAGGATTATTACTGAAATATATTGTAATTCCTGGGTAGTCCTCATAAGCAAGTTTCTCAGAGACAAGGACACACTGGCATGACAGCAGCATGCTAAAGAGTCATCCCCTGATTAATGGGAGATTCACCAACTGGGGAGTTCTCAACAGGAAATTTACAAATCAGCTGAAAGACAGTTTGGCGCTCACATACTGCCTATCCACATATCCCAGCAAGGGTATTTCCACCACACAAGGATTGGGGTGTAAGAAGGGGGACAAAATGACTGTAACCACCTCTCCTCTCTACCTTATCTCTCTCTGCTTACAACATCAATGAATACCTGAAAAACACTGAACAAAGCGGAGTGGTCCCAGAATGAAAGGAAATCCAGCTTGGGAACTTTTTATTTCTTTTGTAACCAATTCTGACTTTTGTGCCTTACCACTTAAAATCTCTCTCTCTCTCGTTAATAAACATGTTTTATTGTGTTATCTAAACCAGTGTGTTTGGGAAACCTCTACTTGAGATAACAAAGGCTGGTGCATAAACATTACCCTTTATTGGAATGTTGGACTATCTATGAGCTTCTAATGTCCAGGGGTCTACTGAGCAGTATAAGACACATATTTCTGGCGAGCCAAGGCTGGGAATGGGGATATATGGCTGTTTCCCTGTATCTATCCATGGATGGCTGGGACAGCATTCATGGAAACATCTGGGAGTGATTTTGCAGGCTGGTATCTGTGCATGAGCAGGCCAGGGGTGGCTGGTCTGACAGTAAAGTAGCATAAAAGGAACCCGAGGCTAGAGAGTAAAGGGGACACCGCAGTTCAGGTTGCACCCTGGGGAATTTCACAGTAGGAATGAAGGATGGGAGTTGGGGGTAGGGAGGTTCTGATCCTGTGGACAGGCTCACAAAGGGGGAGGGATAGCTCAGTGGTTTGAGCAGTGGCCTGCTAAACCCAGGGTTGTGAGTTCAGTCCTTCAGGGGGCCATTTAGGGATCTGGGGCAGAAATCTGTCAGGGACAGTACTTTGTCCTGCTGTGAAGGCAGGGGACTGGACTGGACTCAATGACTTTTCAAGGTCCTTTCCAGTCCTATGATTCTATGGTTTGTGGGCAGATTCTGAACCATGGACCACAGCGAGCGCCACTAGATGGCTCACAGACTGCTGTTAGCCTTTGGGGCCATTACGGCCTGATTATATTCCCTGGGTTTCTCAAGGCAGCTTGTAGTGACTGGTACCTGTGCAGTTCAAGATGTTGGAGTTGCTAGGTTTCCAAGAGGTCCCACTGGGGGAAGAATAACCTGGAGAACATTGGCAGATGAAACTCCCTGGGGTGTTGATGCAGATGCTGTGAGGGCCACAGACTGACGGGACCTGAGAACATTCATCAACATCTAAACAGAAGAATATGGAATCAATTATTCAGCACAGTGGCACTTACCGGCTCAAACCAAGATCAGGCCCCATTTTGCTGGGCGCTTCACAGACAGGGATGCACAGGGGATGTCTACATTGCACACTAAGCCCAGGTTCTGACTCAGGTTTTAGCCCAGGCCCCCCATCTGATCACACCCAAATCAATCGGTCTCGGGGCAACAAGGACCCAGGTCCTAGCAAGCAGGTACTAGAGGGGTGGGTCAGAGCATGAGACTTGCTTCAACTCAGATCCAAGCCCAGTTGTTTTGCACACGGATGCACCTGAAACCGCAGACTGAAGTCAGAAGGTCCGTGTGGTGCAGTATGGATGCATTAGCGCGGCTGAGAGACCTGGGTCCAGCAATTGTAAACCCCAGTTAACAATGCAGTGTGGAAACACAGGCACTGGTTTAAACACTGAGTCCACAAGCCCGGGTCCCACAGACAGTGGAGAGATACCCAGAGAGACAGTCCCTGCCCCCAGAGAGCTTTGAATCCAAATAGACGTGACAGTTAAAAAAAATACTGTGATCAACATTGTGCAGATGAGGAGATGAGGGAGATTGCTCGGATGACACTTAGGACCCAGCATAGGAAATACCTTGCGGATGAGCCCAGATGACTGCAGCATCTGGTGTGGTGAGAAGGATGTTGGCTTCAAATCTTATTTAGCTTGATAATGTTAGGGAATTAGCTTGAGGTTTTATCTTTTTATATCTTTTGTAACCAATTCTGACTTTTGTGCCTTACCACTAAATCTCTCTCTCTCTCTTTCTCTCTCTCACTCTCTCTCTCTCTCTTTAATAAACATATTTTATTGTTTTATCTAAACCAGTGTGTTTGGGAAACCTCTACTTGAGATAACAAAGGCTGGTGCATAAACATGACCCTTCGTTGGAATGCCGTACTATCCATGATCTTATAATGTCCAGGGGTCTACTGAGCAGTATAAGACGCACATTTCTGGGGAGCCAAGGCTGCGAGCGGGGATATGTGGGTGTCGCGGTGTGTCTATCCATGGATGGCTGGGACAGCATTCATGTAAACATCTGGAAGTGATTTTTCAGGCTAGTATCTGTGCATGAGCAGGCCAGGAGTGGCTGGTCTGACAGTAAAGCAGCATAAAAGGAATCCCAGGTTGGGGAGTTAAGGGGACACAGCCGTTCAGGTTGCACCCTGGGGAATTTCACAGTAGGACTGAAGGATGAGAGTTGGGGGTAGGGAGGTTCTGATCCTATGGACAGGCTACAGTGAGTTTTAGTCCAGAAACAGACTAATCCCCCGCTAGGGTCGCCATTTTGCCTTAAAATCCATGTCCACCACCAGCAGCGGCAAGAAATAATTTTGAAGGGTTCTAGTTACGTTGCTGTCAGTAAAGATCTTGACTCCTGAGCTCAATGCATGGCCATCGTTGCAAGCATAAAGTAACTCCAAAGGTCATGGTGTGAGTGGCCTGGCAAGGGCAAGATTTCCTGCTGGGACACTCCTCCACGCCTAGGGAGTCATGCAGAACTGACGGAACCAAGCCTGGCCAGGTGCTGGGTGGGGACTCAGAAGAGCTGGAATCTTGGCTCCCATTCCAGGCTCTGGAGGGGAGTGTCCACTAGTGGGCACAGACTCGTCTGCGTGCTCATAACCAAGCTTGACTCCTTCAGCCTTATCCCCCCACACACACACACACACACACACCACTTGTCCCTGTCCCGGTGCTGTCTCTTCCCATCCCCGGCTCTTGTCCCCATCCCAATCGAAACGCCTCAGGTGTCTCATCCCAGTCCCCGTCTCCTTTCCCAGCCAGTCCCAGTCCCCCTGCATCCCGGCTCCTCATTCCATTCGTCTCTCTCCTCCGTTCCTAGATTCTAGCTATGCCCAGTGCCAGCCCCACAACATTTCCCAGTCCCACTGAGTCCCAGTCCCAGTGTCCCTCCCCAGATACTTAGTCCAATCTCACTGTTGTTCCCCCAGATCAGCCCCTTGACCCAGTCTCTTTATCTGGCCCGTCCCAGCTTCCTCCAGCACACTGTTGCCTGGACAGATCTGTCTCTCCACCCTACTTCCACACACTGGTTTCCATGCCCGGTTCCATCCCACCACTGCCACCTGCTTGGCTACCCTCTATTGTTAGCATGCTAGCTCGATGGAAGTGTAGACATACCCTTAATCACTGCAGCATGCTCACCAGTCAATAGAGTACACTGATCCATAACTTTTCTGGCAAGTGCAAGAGCTGGTCCCAATGGCATTACAGCAACACCCATTGCTCTCGCCCCAGTACAGAGTTCCCGCTCACTTAGCTGGGCTCCGGAGCTGATACTCACCAACGCACTTCACTGTTGGATCAGTGAACTGTTCCTCCCCAGAACTAGATGCAAACCCGTGATTGCAGGTGCATTGGTAGCCTCCAGGAACATTTTCACAGGTTGCAAAAGGAGGACAAGTAGACAAATTCCGACACCTGTCAACTGTGAAAGGAAGAAGGAACCATGTCATTGAAAGAGAGCAATGGATAACCCTTTTTATCTTTTGTTTGACTTCTTCAGTATAGTTCAGATTAATTCATTAACCTTGTTAATCATGCAGGAAGGGAGAAAGTGTGGGCCTAAAAGAGCAGGTGGCTGAGGTGGGAGGACCAAGGCATCTGGCCACTCTTCTTGAGACATCAGGCAAAGGATCAAGAAAAGGCCTCCATCCCTCTCCCCTGAAGCCAGAGAAACAGGAGGATGTGGGAAGGGTAACTGTGACACCCTGTACCCCGTATTCATCACTTTTATATGGCTATGATCTATTTTGTACAAAGTATGCCCTGTGAGGTATCATTTGGAAACTCATAATCTGATGAATATTATTATCCTGTTGAAATGTGTGTAACAAACACTGCATGTGAAATTATGAGATTTTCCTGTATGATTATTACTAAAATATTTTTAACTACTGTGTAGTACTCATAAGCCAGTTCCTCAGAGACGAGAACACACTGGCATGCCAGCAACATGCTTAAGATTCATCCCCTGGTTAATCGGAGATTGACCAACTGGGGAGTTCTCAACAGGAAATTTACAAATCAGCTGAAAGACAGTTTGGTGCTCACATACTGCCTCCCCACAGGACCCAGCAAAGGTATTTCCAGCACACAAGAATTGGGGTGTAAAAAGCGGGACAAAAGTGCCTGTAACCACCTCTCCTGTCTACCTTATCTCTCTCTGCTTATAACATCAATGAATACTTGAAAAACATTGAACTAAGAGGATTAGTCCCAGAATGAAAGAGAATCCTGCCCGTGAACTGAGAACTGCCTGCAGCATCTGGTGTGGTGAGAGGGATGCTGGCTACAAATCTTATGTAGCTCAGTAATGTTTAGGAATTAACTTCAGGTTTTAGTTTTTTGTTTCTTTTGTATCCAATTCTAACTTTTGTTGTTTACCACTAAAAATCTCTCACTCTCTCACTAATAAATGTGTTTCATTATTTTATCTAAACCAGTGTGTTTGGGAAACCTCTACTTGAGATAACAAAGGCTGGGGCATAAACATTATCCTTTGTTGAAATGTTGGACTATCTATGATCTTAAAATGTCCAGGGGTCTACTGAGCAGTATAAGACCCACATTTTTGGGGAGCCAAGGATGGGAATGGGGATATGTGGATGTCACGGTCTATCTATCCATGGATGGCTGGGACAACATTCATGTAAATATCTGGGAGTGATTTTGCAGGCTGGTATCTATGCATGAGCAGGCCAGGAGTCGCTGGTCTGACAGTAAAGCAGCGTAAAATGAACTCCAGGTCGGGGGTTAAGGGGACACAGCAGTTCAGGTTGCACCCTGCGGAATTTCACAGTAGGAATGAAGGATGAGAGTTGGGGGTAGGGAGGTTCTGATCCTGTGGACAGGTAACAGTGAGTTTTAGTCCAGAAACAGACTAATCCCCTGCTAGGGTCGCCATTTTGTCTTAAAATCCATGTCCACCACCAGCAGCAGCAAGAAATAATTTTGAAGGGTTCTGGTTACGTTGCTGTCAGTAAAGATCTTGACTCCAGAGCTCAATGCATGGCCATCGTTGCAAGCATAAAGTAACTCCAAAGGTCATGGTGTGAGTGGCCTGGCAAGGGCAAGATTTCCTGCTGAGACACTCGTCCACGCCTAGGGAGTCATGCAGAACTGACGGAACCAAGCCTGGCCAGGTGCTGGGTGGGGACTCAGAAGAGCTGGAATCTTGGCTCCCATTCCAGGCTCTGGAGGGGAGTGTCCACTAGTGGGCACAGACTCGTCTGCGTGCTCATAACCAAACTTGGCTCCTTCAGCCTTATTCCCCCCCGCCCACACACACACACACACAACTTGTCCCTGTCCCAGTGCAGTTTCTTCCCATCCCTGGCTCTTGTCCCCGTCCCAATCAGAACGCCTCAGGTGTCTCATCCCAGTCCTGGTCTCCTTTCCCAGCCAGTCCCAGTTCCCCTGCATCTCGGCTTCTCATTCCATTTGTGTCTCTCCTCCGCTCTTAGTTTCCAGCTGTGCCCACTGCCAGCCCCGCAACATTCCCCAGTCCCACTGAGTCCCAGTCCCAGTGTCCCTCCCCAGATACTTAGTCCAATCTCACTGTTGTTCCCCCAGACCAGCTCCTTGACTCAGTCTCTTTATCTGCCCACTCCCAACTTCTCCCTGCATCCTGTTGCCTGGACAGATCCGTTTCCCCACCCTACTTCCACACACTGGTTTCCAGTCCCAGTTCCATCCTACCATTTCCACCTGCTTGGTTACCCTCTATTGTTACCATGCTAGCTCAATGTAAGTGTAGATGTACCCTTAATCACTGCAGCATGCTCGCCAGTCAGTGGAGTACACTGATCCATAACTTTTCTGGCAAGTGCAAGAGCTGGTCCCAATGGCATTACAGCAACACCCATTACTCTCGCCCCATTACAGAGTTCCCACTCACTTAGCTGGGCTCCAGAGCTAATACTCACGGATGCACTTCACTGTTGGATCAGTGAAGTGTTGCTCCCCAGAAGTAGATGCAAACCCGCGTTTGCAGGTGCAGTGGTAGCCCCCAGGAACGTTTTCACACTTTGCAAACGCAGGACAAGTAAATGAATCCTGACATCTGTCGACTGTGAAAGCAAGAAAGAACTATGTGGTTTAAAGAGAGCAGCGGATAACCCTTTGCACCTTTTGTTTGACTTCTACGTGGTTCACATTCATTCATTAACCTTGTTAACAATGCAAGAAGGGAGAAAGAGTGGACCTAACAGAGCAGGTGGGCGAGGTGGGAGGACCTAGGCAGCTGGCCACTCTTCTCGAGACATCAGGCAAAGGACCAAGAAAAGGCCTCCATCCCTCTCCCCTGAAGCCAGGGAAACAGGAGGACGTGGGAAGGGTAGCTGTGACACCCTGTAGCCCATAGTCACCACTTTATATGGCTATGATCAATTTTCTACAAAGTATGTCCTGTGAGGTATCATTTGGAAACTCATAATCTGATGAATATTATTATCTTCTTGAAATGTATGAAACAAACACTGCATGTGAAATTATGAGATTTTCCTGTATGATTATTACTAAAATATGTTTTAACTACTGGGTAGTACTCATAAGCCAGTTCCTCAGAGACAAGAACACACTGGCATGCCAGCAACATACTAAAGAGTCATCCCCTGGTTAATCGGAGATTCACCAACTGGGAAGTTCTAACCAGGAAATGTACAAATCAGCTGAAAGACAGTTTGGTGCTCACATACTGGCTACCCACAGGACCCAGCAAGGGTATTTCCAGCACCCAAGGATTGGGGTGTAAAGAGGGGGACAAAAATGCATGTACCCACCTCTCCTGTCTACCTTATCTCTCTCTGCTTATAACATCAATGAATCCTTGAAAAACACTGAACTAAGGGGAGTGGTCCCAGAATGGAAAGAAATCCAGCCTCTCTACTGAGAACTGACTGCAGCATCTGGTGTGGTGAGAAGGATGTTGGCTTCAAATCTTATTTAGTTTGGTCAAGTTTAGAAATTAGCTTGAGATTTTATCTTTTTATTTCATTTGTAACCAATTCTGACTTTTGAGCCTTACCATTTAAAATCTATCTCTCTCTCTCTCTCATTAATAAACATATTTTATTGTTTTATTTAAACCATTTTATTTCATTGAAGTGTTTGGGAAACCTCTACTTGAGATAACAAAGGCTGGGGCATAAACATTACCCTTTGTTGGACAGTCAGACTATCTATGAGCTTATACTGTCCAAGGGTCTACTGAGGAGTATAAGACGACATTTCTGGGGAGCCAAGGCTGGAAGGATACACCCGGGTTCGGATCTGGAGCATTTTGTCCCTGTTTCTTGGCATCAACTTACCATCGCTGGTGAAACATTGAGTCCCCTTGAAGCAGACGAGGCAGCAAAAGCCTGAAAGAGGAGAAACAGCCAAGAATGCTCTTACTGCACTGGGTTTTAGTGCTGTTACCCTGCTCTATCCACTAGGCTGTGTGGCCTAGTGGATAGAGCAGTAGGCTGGGAGATCAGGGTGTTAATCCTGGCTCAGTCACTGACCTGCCACTTGACCTTGGACAAGTCCTTACCCCTCTCAGTTTCCCCTGGGTCCATCTTTTCTATTTAAACTGTAAGGTGAGCATTGTGTCCATACAGCGCCTAGCACAGAAAGGCCCTGATACCGGTGGAGTTGCCCAAGTATGTCTGGAATATAGTCTGTAGATAATAAAAACAATTTTGGGGGATTTTCAGTGGGCCAAACCCTCCTCGTGGGGAGGATGGGGACCTGTAAAACAGTAGGGTTGGAAGGATTCAATTTTTATTGGTAGATGTTGGTAAACGTCAATTTCGCCATACACACCGAAACCCATGAAAAAATATTTCCATCAATAACTATTGAAATTGACTGATAGGAAAAATAAGAAAAATGCTGCTTGAGAACTTATTATGGTTTGATTTCAGGATCTTTACTTTATATATTGTGACTTGATACTGACAATTTCTGTTTTAACAATTACAAGGTCTACTGTCATTAAACGAATATTGTCTGACTTCCCCCGTGGCCTGACCCCTCCATAGTTTCCCACAACCAAGAAAATTTAAATTGAAAAAAAAAAAACCAGTATGGCTCTATTGACTTTAGCAGAGCTAGAGCGACTGATGAGCTGGCCTCAGTCGTTAAACCCAAAGGGAGTTTTGTCTGTGTAAACACTGAGTGAGGACACTCAGGTTTGTCTCGTTCCCACGCCTACACTGTAAGAGAGTGACTCACTTCTCCTATTACCCAGTGTCCCCACTGCACATTTATCGGATCATCTCAGAACATGGTTTCAAAGCCATTTCCTTGTAACCTGCTGCCGTAGTATTGCTGTGAATCAATTGACCCTCTGATACCTTCATTGACAGCTGAGCCTCAGAAACATGCTTTGGCTGCCACCATCAGAAGCCGAACTACTCAGCAAGAACCCCTCTGGAGCTGGGAACACAAATCTCAGAAGTTTACTTCTGTTCCCTGCACTGCAGCAGCCCCGGAGAATGGCTACTTGATGCTTCCTCTCCCACACTCAGCTGGAACTAAGAAATGCCGAGGCACATGGTGATGATTTAAAAACAAAGGGACCAAACCTTTTGGGATCAAAAATATTTTCAGCTTATTTTACCCCCAACGGATTCAGCAGTTTACAATAGAACAACAGGTCATGCCAGGCACAGTAGAAGCAGAGGAGCTCACAACCCTTGGCAGTGGGCTTTTCCCAGTTCCCACCGCTTTATGTTTGGGATCCAGCACTTTGCAGCCCATTCCACAGGGCACTTTCCCTTGTGGATCCGAGATGGCTGGGCGTTAGAGGAAGGAGGATCTGGAGTTTTCCAATAGGACTAGTGGTGGGAAATAACCCAACTAGTCTGAAGATGGAATTCGCCCCATTCATATAATTCTGTTCTATGATGGGACTGTGTACAACAGCAGGTGCCTGGACTCAATGACTCAGATGGTCCCATGTCCTAAGGAAGTTTTACTGACTAAATCCTCCATTTGTTATATGGCTTCTCTGAGTTGCATCATGAGTGAGGACAGCGGTTCTCAAACTTGCCAGACCACTGCAACTCTTTCAGGCGTCTGATTTGTCTTGCATACCCCCAAGTTCACCTCGCTTAAAAACTACTTGCTTACAAAATCAGACATAAAAATACAAAAGTGTCATACCTGTTACTGAAAACTTGCTGACTTTCTCATTGTAATGCTATCATTATGAAATAAATCAATTGGAATATAAAGACTGTACTTACATTAGGGAATACTACATAGAGCAGTATAAACAAGTCATTGTCCGTAGGAAATTTTAGTTTGTACTGACTTTGCTAATGCTTTTTATCTCACCAGTTGTAAAACTAGGCAAATATCTAGATGAGTTGATGTACCCCCGGGAAAACCTGTGCGTACCCCTAGGGACAAGACTTTCAAAGCGTGCACACAGCTCAGCCTGTTTGTGCCCCTCTTATTATGTCCTCCCACTCCACCGCTTCTCTTTATCCTCCTTCTCTCTAGCTAAGGCCCCGATCCTGCGAAGCTCAACATATGAGGAGAACCCTATGCCCGTTAAAGTCAATCGGACTCCATAGGGGGCTCCTTACAGAATCTGGACCAAAAGGAGCATAATCCATTTGGGGTGGGAATTGTCTTTTGCTATTTAGCTTTACAGCACCTAGTACAATGGGGCTCTAATCTGCCAGGTGCGGCTGTAAGAACATCAGTAACGTATTGATTCACAAGCCATAACGAAGAATTCATAGTCAACATGGAACAATAAATAACAAAAGACTCAGTATGATAGGTAGCACGTGGACTTGCTTATTAGCCAGTAATGACTAATAATAAATCTATACCAGTCCTAGCCACCAGCATATCCATAGATTTAGAGGCCAGAAGAGATCACTGATGATCTACTTACCTCCTGCATAACACGGGCCAGAGAGCTTCCCTGAATTAATTCCTGCTTCAACTCCAACAGCTGTGGCCGAGCTAGAACCCAGTTTAGAAAAACATCCAGCGATGGAGAATCCACCACAACCCTTGGCAAGTTGTTCCAATGGTTAAAGACCCTGACTGTTAAAAAAAACTGGACATTTGTCCAGTCTGAAGTTGTTTAGCTTCAACTTCCAGCCATTGGGTCTTAAGCCTTTGTCAGCTAGATTGAAGAGCCCTCTATTATCAACTTGCTGTTCCCCAGGAAGGTGTTTCTAGACTGTGATCAGGTCACCCCTTAACCTGCTCTTTGATAAGCTACTGTGGTCTCTCACTGTACGGGACGTTTTCCAGTCCTCTAACCTTTCTCATAGTTCTTCTCTGAACCGTTTCCTTTTATCGACATCCTCCTTGAACTGTGGGCACCAGGACTGGACACAGGATTCCAGCTGCTGTTGCACCAGGACCAAATACAGAGGTAAAATAACCTCTCTGCTCCTACTCCATATCCCCCTGTTTATATATCGAAGGATCATGTCAGCCCCGGTTGACTTATAGGATTCCCCTGGGAGCTCATGTTCAGCTCATTATCCACAATGACTTCAAGTCTTCTTCAGAGTCACTGCTTCCCAAGAGAGAGTCCCCCACCTGTAAATACATCCTAGACCTAACATTTAGCCATACTAAGGCACAGAGTGTTTGCATCTAGCTCACCTAAGGATCCAGCTCGCTCTGTATCAGTAATCTGTCCTCTTCATTATTTACTGCTCCCCCACTCTGTGGGTCTACAAACCGCTGCACATGAGCTCCCAGTGTGTCACTGTGGCCGAAAGAGCTAATGCAATCCAGGGCTGCATGAACAGGGGAATCTCGAGTAGGAACAGAGCGATTATTTTACATGGGTACCTGGCATTGGTGAACCGCTGCTGGAATTCTGTCTCCAGTCCCGGTGCCCACAGTTCGAGAAGGGTGGTGATAAATGGGAGAGGGGTCAAAAAAAGCCAGGAGAATTAGAGGATTGGGGCACATATGTAGGTGAAATATTCAAAGAGCTCGATCTATTTAGCTTAACGAAGAGAAGGTTAAGGGGTGACTTGATTACGGTTTTAAACATCTACACAAATATTGGGCTTTTTAATCTAGCAGAGAAAGGTGTAACACAATCCAATGGCCGGAAGTTGAAACTAGACAAATTCAGCCTGGAAAGAAGGCGTACATTTTTGGCAGTAAGGGTAATTTACCATTAGAACAATTTACCAAGGGTGACGGTTGATTTCCCATCCCTGACGATTTTAAAATCAAGGATGGATGTGTTTCTAACAGATCGGCCCTAGGAATTATTTTGGGGGTAGTTCTCTGGTCTATGTAGACAGGACGTCAGACTAGATGCTCACACTAGTCCTGTCTGGCCTTGGAATCGGTGGTTTATTAACTTTATCAGTGATGATTTTATGTTTTCTTCCAGGTCATTGATCAAATGAGTGTTAATTTCAAGACTCAAAGATCTGGCCTGAATGCCCATCAGCGAAGGGCCCAACACAATTATTATGGCAGCAGCCGGTCATGGACCCTTGTGCTAGGCGCTGTACAAACAGAGAACAAAGAGAGATTTCCTGCCCCAGGGAGCTTAAGCTAAGATTATTATTTTTTGCAATCTCCCCATTGGAAGAAAATAACCCAATTCCTTTCAAACTTACCCAGAAGGTGGGAGATGAGCTGCTTCATGGTGGCCACTGCCTTCTGCAACCAGGCAAGAAAACCGCATCTACTTTATCCTGTTGTGATCTTTCTCAGAGGAAGTTTGCTGACTAACACAGTTTTTACTGGGTTTTTTTATCACAGTTCCTTATCTCAGCTGTGTCTCTCTTCGGACGGATAGACCTCCCCTGCCCACAATGGCCTCTAAGCATCTAGCTAACATGTGTTATGAGGGTAAACCTACCTCCAGTGGTGCTGGAACTAGGGGTGCTGCCACGCCCCTCAAGTTGAAGTAATAATAACAAACGCCAAATACATGGTTTCCATCAGCAGCACCCCCCTCCCACTATAAAAATTGTTCCAGCTCCCTTGTCTACCTCCCAGCAATCTACAGGAAGGAAAGTAACAGGGGAAACTGTGCTCTTTGCCTTTCATAGTAGTGGGATATGAAGGCTTTAAATAACCTCATGGATGGTTCCTGGGAACCACATGTGACATTCTACAGCTTGGGGGAACATCCTGTAACCCCCATATTCCTCATTTTTATATAATTGTGATCTTACATATAAAGCAGGCCTTGTAAGGTATCGGGGAAAGGTTACGCTCTGCTGAAAGTCATTTCTCTATCCATATATGTATAGCATTACTGCACATGAAGTTATGAGAATTGTGTGTATGGTTGTCACAAAAACATGCTGTAAGTTGGGGAATCAGCCAGCTATTCGCTCCCCAGAGTCAACAGCAAGGAAAGTAACGAACACCCGGGCGGGTGTCAAACAACCATCAACAGCCATTGTCCAGCAAGGGAGCTACAATGCAATGACTCACCTGCATGAGGCCACACCAGGGGAACTGCTCAACCCTGCCTGGAGACTCAGCAATGCCCCCAGACATGCCTGGACTTGTGCTCCCCGAGCACATGGGACGGAGGATATAAAACGGAACCCAGTGGCCACGTGCTGGGCCTTTCTCCTTCACCCACCTATGCTGCAAGCAACAAGGACACTCTGAAGACTCCAACTGAGGGGACTGGCCCAGATTTCAAGGGTGAAATCTGTGTCCTATGAACTGTAATATCCAGTGGGGTGAGAAAAACTGCTTAATCTAGATGTTGCCCAGTCTAATTGGGTTGAGCGTTTAGACTGTGTGCTTATATTTTATTTTGGTAACTAACTCTGGTAACTTTCGCCTTTCCTGCTGGAGTAGGAAGTTGTTCTGGGGCTCGGGGCTGACTGTACAGCTTATAGAAAGGGAAACACAGACTGTGCCCCGTCTCGATTTCATGCCGGCCCCTTTAGGCTGTTCTAGCAGCGTAAAGCAGGCAGAAATGGCCACCCTTTGTAAACGTCCCATGGGCAGGGGGCCTTTCTAGCTGGCATAGAGGCCCTGCATCCCCCTGCTCCCAGAGTAGAGGGCAAATCAGGGGCATGACCAGAGTCCTCCGCACTACATCCCTTCCCTGCTCCCCTGGAGGCTATGGGTTGCAGAGTAAGTTAGAACAGCCTCAATGCTGCTCTAACTTACACGGACGGCTGGGCAGAGTTCTGAATGGCCCCAGGATAGAGGGAACATAACATTTCTTCTGACTTAGCTGCTGCAGGGTCTCTCCCTACAAGCCCTCCTCTGCTATGGAATGACTCTCACTTCTGGATATGTCTGAAGTAGAGGTCATGGGGCCCAACTGGGCCAGCCGGACAGGGCTCTAGCACCTGACTGACAGCGTTCCTGGCACTGCCCTAGGCACTGTGTTCTCAGCACTATGCCTCAGAGGACCTGAGGTAACGCATTACAGCGGATCTCGTGCTCTGCTGCTAGGGGACAGCCGTGGAGACCACGAACCCTGGCGGGGAGAACAATGGGGAGTTGTGGGGGGGAAGAGAAGAGGCCACATACTATGAATCCCCATCCACCCAGCACTGTAAGGGTTAACACAGCATGCAGCACCAATCTCTCTGCTTTATCCCTGCAGCTCTCTGCTGCCTTATCTCCCTGCCAGACCTCAGTTCCCCTCCTTGGTTTCTTGCAGCAGCCTCTTCTCATCGCCCTTGTGAAAGAAACTTCCCCTTTGAAGCCACAAGCCGGGGTGCCAAGAGCTGCCCTACAGGCCCATGCCCCAAAATCAGGAAACACCCAGGGGCCCCTCGTGGGGGCTAAGGATATACCTACAATGCAACCAGGAGGTCTGACCGCTGCACTTCTAGACATGTCTAAGCCGACGGTCGAGTCGTACCGGAACGCTCCGGCACCCCGCTCCGGCACTTCCCTGGCATCTTGCGATACTTCCAGTACTTTCATTCCAGCGCGGCTCGAGCGCTGCATCACCCCCTGATCTGAGCTGGCTCGGGCGTCACGGGGCCAGGAGCGAAAGTTTACATGTGAGTGAGCAGGAGGAGCCGGGCCAGGCAGTGGGGGGCCAGGGAAGGCTGGGAACAGAGTCAGGGGGGGATACCCAGAGGCTGGGAAGGGAGCTCAGTGGGAGCCAAGCTCTGGGGGTAAAGCCGGGCATGGGACTTCGGGGAGCAGGGGGGAGGAGGAGGAACCGGGCTACGGGTTGCTGCGGGGAGCCGGGCTGGGAAGGGAAAGCAGCAGGGGGGGTTTCTTTGTCTGGCTCAGTGAGCAAGCAGGGAACGCGCTAGGGCCTCCTGGGGAGCAGACTAGTGGTCCTGGGGGACAGCAGCTGTTCTGAGCATCCCCACACTGTACCTGCCCCTCTCCCCTCTTCTGCCCACATGCCATGTCCCACTCCCTGCAATCTCTCTCCTGGTCGCCTCTTCACGCCGTCGAGATCTCCCACCTCCCTGCAGCCAGTGGCCTATGCTTGCCACTGCCGTGCTGGAGCCTCCACATTTATTTATTGACCAAATTTGCAGAATTTTGCAACATTTTGAAATATTG
Source organism: Emys orbicularis (assembly GCF_028017835.1). Lineage (NCBI taxonomy): Eukaryota > Metazoa > Chordata > Testudines > Emydidae > Emys > Emys orbicularis. The sequence goes on along the minus strand of NC_088701.1, from coordinate 4,945,103 downwards.
TGCACAGAATTTAATTTTGTGGTTCTCAATTCTCTTGGGACTATGGGGGTGCTGGGCAGTTAGGGGGGCAGTGAGAGGGGCGCTAGGCAGTGGGGGGGTGTCTGTGGGTGGGAGATCGCTGGGCATAGGGATCTCTGGTGGAGATCTCTGGGTGAAGGGCCACTGGGCATGGGGGTTGCTGGGCATAAGGGGGTGGAGGGTACTGGGCAGGGGGGCGGTGTGGCGGGGCAGACTGGCAGCGCAGGGCTGGGTTTGGGGCTGCAGGTGCAGGGTTAGGGGTGAAAGCGGCACAATTAAACTGGTTTGAATAAAGTGCACGTGGCAAGTTTTCCAATACTGTAAGCTTGTGTTGTGTTGCTAAGAGCAAGTCGGGCGTAGGGGCACCAGTTTAATAATACTGCGGAGGGCCCCATAAATCCTAAGGGCCCTGCACATCCCCAACTGCAGCATAGACATACCCTAAGGTACGTCTGCCCCCGGCCCATTGGGCTGTAATGTACCAGGTCCCTTTCCAGCAGTAGATCTCAAAGCGCTTAGAGGGCCCCCTGCTGCCCAGTTCAACAGCTTGCTAGTAGCCGGTGCCATAATCCACCCCAGGCTGGCTAAGGTATAACTGGGTTCGTGGAGGACAGGGCCATCGCTGGCTGTTAGCCAAGACAGCTCAGCCTCCGACGGCCAGAAGCTGGGACTGGATGACAGGGGATGGATCACTGGCTAATTGCCCTGTTCTGTTCATTCCCTAGGAAGCGTCTGGCACTGGCCACTGTCCGAGACAGGTCACTGAGCGAATGGACCATTGCTCTGACCCACTATGACCGTTCTTGAGGCAATCCCGTGCTGAGGGGGGGAGGGGGCTGGTGGCCACATGGGAGCCTGAGCGCTGGCTGTGGAGCTAAGGCTACGCACCGGGCAGCCTGACAGTTGGAGCTGAGAGGCTGGGATCCAGGCACAGTCACAGCCTGTTGGGGGCGGAGGGGCAGCAGCAGAGGGATGCAAAGCAGCAGGGGCAGTTGCACATGTGGGGCTGCGCACTGGGCCCAACAAGACCATGGACAAAAGAACCGAGCTCTGGCTCATTGCCTCCAAGAGTGGGGGCCCCCGTAGCAGAGCAGAGACAGGACTCTGCGCGGATGCCTATAAAGGGGGGTCCTGTATTGAGGCTGCTGGATACAGGCCCACTGGTTCCCACAGGCACTCTAGCTCCCAGACTGTACTTCCTGATGTCACCACTAGGTGTCTCTCCAAATCCTGGTTTGTATTAAGCAGTCATGGAGCAGAGTGCAGGCTATACTGAATTCATAGGACAGCACTACTGGGCATGCTCGACAGCGCCCCCTGGCGGTCAGGGAGAACTAGGAACTGGATTTAGACCGAGCTTTGTGGGGATTCAGGAAGTGGTTGCTTGTACCTAGAGTGACCAGATGTCCCGATTTTATAGGGACAGTCCCAATTTTTGGGTCTTTTTCTTATATAGGCTCCTATTACCCCCCACCCCCGTTCCAATTTTTCACATTTGCTGTTTGGTCACCCTACTTGTACCCCATTTCTAGCCACTAGAGGGAGAAACAATTTAGCCTGTATATTTTAGGGGGTAGAAACAAAACCACTTCAGAGGGGGAGGGATAGCTCAGTGGTTTGAGCATTGGCCTGCTAAACCCAGGGTTGTGAGTTCTATCCTTGAGGGGGCCACTTAGGGATCTGGGGCAAAATCAGTACTTGGTCCTGCTAGTGAAGGTGGGGGCTGAACTCGATGACCTTTCAAGGTCCCTTCCAGTTCTAGGAGATGGGATATCTCCATATAAAAAAAAAAAAAAAAAATGAGGTGCTTTAAAAAGACACCACAAAGTCAGACATTCAAAAGCAAACTCATTTTACAGTATTGAAATGCCACAGACATGCAAAACCTACTCAGATTTCACGGGACTGAACAATGGGGGGGGGGAAATGATAAATAAGGAGAAAGGGAATCTCAGAAAAGCAGCAGCGGATTAAGCTATAGGTGCTACTGGCCCATGTCTAGGGAGTCTACCTTGTTCTAACCACTAGACCCCACAGCCAGGGATAGAAGAACCCAGGAGTCCTGACTGCCAGCACCCCCAGCTCTAATCCGCACACCCCAATCCCCTTCCCGGCCCGCTGATTTAACCCCGGGATCACACTCCAGCTGGCAGGTTGGTTTCGAAGTTGGGATCCTACAAGCACTTTAACGAAGGCAGATTCAAGCTCTGCGATAAGCTCTTCCTTCTCCTGCGGCACGATGGCGTCTCCTGCCTCCCGGCCAGAACGTCAGCCCTGCAAGGAATGAGAGACACCAGTGTGGTTCCGGAGGGGCAGAAGGGAAAACACAAGCTCCCAAGAGAGTTTTGATATCAGGTGAGTGGGATCAGGCCTTCTGTGCACTCGGATTTGACCCTGACTTCAAGCTCCTAGCGTAGCAGATTTCCACGTCTATTGGTGTCACTGGAGCTTCCCCCAGTGCTCCTAAGTCCCTGAGGGCTGGTTTGCACCCAACTTTTGTACCAATGTAACTCCATCAGTCCAGAAACCACGTCTGCCCTTCACTGGGGAGTCCTGACTCCAGACCCCTTTATCTAACCACTAGACCCACCCCACTTCCAGAGCCCAGGAGTCCTGACTCCCAGTCCAGGGCTGTAACCCTGCCCGGATCTAGCCTGGATTCTGGACGCATCTGGTGAGGGTTCAGCGGTCATTGGCTCGCTTACCGCTTTGCTGCTGGTGGCTAAAGTAGACATGGAGACATCAGAAACGTAGGACTTGGGTTTGCAGGTGAACCATCTCTTGTACTCCTCCCGCACCTGGAGATGCAGAGACAGTCAGTGGTGCCGAGAGATCTCTTCTCTCTATGCCTTATCTCTGTTTCTAACGTGCCCAGCAACTCAGCATCTGGGCGATATGCAAATGAACAAGAGCCGCATCTCATCCTGACTGATAAAAGGGACCTGAGCCCCTCATGCAGTCATTGGGGCTCATTCGCTGTTACCCATGCGGAGACTTATAGCTATTTATGCTCCCCCTCCTCCATGCCTTAGTACAAGTTAGAGCAGCCTCAGGGCTGCTCTAACACTCTGCTTCCTGTGGCAGCAGAGAATACCCATAATGCAGTGTACTCTAGACTTCCACCCAATCCACCTCCTGCATTGGAGGCAGAGCCTTTATAGGATAGAAGCATGGAAGGGGATTCTCAGGAGGCCTTTTCCCTCGACTTTAACAGCCCTTCAGGGTGCCAGACTGATTATTTTAGGGACGTTCTCCAGGGAACTGAGAGGCGAAGTGACTTGCCCAAGGAGTCGACAGCACAGCATGGAATTGTGTCCAGGTGCTTCAGCCTCTGGGCCATCGTTCCTCTGCAAACAAGGGGCTGCTCCATTGCTCTGTTACTGGGGGAACCCTGGGGGGAAAGCTGGGGGGGATCTTGCCCAGCATGCTCAGTAAAGCGTCGTTAGCCCGCCCTGCTCTCGGCTGGCAGGGGGTCTGCCGAGTCCATCAGGGGACGAAGGGCCCTGGGCGGTACCTGGCGATTGAGCAGACAGTGCACCAGGAAGATGAAGGCTCCCTGCAGGCTGTTGACGATGGTGAATAAATACGCCATGACCGTGGCGGCTGGGCCGACTTGAAGGAGACCGAAAATCCACGTGCAGCCCAGAATGAAGACTTGGGCGATGGCTTTAAAGGTCAGTAGCCTGGAGAAAGGCAGACGGAGAGATCCCGTGATGACAGCCCTCTGCAGGGCAGCTGAGTCAGGGGGGTCCGGGTCAGTGCGGGGTACACAGCAAGGAGCAGAGCGGGTTTGTAAATCCAAATGTCAGAGACGGGGGAAAGCCCCACTGGGAGCAGATCTCCAGCTGGTGCAAATCGGCAGATCCCGTAAAGAGACACCAGCTTCCACCAGCTGAGGATCTGTCCATCCAGGCTTCGCAGCAGCATCGCCCTCTCTCCTGCATTCTAGCACCCTGGCCACGCCACGGCTGAGGGACACAAACAATGGGGCGTCCAGCACTGCCCTTGGGGGGCTGTCGGCCAGACTGAGGATCTCTAAGAGCTGTCCCAGCTCTCAGGGAGGCTCACAACTCCCACTTCAGGGAGGCCGGTATCGGCCCAGTTTTTAAAAAGAGGGAAACTGAGGCACAGTGACTTGCCCAAAGTTACACTGCCAGTAGCAGAGCTGGGAATGGAACCCAGGAGTCCTGACTCCCAATTCTAACTGCTAGACCCCACTCCCCTCCCCGAGCTGGGGACAGAAACCAGGAGTCCTGACTCCCCCTCCCCCTTACCACCACTGAACTATACTTTTCAGCTCTGCTTTTAAACCAGCGTTACCTGGTGTCCTTGAGGGTGGACACTTCAGTGTTGAGACTGGAGAGCTTTCTCTGCAGCATCCAGAGGGTTAAGGCGAAAAGGACGGAATTAATCTAGAATCAAAGTAGAGAGGTGGCAAAATTTGCAGATACAAAATGGCTCAAGATAGTTAAGTCCCAGGCAGACTGCGAAGAGCTACAAAAGGATCTCTCAAACGAGGTGACCGGGCAACAAAATGCCAGATGAAATTCAATGTTGACAAATGCAAAGTAATACACACTGGAAAACAGAATCCTAACGATACACATAAAATGATGGGCTCCAAATTCGCTGTTACCACTCAAGAAAGATCTTGGAGTCATTGTGGAGAGTTTTCTGAAAACATCCACTCAATGTGCAGCGGCGGTCAAAAAGCAAACAGAATGTTGGGAATCATTAAGGAAGGGATAGATCATAAAAGAGAAAATATCATGTTGCCTCTATATAAATCCATGGTGCCCCCACATCTTGAATACTGCGTGCAGATGTGTTCGCCCCATCTCAAAAAAGATATATTGGAATTGGAAAAGGTTCAAAAAAGGGCAACAAAAATGATTAGGGGTCTGGAACGGCTGCCATATAAGGAGAGATGAATAAGACTGGGACTTTTCAGCTTGGAAAAGAGACGACTAAGAGGGAATATGATAGAGGTCTATAAAATCATGACTGATGTGGAGAAAGTAAATAAGGAAGTGTTATTTACTCCTTCTCATAACGCAAGAACTAGGGGTCACCAAGTGAAATTAATAGGCAGCAGGTTTAAAACAAACAAAAGGAAGTATTTTTTCCACACAACGCACAGTCAACCTGTGGAACTCCTTGCCAGAGGATGTTGTGAAGGCCAAGACTATAACATGGTTCAAAAAAGAACTAGATAAGTTCATGGAGGATAGGTTCATCAATGGCTATGGGCAGGGATGGTGTCCCTAGCATCTGTTTGCCAGAAATTGGGAATGGGCAACGGGAATGGATCACTTGATGATTACCCTTTCTGTTCATTCCCTCTGGGGCACCTGGCACTGGCCACTGTCAGAAGAGAGGATATTGGACTAGATCAGGGGTCGGCAACCTTTCAGAAGTGCTGTGCCGAGTCTTCATTTATTCACTCTAATTTAAGGTTTCGCGTGCCAGTCATACATTTTAATGTTTTTAGAAGGTCTCTTTCTATAAGTCTATAATATATAACTAAACTATTTTGTATGTAAAGTAAATAAGGTTTTTAAAATGTTTAAGAAGCTTCATTTAAAATTAAATTAAAATGCAGAGCCCCCCGGACCGGTGGCCAGGACCCAGGCAGTGTGAGTGCCACTGAAAATCAGCTCGCGTGCCGCCTTCGGCACGCGTGCCATAGGTTGCCTACCCCTGGACTAGATGGACCTTTGGTCTGATCCAGTGTGGCCGTTCTTATGTTTGTATGTTCTTATGTCACTAACCCTAATTTGCCTCAGGTTCCGGGGAAGGGATGTGACGGGCAGCTGGGTGTCTCGACATGAGCAGAAGCAGAAATTGTCACCATCCAGAGCTAGTGTATTGCTGTCTGGTATGATTATTCGGCCAGATCCCCAGCTAGTGCAAATCAGCATTGCTCCATTGAAATCAACCGAGCAATACTGATTTACACCCGGTGAGGATCTGGCCCCATGATCTGAAGTCCCAACGTGATGCCTACTATGCCTCATTGCACAAACTGGCTTTCATAGGATTGATCTGGTGGGTCTTATCACCCCATTCCCCGACTGGGCCAAAATCCTCCTTGGCATGTACTCCTTCGAGGTCAGTAGCATTACACCAGGGGATGTATTGGGCCCACAGTGCTTAGCAATAGACAAGGGAAGCCAGGCAGAGCTCCAGACATCACCGTGCTGAGGTAGGCAGCAGGGTCAAGCCGCAATGGATACGTACCCCGATGATGACACACACCGGCCCCAGGAAACTCCAGATGAACCCCTTCTCCATGCTGAGCCAGCAGCTACAAGAGCAAAAGGTTGATGTGACATTCACCGAACATCAGCAGCCTGGTGCAGCGATTATCATTGATATTAGTGCTACCCGAAGAGGCTTCCACCGAGACTGGGGTCCCATTGGTCACAGCTACAGAGTGAGGGACCGTCCCTGCCCCAAACAGCACAATCTAAATGATAAGACAGATGTGGGGGAAGGGAAACTGAGGCAGAGAAGGGGGCGGGTGACTCATTTCGGGGAGTTCTCTGGCCTGTGTTATACAGGAGGCCAGAGCACATGATCGCAGTGGTCTGGCCATAGAATCTATTAATTTTATTCAAGGTCATGCACAGAGGTCAGTAGCAGAGCCAGAGAGAGAACCCAGGTGTCCTGCGCCCCAGTCTTTCCCTGGGGAGCGCTGGGACACACACACACACACACACACCACACACACACACACACAGTGCTGGCTTAAGACAGGACCTACTCTCTTCACTCCCCTTTTTGCACTCACACAGCGAATATGGCCTGCAGGTCTAACCATAGTACATCAAATTTCCTTAAAGCCGAGAATGCCTTAGATTTGGACCGTCTACTTCTAGGGACTTATAAGGCCCCATCACTGTAGCCTCTAACAATCTTTAATCGATTTTGTCTCCCAATACCCCGCTGCAGCAGGGCAATGCCATCATCCCCATTTCACACATGGGGAAACTGAGGCACAGAGCACCTAATTGGCTTGCCCAGCACCAAGCCTGTAGAAGAGCTGGGACTTGAACCTGCATCTCCCCTAACACATGTTAATGCCCTAACCACTGCAGCCTCCTTCAGGGCCAGTTCCCCAGCTCGGGTGCTCACTTTTCCTGTCTGCCGTAGCCCTCCGGCATAACCGCCGCCGAGACGGCCACCACCAGGGCGGGGAAGCCGTAGCCGAAGAGGCTCAGGTGCCCCAACTTGGGGCTGTGAGTGCTGAAATAGTTGACAACCCCGAGGTTGCGGACGGTGAGGAAGAGCACCACGGCCTCCAGGAACATCCAGGCGAAGCAGGCCAGGAAGAGGTAGTGCAGGATGCCAGCGATGACGGCGCAGGCCAGCTGGGGAGGGAAGAACGCCCGCGTGAGCGCAGAGATCCCGGGCTCTGCTTCTGCGTGGTTCTCCAGGCCAGGCCAGCACTTAGGGTGACCCCTAGTGGCAACACTATGCAGAACAGGGCGGGGGCTGGCGAGCCAGAGAGAACCACAGGGTCTGTGTCCAGCAGCCCAGCTAAACAACGTTTGAGCATCGCCTCCATCTGACCATCAGGGGCACTGTGGCCACCACTATCTTCTGCCACACAAATCCCAGCTCAGGGGGGCATTTCAAAGAGCCCACTGGAGGTCTGGGGCCTTCAGCCTGCACTAACGAGGACTTCTCGAGGTCCTTTCTAGTCCTATGATTCTTTCATTTAACAGCCTCTAATGAGCATCCCTGGGCTTGGTTCCCCTGCATCAAACCCACCCCTGGGAATTACCACTGTAAGAAGGGGTTTGCCCCAGGATCTCATCTCTGCCCTGATGGCCACTGCTAGCTGCATACCCAATATGCTAGCAGCCCAGTGCTCACTCTTCAAAGTAGGTCAGTATCATTACCCCCATTTTACAGATAGGGAAACTGAGGCACGGGAAAGTGCTTTGCCCAGCATCACCAACAGGTTAAGGGCAGAGCCAAGACTACAACCCAGGACTAGAACCCAGGTCACCAGAGTCCCCAGGCAGTGTTCTATCTACCAGGCTCTTCTCGCTGACCCCTTAGGCACCATGCGAGGGGCAGGGAGTGCTTTACCTGATGGCTGGGGCTGTCCACCGCGGTGAGGAAGAGCAGGTCGGCCAGGAAGAGGCAGAGACAGAGCTGCAGGTGGATGGAGGTGTTCACATTGCGGATGGAGCGGCACAGGAGGAAGGTGAGGATGGCGAGGAAGAGGCACAGCACGGACAGGGCCAGCCCGACGTGGGAGATGAGGAACAGTGGGAAGTCTGCCTATCGGGGAGGCAGGGCAGACAGCTCATTAGGAGGCCACACGTCATCCCACGTGGGGCAGTTAATGCAGGTGGGGCTTTGCTAAGAACTCCCCCCGATTCCTGCCCATGACAGATGATCGCAGCTGTTCCAGGGGAGCACGGGCATATAAATGTACAGGGGCCTTTATTTCAACCATAGGGCTCTGGGAGCCAGCAGGGGACCATGGAATGGGGAACCGCCTATGATCGGCCCATGATGCCCACCTACAGTGCTCGCCCCAGCCCCTTTGCGCTTTCTCCGGCGCTGCCCCCCATGCCGGGGAGGGGCTCCCTGTAAACATCCCCAGAGCTACCTCCTTCAATCTCTCCTTTGCCGAGAGGATGCCCGACTGCCCCCAGCAAAGCCCGCAGCCTCGGTCTGCGAGCGTGGGCCCGTTACCGTTATCTCCCCCGATGCCATGAGGACGGCCAGGTTGGAGACGTGATTGCAGCTGCACGTGGTGTGAGTGGCGTTGCTGCGCAGGACGCCGCACCCTGCCTGAGACCAGCTGCCACGCCGGGCCGTGGCCTCCCACGAGACGCAGATGAGCTCGTCGCGACTGTTGCTTGGCTGCAAAAAAATTAAATAAAAATAAGGAAAAAGCGAAGAATAACGCAGGTTGGAAAAAACGTGATACCAGGGGAGCGGGTCAGGGACTCCAGGAAAGCACTTGAGGGGCAGACTAACAGAGGCCGTGCGGACCAGTGGATGGGGTATTAGATTGAAACGCAGGAAACCTTGGCTCTGCCACTGGCCTCCTATGTGACCTTGACGGAGTCATTCTCCTGCTCTGTGCCTCAGTTTCCCCTCCCACCCTTTGTCTAGACCAGGCAACCTATGGCACCGAGCTGATTTTCAGTGGCACTCACGCTGCCCGGGTCCTGGCCACCGGTCCGGGAGCTCTGCATTTTAATTTAATTTTAAATGAAGTTTCTTAAACATTTTAAAAACCTTATTTACTTTACATACAACAATAGTTTAGTTATATATTATAGACTTATAGAAAGAGATCTTCTAAACACGTGAAAATGTATGACTGGCACGCGAAACCTTAAATCAGAGTGAATAAATGAAGACTCGGCACACCACTTCTGAAAGGTTGCTGACCCCTGGGCTAGACAGACTAAGCGCTTGGCGGCAAGGGCTGTCTCACACGATGAGCCGTTCCTGCCAGAAGGGGGCGCTGATTTCAGCCTGTGCATTAGCACAAATACTGAACAGTAGGGCAGAGGGTTAAAAGCCTCTCTATCGCCCCCCCACAGAGAGTGGGCCAAAGAACACATATTGGCTGGTTCTGAAGGGCTCCCAGACTCTGCGTCTGCCTTAATGAAGCAGAAGAAAATCTATCCCTGCTGCTAGTATTAACACCTAGCTCTTAAGTGCTCTCCATCCGTCAGTCAAGGCGCTTTCCAAAAAAAGTCATTACCCCTATTTGACATATGGGGAAACTGAGGCACATAGTGTGTGGGCGGGGAAATATCAAGGTCACCCAGCAGGCCAGTAGCAGAACCAGGGGTAGAACCCAGGTCGCCCACTAGTGCACTATCCACTAGGCCACACTGTCTCCCCGTGTTTCTCTTTGCTCTCTTCCCCTGTCACTCAACCCCAGTAGCGGGAAATTTATGTGTCTACTACCGATGCTCAGTTAATTGAACTGGCCCTTTAGCGGCTGGAGCAGAAATTCAGATTTTTTCATCAAGAAGTCATGAGTTGAATCCCCCCCTTCCCTCCCAAGGCAGCACCACACTTGGGGGAGAACACAAGAATTCCTCCCCACCTGAGAGTTAATTCAATGCAGCATCCCCACCAGAGAAGCCAGACTGCTCCTGAAAAAGTCAGAATCAACCCCAGCAGCAGTTCATGGAGGGACATGCAGCCGGCCTTACCATGATGTTCTGGAAGGTGTAGTTGACTGGATCCGGGAAATCGGTCTTGGTCTCGCTGGTCAGGAAGGCACTCACAACCCTGGAATTTATCCGGACTGGCAAGACAGAGGTGTCCCTTTGGCCATGGAAGAAGCTGCCATTCAGGATGGACTCCATGCCCACGTAGGAGGCAAACGCCACTCCAGCCCGGGCTGCAAGTATCCCCAAGGAGAAACCAGGTGTTAGCGGCTTCTTTACCCGCATTGCTCCGGGGGACTCGCAAAGCACTGTACCACTCCCCCGCTTCAGGAGCTGGGTAATGTATCACTTCAGACCCTCACACGGATAAAAACGAGGCACAGAAAAGTAACACGATGGCACAGCAAGCCAGCAGCAGAGCGGGAAAGAGAACCCAGGTGTCCGGACAGCCAGACTTCTACTTATAACTGCAGCTCGGCTGGCGACTGACGACAAGACAGAGGGGCTGTCCATAAATTACGGAATGCAACAGAGGGCAGGAGATTCCTTAATGTTGTGTGTTTGTTTCAGCGTTACAGTGTTATAAGGGGTGGGCGGATCTTGAAAATCCCCCCAAATGTGTGACAGTTTTTGGAGAGCCCCTGAAGCTGGTTTTCTGAAAACGTCTAACATTAACAGAGCTAGTTGGAAAAGGGTTTTTTCCCCCTGGTGAAAATCTTGAGTTTGGGGCAAAAAAAAAAAATGGAAACCAAATTTTTGATTTGAAAATGCCACTGCAATGCCACTGCCTCCTGGGAGTTGTGGTCCGGGTGCCTTGTGCTCCTGTTTCTCTCTATGAGCCAGGCTCCCTGGTTCGTCTGCATCTCCCATGATGCACCATGGCAATCATCTAGCCACAGTGTATCATGGGAGATGAAGCCTGGCTGGAGAGCCTGGCCTGTGAAGGAGAAAGGGAGCATGAGGCATCAGGAACATGATTTCAGAATCAAGATATTTTAGGTCTTCAGCCAAAAGCAGAAAATATTTCAGGTTGGAGGGCATTTTGGGCAGCCAGTTTTTCAAGACGCAATCTAAGTTTCCTGCAGAAATCAGCCACTTCATGAAGAACTGCATTTTCTGAGGACCCAGTTTTCCATTGAAGTACAGTGTAGATGGAACAGTTTTGACCAGCCCTCATTCTTAATTCTTCTAGTTCCCTTTATTCTAGCCAGCTTGACTAGGACAGAAGGAATTTACATTTGTAGGCATAAGAACCCAGGAATTGCCATTCCATCACAGAGCCCTGTTCTGTGAGCCCTGTATCCCATACCCCAGCCATCCCAAATCACACCAATGGTGCATCTAGTTCACTTTTCCATCTCTCTGTGTCAGCCTGGGAAATCCGTCTCATGCCCTCTGGTGGTGGTGACGTACCTTGGGCCACTGTTCCCTGGATCGTTCTGCAGCTAATCTTCATGGTCTCCCCTTTGACTTCCAGGCTGACGACCGAGTCCTTTCCGGGGCAGCCGTCCTCAATGACTTTGGTCTGGACAGCTAAGGAGAGGGGGAAAGAGCACGGTCTGATACAGCACAACGGCTCCTCGGCAGTGGCCGTCACTTGCTCTGCAGAGCCGATCCATGGGTGTCGGCCCAGAGAAAGAGGGAAACGGAGAAACACGTCCAGCTGAGAGGGGAAGAGGCTTTTGTGCCCACAGGAAAGAGATAGGGAGGAAGTTTCATGCAGCCCTTGGACCAAGCCTCTCCCAAGGGGTTTAAGAACAAGGGGGGACTGGGGATCTGTAGATGGGGGTGGGGAATGTGGCCTTGCTTGAGAATGGGAACTGCAGCCATCGGCACATGCAGGCTGGGATCCCGAGAGCTGGGATCTAGGGATACGTCCTTGTGGTTCAGGGAGGAGATCCAAGCTGAACTCGCAGCTCTGCCATCAAATCCCTGTGTGACCTTGGGCAAGTCACTGCAGCTCCCTGCCTCAGTTTCCCTCCTCTGTAAAATAGGGATAATGAGCCTCCCTTTGTTTGTCTAAATTGGAAGTTCTTCACAGCAGGGACTCTCTCTCCCTCTGTGTCTGTGCAGCACCTGGCACAACAGTGTCCCGGTCTCAGCTGGGGTTTCTAGGTGCTACCGTAATGGTCATAATACGGAGGCCATAGAAAAATAGATGATACTGTAATGTTCATAATAGGGAGGCCATAAAAAAATGGGTGATACCATAATGTTCATAATAAGGAAACCATAGAGAAATGAGCCAACTAGATATTGCACCTGCTGATTGGTCACCAGGCAGGCTCCATCCCTATTGGGCCGAGTCACGCTGCTTGTGATGTGCAGCTCCCACCTGTTCCGACCACCCCACCCCCCAAGACCCAGCTTCCTACCCAGTTGTTCCATCTGGATGGTCTGGCTCCCATTCCCGGTCGGGTTGTCGAAGACGGCCAGCACCACACTCTCCACATTCTCCAGGAAGACGGTGGCCATGGCGGAGAGCTGCTTCGTGCTCAGGTTGGACCAGGAGGGCGTCTGCTCCAGGACGGAGGCAAATCCCTCAGCGGCTTTCTACGGCGGGGCGAGACAGAGAGCTCTTATTGGCTGTGCTGCGTTACCCCAGCAACGGTCGGCCAATCTCCTAAGAGCTGCTGATGGGCATGCTCACAGCTGCCCTTCGTCCCACCTGCGCTGAGGATCCACGTCTGCAATATGCCCCGTCTAGTGGCTGGTCCATAGAGGTCTGAGCCAGCTACAGGTCCGGGGTCTGCTCCAAGGCCAACGGGAGGCTTTGAATGACTTCATTGGGCTTCGGCTCAGGCCTGCAGTCCGTTGGCTCAAGCGCTAGCGGCTCGTGCCTCTAAAGCTGTGTTTCCTCGGTCCAGCCCTGCTACGGGCCTATGTGGCACTGATTAGAACTCTCTACAGCAAGATGCCGGTGAACCACGAGCATCAGCCCTGTTCTCTTCCAGGGAATTCTAGGATCTGCCCACCCCCTAGTTATAGGGCTGGATGCAGGGCTCAGTGGGGTGGGGTTCTGTGGCCTGGGTGATGCAGGAGGGTCTAGAGAGACTGAAAGCTGCGATAAAGCATCCAGGCTTCTCTTACCTCCAGAGAGACGGTGGAGTTCTTCCTTTCGTAGGGGTCTCCCAAGACGCTGAAGGTGGAGGTCAATAACTTGCAGAAGGCAGCCTGTGCAGGGTGGTAGGAGTGGGGCCAGAGCAGAAGGAAAAGCCCGTAGTACAACACAAATTCAATCGTACAGCAGCAAGGTTGGTCTTGTGGCCAAGGCATGGAGCTGGGACCCAGGGGTTCAAATTGCAGCATAGTCATGAAGCCATCTTATTTCTCACAGTTTCAGTTCCCCATCTGTACAATGGGACAACTAATCCCATCTTGGCCACTTACATTGTAAGTTCTGGGGGCACGGACTGCCTCTTACTATGTATCCATGCAGCACCTGGCACAATGGGGACCCTGATCATGGTCCGAGGGAGGGGGAAGGGGTCTGTGCAGCGCCCTGCTTGAAGCCAGAGTGCTACTGCAAAGAATTGTGGGTGGCAAGAAGGGACAAGGGAGGTTTGGGGTGCCAGAGGTTCTGCTGCTGGTACCGTGGGGATCGGGACGGGTGCTGCTGGGGGGACAGGGGGGAGTTATGGCTTCCTACACTGGGGATTTCCACCCACTGAAGATTTGATGATTCTTGTCACTCTCCTGCAGCCTGCACTTTGCTGCTGGTTCACTGGCAGGGATGACGACGTTTCACCCCCTGGATTAAAATCCCCAGTGCCAGAAACACCAGGTGTGAGTGGCTTTGCTGTGGCAGTCAAGGGCCGCACTGCAGACAAAATTGACGTGGGCTCAGATTCTCCAAAGCAACTCGATTTTGGCAGCACTGGTGCGAGGTTCCTTCAAGGTGCCCAGGAAGTGGCGAGCGCTCGCTCCCTGCACACTCAGGCCCTTTTGAAGGCATCTCAAGTCAGGCACCAAAAACCATCACTGAGTCACTTTAAAGAATTTCAGCCGGGGCTCCCCACGCTGCCTTTGCCGTGAGTGTCCCTAGATCAACGGGGCGTGTGAACTATGCTGGGATACGTACATCGTGTGGGGATGAGCCGTGAGTCGCGTCCAGCCCTCGGTTCTCGCAATTCCTCACCAGATCGTTTGAAGCGACCTCTAGGAGGAAATGAACAAAAAATAATCAAATGTGCAGGAAATCGCTGGGCGTCCCCATCCAGGATACAAAGGGTTTAAAAATCCTGCTTGTAAAACCAGTGACTTCCAGGTCTAGGGGTTATTACCCAAATAAGCCCCACTGTTCGCTGACCCCAGATCTGGGTCAGAGGGAGGCGCCTATTTCCACTCAGGATTATTCACATCCAGGAGCCTGGTCACCCTTTTCCAAGGAGAAGTGGAGTGGGGGTGGTGCCGCCTCCCCCAAAACCCCTTGGAAGCGAGAGCCCAGTGGGTAATATGTGCACCTGAGATACGGGACACGAAGGATCAATTTCCCCCCTCTGCCTGATGTAGGACCCTGGGTCTCCCCATCACCCCGGAGAGAGCCCTAACCACTAGGCTGCAAGGCTGGTATCCCTCAAGCTCTCCGGTTGGGTAACACGGTCACTGCAACCAGGGGACTGGAACCTGGGTCTCCCACTTGAGTATCTGGTCACAGCAGGTTGCCGGGCTGATGCACACAGGTCAGTTCAGGCACCCACTGTGGACTGGCTCCATCACAGAGAGAGAGACCAGAGCTGTGTTCCCTTGGGTGCTTTAATACACAGCCAGCTACAGCTGGTACAGGCTCCGGTCAAGTATGTTATGCATGGTGCCACCTGGTGGCTGAACATTATAATACTGTTTAGCAGTCACCGGTGAACTGTACAGTCACTGTACTCTCACAGATCTTGGGAGACAGACCTGTCCTCGCTTACAGACAACCCCCCAACCTGAAGCAAATACTCACCAGCAACCACACATCACTGAACAAAAACACTGACCCAGGAACCTATCCTTGCAACAAAGCCCGATGCCAACTCTGTCCACATATCTATTCAAGTGACATCATCATAGGACCTAATCACATCAGCCATACCATCAGGAGCTCGTTCACCTGCACATCTACCAATGTGATATATGCCATCATGTGCCAGCAATGCCCCTCTGCCATGTACATTGGCCAAACCGGACAGTCTCTACGCAAAGGAATTAATGGACACAAATCTGACCTCAGGAATCATAATACTCAAAAACCAGTGGGAGAACACTTTAACCTGTCTGGTCATTCAATGACAGACCTGCGGGTGGCTATTTTACAACAGAAAAGCTTCAAAAACAGACTCCAACAAGAAACTGCTGAACTCGAATTGATATGCAAATTAGACGCAATGAATTTAGGTTTGAATAAAGACTGGGAATGGCTGAGCCATTACAAACATTGAATCTATCTCCCCATGTAAGTACTCTCACACTTCTTATCAACCTGTCTGTACTGGGCTATCTGGATTATCACTTCAAAAGTTTTTTTTTTCCCTCTTACTTAATTGGCCTCTCAGAGTTGGTAAGACAACTCCCACCTGTTCATGCTCCCTGTATGTGTGTGTATATATATCTCCTCAATATATGTTCCATTCTATGCATCCGAAGAAGTGGGCTGTAGCCCACGAAAGCTTATGCTCAGATAAATTTGTTAGTCTCTAAGGTGCCACAAGTATTCCTGTTCTTTTCTCTGGCCCAGGAATATCTGTGTTCCCCTAGTGAGCCCCACCCTTACTGGGCAGAGAAGCTGTTTAAAACCAGGGTGGGGGCTCAGATTTTGTCCTTCTCATGGGCAAGGGCTACAGTGAGAGGCCGGGGAAGGTGTCTTGGATGGTCACCTGTGCAGCGGGTTGTTCCGGGTACCCAAGGCCCTGGCGTGGAGGGAAGGTGCCCTGGTGAGCACTGGCAGGTGTAGCTCCCAGGTGTGTTGATGCAAGAGGCATTGGGCCCACAGATTGCAGGGTTTGGGGCACATTCATCCACATCTGCCAGGAGATGATTTGGAATTAGTCTGTGTGTTTATTACATGCATTACAGTAGCACC
Source organism: Emys orbicularis (assembly GCF_028017835.1). Classification (NCBI taxonomy): domain Eukaryota; kingdom Metazoa; phylum Chordata; order Testudines; family Emydidae; genus Emys; species Emys orbicularis. The sequence continues at coordinate 4,928,861 of NC_088701.1, read as the reverse complement.
TAGAGGCCCCACTGCGCTGGGCGCTGCACAGACACAGTAAGAACTTACAGTCCAACAAGACAAAGTGCGGAGGGGGCAGAGGCCAGGAGAGGGGCAGAGACTCAGTAAGTCAGGAGCAGCACTGGGATTGGAACTCCCGTCTCCTCATTCCCAGGCAGTCGCCCGACCCACTGAGCAACACTGTGGAGCCAGCAGTGAAGACACAGCCAACTCGCCCCACTTCCCGGGGCTCTGGAGACAGTCGCACTCCAGGGTGGGCAGGCAGAGCCGCTCAGACACTCGCTCTCGTCTGCGGGACAACCGGAGAGCCGGCCTCAGCCTCCCACCCCCAGAGCTCCACCCACAGCCCCCGCACGGGACGCTCACCTGTGCAGCTGAACGGGATGCCAGGCTGGCTGTGGGGGAGGTAGCCTGGGGGACACTTGCAGGTGTAACTGCCCCGTGTGTTGGTGCAGATGGAGCTGGGGCCGCAGGGCGATGGGTCCCAGGAGCATTCGTCAATATCTAGGGGAGGGAATCCAGGTTGGACCTGCGTGATGCTAGAACACCAGGGTTTTACTGCCACAGGCCACCCACACCCTGATCCAAAGCCCATTGGAGTCAGTGAGAGTCTTTCCACCAGCCTCAGGGGCCTTTTGGATCCATCACTCTGCTCTGTGCCAGAACCAGCACTCACCGTTGCACTGCGCTGCTGGGTCAGTGAAGCGCTGCTCCCCAGAACTGGATGCAAAGCCGGGATTGCAGGTGCAGTAGTGGCTTCCTGGCGTGTTGGTGCAGGTGGCGTACGCAGGGCATGACGCCACATCCAGACACTCGTCGATATCTGTGACGGGGGAAGGAGCAATGGGCCCAGCTCTGCACAATGGAGCCTTCCCTTGATGGGAGGAGGGGTGGGGAGAAGGCAGGTCCCAGCACCTGGCATCGGAGGGGGCAACGTACCAGGAATATGGTTCCCAACAGAATTGCAAAATGCTGCCCAGTCCCAAGAGGCAGCAGGTGCTAGTGGCCCCAGTGATGACCTCCCACAATCCTAATAACCGGTTCCCTACCGGGTCCTCAGCGGCACTTTCGCAGCGGAGGGGTCTTCACTCGCTCCGGGTTTTCAGCGGCATTTTGGCAGCGGGTCCTTCATCTGGAGCGAGTGAAGACACCCCCCCCCCCCCCCCGTTGCCAAAGTGCCACTGAAGACCCGGTAGGGAACCGTGCGGTGAGTACAAGCCCCACGTTCCAGTCTCCCCCCCGCACCCATCCGACCCCAACTCACGTCCTGCTCCCGACTGCCCCCCTCAGAACCTGCAACCCATCAACCCCCCCCGCTCCTTGTCCCCTGACCACCCCCTCCTGAAACCCCCCCACCCTAAGTGCCCCACAGGACCCCACCCCCTACCCAACTCACCCCGCTCCCTGTTCTCTGACTGCCTCGACCCCATCCACCACCACCCCGACAAATCCCCGGAACTCCCACACCTACCCAACCCCCCCCCATTCCCCGTCCCCTGACCGCCCCCCCAGAACCTCCGCCCCCACCAACCGCTCCCTGCCCCTTATCCAAACCAGCCCCGGCCCCCTTACCATGCTACTCAATGCGCTGGGGCTCTGCGAGGAGGGGGGGGAAGCAGGGGAGGGGCCGGGGGAGCTCCCCAGCTGGGAGCTCAGGTGGGCCAGACAGGACGGTCCCGTAGGCCGGATGTGGCCTGCGGACCGTGGTTTGCCCACCCGCCGGCCCCTTTAACAACCGGTTCTACACCGGCTTCTAAATTTAACAACCGGTTCTTACGAACCAGCTCCAGCTCACCACTCAGTCGCCTGAGAAGCGGGAGCCAGGACGCCTGGGTTCTCTTCTCAGCTTTGGGAGGAGAGTGGGGTTTGGCAGTTGGAGCAGGGAGGAGTCAGGTTTAGTAACACGGTCATTACAAACAGAGGACTGGAACCTGGGTCTCCCACTTGAGTATCTGGTCACAGCAGGTTGCCGGGCTGATGCACACAGGTCAGTTCAGGCACCCACTCTGGACTGGCTCCATCTGTGGGACGGCCGGAGAGCCGGCCTCAGCCTCCCACCCCCAGAGCTCCACCCACAGCCCCCGCACGGGACGCTCACCTGTGCAGCTGAACGGGATGCCAGGCTGGCTGTGGGGGAGGTAGCCTGGGGGACACTTGCAGGTGTAACTGCCCCGTGTGTTGGTGCAGATGGAGCTGGGGCCGCAGGGCGATGGGTCCCGGGAGCATTCGTCAATATCTAGGGGAGGGAATCCAGGTTGGACCTGCGTGATGCTAGAACACCAGGGTTCTACTGCCACGGCCACCCACACCCTGATCCAAAGCCCATTGGAGTCAGTGAGAGTCTTTCCACCAGCCTCAGGGGCCTTTTGGATCCATCGCTCTGCTCTGTGCCAGACCTGACTCAGACCAGTGACCCATCTAGCCCAGAATCCTGCTTTCAACAGTGGCTGGTACTAGATGCTTCTGACGATCCTTTCAGATGTTCTCATTATTTATATCAAAGTCTAATCCGTCTTCGAAACCTGATCAATTTGCAGCCTCCATGGGATACTGTGGCAGGGAGTTCTACAAGTTAATACTGCAGCATGTAAAAAAACCCCATTTTCTTGTATCCATTTTAGGGGCTGTATTGTGAGTGTCCCCGACATGGGTGCACAGGAGGAGGGAGACCACAAGGAACCTCCCCCCAGGCCTCCACGAGGATCACGCTTTCCTCCATATTCCTCCTGGTGGATCATGCTGTCCCAAAAGTGGGTGGGAAGGAGGCGGGGCCATAATATGCTCCTCCCCTCCATACAAGGAATGGAATCAGGGCTGGAGGGGACTCTTTCTACACCCTGGGCTGCTCCGGGAGGAATTCAGCCACCCATCCCCATGCCACCCTGCCCTGCTCCAAGGCTGCGTGCAGACTGCACTATGGCTTTTCCATTTGATTGGCTGTCCCGTGGTTTGGGGAGGGACAGATTGACAGGCGGGGGAAGCCAAGTCACTAAATCTCCTTGGCCACATATATACCTCTTAGTCACTGCATCACACTTTCCAGTCACCGAAGTACTCAATACCGAACCTTCACTGCAAGTGGAAGAGCCACTCCCGGTGACACTAGTGCAAGCTACATAGCAGTGGCCCTCCTACATGGCTCCCCTTCTCCTAGCTGGGCTCAGGAGCTCACACTCACCGTTGCACTTCACTGTTCCATCAGTGAAGTGCTGCTCCCCAGAGCTGGATGCAAACCCACGTTTGCAGGTGCACTGGTAGCTCCCGGGGACGTTGTCACAGGTTGCATAAGCAGGACAGAGAGATGAATCCACGCACCTGTCAGCTGGGAAATGAAGAAGAAACAATTAAATTAATTAATAAGCCTTTGCCCCTTTTGGCTTACATCTTCAATGTGCTTCATATTCCTTCGTTAAGCCTCCCAGCAAGTGAGGAAGAGTGGGCCTAGCAGAATAGGTGGATGGGGAGGTAGGATCAAGGCAGCTGGGCTCTCTTCTGAAGGCATCAGGTGAAGAAGCAAGAAAAGGCCTCCAGCCCCCTCCCCTGAAGCCGGGAAAGGAAAAGCCAGAGATGGGGGCGGGGTGGGGGTAGGAACAGAGGATGGGTGTTAAGGGAGCTGATCCTGTGAACTGGCTTTGATATCACTGTGAGTAATTGCCCAGCACCACACAGGAACTCTAGAGCCCTACTGGTAACAATTTCCCTCCCTACATAGCCCTGGCTCATCCCCAGAGCAGATCTAGCCCGTGCACTGAGTGAGGTAGGGGATGACCATGTAACGAAGCCTGTGGCATGATGCACATGCACATGGGGACAGAGAACACTTGACTTCCAGCATTTCCTAACTTCTGAGTGGTTGACTTGCAACCTCCTGGAGGGGAGGAGGGGTGGACAGAGGTGCGAGGGGGCATGACCCTGAAAAGTTTGGGGACCACTGCTTTAGAATGGTCTTTTAACAAAGGCATGTTTTGTGCATGTATTTTCCTAGGTTTTTCAAAAAGCAAACTGGAAAAACCCATTACGTGGCACCGTATGAAGAGCCACATGGGTCACCAGATGAGTTGGAACCTTAACATCCATTGCACAGACCTCGGCCACTTGAGCTGAGGGAGGAACTGAGAGCCGCAGCAGCTTGTCAGTATCTATGCGAGAGAGGAGGCACTTTGCCGGGGAGTTCCCCGGATCCCTGTTGACAGCAGAGGAATGGGGAGACTCTGGAATCTTGGCCTCCATTCCAGGCTCTGGAGGGAGCGTGGTCTAGTGGGTGCAGACCCGTCCACCCATTCCCCCAAGCTCAGCTCCTTCCGCCCCATCCCCTCCAATCTGTCCCAGGCCCAGTGCTGTCTTTTCCCCAGTTCTGGCTCCTTGTCCCCATCCCATTCTGCACTCCTCACATTTCTCATCCCAGTGCCCGTCTCCTTGCCCAGCCAGTCCCAGTCTCCTCCCCGTGCCTGATCCCCGCTCCCTCCCAGTCCCCGTCTCCTTGCCCAGCCAGTCCCAGTCTCCTCCCCATGCCCAACCCCCCCTCCAGGGTGGATTTGATTTAAATCAGGGTGAGGGTGGGGACAACTCCTCCTACACCTTGGATTAAGACCACAAGAACGGCCACACTGGGTCAGACCAATGGTCCATCTAGCTCAGGACCCTGTCTTCCAACAGTGGCCGGTGCCAGGTGCTTCAGAGGGAATGAAGAGAACAGGGATCCATCCCCTGTCCAGTCCCAGTTAGCAGCAGTCCGGGTTGCTCAGCTTCCCCACCCACGGCTTTGTGCAGTTTGCACCGTCTCTAACTTCCATTGCTGCTTCCCAGTGTGACGGGCCATTCCTGGGGTTGCTGATGGCCAGATTGCAGGAAGCCAAGTCGTTAAATCTCCATCGCCGCATATTGGCCTGGCCTGGCTCTCTTAGTCACCGCATCACGCTTCCCAGTCCCTGATACTCTTTTCTCTAGTACCTGATGTATTAGCTTCATCGCACGCTCCAGAGCTACTCCATGGAAGTCTCCCCAGTACAGAGCTCCCCCTCCCTTAGCTCCAGGGCTCACACTCACCGTGGCAACGGACGGCTGGATCGGTGAACTTCATGGCCCCCGAAGTGGATACGAACCCAGGTCGGCAGGTGCAGTAGTAGTGCTGGAGAGCGTTGGTGCACGTTGCGTGATCAGGGCACAGCATTGGATCGTCGCACCTGTTCACTGGGAAATGAAGAAGGAACCAGGGCTGGACATTGAATTAAAACGCAGCCCGGTTTAGCTGCCAGCGGAGAAGGTGGCTTTGTGGCAAGCGGGCACACAGCGCAAGAGAGCAGAAGGGAATGAAAAAGAAGAAAGAGAATCATACACAGAAACGTGGGGAAAGGGGAGGAGGAAATGGGATGGAAAATTCTTTGCCGTTCAAAGCCCCCTCCAGCTGCAGGACACACCAGGGTTCGGATCTGGAGATTTTGTCCAGGTTTCTAGGCATCAACTTACGAGCACTGGAGAAATGCTGAGTCCCCTTGAAGCAGACGAGCCAGCAAAAGCCTGAAAGAGGAGAAACAACCAAGGATTGTTATTGCATTGTGGGGGCAGAGGCTGGCCGGGCTGCACCGCTCTCTGCTGGACGTGATGTTCCTCAGACAGGCCAAGAGTCTTCAGCCAGGAGCTCCTGATCCACACCCATGCCGCTCTCAGCTTCTGCATTCACAGGCTCAGATCTGGGTGGGCCGAGGTGCTAACTGGGTGGGGCGGAGCCCACCTCTGGCTATGCCCCAGACTGGACTGGGTGACCTGGGAGGTCCCTTCCAGTCCTGTGTCCTGAGGCAGCCTCACTGACTCGACCTTCCATTCATTAACCGGCTGCTCCAAGTAGCATCATAAGTCACCACGAGGCTCTGTGGGCTCGTGGGCTCTCGGGTGTCTGTCTACAGTCGTGGCACTGAGACGAACAGGGGTCTTGCAGTTAAGGCTCAGGGGCCCAGCTCAACAAAGGTGCTACTGTGATCCACAAACGCCTGCTTGGCTACGCTCGGCACCCAGGACTGATGACACTCCCAGCGGCCACGGGCTAAGCAGGTGCTCAGGTGAGACTGGTGATTTGCTTGTGCCCATTAACAAACAAACCCCCTACGCCTAGAAAGCCATGAGCACAACCCCTCCTGCTTGTGCCGGTCTTACCTTGTCCCCCTGCCCCACCCTTCCGCTCAGTTCCCTTTACACACCTCTTCTTAAGCTAAGGCCCCGATCCTCCAATGATCTTCACCCAAGCAGCCCCCCATAACTGTTAAAGGCAGGGGGATGCTGGGATTAATCAGGGCTTAAAGAGACTAAGCAATTTAGGGCAGGAAGTGTCTTTTGCTATTTAGCTACACACAGCACCTAGCTGTGACATACCAGGGCCATGACAATAACCTTAATAATGTGTCGATTAACAACAGCCACCCAGGGCTGGCTCCAGGCACCAGCACAGGAAGCAGGTGCTTGGGGCGGCCAGAGGAAAGGGGCGGCACGTCCGGGACTTCAGCGGCGGGTCCCTCAGTCCCTCTCGGAGGGAAGGACCGGCTGCCGAATTGCCGCCAAAGAAGGAAGCAGCGCGGTAGAGCAGCCGCCGAAGTGCCGCCGATCGCGGCTTTCTTTTTTTTCTTTTTTTTCTCTTCGCCGCTTGGGACGGCGAAAAACCTGGAGCCGGCCCTGCAGCCACCCAAGAGCAATCATTCATAATCGACGTGCAACAATTAATAACAAACCACTAATAATCAAGTCCACACACTACAACCACCAGTGAATCCTTCATTATTAGCCATCTGTGATTAATAATGAAAACACCCCAGGGATACCCAGCGTGGCCAGCCACTGGTGTATTAATAGATTTGGAGGCAACTGTGAACATCTAGTCTGACTTCCTGTGTGATACGTGCTATAGAACTTCCCTGAATTAATTCTTGTTTGAACAAGAGCAGATCTTTTAGAAAAACATCCAACCTTGATTTAAAGCTTTCTAGAGCTGGAGAATCCACCATGACCCTTGGGAGGTGGCTCTGTTGGTTAATTGCCCTCACTGTTAAAATGTGTACCTTATTGCCAGGATGAATTTGTCTAGCTTCAACTTCCAGCCACTGGATCTTGTTAGACCTTTGTCCGCTAGACTGAAAAGCCCATGCTCAAATATTTATTTCCCATGTAGGTACTTATAGACTGGGATCAGGTCACCCTTTAACCTTCTCTTTGTTAAGCTAAATAGATCGAGCTCCTGAGTCTTTCACTACAAGGCAAGTTTTCCAAACCTTTAATCATTCGCATGGCTCTTCTCTGAACCATCTCCAATTTTTTCGACACCCTTCTTGAATTGTGGACCCCAAAACTGGACAAAGAATTCCAGCAGGGGTCACACCAGGGCCAAATACAGAGTAAAATAATAACCTCTCTCTCCAACTTGAGATTCCCCTGTTCGTGCATCCCAGTACCACATTAGCCCTTTTAGTCACAGGGTCACACTGAGACCTCACGTTCAGCTGATTATCCACCATGACCCCCAAGTCTCGGTCTGAGTCCCTGCTTCTCAGGAGGGAGCCCCCCATGCTGTACGTATGGCCAACTTTCTGTTTGATTGCACCCAGCTTACCGAGGGATCCAGATTTCTCTGTATTCCTGACCTCTCCTCTTCCTTATTACCACTTCCCCAATCCGTGTGCTTTCTGCAGACTTTCTCAGTAACGATTCTACGTGTTTCTCGGGGCATTGATCAAATAAACATTTATATGAAAAGTCACAGATCTGGGCTGAACGCCCATCACTGAAAGACCCTACGACCCCTCAAAGATCCCAACACAAGGACAATTATTGTTGCTCCTTTTCAACCCGAGCGGCTGGTCAAAGTTCTGGGCCCTGGGCATGTTCCAACTGGGAGCAGAAACTGATGCTGGACTCTGGTATTTCCTTTGTTCCAATCTGGTTTAGTTACAAGTCCTGCTTCTCCAAATGCAGGAGGGACCAAAAACGGGGGATAGCTTCTTTTCTTACAAAAAAAAACAAAAAAACCCAGGAGTCCTTGTGGCACCTTAGAGACTAACAAATGTATTTCGGCATAAGCTTTCGTGGGCTAAAACCCACTTCATCAGATGTTTTAGCCCACGAAAGCTTATGCCCAAATAAATGTGTTAGTCTCTAAGGTGCCACAAGGACACCCCATTGTTTTTGCTGATACAGACTAACACAGCTACCCCTCTGAAACCTTCTTTTCTTACAGTCCCAAGCCTCTTTACCCAGCACCAAACTCAAAAGCTGTCTCTGGTCTTCTCCCAGGGCCATTCCTCAGTACCGGGTTTACCATGGCGCCAGGCCCACAATCAGAAGGGGCCCTATCCTGGCCAGCCCGATCCCCCAGCTGGCTGAGCCGGCCAGGAAAGCTGCCCCCGCCCCTGCTCCACCCCACCCCCACTCCAGCCCTTCCGCCGAGGATGGTAAGTGGAGGAGCGACCCGGCCCCAGTCCCCTCCACGCTGCTGGTGAGTGCTGGGGAGCAGGGGAGCACAGCCGAGTGGGCTGGGGTCAGGTCGCTCCACTTCCCGCCGCCCTGTTAGGGCGGGGTCAGTCCCACCCTGCAATCACCGGGAAGCAGGAAGTGGAGCAACCCGTCCCCAGCCTGCTCCGCTCCGCTCCACCAGCTCGGAGTCATGCTGGGGGGTGGTTTCCCCCCGTCCCCCCAAGCCTGGGGAGGAGATGGAGCAGTGGGGAAGAGAAGGGGACAGGGGAAGTGGGGGCAGGGGGGAAGGAAAGGGGTGGGATGGGGAGGAGATGGAGCAGTGGGGAAGAGAAGGGGATGGGGGAAGTGGGGGCAGGGGGGAGGAAGGGGGTGGGATGGGGAGGAGATGGAGCAGTGGGGAAGAGAAGGGAATGGGGGAAGTGGGGGCAGGGGGGAAGGAAAGGGGTGGGATGGGGAGGAGATGGAGCAGTGGGGAAGAGAAGGGAATGGGGTAAGTGGGGGCAGGGGGGAGGAAAGGGGTGGGATGGGGAGGAGATGGAGCAGTGGGGAAGAGAAGGGAACGGGGGAAGTGGGGGCAGGGGGGAAGGAAAGCGGTGGGATGGGGAGGAGATGGAGCAGTGGGGAAGAGAAGGGAACGGGGAAGTGGGGGCAGGGGGGAGGAGATGGAGCAGTGGGGAAGAGCAGGGAACGGGGGAAGTGGGGGCAGGAGGGAGGAAGGGGGTTGGATGGGATGGGGAGGAGATGGAGCAGTGGGGAAGAGAAGGGGACGGGGAAGTGGGGGCAGGAGGGAGGAAGGGGTGGGATGTGGAGGAGATGGAGCAGTGGGGAAGAGAAGGGAATGGGGGAAGTGGGGGCAGGGGGGAAGGAAGGGGGTGGGATGGGGAGGAGATGGAGCAGTGGAGAAGAGAAGGGAATGGGGGAAGTGGGGGCAGGGGGAAGGAAAGCGGTGGGATGGGGAGGAGATGGAGCAGTGGGGAAGAGAAGGGGATGGGGGAGGTGGGGGCAGGGGGGAGGAAGGGGGTTGGATGGGATGGGGAGGAGATGGAGTGGTGGGAAAGGGGCATGGGATGGGGAAGAGAAGGGGATAGGGGAAGCGGGGGCCCAGCATGTGGATCCCCTTGGCAGCAGCTGGGGCTCCCCTGTTAAGCAGGCCCATCAAACCCTCACCCTGACAAGCCCCACCTCCCCTGCATCTGTACCACCCCGATGAACCCCCCCAGACACTCTCCCCACTGAGCCCCAACCACCTACACCTGGACCCCCACCCAAATGAACCCCACCTCCCCTGCACCCAGACACCCCCACCCCACCCCGCTGAGCTCCTACCACTTTCACTTGGTCCCCCCTGCAGACTCCCATTGCCCCTGCACCTGGCACCTCCCTGTGCATCCAGATCCCCCACTGAGCTGCCTGCACCCAGACTGCCCCCCACTGAACCCTCTTACCCCCATCTGGATCCCCCCACACTAAATCCCTCTGCACTCGGCTCCTGCTGCCGGGCTGAGCCTCCCTGCCCACATCTGGTGAGCCTGGCACAAAAAGGGCAGGGCCCCAGGGTGGTTCTGTGGCAGGCCTGGCCCTTGTGCTGGGTCAGGGTCAGGTTCAGTCTCACTGCCAAGTCCCTGTCCCGGGGGGGCGTAGGAGGCTGCAGGGTGATGTCCCACCTCCATGCAGCCAGTGGCCTGTGCTCCCCACTGCCATGGTGGAGCCTCCACATTTATTTATTGTGAAGAAAAATTTGCAGAATTTTAAAATATGATGCACAACGTTTGATGCAGAATTCCCTCAGGAATATGGGGCGCTGTACAGCTGGGATGGTGGGACTGTGAAGCGGGTGCTGGACAGCAGGGGATCTGTGGGTGGGGGAGCTGGGCGGGGGTATGGTGTGCAGGGTGCTGAGCATTTGTGGTGGGAGGTCAGGGGGAGGGGTCTCTGGGCAGGGGCTGCTGGGCATAGCGGGTCCGGGGGCGCCGGGCGTAGGGATCTGCGGGGGAGGCGTCCGGGCGAGGGGGCGCCGGGCATAGGGATCTGCGGGGGAGGCGTCCGGGCGAGGGGGCGCCGGGCGTAGGGATCTGCGGGGGAGGCGTCCGGGCGAGGGGGCGCCGGGCGTAGGGATCTGCGGGGGAGGCGTCCGGGCGAGGGGGCGCCGGGCGTAGGGATCTGCGGGGGAGGCGTCCGGGCGAGGGGGCGCCGGGCGTAGGGATCTGCGGGGGAGGCGTCCGGGCGAGGGGGCGCCGGGCGTAGGGATCTGCGGGGGAGGCGTCCGGGCGAGGGGGCGCCGGGCGTAGGGATCTGCGGGGGAGGCGTCCGGGCGAGGGGGCGCCGGGCGTAGGGATCTGCGGGGGAGGCGTCCGGGCGAGGGGGCGCCGGGCGTAGGGATCTGCGGGGGAGGCGTCCGGGCGAGGGGGCGCCGGGCGTAGGGATCTGCGGGGGAGGTGTCCGGGCGAGGGGGCGCCGGGCGTAGGGATCTGCGGGGGAGGTGTCCGGGCGAGGGGGCGCCGGGCGTAGGGATCTGCGGGGGAGGTGTCCGGGCGAGGGGGCGCTGGGCCTAGGGATCTGCGGGGGAGGTGTCCGGGCGAGGGGGCGCTGGGCGTAGGGATCTGCGGGGGAGGCGCTGGCATAAGGGCAGGCCATTGGGCAGGGGGGCGGTGTGGAAGGGGCACACTGGCAGCGCAGGGCTGGACGGGCCAGTGTGCGTCTAGCAGTTGTGGGTTTGTAAACAGTGCCCTTGTGCTGGGCTGAGGGGGGCCAGTCCCACTGCGCTGCATCTCATTGCCCCCAACCAGCCCCTCACTCTGCGGACCGCCCCCCATCACATGCCCTATTTCCCCAATGGGGGCCCACAAATATGTCTGGCGCTGGGCCCACAAGAAGTTAATCCAGCCCTGTTCAAACCGTTCCTACATGCTCCTGTTTGGCTTTCTTCCTCTGTCTCTGAGTCTCCCCCAGTTTCTTGTCTGCCATTCCCCCCGCAGCTAGGTTAATTCTATGCCTAACAGTCACACACACACACCTGGTCAGAATAATACCCAGGTGTCACCTTCTGCCCACACAGTGCTAGTTTCTGGGCAGTTTCCATCCTGCCTTGTTGTAGGTGGGGCCCCCTACAATGTCTCTTACAATTATCTTCACACAGCAATTTCCATGAGGTTTCAACTCAACCGGTAACCAAGATTGATTGCACCCACGAGCCTCAGTCATGGATTGGGCCCCCGCAGTGCTAGGCGCTGTACAAACACAGAACAAAAAGACAATCCCTGCCCCAAAGAGCTTAAGTTAAGTTTGTTTGGTTTTTGCCAAGCCCCCATTGGAAGAAAATAACACAATTCCTTGCCAACTTACCTACAAGGTGGGTGATAAGCTGCTTCCTCATTATGCCACTGCCTTCTCTTACCAGGCAAGGAAACTGCCCCTACTTTATCCCGGTGTGATCTTTCTCAGAGGAAGTTTGCTGAGTGCCACAGTTTTTACTAGGGCCCTTCTTTTCAGAGGGCTTTAGCTCAGTGCTCCTGTTCTTGTGCTTCCTCTGCCCAGGACGGTCTCTGGACATCTATTACGTGTTTATTACCAGAATACCCAAATAACACCCCAGCAACGGACAGGAAACAACAGGGGAAGTTGCAATCTTATCTATTCAGGAACTGAAAGTGGGACATGGGGTGGGGAGGTTGGTCTTATCATAGAATCATAGAAGATTAGGGTTGGAAGAGACCTCAGGAGGTCATCTAGTCCAACCCCGTGCTCAAAGCAGGACCAACACCAACTAAATCATCCCAGCCAGGGCTTTGTCAAGCCAGGCCTTAAAAACCTCTATGGAAGGAGATTCCACCACCTCCCTAAGTAACCCATTCCAGTGCTTCACCACCCTCCTAGTGAAATAGTGTTTCCTAATATCCAACCTAGACCTCCCCCACTGCAACTTGAGACCATTGCTCCTTGTTCTGTCATCTGCCACCACTGGGAACAGCCGAGCTCCATCCTCTTTGGAACCCCCCTTCAGGTAGTTGAAGGCTGCTATCAAATCCCCCCTCACTGTCCTCTTCTGCAGACTAAATAAGCCCAGTCCCCTCTGTGACGTTGCACTCCATAGTGTTTTATGGAAATATGCTTATGAGCGTGAATATAATGTAACTGGAATATGCTTCATGCAAAAGGTCTCTTGTAAGGTATCATTACAAAGCTTATAATCTACTGAGTGTGGTCATCCTATGTGTATGTATGTGTCATTCTTGTATCTAAAACTAGAAATATAAAGTATAACTCTGAGGTCCTATTGTAATTATGTGGGCCTTTAATGGTGGCTTAGAATCTTGATGGCTCCCATTGACTAGGACAATTGGTTGTAAATGGGGTTATTTACCTGCACGCCTTCCTGTGTACCTGACATGGGTTATGAAGAATGAGGTCTCACAGGACATGCGACCCCAGGTCACATGATACTGGAATCCATCTTAAACCTGATGCTTTTCCATTTAGAAGGAGGGGTGGGGTCCCAGAGAGACAAAAGATTCCCGCCTTGTGCCAAAGATATATAAGGGGGTGGAACAGAACAAAGGAGGTTCCAGTCATGAGAACACCCCTGTTTTCCACCTGAGATGTCTGCTGGAACTAACAAGGGCTGTACCAGGGGAAAGGTTTGGGCCCAGACTAGGAAGGAGTCTAGTCTGTGAAAGAAGCTTATTGGAACATCTCTGAGGGTAAGATTTTACCAGCAATCAGTTTCTTAATGTCTTAGGCTTAGACTTGCGTGGTTTTGCTTTATTTTGCTTGGTGACTTACTTTGTTCTCTCTGTTATTACTTGAAATCCTACTTTTTATACTCAATGAAATCACTTTTGTTTATTGATAACAGGGCTGGCTCTAACTTTTTTGCCGCCCCAAGCAAAAAAAAAAGAGTGCTGCCCTCCATAGCGCCGCCATAACACATACCCTCAGCACCGCGACAACCCCCCCCGCAGAGTACCGCGCCGCTGAACCCCCCGCCGAACACCCCCAGCCCCCCACGGAGCGCTGCGCAGCTGAACACCCCACCCCCCGCGGAGCGCCGCCGAACACCCCCCCCCCCCGCGGAGCGCCACGCCGCCGAACACCCCCAGCCCCCCGCGGAGCTCCGCGCCGCCGAACCCCCCAGCCCCCCGCGGAGCACCGCCGAACACCCCCCCCCCGTGGAATGCTGTGCCACCGAACCCCCCCGCTGAATCCTCCAGCCCCCCGCGGAGCGCCGCCTAACCCTCCCCCCGCAGAGCGCCGCCGAACACCACCCCCCCCCACGGAGCGCCACCGAACGCTGTGCTGCCAACCCCCCCCCGCTGAGCGCCGCCGAACCCCCCCGCTGAATCCCCCAGCCCCCCGCGGAGCGCCGCCTAACCCCCCCCCGCAGAGTGCCGCCGAACACCCCCCCCCCCACGGAGCACCACCGAACGCTGTGCTGCCAAACCCCCCCGCTGAGCGCCGCCGAACCCCCCCACCGAGCGCCGCCGAACCCCCCCCGCCACACACCTCCCGCCGAGTGCCACGCCGCCAAACACCCCCACCTCCGAGCCGTGCTGCTGAACATACCCCCCGCCCCGCGGAGCGCCCTGCCGCGCCGCCACCCCCCTCTCCCGCGGAGTGCCGCTGCTGAATCCCACCCCCCAGCGCCCCCGCGCGCCCAGCCGCCGAAACCAAAAACCCTGAGCACCCCCCTGCCACCCCAAGATTGGCCACCCCTTACCAGGTGCCGCCCCAAGCACGTGCTTGGTCGGCTGGTGCCTGGAGCCTGCCCTGATTGATAAACCCAGAGTAAGTTATTAATACCTGGGGGAGCAAATAGCTTTGTATATCTCTCTATCAGTGTTACAGAGGGCGGACAATTTATGAGTTTATCCTGTATAACTTTTATACAGAGTAAAACGGATTTATTTGGGGTTTGGATCCCATTGGGAACTGGGTGTTTGGGTGCTGGAGGCAGGTAACCTGCTAAGCTGTTTTCAGTTAAGCCTGCAGCTTTGGGGGCGTGGACCAGACCTGGGTCTGTGTTGCAGCAGGCTAGTGTGTCTGGCTCAACAAGGCAGGGTTCTGGAGTCCCAAGCTGGCAGGGAAAACGGGCTCAGAGGTAACTTCAGCACGTCAGGTGAGAGTCCCACGGGGGTCTCTGTGACCGAACCCGTAACACCCTCAGCCTCTCCTCGTAAGTCATGTGCCCCAGCCCCCTGATCATTTTCGTTGCCCTCTTCTGGACTCTCTCCAATTGGTCCACATCCTTTCTGTAGTGGGGGGCCCAAAACTGGAAGCAATACTCCAGATGTGGCCTCACCAGTGCCGAATAGAGGGGAATAATCACTTCCCTCAATCTGCTGGCAATGCTCCTACTAATGCAGCCCAATATGCCGTTAGCCTTCTTGGCAACAAGGGCACACTGCTGACTCATATCCAGCTTCTCGTCCACTGTAATCCCCAGGTCCTTTTCTGCAGGACTGCTGCTTAGTCAGGCGGTCCCCAGCCTGTAGCGGTGCATGGGATTCTTCCATCCTAAATGCAGGACTCTGCACTTGTCCTTGTTGAACCTCATCAGATTTCTTTTGGCCCAATCCTCCTTGGATGGGCCTAGGAGACAGAACTCCTGGGTCTCTTCCTAGCTCAAGAGCTAATGGGTAGAACAGGAAGCTGGAATTTGGACATCTGGGTTCTCTTCCCAGGGCAGTGTTATCTAGTAGCTAGAGCATGTGAGTAGAAGTCAAGATTCCTGGCAAAGGACGTTCATGATTTCAAACTTTGTTTTCATTCCAGTTACGAATTAAACCCAAAACTTTCAAAATTCTCTGTGGAAAAAATTTCAGGGGGAAAAAATCATTTGGGGGCCGATGGAAATGTTTCATTTCGAAAAAGGTGTTTCATTTCCATTGCTGCTTCAACAACGTTATCTTGCGTTACAACACGCACCCACCGTAACACAAAATACAAATTTCAAAAAGCGAAGTCATTTTGAAAAGAAAACGTGAACCATTTGGCTCCGAAAATGTTAAAAATGTGACATGGTCGGAACTTTTTTCTTTTTATCCGAAGACAAAATTTCGGTGAATCCAAATGTTTCCGTTTCGAGGGAACTATAGTGTCTAGTGGAAAAAGGGTCAGTTGGAGTTTTTCCATATCATTCTTCTCTTGAGTTCTATCCTCAACTCAGGGAGGGAGGCTGGGAGTCAGGACTCCTGGGCTCTCTTCCCAGTTCTAGGAGGAGCGTATTACCTAGGGGTGAGAGCACAGGATTGGGACTCAGGGAACGAACCCAGAAGCCCTGCTCTGGGAATATACTCAAGTAATCTGAGCACGTCTCTAGGGGCGTGTTCCTAATTTTGAGAGCATGGTCTAGAGGTCTGAGTACTAGACTGGGAATCCAGTGTTTTGCTTGCTAGTCCCATCTCAGCCATTGACTTGCGGTGTGATATGGTCAAGTCACCTCTGCTCTGTGCCTCAGTTTCCCCAGCTGTGAAATGGGGCAATGATACTTAAGAAAAGTGTTTTGATATCTTTGGCTAAGACGCACCAATGTAACTGCCACGTAGTGTTACTGGGGGTATTTTCTTGCCTGAGTAAAGAGAAGGTTTTGTGGATGTAGCCAGCGCTAAGGGAAACAGGGGATAATAATGTACAAGGGAGGGCATACTGCTGGGAGATCCTGGTGTCGTAAAGCTACGTGCTCAGGGGGTGGATTCCTGCCCTGGGAAAGGGAGGCTGAGTGGAGTTGGAGCCCAGAAGTCTGTGGTCATATTTCATCCAGGATGTTTTTCATCATCGGGGCTTATTTCTGAGGCCGCTTTCTCAACAGCAGAGCCCATAGACCGGTAGATGCTGTGCCCAGCTGCTTACGACGCGGCTAGTCTATGTGGGGATTTCCCCACATAGATGACGCCTGAGATGCGAGCTCTGCGTGCCCGGGAGGGGTGGACAGAGTGCTGAGTAGGGAGAGCTCAAGGAGATCTTTGTGGGGCTGCCAGAGGGCAGGTGACAGGATGATGGGGGCAGTCCATGGAGACATACATGCAGCTAGGTAGATGGCTCTTGCCACTGGCTCAGCCGTCCGGCCTGCAGAGGGGTTCAGATCTGGAAGCCGGGTCGGGCCCTCCATGCTTCCCTGGGCCACACGGTTGTCCCAGTTTTCCTCTGCTGTTCCGCCGGGAGCCCTGAGATTCGCAGGAGCGTGGAGGGCGGAACCAATTCTGAGACCGCCCCGTCTGCGAAGCCGGGAGGGGACCGGGATGACGTGACTGCTGGAGCAACAAGCCAGCCCGTGCCCTGTGCGACTGGGGAAAACTGACAAAACGTGGGGAGTTTCACTAGGGAAAAGTGCTGAGTCAGGCACGGGCAGAGCGTTTCCCCAGAGCCGCTCTCAGAGGAGGGGAACAGAAGGGGCTTGCCCAAGGGGCAGGATGGGTGGTGGCTCAACCGCAGCCTCGAGCCAGAGGACACTTGGGTTCTATTCCTGGCACTACTGCGTGACCTTCGGCATGTCCGTGCCTCAGTTTCCCCATCTGTAAAATGGGGGCTGAGGCTGACTTCCTTTGAAATAAAAAGTGCCATGTGCATGTTAGGAGTTATCAACGCTGGTTAATATTAATTCCTGCTGCAGCCGTGCCAGCATTCCCTTGGAGCTGCCCTGTGCCTGGCATGGAGATGCCAGCGTCAGAGATGGGCTGCCTGGGAGCAGGACGCCCTGGGCGAGGCAAGGAGGCGAACGACCTTTCTGGCCTGGTGGGGCTTGTTTAAGCATTTTGTTTTTCAGGCCAAGGAGACATCTGCTCAGGATGTTACACCTGGGGAACAGGGCTCTGGGGTGGGAGCGGGGCTGCGGGGGGAAGGGGGGCTGGCAGTATACAGGAATAGGGCAGTATCCCTTTAAATAACGTGAGCCCTCGCTTAGTGCTCCCCGTGTTCTGGTTTAGATGCCGCCAGAGCAGCAGGGGGTGCGTAGCCGGGCTTCACGCGGTGGTGAACGTGCACCAAGCTGGATCCAGCTGGATCATGTCATTTTTGTTGTGTAAAGCCCCAAAGGCACAATGGGGGGGATTGAGGGGGGATGGGAAAGGGCGCCTGGCCAACTCCTGCAGGGATAAATGGCAGCCCAGCCTCTCTGATTAACAGGCAGGGTGGTCCAATGGATACAGCATCGCACTCCGCAGACCTGGGATCTCTTTCAGGCTTGGCCAGTGACGCTGGCTGAATCCCCACCCCGCACTGTACCTTATCTTCCCCCTCTCATTCTGGGCTAGTCCGGTTAGTCTGGGAGCTCGTCAGGGTCGGGACCGGGTCTCAGTAGGTGTTTGTGCAGCACAATAATTAACACTTAGAGCACATGGCAAAGGAGACGAGTATCACTCACCCCATTTTACAGTTGGGGAAACTGAGGCTCGGGGAGCTGGCGGGACTGGCCCAGGGTCACCAAGCAACAGAGAAATAGAACCCGGGTTTCTTTGGTAGAAGTCCTGTGCCGCCTGCCTGCCCACACGCGCACACACACACACACGCGCACACACACACACACGCGCACACACACACACACGCGCACACACACACACACGTACACACACACACACACACCGCGAGGCCACAGAGTTCTGCTTGAAACCAAGCGCTTCCGTTTTCCTTGGGTTTCCTGGAATATTGCACAAACTCAAGACCCGGGGGAAATGCTGAGCCAGGGTTGAACTTACCAGCAGCTCAGCGAAATGCTGTCCTGTATTCTGGCTCTGTTCCCAACACTCTCCCACCCCCCTTTTATCTCTTCCCAACCCCCCGGCCACTGGGCCTAGGCCGCATTTCCCTGCGTTGTGTGTTTGTGGGGCCTAGCGGGCAACGCACTGACCTGCCACGCCCACAACTTGGCTTCTGTGCCTGTCTCTGCTGCTGGGTGATGTGGGGCAAGCTGCTTCCCTGCTCTGTGCCTCAGTTTCCTGAGAGACCCACATTATCCTCACCACCACCACATCACTTGGCGGTACCAGCGCCATCTAGGGGTAGCTACTTTGGGTGCTAGCGCAGAACCGGGCCTGGCGTGGCTGGGAACTGATGCTACAGGGTGTCCATATGCCCAGGATCTACCCTGGAACCTCATCCCTATGGACAATGCACCGCAGAGCTAGTGGAGCAGAAGGGAGGAAACCCTGCGTGGCCTGGGGATTAGGCAGCACAGTGCAATGAAATGGATGAGTGAAGCGAGCCGCGGACAAACGGGAGGGGAACGTACAACAGCAAATGTTTTGGTGCCTCCTTTTCACCTTCATTAAGTTCCGTTCCCAGCTCTGGGGGGGGAATGGGGGCTCGTGAGTTAGAGGAGAATGGGATTCAGGACTCCTGGGTTCTCTTCCCTCTTCTGGGAGGGGAGTGGGGTCTAGATGTTGCAGGGGTTCTCAAACTGGGGGTCACAAGGTCATTGGGGGGGGTCGCAGGCTGCAAGCCCCCATGCACGCCGGGGCTCTGGCTGTCCGCCTTGTGCAGGGCTGACAGCCCGAGCCCTTCAAAGCTGGGTGGCCGGAGAGCAGCGGCTGCTGGCCAGGCGCCCAGCTCTGAAGGCAGCGCTGCCTCCAGCAACAGCCCAGAAGTAAGGGTGGCATGGTATGGTGGGGGGTCATCATTTTGGGGGGGGGGGGCATCACAGCCTGAAATATTTTCGGGGGGGGGGGGGCAGCCAACAAAGGTTGAGAACCCTTACGTTAAAGCATGGTGGGAGAATGGGAGTCAGGACTCCTGGGTTCTCTTCCCAGCTCAGGGAGGGGAGTCAGGCCTAGTGGTTAGAGCAGATGGGGCTCTGAAAGTCAAGACTCCCAGGTTCTAATGCTGGTTTAATGTAGCGCTTTAGAGCGAAGGGCTGAAAGTCAGGACTGCTGGAGCTAACCCCAGTGCTGGGAGGAAGTGTGGTCTGGTGGTTAGAAGAGGGGCGTGGCTGTCAGGACTCCTGGGCTCTGTTCCTGGCTCATAAATTGACTTGCCAGCAAGTCGCTCCCCCTCATGCCTTGGCTCACCCTGCTGACCAATTTAGTAAAGGGTAAATGGCAATCACATGAGCCTGGTGCCATCTGGGTTCTGCCTATGCTGGAGAGAATATAAAGGTGGCAGTCGGCAAGGGATCCTCCCTCTCCAGGGGACAGCCTCCTACCCATTCACGTGGTAGCAGCCCTCTGGGCTCCATACACCTGTGCCTGATGGGGCAGTTGGATCATGGACTGGAGAGAAAAGGGCTCTTGGGTGCAGGGTGACAGCCGATACATCCCCAGCCTGTCCACCCATCCAGTTTATTCAACACAAAACTTCCTTTACATGCGTGAGAGAAGGGAAAGAGAAGAGGGATCCGAAAGTTCATAAATTAATAGTCCCGGGGTGCTACTCCCCGCCGCACTTCCTCCAACACATTTCTTCCTGCTACAGAGACCCCTTCCGGGCCTGGCGCCGCGTGAGCTCACGGTGTGAGTGCCGCGCAGCGTCGGGAATCCTGTGGGTCATGATCTCAGGGGGGGGGAAAATTACACAGGGCTCCAGACCTCAGCAATATTCCGAATAATCTTCCTCTACGTAATTCGCTGGGAACCAGCCAACCTAGGAGGGGAAAACCCAGTGAGACGTGGAATTGTTATCACAGAACAGCCATTGGAACATGGCCCATGTGCCGTATACACATTGCTGCCCTCTTCTGGATGGGATGGGTGCTGCTCACCTGTGTGTCATAAGCCCTGTACTGCTAGGAGCTAACAGGGATTCTCCTGTAACTTGGCTTGTTTTTGCAGCAGGAAGATCTGTGTGCTATCCCCAATGCTGTGGTGAGATCTGCTGGCCATGCCATGTGGCACAGGGGCCACTATCATGAGGCATGAGTAGCAGGGATTGAGCTTTGGACCTCTGGATCTAAAGGCACCAGTCTCTACTGCTTGACCTAAAAGCCCCAGCTCCATTAGCTGGCTCATCAACCGCTACTGCCCAGCCACCACTAGGGGGAGACAAAGTACCACTGAAGTTGGCCAGTTGGCCACAGCTTTCTTGGCATCCTATACCTACACTAGGTGTTCATTGTTACCAGATGCATCAGAACGTGTGGGCGCATGGGCGCATGCATGTGGAGCGATCATGCGTGTGCACGCGTGTGGGGGGATCATGCATGTGCATGTGCATGCATATGGAGATCGTATATGCGTGTGCACACGTGCGTGCACATGCGAGAGGAATGCGTGTGTAGGCGTGCAGAGATTGTGTGTGCGTGAGCACGTCTTTGGGTGCGGATTGCGTGTGTACATGTGTGGATTGTGAGTGGGGGTGAGACAGAATTGCTGCCCCCTGCTGAGTAGGAGACGATTACACCTGCTCACAAGTGTGTTTGGGGCGGGGGTGCTTGCACAGAACTGGATGGAATATGACAGCGCTGCTCATATGCATGGGTCTATAGAGAGTGATGTATAGAAGAACGCTACTCCCTGCTGGATGGGATATGTCAGAGCGGGTCATATGCGTGTATGTGTGTGTAACACTGCCCCCTTGTGGACGGGCTATGTCAGGCCTGTTCTGATGTAAAAGGGGCTGTAATCCCAACCCCCCACTCGGCGGTGCACTCACCCGCCGTAGATCTCCCCTTTCCACCAGGCCCTGCTGCCCCTTTCTTGCTCAGGATCTTTATGATGTCGCCCTCCTTGAGCGTCAGCTCCGTCCGGTCCCGCGCGCAGAAATCGTAGCGAGCCTTCGCCGACCCAAAGTACTTCAGTCCTCCTGCTGCAAGGGGACAGACCCACGCTAGAGACAGCTGTGCCAGGACCGGACACCCTCAAATAAAGATCCACCCCTTTGGTGGCATCTTGGAAAGCGAGCGGCACCCCGGAAGCGCTCGTCACCCACCACATGGCTGGAGGCACTGACCGCATGTGAAAGATTGGCTCTCTCCCCTCCTGGGGCTCCGAGGGCTTGGGCCGCAAGAGGGTTAATTTCAAGAGACCACCAGGGTGGAGTCTAATGCACCAGGATAGAGGGTACCACTGCTGGGGGCCATGGACGCATGGCTCCCCCACACTGTAACATCTCCCATCAGCACTAGGAGACGCAGCCCAGAATATCCCCCCTCTTCGGTTGCAACGGAGCCTTTGCCAGGTCCAGCAGGGAGCACGGACCACCCTCACCCTGGCTACTGCCCTCACCAGCTGGGGGCTGTCCCAGCCCCTTTACGGGCATTTCGACAAGCGCCCACACATCAGCAACCGACCAGGATGAGCGATTCGAGTTGGGGCTGGGAAATGGCGGGTTTTGCCTCACGACATTTTATCCTGGTTTTGTCGAAATTTTTCCATTTTTGTTGAAAACCCCAATTTTGGGGTGCCCCCCCCCACTAAACCCTGGAAATTTGACAAAAACTAGAATGGGGGGGCAAAAATTTGGGTTGAAAAGCCACCGTCCCTCAAGAAAAATGTTTTGGGGGAAATTTCCATCCCGGTCATGAACCCCGGGGGCTGAGATCCTGCAGCGCTGGGGGGGCTCTCGAGGTCTCCCCACCCTGGCTTCAGCACTGGCCCCCGAGCACCCTACCGGGAGGTCTGGAGATGGCCCTCCGCTCGGGCTCCTTGAACGGGAACTGCAGCGTGGTGTCGAGGGTTTTGAAGCAGTCTTTCAGGGAGTTGTGCTGGTAAAACTCCACCAGCTCCTAGGGAGGAAGCACAGAGAGGGGGCGATTCCTTCTCTCCTGGAGCAGGAGCAGAGACAGTAACAGCTGGACCCCACTCCCCCGGCCCCTCCAGCCAGAAATAGAACCCAGGAGTCCTGACTCCCAGCCGCCTCCTCCTCTAACCCACTAGCCCCCTCTCCCCTCCCATAGCTGGGAACAGAACCCAAAAGTCCTGACTCCCAGCCCCTCCTGCTCTATTCAGTACACCATACTGCCTTCCTGAGGGCTAAGCAGCTGGCGTTGCACTAAGCATTCCCCCAGTGGCCGGCGCCTTCCAGTGAAGACGGAGTTGAAGCGTCGGATGCGAAATCCGCTCAGTCCTTACTATGAGTCCTTTGAACGCCTTCTTCTCCGTGATGCGGTACAGCCCCTCCGACGTCAGGATCTTGATGTGTTTGATTTCTACGTTAAACCTGGGGGCAGAGACACCACCTCTGAGGGGGCCGCTGGTTTCCTAACGATCTCAACAGCTGTAATTTTCCAGTGTATTACATTTCTAGCTGTCTGCTCTCTGGGAAGGGCAGAGCTTTGTGCACAGAGGGTAGATGCAGCTTGTTACAGAAGAGAGGCACACACTGTACTCTCTCTCATGGGGTCTTTCAGAAAGCACTAAGATGGGGATCTGGCCCCACCGACTCCAATGGAGCGACACCGATTTATGCCGGCTCGCGCTCTGGCCCTAGGAATACAGGATTCTCCATAATGGCACAGCTCTGGCCTTGTATCCCACCTCAAATGGCAAGCACATCCAGATGGAAGATCATCGTATGCACTGTAGCAGGAGGTACTTTTCCCTGCTCCCCTAGCTGGTGCTGTTGGAGATGCTCTTTTTTAAATATCTAACCCTATCTTCTTAACTTATGAAGCAAATGACCTTCATAAAATCATGAGGTAGGGAGTCCCACAGGTTAACTACCTGTTGCATATAAAAATATTTACTTTTACCAGGTGGGCATTTAATTTTGTTAAGTGCCCTCTGGTGTTTGCATTATAGGGAAGGGCCCAAAAGAGTTCTCCCTGAGAGGCAGGCTATTCACGCACACAAAGATGTTGCTCTTTAGAAGCTGTTATTAAGGTTAGGATTACTTGATGCTGATGGCAAACTCTGCCGCGTCCTTGACCCTCTGCCGCACCAGGAACGTGCCGTCTGAACGGTTCGTGAGGATTTGCTCCGCCTCTGCTCTCTCCATAGGTCCCGCGTACCTGCAAGTAGGGACATTCACACAGGAGTTATTACTTGAAGTCTATGATTCAGCCACTAGATGTCGCTGTGGGCTGTATGCCATACCAGCTAGGGTGTGGTCTCCTGGTAAACAATGGAGACAAAGCTGGAACTCAAGCTGGTTTAAGACAGTCTGTGATTTCATAGAGCATAGATTCACAAGGCTGGACTCCAGATTAAACAGCAGTAAATTATGTAGATGCAGAAATGTTTCAATTCTATCATTTTACTTACCAAAGATAAACAGAAAAATCTGGGGGAGGATTCTGGGGGGGGAAAGAAAGAAGTTTTATTTTCTTGCAGTAAATAAAACAGAGAAGAAAGAGTTAAGTCTGGCCCAGGAGATCTGATGTCAGTGCTCTGTTATTCTGGAGTTTCATTTTGCTCCCAGTGTCACATCACAAATAATTCAATTTTTTTTTAATGATTTATATAACGGTACAAAGAATGGGGCCCCATTGTGCCAGGTGCTACACAGACCAGGGCTCCATTGTCCCAGGCACTGCATAGACCTCCCCCAAGATCAGGACCCCAGGGCCCCAGGTGCTGCCCAGACCACATAGTGAAAGACAGTTCCTGCCCCAGTCAGCATGTACACAAAGAAAGAATTATTATACCCAATTTAAAAATGAGGAGCTGAGGTACAAGGAGATTAAGTGACTTGCCCAAGTCCCAAACAGGCAGTCTGTGGCAGAGCCAAGAATTTCACTCAAATCTTCTGAGCCCCACTCCAGCACCTTACTCACAAAACCCACCCTTTCTTCTGCTGCTAAGCATTCTGGATTGTAGACTGACATCTGCCCTTTGTCCCCAAAGCAGATACAACCCACCAAAACTTGTCTAAGGAATTTAGAGACCCTACAAAAACATCCAGCGTTTAACAGCTAATTGAGCAAATGTGAAAGGAGGTGCTACTCACACACACATACGGTTTGACTTTTTGGCATGGGAACCAGCCGATCTCATTCGTGGATGTGTTTCTGCCCTGCAAAGCGGAAGCCAATGCACGTCAGATCTATCGTAAAGAGCTATCAGGGAAGAGGCCGAGGTGGCTGCTCTTGGCCTGGTTTGCAGAGGGATTATTGTAGGCTGGATGTTTAAGCCGAGAGCAGACATATTTCAATTCGGCTATCCCGACGTGGTGTTTCTTGGGAATTGTAGTTTAGTTTTCTCGTGCCCCCATTCGCTATGGGCCAGGCTCCCCAGCCAAACTACTTCTCCCAGGATGTACCATGGTCAGGGCCTCCCATGATGCAACCGTCTCCCCTCACCATGAGAGCAGACTGTGGTGCATCATGGGAGATGTAGGCTGACCAGGAAGCCTGGCCTTTGGAAGAGAAATGGGAACATGATGCAACCAAACTACAACTCCCACAAGGCACCGGGGCTACAGTCCCCAACCATAATATTTCATTTTATTGCCCAAAAGTTGAACATTTTGCACAGGAAAAAGCCCCCTTTTTCCAACCAGCTCTAGTCTGAAGGCCTGGGCCAACCCCCACTGAAGTCATTGGGCATCTTTTCCACTGGCTTCAGGGGGGTTTGGATCAAACCCTGCCTAACACTCAGCATCTCTGATCAGAGCCAGCACCGAGATCAGAGCCCCCTTTGTGCCGGATGCTGCCCAGCCTCACGAACAACAATAGGCTAAAGCACTAATTGATTTATGCTGCTCTCCTCTTTGACAGCTGATTTTAAATACACCCTTCCCCACCATCATTTCTTACCATGAGCTCTGTAATGATCCCAGCTGTGGTCATCAGCAGGGCTTGACAGCTGGAATGTCAGCACTGACAAACAGACCCCTCCCACTTGAGCTAAAGTGAGCTCCATTAGCCAACTGCACTAACTTGCGGCATCTTGAAAACTGTATTGCAACTGTACGCTATCCCTTTAAATGCTCGGAGGGCGGTGGTGGCGGGGGTGTTCCTGGTCCTGCTTATGGGCAGGGAGCTCTGTAGGAAGCTCTGAGATGTGGGCCTAGCAGTAGTTAGACTGCAGCCAGCCAGCCTAGAGTAAGGTGGGGTGAGTTATTTCTCAGGGAGAAGCCTGTTTTGTCTCTCTCTGTTTTGGGGTTCTTGTGTGTTATCATTCTGGATCCAAAGAAATAAAGTTGTGTTACACTGCAACCTTCCAGCAAGAGTATTCAGGGTTTATCTAGTATCTTGGTTTGCATGCCATGAACATAACCGTAGTCAGACTGTTACCCTCTGGATGGACCAGCCATCAAAATGGGATGTCTTCATGGGGCGGAGCCCTGTGGTTTTGGAACCAGAAGTCCCAGCTTCAAGTCCCCGCTGACCAAATTTACGTGCAATTCCTCTAGTCCAGCAGTTCCCAAACTATGGGTCGCGACCCCAAGTGGGGTCGCACCACCAGCGGATTGGGTTGCGAGTCCAAGTGAGTAGCCAAACCAAATCTAAACGTGTCTGGAACCTGCTCCACAAAATGGCGTCCTCTGTGCAGCATGACCTTGTGCATATGAGGTCATGCCACATGGAAGATGCTGTATTTGGTTCACCTTCCAGCAGCGGGTCCGGTGATGTAGTTATGGGGGTGGTAGGAATCAGTGGGATTGAACGTTCAGGAACCGCTGTTCTAGTCAGTGTGTCTCCATCAGGGCACACGGAGTGGTGGGTAGATGGCAGCGGAGATACCTACCTCCCACCAGAGCTGCTCCACCTCGGCTTTGGTCAGCTCCACAATGTCCCCCATGCTGAGTCGCAGCGATGGGCCAAATGCCACGGGTGGCGGGGGCAGCCCGTAATACTCCTGGCAAACCTCCATTTTGGGCAGCCCTAAGGAAACAAGGGCATTGTCCAAGAACCGGTCACAGGGCAACCCGATGTATCTCCCTGCAGCAAACACCTGCCACCCGGCAGCATCTGCGCCCAGTGCTCCTCCCACCTGCTACGTGGACACAGGTGGATGGTCACATCTTCCAGGTGTGAGGGGGACAGAAAATCCTCCCCGTGGTCTACAGGGGGGATAGAGAGACAGCCCTGAGGCAGGCCCCATTTGCCCCTTCAGGACGGGGATTCTGCATGCAGGATGGTGTATGTTAAGGCCTTATTGTCTCCTGAACCCTCATTGACCCAGAGCTCCCCCGAGCCAGTGGGGCTTTCCTGCAGGTGCCCTGAATTTAAACTGGAGCTCAGCATCCCAGCACAGATCAGGGATCCATCTAGTCCGGTGTCCAGCCTGTGGGAATGGTAGCTCAGTTACCACATGTCCTCCTCTATGGGGCAGGCTCCCCAGCTGGACTGCATCAGCCATGATGTGCAACACTTCAGAGGGATGGGATTATAGCATTCCAGTCACTCGTAGTACAGCAGACCTAGCAGAACTTAAAGAGGGATCCTTTATTGAGGCGTTAGACCCAGAGCAGAACCTCGGCTCTCTCCAGGCTGCAGTTCCTGGTGTCACCAATAGGGGTCTCCATCACACCTGGCCTAATCAGGACTGCTGATTACAAGAAAGGAAATTCCTTCCTGACCCTCCTGCCTGCCCTGAAGCATGAGAGTGGGTGCCTGCCACAGGACTTACCAAGTTCGTTCTTCTTTCTCTCCTGCGTGTGTCGGTTGGATTTATTCTGCAGAGGGAAGACAAGGAGGCTGGCTCAGATAAGGAGGCTGTGTGGGATCTGTCTGCAGTTCAGCAGGCACAGACCCTGCTATAAATCAGCGGGGGGTGCAGTATTATGAGCAGAACTGGAGTAAGAGGGTGGGGCTTGAGGAGGGACTTAGGTCAGTGTGGTACTAGGGGAGGGCTCAGCAAGGCAAATATAACCACCCCCCATGTGGTAATTAATCCCCTTCTAATGGCAGCTGAGCCACAGACAGAGGCTGATGCACCTGCTGCTAAGTCAGGTTTTTAGACCCAGGTTTGATCCCCATTCCTGGCGACTGCCCTAGCAGCATAACATAAACTGGGACCAAGCTCCTTTGCACCCAACCTCTAGACCCTCAGCATGTGAAGATCTCCCTTGTCCTGCATCACTTATTGCTAATTAACCATGGGGCAGGGGTCTGTGATCTCCTGATGCTGCCATTTAGGCTGTGACTAGAGCTGATCCCCAAAATTTTCCATTTGGGTTTTTTCTGAGAAACACCATTTTTCATGAAAAGTGTCAGCTTCCTGCAGAAAAATGTCTATTTTTCTTCAAACCCCCACCCCCCAGCCTGAAAATTTCAATATACTGCCCCGGTGCCTCATGGGAGTTGTAGTTCAGTGGCCTCGTGCCCCCATTTTCTTCTATGGGCCTGGCTCCCTGGCTGGATTACATCTCCCATGTGCTCTTTCCCATCAGCCACAAGGCCTGGCTCTTCACTCACACTGAAGCATTGCTGGTGTAAAATAAGGCGCTGGTGAGCGAGAAATTAGGTGCAGTGTCTGTCTGATAAACAGTATAAGGAGAGAGAGCCAGGCAGCAAATGAGCTGAGGTGAAGGGAACCTGGATTAAAAGGCAGTATTGCCCAATGGCTAGAGCCCTGGACTGGGAATCAAGAGACCTGCCTTCTATTTCCAACTCCGACTTGTGTGATCCTGGCCAAATCCCCTCCCCTCTCCATGCCTCAGTTTCCAAACCCTCCTACGTTATTATTATTCTTATTTATTAGGTGTATTACGGTACGTGTAGGAAACCCCCCCCCCCCCCCCCCGCCTCCTCCCCAAGCCCAGGACTCCGTTGTGCTAGGCCCTGTACAGACACAGAACAAAAAGACAGACCCAGTCTCTTACTATGTGTTTTTGTCCCCACGGAGCCCAGCACAATAAAAGTCTCAGTCTCGGCTGGGGCCTCTAGCTCCTACCACAATACAACTAATAATCCACCCCTCAGATGAGAGCGTTTTCTCCCTAAGAGATTTAAGGTTGTTCGGGGTTGGTTGGTTTGTTTACCTTTTTCAGCGTAGACCCATAATCTGGATTAAACAGAAAAGAGGGAAAATGATTACTCGATAGTTCTGAAATCTCACCCTAAGAGTTCTCAGACTAAATTAAAGCAGAATTGTATTTCTGTTTGTGGGTGACCAGTATGTGCCAGGGAGGCTGGGTTAGAAAACCCACCTCCTGTCCCACATGGTGCCCCTTTGTCACCCCACTGGTACCTCAGCGGCATGTGGCTGGGGCACAGATGGTGATACAGAGCAGCAGCAGCAGTGAAGGGGTTAACTAGTGCCTGTAAGCCAACCCTTTCCTTCCTCTCCTCTTGTATTCAGCCACTTGCAACTGCACCCTCCTCAGATGTATCCCAGAATCCTTTGTGCTGCCATGCCCCAGCTGCGTCCCAGAATCCCTTGCACCACTTTGTCCATGCTGCATCCCACAAGCCCTTGCTTGGCCCAGATCCATCCCAGAATCCCTTGCACCTCATGGCTTAAATGCATCCCAGAATCCCTTGCACCACTTTGTGCATCCCTTACATGACTTTGTCCAGCTGCATGCCAGAATCCCTTGCACCTCATGGCCTAGATGCATCTCAGAATTCCTTGCACCACTTTGTCCCAACTACATACCACAATCTCTTGCAACACTTGAAACACTTGACAGTATTTGGTCCTGCCATGCGGGCAGGGGACTGGACTCGATGACCTCTCGAGGTCCCTTCCAGTCCTAGAATCTATGAATCTATGAAAACCAGATGCATCCCAGAATGCATTGCACTTCATGGCCTAGATGCATCCCACAATCCCTTGCCCCCAACTCTTCAGATGAGGCCCCCTGGGAATCAGCTGATTAGTTTCCGGGTTGCTCTAAGGAGGGCTGGCCGCAGGCAGGCTCAGGTAGAGGGAACAGAGTTGTACAGCCCGCCAACGCTGCTGACCTGGGCTGGACGCAGACACGTACCTGAGCTCGACTTCCCGCAGGGGGATACCCGGCCCAGACACTCCTTGTGAGCTGGGGCTTTGCATCGGCTGCAGCGATAGCCCTGGTAGAACGTGCCCCTGTTTGCACGGCCAAAAGAGAGAACATGTGTGTGTTAGAGTCGCCGTGATAAATCGGGGCTTGAAGTCATCCCCCCCACCCTTCCACCCTGCCCTATTAACCCTTACCTCCCCATGCCCCATTCCCAGCTCAGCCCTACCCCACAAATTAACCCCGAATACGGGATCCGCCAAACTCAGGAGACGCCTTAGCCGAGAGCAGTAGTGCAGACCAGCGGCTGGCGTGGGGGATGCACATGTCCCAGGCGGGTTGCACTAGGATCCGCAGCTCCTACCTGAGCAGCATCTGGCAGGATTTGCAGGACGCATTCTCCTCGAAGGAGTGCATGTGGAAGTCGTGGCCATTGGACGTGGCGTTTTCGGGGTAGATATTGGAGCTACGGGGATCAGGGGAGAGAGACAGACCAAGTTACGCATATTATTATTATTGTTATTTATTAGGTGTATTACGGTAGCATCTAGGCGCCCCAGTCACTGGCCAGCTCCCCTTTGTGCTAGGCACTGAATATTACGGTAGTACCCAGGAGCACTGTGTCCCCTAGATATGATGGAGCCAGCGCGTTAAAAATAGCAGTGTCGCCAAGGTGGTGTGAGGAGCGGGAGGAGCTGGCCGCCCTGAGGACGTGCCTACGGGCTTGGACGGGATCGTACTCCGGGCAGCTAGTCCCCCCTGCCATTCGCACCCCCACGGCTACACTCCCATTTTTAGTGCATGGCTTGAACAGACCTAGAACAGGTACGTCTGCTCGGGCTGGACATTACAGCCGCAGCTCAGAGCGTAGATTTATCCTATGTGTCTGTGCAGCGCCTGGCACAGTGGGGCCCTGATCTCAGCTGGGGCAGGGACTGTCTCTCACTGTGTGTCTGTGCAGCGCCTGGCACAACGGGGCCCTGATCTCAACTGGGGCAGGGACTGTCTCTCACTGTGTGTCTGTGCAGCGCCTGGCACAGCGGGGCCCTGATCTCAACTGGGGCAGGGCCTGTCTCTCACTGTGTGTCTGTGCAGCGCCTGGCACAGCAGGGCCCTGATCTCAACTGGGGCAGGGACTGTCTCTCACTGTGTGTCTGTGCAGCGCCTGGCACAGCGGGGCCCTGATCTTAGCTGGGGCAGGGACTGTCTCTCACTGTGTGTCTGTGCAGCGCCTGGCACAACGGGGCCCTGATCTCAACTGGGGCAGGGACTGTCTCTCACTGTGTGTCTGTGCAGCGCCTGGCACAGCGGGGCCCTGATCTTAGCTGGGGCAGGGACTGTCTCTCACTGTGTGTCTGTGCAGCGCCTGGCACAACGGGGCCCTGATCTCAACTGGGGCAGGGACTGTCTCTCACTGTGTGTCTGTGCAGCATCTGGCACTTTACCACTAATAATCTAGCAAGCAACAACCAAACGAGTGGGGGACGGGGGGCAGGACGTGGCAGAGAAGTTTCAGAGAAGGGCTGGGACAGATTTTTGACAACGAATCTGTGGAGAATCAGTGGGCAGGGATGGGAGTGAGGGTGTGTGTGTGGGGGGGAACGTACATGGACATTTCAAACTGCTCCATCCACTTCTTCTTCAGCTCTCGCGTCTTGAAGAAGAGCTCGTAGCCCTGGGTCCCATAACTACAGATCAGGTGGAACATGTGAGTCCACTGGAAAAGACAAGCACATGGATGTTTAACAGTCCCCCTGGAACTCATGGGGGGCGGGTCCCACCTTCCTAGTAATTGCATATCAGACAAGGGGACTCAAAGAGAGACGTGAAACCACATTCCCTCTCCCCCCCCCCCCCCCAGCAGCAGAAAGGGGCAGTATGGACTAGAAATTAGAGCAAGGGAGTGGGGAGCCAGGATGCCTGGGGTCTATTCCCAGCCTTGGGAGGGGAGCGAAGTCTAGTGATTACAGCTAGGGAAGCAGGAGTCAGACTACCACGATTGTCCTCCTGGCTTTTGGAAGGAGCGTTGACTAGTAGTTAGAGCAGAGTGTGCGTGGAAGCCAGGACTCCTGGGTTCTATTCCTGGCTGTTGGGAGGAATGTGCCCAGGGTTAGAGCAGAGGGACTAGGAGCATGAGTTATTTTGCTGACTCTCCCTGGCAGCCAGAACTGGCAGGTCTCATTAGCTCCAACCCAGGAGCAGAAAAGGGCTGAGCCGGGGGGAAGAGGAGCTAGTGCAGGGGCAAATACTGGGATCAGTCAAGCTAAGGAGACGCCTTAGGCCAAAGTGGAAATGGTGCAGACTCTGTATGTGTGTGGTTGCTGCCCCCTACTGGGGGGAAATACCTGCTCTGTGTAAGTGTGGGTCTGTCTGTGTATGGATGTGCAGGATGGAGTGCACACATGTTGTGTTAGCAGGGTGGGAGAGGCTCTGGCTCACACACACACACTGCAGCGTTACCTTCTTATTGTCCTTTTCTCCCAAGGGGTCGTCCCGGATCTGGTAAGTGTGGAGGTCGATGAAATCCCTCATCTCGTAGGAGTCCCCTTTCCGCTTGCAAATGAGCAGGGCTTGGTCCAGGAGGAAGGCGTACCTGCAAGGAACAGGCCCCGACACGGAGAGGGATGAAGACAGAAGATGAGCCACAGATGGGCCATGGGCGGGGGGCGGGAGGAACGCACATCCGGCTTATAGGAGCCCCAAGACTTTAGCCCTGCTCTGGATGCAGTGGGAGGCCGTACACTTAAGCCAGGTCTACATGCAAAAATGAAGTCGACCCAACTACGTCACTCAGGGGTGTGAAACATCCACACCCCTGAGCGAGGAAGTTAAGCTGATCTAAACCCCAGTGCAGATAGCGCTAGGCTGAAGGGACAATTCTTCCATCAGCCTAGCTACCACCTCTCAGGGAAGTGGATTAGCTACGCGATAGGAGAACCCTCCGGTGAGTGTCTGCACTGAAACACTGGCTGTTCTCTGGCTTTCTCTAAGCGCCAGGCTCCTGGGACATGTTCTCCATCCTTTGCTATTCTCTGGACCTCAGGCTGACACTATTAAGGACCGTATCTGCTCTAGATTCCCCCAGCTGCCCCAGAGCTTGATCTTGAAATAGGCATAAGGGAGGCGGTTCAAGACCGCAAATTACTTTTATTTTGTTTTATTTGCAGGAAATTTCCCCCCCCCCGCCCCCCAAAAAATCAAATCAATTGGGGGTTTATCAAAATTTCCCTGCCCCCTCCCCCACCCAAAAAAAAAACC
Source organism: Emys orbicularis (assembly GCF_028017835.1). Taxonomy (NCBI): domain Eukaryota; kingdom Metazoa; phylum Chordata; order Testudines; family Emydidae; genus Emys; species Emys orbicularis. The sequence goes on along the minus strand of NC_088701.1, from coordinate 4,896,404 downwards.
GTGGGCTAAAAAGCCAACCAACCCAAACCTGGTTTTCCGTTTAAATTGTCGATACACATTATTTCTGACAAATATTTATTTGTAGAGGAATCCTTATGTCCAGCAAGGGCATTTCCCCACCACCACGTTCGTTTTCAATGAAAAGCTATTTTTTGAAAATAATCCAACCAACCCCGCCAATAAAACATGACAGGCCAGATTCTGAGTGGCCCTAAGACACGTTATAGCAGGGGTGGCCAACCTCTGGCTCCGGAGCCACATGCGGCTCTTCAGAAGTTAATATGCGGCTCCTTGTCTAGGCAACGACTCCGGGGCTGGAGCTACAGGCGCCAACTTTCCAATGTGCCGGGGGTGCTCACTGCTTAACCTCTGGCTCTGCCACAGGCCCTGCCCCCACTCCACCCCTTCCCGCCCCCTCCCCTGAGCCTGCCATGCCCTCGCTCCTCCCCCATCCCCCCCAGAGCCTCCTGCACGCCACAAAACAGCTGATCGGGAGGTGTGAGGAGGGCTGCCGGTGGGTGGGAGGCACTGGGAGCGGGGGTGGGGGAGATGATGGGGGGCTGCAGATGTATTACTGGGGCTCTTTGGCAATGTACATTGGTAAATTCTGGCTCCTTCTCAGGCTCAGGTTGGCCACCTCTGTGTTATACCTTGAAAACACTGGTGCTTAAACCCCAATTCAGGACAGCACTTAAACATGTGCGTAAGTGCCCTTCCTGAATAGGGATGCGTTCCTGAATGGAAGCATGTGCTGACTTCTAAGCCCGTGAGCAGCCCCAGTGACTTAAAGCTCAGCATGTGCTTAAATGGGTTGCTGAATGGGGGCCCAGAGCTCTAGCATCTTGCGCGCTGGAGCCCCAGTTTGGGTCTGTCGGTCGCAGAGATGGTTGCCATGGGCCCCGGCCCGAGAACCGCTGTCCCAGACACTTGTTATGTGATCAGATGCATCATGGTCCCTTCTGGTGAAAGTCAGCAGCCTAGAGAGCAATGGGATTAGCCCTGGCGTTGGCCCCACAGCTCAAGGAGTTTGTAAACTACTTGTACGACCTTAAGTCAAGATGGCAAACCTTCCATCACTTAGGGGGTTTATTGATCGTATCTGTATTGCATGGGGAAGCCCCCCAGCGTCGATTCAGCCCCCATTCCCAGTTAAGTGACATGCCCAAGGTCACCCAGCAGACCAGTGATAGTAGAACCCTGGTCTCCTGCGTCCCAGTCCAGTGCTTTGTCCACTAGGCCGCGCTGCTGCCACTCAAAGCCACACAGCTTAGCTCTCTGCCTGCGCTCACCTGTCCGTCTTGGAGCGTTTCTCAGAGCTGGTGACCTTTAGCTCCCCGTCAATCTTCGGCCTCCCATACTGAGCCAGGGACTGTGACTAAGAGGAGATGGGGGACAGAAAACCAAACCCTCTTACAGGAATTCAGTCTGAGATGTATGGAACCAGCAGGCTGAACAGATGCCATATACCTCCCTTATGGCTGGCCCGAAGACGGTAAGAGTCTATGACTGCTACTGGATGATGGAGTGACTCTTATAGCTAAAGAGGCAAAACCTCTGTGCTGGGTCCTGGGTTCACTCCATGGGGGGCCATATTATATATTAGGCTGCACAAGGTTCCTAGAGCTGTACAAAGGGTGGTAGCGATAATGCTGGGACCTTCTGCTCTAGAAATACTACAGTGACCAGTAGGAGCGGGGAAAGGGAACTGGTCTAGACAGAGGCAGCTCTAACAAAGGCCAGCCAGCAGGAAGCTGTTGAGTGTGTATAACACACACTCCGGTTTGTATTGTATATACGTATTCCAGGGGAGAGGAGAAAAGTGATACAGTCGGCTGGGAAAAAATAATTAAAAAAAACAATTTCGGTCGTTTGATATAATTAGTTCATTAAAGAGAACGCGCAACTGAAAAGAAATGAACAAAAAAATGAAAGGAAAAGAGTAAAACAATGAAAATGAAGGAAAAAGAATGAAAGAACAAATAAAATGAATGAAAGAGGGAAAACGAACTAATCAATGAATGAAAGAACCAACAACAGGTGAATGAATGACAAAGAGAACAAATGAATAAAAGAAAATGAATTAAAGAACAAAAAAGGAAAAAGAGGAAGAATGATTGAGGGAACAAACAAATAAAGGAGCGAACAAAAGGACGAGACAGGAAAAATGAATGAACAAGTAAAGGAATGAATAAATACAGGAGCAAACAAATGCAAGATTGAAAGAGGAAGAATGAACAAATAAAGGAATGAATGAAAGAGGAAGAATGAACAAATAAAGGAACAAATGGATAAAGGAGCAAACGTGAAACATGGTGGAGGAAGAATGAATGAATGAATGCAGGAAGAAATAAATGGAGGAATAAACAAATGAAAGAGGAAAAGTGAACGAAGGAATGAAGGAAGGAACAAACAGACAAGGAAGAAGGGAAAAAGAAAGAAAAAGACCGAGGGAAGCGGCAAACGCAGTAGCTGTGGCCCAGGGACTCACCAGTTTCTCTATGGAAAGCTGGAAGTTGGTGATCTGTTTCAGGGTCTCATTGTCTCTCTTGATCTCGTTCACGCACTGTGCCAGGTCCTAGGGGATGGAGGGTGGGGACACACCGAGCCCTTGGTCAGCACCAGCCGTGCTTGGGGGTGCGATCCATGGCTGGGTTTTCCCTTCAGGGTCCCCGGGGCATTCTCTGCTGGGGGCACGGCCCTCTGAGGTCTGACCATTAAAAAGGGGTTTCCATGGGGCAGAGTGACATCCCTTGCTAGCAAAGGGGGCGCCAGACCCCTCCATTACTGCTCTGCCCTCCCCGCCACCCAATGGGGTGTACTGAATAGCCCCAGTGCAGCATCCCAGTAGCACTCCCCCGACTGCCCTCTCCAGCCCCAGCCTCCCCACCCCGCAAGCCCCCCAACTCTGCAGCCCCCAGCCCACAAACCCCCACCACCACTCCCCTCAGCACCAGCCTCCCCACCCCGCAAGCCCCCCAACTCTGCAGCCCCCAGCCCACAAACCCCACACCACTCCCCTCAGCACCAGCCTCCCCACCCGACAAACCCCCAACTCTGCAGCCCCCAGCCCACAACCCCACCACCACTCCCCTCAGCACCAGCCTCCCCACCCGACAAGCCCCCCAACTCTGCAGCCCCCAGCCCACAACCCCCCCACCACTCCCCTCAGCACCAGCCTCCCCACCCCGCAAGCCCCCCAACTCTGCAGCCCCCAGCCCACAACCCCCCCCACCACTCCCCTCAGCACCAGCCTCCCCACCCGACAAGCCCCCAACCCTTCAGCACCAGCCCCCAGCACTAGCTCCTCCACTACCCAGCTCACCGCACCAACAGCAACATATTTATTACGGTATATTTGTTATATTATATTTATTCTAGTGTATTTATTTAGGTTTAACAGATTTTTTTGAATTTTAACTGAGACTATCAATGTTTATTTAATTTTTGTAGCTTTAAATTTTCACCGTTGCGCAAACTTCTGGGTTTTAAGCATTTTTTTCCCTCTATTTTTATTGGTTTAAATGTTCACACTTAGGGATAATTATGAGGTGCTCAGACAATGACGGGCTGACAGCGGATTCAAAAACTGTGAACATCACACGTCGGATACACAAAGTAAATACCCTCCAATCAACAAATCGTCCCTGTTTTCACTAGTCATTCGCTAGTCCAGTGGTTCTCAACCGGGGGTCCGCAGCCCTCTGGGGGGCCCCAAGCCCTTTCAGGGTGGCCGCAGAGCCCCGCCGCTGAAACCCAGTTTCCCGAGCCCCGGCGCCCCCCGCGGGTCTGAAGCGGGGAGCGGCGTGGGGATGAAGCCTTGAGCCCTGGCACCTCCCCACAGGACTGAAGCATTGAAGGGACACAAGGGTGTTGCCCCCCAAATTGCACTGCCTTACCCAGAGTGGGGTAGTCCTGGGGGCAGCTCCACCCCCCCCACCTCCTCTCCCTCAGCCCCCCTCAGGCCGCACCCTAAGCAGGAAGACCGAGCCAGGCAGTGCGGGGCAGCTGCCCCTCTGGCTGGTGGTACCATGGAGTGGGCAGCTGTGGCATTCTCCCATCTGCCCCTGGTGCTTGGGGTTGCGTCTGCTCCTCAACTCCCAGCCTCCTTTGAGTGCTCACGCAGGCGGTCAGAGCTGGCCAGGCAGAGCCCTCGGGGAGCAGCCACCGGCTCCAGCCCCGGACAGGTGGGTGACCTGATGAGGTGAGTCGGGGGTGGAGGTGGCGCTCCCTCCCTGGACCCCGCTGTGCAGAGCTGGCCCGAGCCCTGCCGGCCCTTGCCCCTCCCACCCACCCCCCAATAGAAGTCAAACTACGCCTATGCCCCAGGGTCCCACCCCAGGCCCAGAGGCCCCCCCCCCCCGGGTGGGCCCCGGAGTTTTTCTAGCATGTTGAGGGGGGGCTCAGAAAGAAAAAGGTTGAGAACCGCTGCGCTAGTCTACTTGTAACACGCCTCATTCAAAAGTCTAAGTCACTGGATTTTGACTCTAATAAGGTCTCACCCCCCAAAGCCCTGCCCCCACACTGCCCCTTCTCCCCAAGCCCCCATCACGCCTCTTCCCCAGAGCCCCCGCTTCCGCACCGCCTCTTCCCCCAATGACCCTGCCCCCCACTCGCTCCTCTCCGCCCCCTCCCATCACTTGCCCTTACAGCCAATGAAAAGTGTGGGGGCCACGACACCCTGTTCCGCCCTGTTCCGGTGCCCTTGTATTAATTATTATATTATATTATATTATGGTGTGTCTACACTTAAACATTTTCTGAAGTAGCTATTCCAGAATAAATCCACTTCCAAAGTGCATTAAGCTAAATTGGAAAAGGCATTTGTCTTCCAGAATAAGAGTGTCCACACTGGGACATATATGAAAAGAACTATTCTGGAATAGTGAAATTATTATTAATAACTATTACTTTTGTTATTAATTATTTATTATTATATTTTATCATTATTCCAGAAGAAGTATTTATAATTATTACGATAATGTCATTTATTTAATAATTAGTCCAGAGTAGCTACTTATAATTATTATTTTCATTACTATAGTTATTTTATTGTTATAAAATCATTATTCTGGAATAGATTTTATTATTAGTACTCATTTTAAAATAATTATCCTAGACTAGCTACTTGGTTTTGTTAATTATTCCGGAATAGCTATTTCGGTCCATTTCCACGTCTCCACAAGCCCTTGAGTCATTGAGATGTTTCGGAATCAACATTTTTCAGAATTTCCATTCTGAGGAAAATTTCAGCCTCAGGACGATGGTCCCCGTCCCCCTCCCCCTCACTCGCAATGTCAGAATTTCCCCCGGGGAGGGAAGTCCCTCTTCCACCCAGCCTTAAACAGGAACTTTCCTACCCTCACGCCCCAAGCATAAGTCCCTCTGATGCGCACAACCACCCGCCAGGCCCCGGAACGTTTTGTGCCAGCCCAAGTCTGGCGACCAAAACACTGAGAGACCCTCACGACTGTCCCGCAAGTTGACAGCACCCGGGAGACGCAGAGCCGGCCTCACCCGCATGGCATCCAGCGCCAGCCGCAAGTTCTCCTTTTCTGTCGGCTCCACCGTATGTTTCACCAGCTCCTGGAGAGAGGAAATAAACCGGGATGGATTTGACCCACTCAAAGGCATTTCTGGCTCCTCCAGCAGAGGGTGCCAGGGTTCCCCAGCTCCCCAGAGCAAAGCATCATGGGGCAGAGCCAGGAGCCCATATAGTGCTGGGTGCTGTACGTTATTTATTAGGTATATTACGGTAGCACCTAGGTGCTCCAGTCATGGCCCAGGACCCCATGGTGCTACGTCCTGTACAAACAAAGAGAGCATAAAGACGGCTCCTGCACCGAAGAGCAGACTTGCTAGACTGAAGCTGACCCCAGGCTTCAATGGAAGAGCTGGCCAGACCCAGCTGGTACTGAGGGGGATTATAGCATGCCGAACACCTATAGGGTTTTTTTTTTCCGACGGTGGTCATTGTTCTGCCTATTTTATAGAGGGAAACTGAGGCACAGAGCAGGGAAAGGACTTGCCCATGGTCGCACAGCAGGCCAATGGCACAGCCAGGAATAGAACCCAGGAGTCTTGATCCCCAGCCTACCCCCTCCTTTAGCCAACAAGACCCCACTCCCCTCCCTGAGCTGAAAATAGAACCCAGGTGTCCTGACTCCCAATCCATGATCCTTCTGCATAGACCACGCCCCATTGACCAGGGTCCTTCGTGCCCACCCCCAGCTTCCAGCCGAGGGTCCGTACCTGCAGTAGCAGATGGTATTTCAGCACCCGTTGCATGGGCACCATCAGCAGGTCACGCAGGGTGAAGCGCCCATTGTTGGCTCGCTGGGAGCATTCCTACACAACAGGATTGCAGGACAGGACAGCATTGGCAGGGGGAGATGCCCAGTGTGCTGAGGGCCAGAAGGACCCACAAAGACTAGGGCCAGTCCTATGTGATGGGACACCCATAGGGCCTCAGCTAGCTCCTGCATGAGCCAGGACTATGGAACCCATCCACCCGGTGACCCCACGGAACCTCCTGACGTGTCCTCTGAACCCTCCGACCCTGCACCTCCTGCCGTGTCCTCTGAGCCCCCGACCCTGCACCTCCTACCGTGTCCTCTGAGCCCCCCGACCCTGCACCTCCTGCCGTGTCCTCTGAGCCCCCCGACCCTGCACCTCCTGCCGTGTCCTCTGAGCCCCCGACCCTGCACCTCCTGCCGTGCCCTCTGAACCCCCCGACCCTGCACCTCCTGCCGTGTCCTCTGAGCCCCCCGACCCTGCACCTCCTGCCGTGTCCTCTGAGCCCCCCGACCCTGCACCTCCTGCCGTGTCCTCTGAACCCCCCGACCCTGCACCTCCTGCCGTGTCCTCTGAGCCCCCGACCCTGCACCTCCTGCCGTGCCCTCTGAGCCCCCGACCCTGCACCTCCTGCCGTGTCCTCTGAACCCCCCGACCCTGCACCTCCTGCCGTGTCCTCTGAACCCCTCGACCCTGCACCTCCTGCCGTGTCCTCTGAACCCCCCGACCCTGCACCTCCTGCCGTGTCCTCTGGGCCCCTCGACCCTGCACCTCCTGCCGTGTCCTCTGAGCCCCCCGACCCTGCACCTCCTGCCGTGTCCTCTGAGCCCCCGACCCTGCACCTCCTGCCGTGTCCTCTGGGCCCCTCGACCCTGCACCTCCTGCCGTGTTCTCTGAGCCCCCCGACCCTGCACCTCCTGCCGTGTCCTCTGAGCCCCCGACCCTGCACCTCCTGCCGTGTCCTCTGAGCCCCCGACCCTGCACCTCCTGCCGTGTCCTCTGAGCCCCTCGACCCTGCACCTCCTGCCGTGTCCTCTGAGCCCCCGACCCTGCGCCTCCTGCCGTGTCCTCTGAACCCCCCGACCCTGCGCCTCCTGCCGTGTCCTCTGAACCCCCCGACCCTGCACCTCCTGCCGTGTCCTCTGAACCCCCGACCCTGCACCTCCTGCCGTGTCCTCTGAACCCCCCGACCCTGCACCTCCTGCCGTGTCCTCTGAGCCCCCCGACCCTGCACCTCCTGCCGTGTCCTCTGAGCCCCCGACCCTGCGCCTCCTGCCGTGTCCTCTGAACCCCCCGACCCTGCGCCTCCTGCCGTGTCCTCTGAACCCCCCGACCCTGCACCTCCTGCCGTGTCCTCTGAACCCCCGACCCTGCACCTCCTGCCGTGTCCTCTGAACCCCCCGACCCTGCACCTCCTGCCGTGTCCTCTGAGCCCCCCGACCCTGCACCTCCTGCCGTGCCCTCTGAGACCCCCGACCCTGCACCTCCTGCCGTGCCCTCTGAGCCCCCGACCCTGCACCTCCTGCCGTGTCCTCTGAACCCCTCGACCCTGCACCTCCTGCCGTGTCCTCTGAGCCCCCGACCCTGCACCTCCTGCCGTGTCCTCTGAGCCCCCGACCCTGCACCTCCTGCCGTGTCCTCTGAGCCCCCGACCCTGCACCTCCTGCCGTGTCCTCTGAACCCCCCGACCCTGCACCTCCTGCCGTGTCCTCTGAGCCCCCCGACCCTGCACCTCCTGCCGTGTCCTCTGAGCCCCTCGACCCTGCACCTCCTGCCGTGTCCTCTGAACCCCCGACCCTGCACCTCCTGCCGTGTCCTCTGAGCCCCTCGACCCTGCACCTCCTGCCGTGTCCTCTGAGCCCCCGACCCTGCACCTCCTGCCGTGTCCTCTGAGCCCCCCGACCCTGCACCTCCTGCCGTGTCCTCTGAGCCCCCCGACCCTGCACCTCCTGCCGTGTCCTCTGATCCCCCCGACCCTGCACCTCCTGCCGTGTCCTCTGAGCCCCCCGACCCTGCACCTCCTGCCGTGTCCTCTGAACCCCCCGACCCTGCACCTCCTGCCGTGTCCTCTGAGCCCCTCGACCCTGCACCTCCTGCCGTGTCCTCTGAACCCCCGACCCTGCACCTCCTGCCGTGTCCTCTGAGCCCCTCGACCCTGCACCTCCTGCCGTGGCCTCTGAGCCCCTGACCCTGCACCTCCTGCCGTGTCCTCTGAACCCCCGACCCTGCACCTCCTGCCGTGTCCTCTGAGCCCCCCGACCCTGCGCCTCCTGCCGTGTCCTCTGAACCCCCCGACCCTGCGCCTCCTGCCGTGTCCTCTGAGCCCCCCGACCCTGCACCTCCTGCCGTGTCCTCTGAGCCCCCGACCCTGCACCTCCTGCCGTGTCCTCTGAGCCCCTCGACCCTGCACCTCCTGCCGTGTCCTCTGAGCCCCCCGACCCTGCACCTCCTGCCGTGTCCTCTGAGCCCCTCGACCCTGCACCTCCTGCCGTGTCCTCTGAGCCCCCGACCCTGCACCTCCTGCCGTGGCCTCTGAGCCCCCCGACCCTGCACCTCCTGCCGTGTCCTCTGAACCCCCCGACCCTGCACCTCCTGCCGTGTCCTCTGAGCCCCCCGACCCTGCACCTCCTGCCGTGTCCTCTGAGCCCCCCGACCCTGCACCTCCTGCCGTGCCCTCTGGGCCCCTCGACCCTGCACCTCCTGCCGTGTCCTCTGAGCCCCCCGACCCTGCACCTCCTGCCGTGTCCTCTGGGCCCCTCGACCCTGCACCTCCTGCCGTGTCCTCTGAGCCCCCCGACCCTGCACCTCCTGCCGTGTCCTCTGAGCCCCTCGACCCTGCACCTCCTGCCGTGTCCTCTGAACCCCCTGACCCTGCGCCTCCTGCCGTGTCCTCTGAGCCCCCGACCCTGCGCCTCCTGCCGTGTCCTCTGAACCCCCCGACCCTGCGCCTCCTGCCGTGTCCTCTGAACCCCCCGACCCTGCACCTCCTGCCGTGCCCTCTGAGCCCCCGACCCTGCACCTCCTGCCGTGTCCTCTGAGCTCCCGACCCTGCACCTCCTGCCGTGTCCTCTGAGCCCCCCGACCCTGCACCTCCTGCCGTGTCCTCTGAACCCCCGACCCTGCACCTCCTGCCGTGTCCTCTGAGCCCCTCGACCCTGCACCTCCTGCCGTGGCCTCTGAGCCCCTGACCCTGCACCTCCTGCCGTGACCTCTGAGCCCCCCGACCCTGCACCTCCTGCCGTGTCCTCTGAGCCCCTCGACCCTGCACCTCCTGCCGTGTCCTCTGAGCCCCCCGACCCTGCACCTCCTGCCGTGTCCTCTGAGCCCCCCGACCCTGCACCTCCTGCCGTGTCCTCTGAGCCCCCGACCCTGCACCTCCTGCCGTGTCCTCTGAGCCCCCCGACCCTGCACCTCCTGCCGTGTCCTCTGAGCCCCCCGACCCTGCACCTCCTGCCGTGTCCTCTGAGCCCCCCGACCCTGCACCTCCTGCCGTGTCCTCTGAGCCCCCCGACCCTGCACCTCCTGCCGTGTCCTCTGAGCCCCCGACCCTGCACCTCCTGCCGTGCCCTCTGAGCCCCCCGACCCTGCACCTCCTGCCGTGTCCTCTGAGCCCCCCGACCCTGCACCTCCTGCCGTGTCCTCTGAGCCCCCCGACCCTGCACCTCCTGCCGTGTCCTCTGAGCCCCCCGACCCTGCACCTCCTGCCGTGTCCTCTGAGCCCCCCGACCCTGCACCTCCTGCCGTGTCCTCTGAGCCCCCCGACCCTGCACCTCCTGCCGTGTCCTCTGAGCCCTCGACCCTGCACCTCCTGCCGTGCCCTCTGAGCCCCCCGACCCTGCACCTCCTGCCGTGTCCTCTGAGCCCCCGACCCTGCACCTCCTGCCGTGTCCTCTGAACCCCCCCCGACCCTGCACCTCCTGCCGTGTCCTCTGAGCCCCCCGACCCTGCACCTCCTGCCGTGTCCTCTGAGCCCCTCGACCCTGCACCTCCTGCCGTGTCCTCTGAACCCCCGACCCTGCACCTCCTGCCGTGTCCTCTGAGCCCCCGACCCTGCACCTCCTGCCGTGTCCTCTGAACCCCCCGACCCTGCACCTCCTGCCGTGCCCTCTGAACCCCCCGACCCTGCACCTCCTGCCGTGTCCTCTGAGCCCCCCGACCCTGCACCTCCTGCCGTGTCCTCTGAGCCCCCGACCCTGCACCTCCTGCCGTGTCCTCTGAACCCCCGACCCTGCACCTCCTGCCGTGTCCTCTGAGCCCCCGACCCAGCACCTCCTGCCGTGTCCTCTGAGCCCCCGACCCTGCACCTCCTGCCGTGTCCTCTGAGCCCCTCGACCCTGCACCTCCTGCCGTGTCCTCTGAGCCCCCCGACCCTGCACCTCCTGCCGTGTCCTCTGAGCCCTCGACCCTGCACCTCCTGCCGTGTCCTCTGAACCCCCCGACCCTGCACCTCCTGCCGTGTCCTCTGAGCCCCCGGACCCTGCACCTCCTGCCGTGTCCTCTGATCCCCCCGACCCTGCACCTCCTGCCGTGTCCTCTGAACCCCCCGACCCTGCACCTCCTGCCGTGTCCTCTGAGCCCCTCGACCCTGCACCTCCTGCCGTGTCCTCTGAGCCCCCGACCCTGCACCTCCTGCCGTGCCCTCTGAGCCCCCCGACCCTGCACCTCCTGCCGTGTCCTCTGAGCCCCTCGACCCTGCACCTCCTGCCGTGTCCTCTGAGCCCCCGACCCTGCGCCTCCTGCCGTGTCCTCTGAGCCCCCGACCCTGCACCTCCTGCCGTGTCCTCTGAGCCCCCGACCCTGCACCTCCTGCCGTGTCCTCTGAGCCCCCCGACCCTGCACCTTCTGCCGTGTCCTCTGAGCCCCCCGACCCTGCACCTCCTGCCGTGTCCTCTGAGCCCCCCGACCCTGCACCTCCTGCCGTGCCCTCTGAGCCCCCGACCCTGCACCTCCTGCCGTGTCCTCTGAGCCCCCCGACCCTGCACCTCCTGCCGTGTCCTCTGAGCCCCTCGACCCTGCACCTCCTGCCGTGTCCTCTGAGCCCCTCGACCCTGCACCTCCTGCCGTGTCCTCTGAACCCCTCGACCCTGCACCTCCTGCCGTGTCCTCTGAGCCCCCCGACCCTGCACCTCCTGCCGTGCCCTCTGAGCCCCTCGACCCTGCACCTCCTGCCGTGTCCTCTGAGCCCCCCGACCCTGCACCTCCTGCCGTGTCCTCTGAGCCCCTCGACCCTGCACCTCCTGCCGTGTCCTCTGAGCCCCCCGACCCTGCACCTCCTGCCGTGCCCTCTGAGCCCCCCGACCCTGCACCTCCTGCCGTGTCCTCTGAGCCCCCCGACCCTGCACCTCCTGCCGTGTCCTCTGAGCCCCCGACCCTGCACCTCCTGCCGTGTCCTCTGAACCCCCCGACCCTGCACCTCCTGCCGTGCCCTCTGAACCCCCCGACCCTGCACCTCCTGCCGTGTCCTCTGAGCCCCCCGACCCTGCACCTCCTGCCGTGTCCTCTGAGCCCCCGACCCTGCACCTCCTGCCGTGTCCTCTGAACCCCCGACCCTGCACCTCCTGCCGTGTCCTCTGAGCCCCCGACCCAGCACCTCCTGCCGTGTCCTCTGAGCCCCCGACCCTGCACCTCCTGCCGTGTCCTCTGAGCCCCTCGACCCTGCACCTCCTGCCGTGCCCTCTGAGCCCCCCGACCCTGCACCTCCTGCCGTGTCCTCTGAGCCCCTCGACCCTGCACCTCCTGCCGTGTCCTCTGAGCCCCCCGACCCTGCACCTCCTGCCGTGTCCTCTGAACCCCCGACCCTGCACCTCCTGCCGTGTCCTCTGAACCCCCCGACCCTGCACCTCCTGCCGTGTCCTCTGAACCCCCCGACCCTGCACCTCCTGCCGTGTCCTCTGAACCCCCCGACCCTGCACCTCCTGCCGTGTCCTCTGAACCCCCCGACCCTGCACCTCCTGCCGTGCCCTCTGAGCCCCCCGACCCTGCACCTCCTGCCGTGTCCTCTGAGCCCCCGACCCTGCGCCTCCTGCCGTGTCCTCTGAGCCCCCGACCCTGCACCTCCTGCCGTGTCCTCTGAGCCCCCGACCCTGCACCTCCTTCCGTAGCCTCTGAGCCCCCGACCCTGCACCTCCTGCCGTGTCCTCTGAGCCCCCGACCCTGCACCTCCTGCCGTGTCCTCTGAGCCCCTCGACCCTGCACCTCCTGCCGTGTCCTCTGAGCCCCCGACCCTGCACCTCCTGCCGTGTCCTCTGAGCCCCCCGACCCTGCACCTTCTGCCGTGTCCTCTGAGCCCCCCGACCCTGCACCTCCTGCCGTGTCCTCTGAGCCCCCCGACCCTGCACCTCCTGCCGTGTCCTCTGAACCCCTCGACCCTGCACCTCCTGCCGTGTCCTCTGAACCCCCCGACCCTGCACCTCCTGCCGTGTCCTTGAGCCCCCCGACCCTGCACCTCCTGCCGTGCCCTCTGAGCCCCCTCGACCCTGCACCTCCTGCCGTGTCCTCTGAGCCCCCCGACCCTGCACCTCCTGCCGTGTCCTCTGAGCCCCCCGACCCTGCACCTCCTGCCGTGTCCTCTGAGCCCCCCGACCCTGCACCTCCTGCCGTGTCCTCTGAGCCCCCCGACCCTGCACCTCCTGCCGTGTCCTCTGAGCCCCCCGACCCTGCACCTCCTGCCGTGTCCTCTGAGCCCCCGACCCTGCACCTCCTGCCGTGTCCTCTGAGCCCCCCGACCCTGCACCTCCTGCCGTGTCCTCTGAGCCCCCGACCCTGCACCTCCTGCCGTGTCCTCTGAGCCCCCCGACCCTGCACCTCCTGCCGTGTCCTCTGAGCCCCCCGACCCTGCACCTCCTGCCGTGTCCTCTGAGCCCCCTCGACCCTGCACCTCCTGCCGTGTCCTCTGAGCCCCCCGACCCTGCACCTCCTGCCGTGCCCTCTGAACCCTCCGACCCTGCACCTCCTGCCGTGCCCTCTGAGCCCCCCGACCCTGCACCTCCGGCCGTGTCCTCTGAGCCCCCCGACCCTGCACCTCCTGCCGGTGTCCTCTGAGCCCCCCGACCCTGCACCTCCTGCCGTGTCCTCTGAGCCCCCGACCCTGCACCTCCTGCCGTGTCCTCTGAGCCCCCGACCCTGCACCTCCTGCCGTGTCCTCTGAGCCCCCCGACCCTGCACCTCCTGCCGTGTCCTCTGAGCCCCCGACCCTGCACCTCCTGCCGTGTCCTCTGAGCCCCCCGACCCTGCACCTCCTGCCGTGTCCTCTGAGCCCCCCGACCCTGCACCTCCTGCCGTGTCCTCTGAGCCCCCTCGACCCTGCACCTCCTGCCGTGTCCTCTGAGCCCCCCGACCCTGCACCTCCTGCCGTGCCCTCTGAACCCTCCGACCCTGCACCTCCTGCCGTGCCCTCTGAGCCCCTCCGACCCTGCACCTCCTGCCGTGTCCCTCTGAGCCCCCCGACCCTGCACCTCCTGCCGTGTCCTCTGAGCCCCCCGACCCTGCACCTCCTGCCGTGTCCTCTGAGCCCCCCGACCCTGCACCTCCTGCCGTGTCCTCTGAGCCCCCTCGACCCTGCACCTCCTGCCGTGTCCTCTGAGCCCCCCGACCCTGCACCTCCTGCCGTGTCCTCTGAGCCCCCCGACCCTGCACCTCCTGCCGTGTCCCTCTGAGCCCCCCGACCCTGCACCTCCTGCCGTGTCCTCTGAGCCCCCCGACCCTGCACCTCCTGCCGTGTCCTCTGAGCCCCCTCGACCCTGCACCTCCTGCCGTGTCCTCTGAGCCCCCCGACCCTGCACCTCCTGCCGTGTCCTCTGAGCCCCCCGACCCTGCACCTCCTGCCGTGTCCTCTGAGCCCCCCGACCCTGCACCTCCTGCCGTGTCCTCTGAGCCCCCGACCCTGCACCTCCTGCCGTGTCCTCTGAGCCCCCGACCCTGCACCTCCTGCCGTGTCCTCTGAGCCCCCGACCCTGCACCTCCTGCCGTGCCCTCTGAGCCCCCCGACCCTGCACCTCCTGCCGTGTCCTCTGAGCCCCCCGACCCTGCACCTCCTGCCGTGTCCTCTGAGCCCCCCCGACCCTGCACCTCCTGCCGTGTCCTCTGAGCCCCCCGACCCTGCACCTCCTGCCGTGTCCTCTGAGCCCCCCGACCCTGCACCTCCTGCCGTGTCCTCTGAGGCCCCCCGACCCTGCACCTCCTGCCGTGTCTCTCT